>NC_136489.1:34445514-34548014 GCF_053919585.1 Euprymna scolopes
CTTGTGTTCTTTATTACTTTCTTACAATGGTTGCTGGCGGTCCTGAAAGCGGCTTTTGTTTCCATATATCTATTACATTGGAAGCAGTGGAAAAAGTGATGTCTGTGCGCAATGGCAGCGGCACATTCTGGAGAGAACCACGGCTGGCTGTTAGTTTTTGCTGAAACTTTTTCGAGGGTATGAAACGGGCAATCCATACAATTAAGCATTACGTCAGGTCTATTTATATAGAGGACACACCCTTTTAAAACATGGAATGCAGAGATAGAACAGATATAAATGTACAGAAGCTATCCCAGTCAGCCTTAGTGTATTGATATACTGTACAGTAGACAGGTACGTCTGGGGACTTATTACATTTCATTTTTATCTTAATTGATACAACAGAGTGGTCGGAAGATCCAAGAGGCGACGGAACAGAAACTGAACATAGTTCAGGGCAAGTTGTGAGAAAAAGGTCTAGTAGGCTCGCATACTGGTCGTCATTGTCGGGCACACGGGTGGGTTTCTGATCAATCTGAGTGAGGTTAAAAGCATTGGAAAAATCTTGACAGAACCTCCCCTGATCATTGGTCTTGTTTGAGTGGGTCAACCATTCGACGTTGTGAACATTGAAGTCTCCACATACGTGAATGTTAGCTAAAGGATAAGCAGATAGGACTTGGTCAATTTTCTCAGATATGTTTTGAAAGATAATAACTCCGCTGTTGTGGGGACGATAAAGAGTAAATATAAATGAAATAGTGTCAGCTAAAGTAAGCCGGAAGCACATAAAGGGTAAGTTAGGATCTTCCCTGGAGATGTCCCTACAACATGGAAAGCACTCTTTAATATAGGCACACATTCCATGCCCATGGCAATCTTAGGGTCATATTTAGAAGTTAATTTAAGTACCTTTAATTGCGAACTCTTCTAGGGAAATAGCCTGCCCAATGCCAGTTTCACTTAAAAATAAAAGGTCTAGTTTAGTCTACTGTAATTGGGCTTCAACCTCTGGAAGGTTAGAACGTAGAGCCCTGATGTTGGAGAAGGATTAATGCTAATATTTATAAATGGTAAAGTTGAGTTTGTAAAGTAATGTTATATTTAGGAGTCTTATTAAAGTGAGTATTAGTAAGAGAGAGAGAGGGAGAGAGATGTTGTTGTGTGTTCGTGGTATGACGATATTCATATATATTAAATGTTCATACTTAGAAGTGTAATAGAAGCTCTTTGAGTGATGAAACTAAATCTCTCTATTTTTATGCTTACATGAAAAGGGGACAACCCTTATCATGTAACACCCCTCCCTTCCATATTTCACCAAAGAAATTTATGCATTTTTAAATTTAGTACATTTGCTTTTCTACATTTACACAACCACCCGGCTAGGAAAGATCAGGCTAAAAGTAAAATCTATTTCAGTAAGCCCTCCTCGGCCGACTTCATAATTATTTTATTTTTATAATATCAGAACCTTTCTGATCTTCTTGGCATTTACTTTTTGGGTGTAGGGTCTCTACCTATGATTGATATCATCTACTTTCCAGCCACCCATATGCCGCAGACTAGAGCTTTCCACCTCCCTCGAAATGGACGATTCCCTTCGTCCCAAAAGTGTCCTGATCGTCTCTTTCGGCATGGTTAGTCTTATCAAGTATGGCTTTGTTTTTTTTTTCTATAGCTATCTTATACGGGACATACCAAAGCTCATAACCAATCTTCTTGGTTGGCTTTAACTATCAATATATACATTTTCCTCTCATACGGATTCACTCGGATGCCCTCGCTTGGATTCTTTAATCTTGGACGAGGATTTAGAAATATCACCCCTAACTAACTAACACCGTTTGCGCCACAACACCTTAATGGCACACTAAAGTATATCTTGTATCCCGATTTTTTGTGATTTTTCTTTTCTCTCACCAGAGATTCCAAGATCCAGCCTACATATCCCACATTCATGCGTCTCTAAAAAATACAAGGTTATATCTTTCTTACGTACTCTACGGTATATGTTTACCTGTCTCTCACTACATTAAGCTATATGTGATTGCCTCGGGACTACCTATCATCGATTTATTGGTCCCCTTAAGAATTTTCGTATTCTTTCCAACGCCTGTTTATTAATCAAGCCAAGTCTTACTTGCTTGGAGTCATTACGTGCAACCAGCTTATTTTAAGCACTTAATTAACACAGGCTCCCAAATTTCTCGAATAGGGGCACATCTTGTGCTTATCAATCCCTACCAACTCACTTTTCTTGGAAAAAAATTATAAGATCTCTAAAAAAAACAAAACAACTGTCATCTAGGCTTCAGCCTCTGTCCAATCGACGAGATTTTGCCTACCTCTGCCTGTTCTACAAATACTTTAATGGTGAAGGCTATGACGAACTGCAAACACTTGTACCTCCCCGACGTAACTACCCCCGACAAACCCGACAAGCTACTAAGTCTCATCCCTTTACAGTAGAGATCCCTAGGTTCAAGAAAGCCTTTTACTCCAATAGTTTCTTTCACAGAACTGCGGGTCCTTGGAACTCCCTTCCGGGATTCTGCTTCCCCAAAAGCAATGATATGCAGAAGTTCAAGTGTAATGTAAACAAACATCTTTCTACTCATCTCCCTTCATAATGGCCTCGCTAATTAAGTCCCTGATAGTAGCCCCCTGCTTCAAAGTAGCATTGTGCCTTGTTTGGTGTGAAAATTGAATAAAAAACAAAAAAAAACAAATGCTAAAATAAACCATCTTTCTTACGGCTTAACACGTCTAAAATCTGTCTAAATACCTGTTTACTTAATTTAAAATCTCGTTCCCCTTCTAAAATTCTAACTGAATCTGTAAGCCAACCATTCGTCTTAACTAGATTTATTTTCTCCTAGACTGTTTAAATCTAATGTATATTTACTGATGACTTTGAATTTCTTCTGTGAAAATCAATAACATTTACATTACGTATAAATTTGCAATATTGTTTAAAACACATTTTCAAAAGAAAATACCTCATTGCATTTAAACATTTTGCAACAAAACAAAAAAAAATAAAAATTGGTTACATTATACATTACTAAAGTCCGTTAACACAAAACAAAAAAATGCTCTTTTTTCAAAGACCAGAACAATTAAAACACGCTAAAAAGCCGAAAATATTCTTTCGGCTTTTGACACTAAATTGTTATTTATTATGATTGACAGTTTTAACCCTAAACAATTCAGACATAAACACATATTCTTATGAATGACACACTGCCCTATTTTCTATTTGTGTGCGGCCGTATTAAACAATTTTTCTCTTGCTTTTTATTTTATTTATGAATGAAATATTCGTGAGTTTTTTTTGTTTTTTTTTTACTGACCGTATCTCTTTTATCATTCATTACGGCATATCGGCCTTTTTTCGTTTTAATATTTTGTTGTAAACTTTAGTTTTCTGTGTGCGTGTGTGTTCAATTTTTTTTTCTTTTTATTCGCATTTCTGTGATCGTGCGATGTTTTTTTTCGTGGTATTATTTATTTATTTATTTTTTTAATTATCTTAGATCCTTTTAAAACGTTGTGTTACTTTTTTTCCGTGGTAACCGAAGTTTTTCTTTTGTTTTAAACCCACCCTTGCTGGGGGTGGGGTCTGGTCGCTTCCGGCTCAAAATTGTATTTGTTATATATAGGTTTTTTATTATTATTCGTGTTATTATATTTTAACGATATTCATATGTATAAAAATGTGCATACTTTGAAGTGTAATCGAAGACCTTTTAGTGATGAAAGAGTGTTCAGGCAGTCTTAGTGTTCACATTCTAGATATGAGATGTCGATACGTGTATGTAAAGACATTTACAATTACAACAAAAAGACGACGTTTATAAAAACACATGATGGGTTTATTTCTACTCCCGAACGGTCGTGGTTTTCTGAGTCAAGAATTCAATGATTTACATACTAAGTTTCAAAGGTCACCGTCTCGCTTCTAGACGTTCGAATGTCCACGTCTAGGCTGTCGTCTGTCGTCCTCAGACTCTCTCTCCGGCTTTCTCTCAGTTTCTCCTTCCTTAACTCTAAAGTTTCTTACTATATCGAGAACTTCCCATTTTCTATGACGTCAGATACATGTTAAAACACGTGTCTTCTTTCACGTGTTCTGGAAATGCGTATCCAAATCTTTTTCCTTTGTTTACAAAAGGAAGTTTAACCTATATTCCCAGTAACCTATTTTTCCAATATGTTAAACATGTTTATTAAAGTATCTCATAGTTGCATTCTTCAATTGAATTTTCATAACAGAATTGACAATGCACATTCTTTTCTTGAAACTATTTGTTCTCTAAGTTAAACAATGGTTTGTTTTCACATTCCATTTGCGAATTTCGTCTATTCTATTTCATTTTCATTTTAACTAAATATCTCTATTTTATACTTACTTGAAAAGGGGACAGCCCTTATCATGTAACAGTAAGGTAAATTACGGATTAGGAAAAATAAACAAATAAAAAAAATAATTAAATAAATAAATAAATTGTAATAATCATAAAAATAAAATATATTTATAGTAGCCAGACTCAAACTATTGATCTACAAATGGAATATATATGGTGCAACATGTGATTAACAATTCATAAGTGGTTAACAATTGATGGATAAGTGGTGTCAAAAGTGTAAGCAAAATGCTTAATTGTCAGAATGAATGTAAAAATTAATATTATAGTTATAATAAGATATATCTATTGTAAATCAACTGGGGCGAACTATATGCTTTTAATATATATATATATATATATATATATATATATACTCGGGTTTTTTTTTGATTGAAATAAGTGGCTATTTGTAGCAGCGGAATGTGAGCATGTTTATATAACAATAAACAAATATATATATATATATATATATTTGCTCATTTAATTAACGCTTAAAACTTCATTTCGGAAATATTAGTAACATGTAATAAAATTTTAAAAAATATGTAATACATAGAATGCAATTAAAATACATAGGACAGGGGGTTAAAACTATAAGGAATACCTGTGTTGGATAAAGTCTAAACTTTTTAGAGCTAAACACTATTCATAAATCTTATTAACTTGAATTAAAATTATAATTAATTTTAACTTTAACATACATTTATTTTATTAGAATAAAAATAGTTGTAGAAAATCTGAAGCATATTAATGCTTGAATTAGGAACAAGTTTGTAACATTTTTTACTAAATAAATATGTTGCATGTAAAATTGAGTTAAGTTTGTGAAATGGAAAGATGGAAAACATCACTTGCAATATAATAATGATGATGGTGCTGACTTATATAATAATATGAATACATATATAAATAAATACATACAGTAAATGGAAGTACCTAATTAATATACAATTTAACATTAGCCGATATGAAGTATGAGTTAATATATATATAAATAATCTGTAATACCAACATTTTGTATAGGAAAGAGTAGTGAATTAATTTAAAATATAAGTCGATTTTGTTTATTTTTAAGTTATATTGAGTGAAAGACAAAACTATATTAAAATAAAAAAAATAATTATTAGTTGAATATTGATGGCTATGCATTGTGACAAAATAATAAATATAAGCAACGTTTATTTCAGAAGATTTGTTCAAAGGGAGTTAACTCTGCCGCATTTATTATGTTTATTTAATTAAGGACCATTACGATATAAAATAATTTTCAGATTATTTTAAACTTAACAAAACGTAAGTATACTGCTTGAATTGTATGATATCAAAATAATAATTGTAAGCATTGATGTGATTGGTTGTAATAGCAAATAGATTTGATTGTGTGTAGTTTAGTCTTCCATTCGGATAAATTGTTTAGTTACGATATCTGACTAAAATGATCAATCGTTTTTTGTAGCTTAGTTTAGTTTCGTATATACAAGCATATAATGTTTTATAATTTGCTGATGTTATTTTCATAAGTATCTATACATAACATAGAATTCATAAATTTAATGATCATTAAATAGAATATTTTGGTAGAAGATTCAGAAATTAATTAAAATTGTAAGCACGAATAGTTGGTTTTAGTGACTTTGTTTTATAAAAAAAATTCAATATGCCGTAATTAGAAAATATACAGGAAACTGCCGCTTCTTCCAATTTTCGGATTTCACAATGCTAGATAACATTTCAATTCCGTTTTGACGGATTGATTGTTTCTATTACTTCTGATGAGTTACGCGCATAATAGATTAACTAATTGATATAAAAATTATGTGATTGATTTTGGGCTCGAAACAGATACTCTCAAGAATTGTACAAATCGACTGATTTAAAGGAATAAATTATAAGATGGTAACAATCGTGATGTTGGAATATAAGTTTTTTGTCATTTCTTCTATATATTGCTCTCTAATCACATTGAGTTCTTATATAAGGATTGATATATAATAAGAAATTATATTTATATATATATATATATATTTATATATGATGAAAATAATAGAAATAGTATTAACAGATATATCTTTTTCCCAATAAGAATATAAACTTGCGTCGATGGTTTTAAAATGAAATTAACGACTATATGATGTCACTAAAATTCTTTCTCTTTATCAGCGCCAGCCCCCCTCCTTTTTGAATTTCCAACATCAATTTTCCGTTTCTCTGAAATAGAACTGCGTCACACTGTGGACGTGAAACATGTTCAAATATTTTGTACTGGTATATTTTTGGTTTCTTAATCTCATTCATCCAGAGGATGTCTCGAAATTAAGACGAAACGTCGATGAACACATAATACGGCTTGTTACTTTTTATTTTCTCTATAATTATATATATACATAGATTTATAGATTTTTGCTCCCTATAACAGGTTGAGTTTATATACGTAATTATACATAGATTTATATATATATATATATATATACACACACACACACACACACATATATATATATATATATATATATATATATATATATATATATATATATATATACGTGTGTGTGTGTTGCTATTTCGTCTGATCAGTTAAGGGCACAATAGATCCACTAATTGATATAAAAATTAATTGATTGTTTTTGCCCTACAAAACAGATACTCCCAGGAATTGTATAAATCAACAATTAAAAGGAATACACTATAAGATTGTCAATATCATGAATTTTAGAATATACATTGTTGTCATCTCTTCTATATTATACACCCCCCATATATATATATATATATATATATATATATATATATATATATATATATATATATATATATATATATATATATATATATATATATATATATATGGGTGGGGGGTGCGTGCGTGCGAGGGAGATAGGGTGAAAAAGGGAGGGGAAAGAAAAATACGTTCGTAGATATACTTTTGCATTTACCTGTTAATAATCTTCCACTGTTCAACTGTTAATAATCATTATTATGTTTTAATTGCAATTCACTTGCAAAGATGAGGTGTTTACGCCTCTAACAAGTTCATCGTCTGCCAAAACTGTTTAAAAGCCGGATGTCATTCCTGTATACTTACTAAATACTCAAGCACATCTCTATTCTTTTCTTCTTTTACTTTGTGACTATAAATTCAAATAATGGATGTTCATGCACATATTTTACTTTATTCATGAAATAGAGACCCCGAACATAATCTCATGAATTGTTTTGTGGAGGGCCTCATATCTTCAGGTGTCATTTTCATATTGTCAATTTTAATAAAATTCTGCTGCTTTTTTCTCTACCTTCTTTTTATTATTATATGCATTTCTCTGCTGAAGGTTACAATTGTGAATTTGCTATTATTTACATGAATTAATCAACCAGCTATGTCATGTTAACCTTGCAAACATTGAGTAATACGTTACTTCAAGAACTAAATATTTCATAGTATTTTCTATATATCATTTGAAAAAATATGGCTCAGTTTCTACCATCCGCATTTGTAAATTGCTACCAAAATATCTATGTACTTATGTAAGGTTTGTCTGTTCCTTTTGACGGATTTTTATATCTTTCTCCTCAACCGAATAATTATAAAACTAAGGAAAATTATAAAATATATCTGATTTTTCAAGAACTTTGCAGATAATTCTACTCCATGCGACCAAGACCATCAACTCACCGTATTTCCTCCTATAACAGACAACATACAAATATATGTGCGTGATGTCGCCAAGCTATTCAAGAACCTTTATTCCAGTAAATCAACTGTCACTTACAGCATTCTAATTATAGTGTTGAAAAAGATTCAACCAAAACTTGCGCCATACTTACAACACTGTTTAAGCGTTGCCTTACGGAGAACTGCTTCCCAACACCCTGGAAAACCTCATCTGCATGCCCTGTATTAAAGAATTCAGTTGACAGATCATCTAACTCTCATTACAGACTAATAATTATCCTGTATGCCATGAGTAAGTTGCTGGAATCCATATTAAGTAAAGAAGTAGTCAAAAATCTCAGCAGAAATAACCTTCTTAGTGAAATGCAATACGGTTTCCTTTCTGTGAGATTTACGGCAGATGTGATAACGGTTATATCTCATAGGATTAATGAATCTCTCGACAAATTATTTTTTCTAGGTCAATTGCTCTTGACATGGAAAAGGCCTTCGATCAGTTATGAAATAAATGCCTACTTCACAAGATTTCCAGCTACGGTATAACTGGAAATGTTTTCTCAATTATTAAATCATTTCTCACTGATAGGTTCATAAGAGTAGCGGTTGATGGGTAGCAATCAGAACTCCACGGTATTAATGCTGGAGCCAGGTCTCTTCTTGATCTACATCAATGGTCTCCCAAAACACAGACTTAAATCATTCGTTGACATCTATGCTGGTGCCTCGACTATCTATGGTAACACGGCAAAGGCCGTAAATGACAGAGTTATCTCTAATTCTATCTCCTCTAATATTGAGCGCGTGTTACAATGGGGGGAGGTGGCTGGTTACTTTTAATGCATCTAAAACCAAGCTTCTATCTTTATATCATAAACACTCTGATCTCCATCTGACATCACTTACAGTTGATGGCGCTCGTTTTGGGAAGGCTCAATGTTTAAACAAGCTTCTGGGATTGACCTTTACTCCTGATCTGAAATTGAACACTTACATTACATCTGTTGCCAGGTCGCTGAGAAATAATAGGATCCTTCTACTGATCCAGTAGATATCTAATTGCTGATGCGTATGTCTATCTATAGCAAAATTCAGCACACCCAATGATGGATTACTGCTGTCATATCTGGACAGGAGCTGCTAAAACAGGTCATCCTGGCTTGAAAGAGTACAAGATAGACTTCGTAGCCCAGTGAGGGATGCCATTTTGTCTTCCCTGCAACATCTTCTCCACAGAAGGGGCGTTGTGAGCCTGTCGTTTTATCGTTATTTCCATGGGAAGTGGTCGTCTTAGCTCCAATTCTGGCCCACCTTTCGCCAACTTTCACGAAAACACCATCGCCAGTAATGTTCCCCACTCTTTATCTGTGGCTAATTAAAACGTAGATTCCAGGAACAAAACTTATTTCTTAGAAGTGCACGCCTGTGAACTCTCTTCTGTTTGCCTGTTGCCCACCTGACTACAACTTGGATGTCTTCAATCCAACATAAACATGCTCCTGTTGAACCACCACCTTAATTAAGAGACTTGTTCAGATTTCCATTACTAGCAATTATTACAATATTATCCCATTGAGTACTGTAGACGCAATAACACTTTCCCCCGACCGACTTCCTGGCTTGTACTACTGGTGTAAATTATTCCTTGTAAAAAAAAATCCATCATGAATAATTAATTAGTTTTAGAGATCTTGCGTAAAAATGTTCAGTATAATAAAATCTTTGGGAAACAGTTTGTGTAACAAAAGCATTTTTAAAAATTATCTTTTAATCGCCTCATGTATTTACCTATTATCTAATATATGTTTCCACTTTTTAAGAAATAATTCTTTTAACATATTGTATATTTCCACGTCAGTATTACAGAGAGCTGGAAAGACATACTTACTTTTATCTCCGTGACATATGTCAGATTAATATTTAACTAGCAGGTCCCGTGGAAATTCCCCCGTAGTTAAAATCTTTTAAAACACATCAGTAAGAAATTCCTTATTGTTATATTACAAAAATTAATGTATGGAAGCAAGTAGAACAAACAAAGAACATTGGTTTAAACTTTTATTGAAGGGCAATGCGATCGTAACTGATGCTGTTGATATTGTCAGGAAGTGCTGGTGATGATTGAGGCGGTGACAGGGACGTCGATCAGCTGCTTGAAGTGAGAATAGTGGTCAGTCAGCAGGTTCTGGGGAGTTAGACTGTGAATTTAAAAAAAAACTGTGTGACATTGTTGACATCGATTTTGTGAAAGGTCTGATGACCCCAAGTTGTTTAATATTTCAGGGCATTTTGGATTACACATGTGAGTAATGAATAGATCACAGAAAACTGCCATTGCATCTTGATAAAGCTGTTGTAGATTCCTAGGACTTCCTGTAAATGTAGATGGTAGAATAACTGGTACACCAGAATAACCATCTTCATTCCTTGCTAAATGATCCATTAAGCCAGAATATTGAGCAGCTCTCAATAAACTTTGATAGCACTATTGTAAGAATCATGCTGAAAGCCATTCTTAATATGGGGAGGGGGGTAACTATTCTGAAACTACACTTAACAATGTAAAAAAATAAGGGAAAATATATGTATGAACAATAAATATTTCTTCAGTTAAATAAAATATTCTGTAAATCTTTTAATAAGGAATAAATATTTATTTAAACCATAATTATTGAAACAAAGTATTTTACTGCATAAAAAAACGGTTATGGAGAGAAGCTTTAACTATTTTGGAGTGCCCGGAAAACTCGTCTCGGGAAAACTCGACCCCGGAAAACTCGTCCCCTTTCGCTAGGAAGTAAAACTGGTCCCTTATTGAATAAATATCAATTGAAAACACATTTTATGATCATTCTTGAAGGAGATATTGTTTTTTTTTAAATAGACTATAGCACCCCCATAATATTAAAACAAAACATATTTTTACTTGTTTAATGTTCTTTTTTTTTTTAATAAAATCGATTTTCTAAGTGCCCGTTTTGTACCTAACTGGCTAAGTTCTTAGTGGTTTCCCTTATTTTAAAGCGTTTATGTTCATACAAAGTTAATTACAAATTTTTTTTTGTTCTTATTTTAACGATGTTTTTTAGAGTCATAAAAACAATAATAAAAAGCAAAACCAAAAAATTAAAAAACGGAGCGATTCGATTCTTCGTTACTTTTTGTTTTGGATTTTAATTATGATAGTTTTTTTTTAGTTTTTTTTGTTATGTTTTTGTTTTCTCTCATACCAAATACACTCATACGTTATTTAACATTATAATTTTATCAAGTATCAACATTTATTGTCGTCCTGTCAAATTTTGCAAAAATTAACTAATAAATTAAAAGCGAAATATTTTTTGGCGCGAGAGATGCCATGTGCTAACAATCTCTCGTTAACTCATTTTTAATTTTTACTTCAAAATTCTAAAATCAATCATTAAAAGAAAAAGTAAATAAATTTATTCATCAATTTTATTGAAAACTCCGCTATCGTTTATCAAGAATCTTTTTAATTTCATTTTTTGTTGGTTGTTTTTCGGAGGGAGATATAGATTTTACCCCCCCCATAATTATATTTTAAAAAATATTAAAATTTATTATTTTCTTTTTAAAACCAAATCTCTTTCAGTAATTTCTTTAATTTTCTATTGTTTAGCGATTACCAAGAGGATGTGATATACCAGACATTATTTCTCGATCTCACGTAACACTCGACATGTTTTTTGTTTGTTTTCTGTGGGTTTTTTTTCTTTACCGAATAAACGATTCCAAATAAATTAAACAAAAAACAACATAGTCGGCGAGGTAGAAAATCGATTTTACCCTTTTATAAACAACAGTAAATAAGTAAATTCTTTTTATATTAATATAAAAAAATATGCGGTCTCGTTTATGAACATAATAAACGCTGGTAGATAAGTGAAGCCACTAAGAACTTAGCCAGTTAGATAGAAAACGGGCACTTAGAAAAACGATTTTATTTAAAAAAAAACAAAAACCTTAAACAAGTAAAAATATTTGTAAAAAATATTATGGGGGGCTATAGTCTATTTAAAAAAAAAAACAATATCTCCTTCAAGAACGATCATAAAATGTGTTTTCAATCGATATTTATTCAATAAGGGACCAGTTTTCCTAAATTCCTATTTTGGACCTTCACCTAAATAGCGATTTAATGAAAAAAAATTAATGGTCTTGTATCTTTTTTTTTAATAATTTGTTTTAAAATAAGGAAAAAAATCTTTGATACCGCTATTGTTAGAATCATGCTGAAAGCAATTCTTAATATGGTTTAATATGGTTTTAAGTATTCTGAAACTTCACCTAACAATGTAATAAAAATAATGGAAAAATTCTTTAGTTAAATAAAATATACTGAAAATCTTTAAATAGGAAATAAATATTTGGGTTTGTATTACTGTACACATAGATTCGAAAAAGTTGTCAAAAAACAAATATATAACAAATAAATGTTATCAAAGGCAAGATAAGTTACTTTTCTACCAAACTGGATATATTTTTGTGTTTTTATTCAATGTAACATATTTATTCAGCTCGAAAAACATACAGTGTTTACCGATGTATTCGAAAATTCAAGATGGCGTCTCACACCCTCTTTAACACCGTAAGTTTGGAAAAAGGTGTTATAAATAAAAAACTATGCAAAATACTAATAAAACCCCGCCGAATATATGTCAACCTATATCACAGTAACATGTATTGAGCGAGTTTTAACAGTATTTTATCCTGTTTTTTATTTATACCATCTTATTCCCAAACTTACCGTGTTAAAGAGAGAATCAGACTCCATCTTGAATGTTCCAATACATCGGTAAACACTGTATGGTTTGCGAGCTGAATATACATGTTACATTGAATAAAAACACAAAAATATATCCAGTTTGGTAGAAAAGTAACTTATCTTGCCTTTGATAACATTTATTTGTTATATATTTGTTTTTTGACAACTTTTTCGAATCTATGTGTATAGTAATACACACCCAAATATCTATTTAAATAAATTTAATCGTAAGTAATGAAACAAATATTTAAAAAAATGTTGTGTTCATTTTTTATAGTATTTAAATATGTATGTCCTTCGGTGGGCATTAGAAGATGACTGCCTGTAAAAGAAGCAAAATAAAACGAACAAAACATAAGTAATAACTATGTAAACAACGTGAAGCTGAATAAATGTTACAAAATTACTCGATTCAGCACTGAATAACACGAAAAAGGATTGATATGCCGTAAAACAAAAACAAAACAGAACAAGACGTAAAATGTTTTGACTCTGTGTTACTCAGTGTATTTGCCAATGGTGACTGGTGATTTATTCCTGACTTTTGTAACATTTATTTCTAAACATATTTTTTATGTAAGGCTCACTCAAAAGTAAATAAAAATAATAAAAAAAGATAAAATGGCACAATAAAAACAAACGAACTCGTAGCGTTAAATGTAAAAAATATATTTATTATTGAATAAAAAAAACATAAGCGTTCCAGAAGACATCGTTAAAAATGTAAGTAAAATACTATACTATATTTAAACTGATAAAGATTGAAAAATAAAGGGAGGTAATTAACATTAATTTATGTTTGCGATGATGATGACACGTTTCATTAATTAATTTTGGCGATGATGATGACGTGACACCGTACGTACAAGCAAATTAATATATAGATACTTTAGTTGTGTACTTTTTCTGGATTAGCAAGTTTCATTTAAAGTAAATACTAAGTGAGTTTCCATAAATTTCTATTAGGTTTTACATGTGCAGAATAATTGACGACGCGTAAAAATTATATCTGCATTCGAAAAGTTAAATATAAAAATATCTCGGTACTTATGTATGGTTTCCTGTTCCCCCATGACGGATTTTTATGTCGTACTACTCACCCGAATTATAATAAAATTTATGAAATAATCATAAGAAATATATGATTTAGACTTTAATAATCATTTTTACAGAGATCTATGTGTTTCACTATATCTACTAGTTGGACTTACCGGCACGCTGTATTGTAAAAATGTGCTTCCATGTAATATAATTGATCGTAAACCTTATAATTCACAGAAAACATTTTATTTTACAATTCTGTGTTCGTCATCTTATTTTATTTAATTACATATGATCTAATATAACTTTTGTTCTTTTTAAGTAACAATCCGTTTAATGTATTACATGTTCCACACAATCAGTTAAGAATGCAAGAAAGGTTTGCTCCCTTTGTAAATTAGCCATTACGAAGAAAAGTGAAGTGCCCATTCTCTGTTAGGCGAAACGTAAATAATAAGTTATTTCTATAAATTTCTGTTGGGTTTTACATTTACAGAGTAATTGATGCTACGCGAAAAAATACTATCCAATAAAGTTCTGGAATGAAACAAAAATCCATCACATATAATCTCGAATTTTCCGAAGAAATTCATAGAAGTTTTGCGACGAAAAAATTATTTAGCCTGCTTTCTGATTTTAACCTATTTTCCCGTCAACATATATTTCATTTTTTCATGTTGAGCAAATAATATAAATAACATATCTATATAACTATAAAAGTGAAATTTTCTGTGCGTATGTGCGTTTCTGTGTGTGTACTTTTCCCTCCATATGCCTAATGCCTGACCACACCATTCCTATCCAAGTTCTTTATTTAGATTTTGCCAGTGGAATCAGACCACGCGACGCAACAAAACGCCGTTTTAAAGCTCAACTCTTACAGCGACCAAAAAATTGGATCTCAATGAGGTCAATAAGGGGAACTGGAGAAGAAACATATGCGAAAACCGTCGAAAAAAAACTAAAGACAAAAAGAAGAAACAAAAATGCCCAAGGAAAAGTCAACAACCTGTGCACCTCCAAAATACTTACCTGTGAACGCCCACAATATCGCCTGCGGCAGCTCTAGCCACTTGTTCCATGTACAAATAGGACTTGTTTCACACCGTAGGAAATGCCGATGAGCAAAATGTATACTTGTATCCGATATATACATATATATATATATATATATATATATATATATATATATATATATATATATATATATATATATACATGGGGGTGAAAATGAGAAAAACATAAAATCATACATTTGTATTTATTTATTTATTTTAATCTATAATTGTTTATTTAATACGTGTTGCCGTATCCTGTCGTTGTTATTTATATCTTTTCTTTTGCCCCCTTTTTCTCTATACTTTGCTCTTCTTTAGTGTTCTTTATTATTTTATCGTAGCTCATATATTTTTGTACTATCACTTACATATTTTTTATCTTTATGCAGTATAGCTAATTTTAATAAGGCATTATTATTATTATTATTATTGTTATTATTATTATTATTATTATTATTATTATTATTGTAGTTGTTGTTGTTTTACAAGTAGAGTTCACACAGGTCATCAAATAACTGCCCTTTAAGAAAACAGTCGTGTTCCGTAGAATCTTAGTTACAATAGGTCACGTCAGATAACCATTACTCTCCACCATCTTCGATAACAGTTGCTTTTATATTTTCGCTATCGCAACAACTGCGTTGTGTCCTCTGGAATTTGAGTGGCAATACGTCTCCCTAAGTTCCCAGTGTGTATCTCATTTTCCAGCGGGGGTTTCGTAATCGCTCTCACTTCTCGGTCTTTCTATTCCCCTTGAATATGTCCGACTACTTGGCATCATTCTTTTTTGGACGGTGAAGAAGCAATTGAAGGAGGTTGATAAGGGGATAGAGAACTTTTGGATATACAACTTCAATGTTTCTGGTTTCATATAAGATTTCTACGTGTTTTCACTTGGTTACAGTTTGTCTAGTCGGCGCTTATAACTCATGTTTATTAGTTTCCGAATGCATGTGTTTTCCTTAATATTTCAGCCGTTTTGATATTGTTATACAGTGCATATTTTCAACCATTCATCTTATTGCAATTTCCCCCATTCTGTTTTCAAATGTTTTTTTTTCGGAAGTGTTCCTAGTGTTCTTACTATTAGAAGTATTATCTTGAGTTTCTTTACCATGAAAATCACTTGCAGCTCTCTGGTTAGCTCTGTGTATTTGCGCTTTTTCCCCTTTTATTTGATATTCATCCTATAGTCAGATGGGGCATCAAAGTCTACACTTTGACAGGTCATTTCTTCCTTGTTAAGGATTACGACATCAGATCTTCTTGATTGGATGGGGTTATCAGTTTGTTGTCCATGCCGCATAAGATTTTTGTGATTCTCGTTTTCAAGTACTGTTGCCGGTTTATGCTTGTAATATATGTCTGTTCATTCGAGATGAAGTTGTTTGCATAATTTCCAGTGCACTGCCCTCCTCAATTAGTCGAGCCTTTTCTTCTATTATTTGTGGGGTCAGTTGCTGCATTGGCTTGCTACATGGTTAATCGTGTGTGTTGTTTCCACAGAGTTGTAATTTGCTAGTGTTTTGTCGATCTTTGCTTGGATGCTGTTCGTTCTTATCGCGTTATCTTGTGCTGCAGTTATTAGGGATTCAGTTTCATAGTTCTACGTGCCCTTTTCGCATAAATACACAGGCACTTTCGTTATTCTCACCTTTTCCATTTTTATGAATCTTCTGTGTAGTTGCTTCTTTTCCATGTTTCTTTTCTTGTTTACTCATTTGTTTCTCTGTTTTCTGCTTTATTTTTTTCCATTGTTTTTAAATGGCATGCGGTGTTTGTACTGTTAGATTTATATCTATTTCGCATCAATCTCAGTTCTTTTGATTTTATTTTTGGTTCAGTTACTCATGTTTTTTATAACATCCGTTTCTAGTAAAATTTCCAATTTTCTCTTGCCTCTAGATCGCTCTATTTCTGTTCATCGTTTTATCTTCTTTTATGCTTGTTTTTGTGGGTGTCTAGCATTATTTCCTATCCATGTTTTGTCGGTCCACTTTTCCTCGAGTGTTTTATGTATCCGGACTTCATACTGACCATCTTGGCGCCTGCGTTAATTGCATTATTATTATTATTATCATTATTATTATTATTATTTTTATTATTATTATTATTATTATTATTATTATTATTATTATTATTATTATTATTTAGTCACAAGTACTAGTCGCACAAGCCACACTCTAAAATTGATTTTTGAGAAGATTTTGTGGTGTGGTCTGGAGTCTGACAAACAACAATTTTTCCCAGATTCCCAGTTCTCCCCACCTCATTTTATAAATTTTGCAAAATAATTTGCGTTATCGCAATAGCCGCTTAACATTGATCTCTCCTTTGCAGCAACCATTGGTATTAACTAGATTTTGAGGTGCAATAAGCCCCCTCAAGGTCATAGTCCTCTTTAAACTCATCCAGCAGATGTCTGGTTAGTGTTTTCTTTCCTCGGTCTTTAATAACTCAATTACTCTCAATCAGTTCCGTGTATTCCCTTCGCTTGTCTGCTTCCTTCATCTTCAGTCTGTGGTCTGCTGGAATGGCAACATCTACAATTTGGCAGAAATTTCTCTTCTTGTTAACAATTAAGATATCCGGTGTTTTTGCTCGGTTCGGTCTTTCCGTTTGTAAAAGTTTGCTGCAAAAAGATTATCTGTACGGCAAAACTGACATTAGTTAATGTATACCGATGTCTAATATGATCTTGTGATATTTATTTTCCAGTAATACTTCCTGGATGTGTGTGTACAATTTGCCTTTGTGTTCAAGATGCAAACCCCCGCATAATTCACAGTGCACTGCTTACCCCACTTGATTTTCTATATTGAACCTATGCTGCTGATCCATCATTTCATCAAAATACGAAGATGAGGGACTCCTATGTCTTACACAACAATTTATCAGTCTGAAACAATTCTATGTAAACTGATATCATCAAAATTTGGATAAGGTTTTTTTTTTAATTTCCTCTCTTGACAAAATTGCCAACCGAAATACAAACGGATGTTCCTTTACGATAGGGGATAGAACTGAAGCAGTATACTTAATATGTACAATACGTGCGTACTAAATTAAACCACCTTTGCTGCCTATATATAATCGCACATACTGAATCCTCATCAACTCACAATTTTCTGTATCCTCAGATTCTTATTTTCTCAAATCTTATATCAGCAAAACATCCTTCTGAATAGATACAAAAATTCTCGTGAGCAGTTCAACATCCAGTGATCATATATATATATATATATATATATATATATATATATATATATATATATATATATATATATATATATATAATCCACATGAACTTTCTTATATCACTTTGAATATTAGCTTAAATTTCCATTCTATCCCCAAGCTAAGTAGAACATCTCATAATACGCTATTCAACTACTTTTAAAATTATATAAACCCAGTTATAATATTAGAAGTGCTTCGTCTCTGACCTAGACTACGGACTTGTACAATAAACCATGAAACTATTGTACCTAAAGTTCTTCTCAAAACTGCAAAATACCGCTGCTTGTATACTAAGTACATCCTATTGATACTTTACATCCAATATGACTGCCTTGTCTGTTTTGCATGGCAAACCTTATTATTTTTTACTTAAATTCTCTTTCTCCTGATCACTAACAAATCAAACTGCTCTATTTCCCAATTTGCCACATCACCTACTCCGTTTCACGTAACTAAGGGGGGTCCTTGCTCTCCACCCTTGACCCTAACAGACTCGTAAATCGATACCCATTAACACCTAAAGATTTCCTAGGTATTCTCCTGATTATAACTCCTAACCCATAACTAAGCTTGTAAGTAAATACTTACTAGTAATAATCATATACATAGACTTAAGGTAATCTATAATGAACATGAACCGTTAATATCTCTTTGTTAAAGATAGTATTGAAATAATTATTACACAAACTAAACCGGTACTCATTGAAATACAAACTTACGGATATAAAAAGAAAGGCGAAGCCATCCTCCTTCGTTGAAGTCTGAAGGCAACTTACTCACATTGTCTAAAATTCCATGCATTCGTATACAATACTACTTATCCATCCATCTATATATAACTATACTTAGAGAAAATGCAATAACCTATATCTATCAGGTATAACTGTACTCCATATCAAATGTTCTCTTGTATCTATACTGAGCATTAATCTTATCTTTCAGTCTTACTAAATATTCGGTTTGGGGACGAAATCATAATTTGTAATAGCAAGTAAATCATACTTTAACACTTTATCCTAATCCTAAACGTACTAAACTATATCTAACCATACATTCCTAAACCTACTAAACCATATTTAACCATACATTCCTAAACTTACAAAACTATATCTAACAATAAATAACTCGTCTCGCTCAATCCAATGCTGTTCCACATTTAGCTACTTCCAATGCATGAATTTTTACCTATATCCTCTTCCAGTAAAACATGAAAATAAAAAGCATAGTAAGGTCCTTTTAAACCACGTTTGAGGAGTGAAAATTTTCTGTAGAACTTAACATAAATACCTGATTTTTTCAGGTGATATTAACCTTAGTAACCAATAAATATTAACTACCCATGCGGGGTCGCAGAAATACCTGGATTAGAACCCAGGGGCGGGGCGAACACCCTCGGAGCTGATGGACCCGTAGACCTTCCCAGGCCATCCGTCTAGGAGAAGGACAACTGACGCTAAAGCTAGAGGAGGGAGGTCTCTTCAGTCTTGGACGACAACCTTCCTAGAGCTGGTGACTCAAACAAATCACCGGTTGGCAAACCTAAACTGCTTAAGGAGGAGATAGGTTCTGTATATCACCCGGCTTTCATACTCCTTCTTCGCCTATTGGCCAAACGTAGAGGTACTATCACAGGGACTCGTCTAGATCACCCAGTGGTTGACCTTGTTTTCCCGACTAGGGCAATAAACACCGCTTTTCCCCGCTCCCGCCACATCCCATCCCCTAAACTGGACACAGTGGGGTGCTTCAGTGTCATATATGTCGGTGCAGTTGGGCTGGGTTGGCTTTGCCTAATGGATTTAGGGTACCGGATTGACAGTTCCTGGCTGCTGTTTCCGACTGATAGTACATGAGCCCTTACTCTTTGGTAGCGCTAAGAGCGGCTGCTCCATCAACAGTTGTAAAATATCGGGATGTTTGTAGTGCCATGTCGCGCATGGAAAGGGGCCCTGCACTCATCCCCGGTGGGCTTTCTTGAGGCCACAATCCTGTGGGTGAGGACAGCTGATGGTCTACTTGTATTGAATGTCTGGTATTCTTCACAACTATTTGTCCAGCATCCCCTCACTCACTCACCCTAACTGAAACTTTTAAATAAAATGAAATGACAGCTCAAGCAAAAGTTACATTTAAACCAGGACCGAACTCAAATAAAACCAACCTGCCTCTTTCCTTGAGGCTTGCATTTATTAATATCCGCCGGCATAGAACTAACTTAGATGATATTGAGTTATTTCTCCTTGTAAACACCCCGGATATCTTAGCATTAGGTGAAACTAATCTTCCTTCCTCCATTCCCTCTTACCACTTTAACATCCCTGGTTATCTCCAACTCTACCGTAAGGACTCGGACAGACATATGCATGGGCTTGGAGTCTATATTTGTAACACCCTCCCGCTAACTAGAGAAATAAAACTAGAATCAGAGGGGCAGGCTTTTATGTGCTTCAGAACAAATATGCAACACAATATTAGCTACTTGTATTTTCTCTACTGCTCTCTTCAAACTAAGAATGCACCCTTATAAACAAAGTCTCAGACAGCATAGATATAGCACTCTCCCTCGATACTAGCTCACAAATACATGTATATGGTGACTTCAATGCCCACCAGAGTAACTCGCTAGAATTCTTTAATCATACAACCGTAGCTGGTAGCACACCACATAGCTTCTCTATATCCGATTCCCTGCCTCAGTTCATTAAATTTTCGACACGTTTCCCAGACAAGCAAGATCAATAGGTCGCAATTCTAGATCTCTTTCTGACAACGGTTCCCGATTACTTTACAACGAATGCCCACCTCCCACTCGGAAAATCTGATCACGCTGTGATAATGGAAGGAATCAGCCACAATTCTCGCCCTAAAACTGAAGACCCACTGTACAAAACAACGAAGTATTACAAAAAGGCTGGTGGGAAAACCATCAGGGAGCTCATCAGAGATGCCCCATGGCAAAAAATATTGACTCTTCCAGCGGAACAGTGTGCAAATTGGACCATTAAATTGTCTACAACTGCAATTGAAGCACATGTTCCCACCCGGAAATTCTATAGCAACCCCACTCTCCCCAATGGTTTACTTCTGCTTATGCAGTTGCCATTTGTCAAAGGCAGCATGCGTTCAACGGATTCAACCGACATAATTCCACCTCAAATAAACACAAGTTTATAGAAGCTAGAAATAATTGTAAGAGAGTGATAGAGACAGCTTAGACAGATTACTCTGAATCCACCAAAAAACGCATCGCAGCACAGAAACTAGGAACCCAGGATTTTTGGAAATCTACAACAGTGTAGTAAATAATGGACAGTCAACTATTCACCCACTATCAAACAATCATGAGGTTGCTTGCACGGCAACTGACAAGGCTAATCTGTTGCCAGTTGGTTTGGATCAAACTTCACATTGAACTCAGTACAACACTCACTCCCTGATTTTCCTCTGCGAACAGATATCACACTAGAAGATTTGAACATCACCCTTCTCAGGTACATGCTATTATAAACAACCTAGACATCTCAAAAGCATGTGGACCCTATCTTATCCCGGCTGTGCTATTAAAAAATGTTCTGGCGAGGTTGGTCCAGTTCTGTCCAAACTTTACAATAAATGCCTTAACGCATCTTCCTTTCCCGACTGCTGGAAAACCGCCTCTGTGGTACCAGTCTTAAATAATTATGGTCAAAGAACTGACACACTAAATTATCGCCCCATTATCCTCCTCCCGCTTTTCGCCAAAATGTTTGAGTTCTTAGTTAATCAAGCCCTAGTTCAGCACCTAACAGCTGCTAAACTCCTGACTGACAAAAAATATGGATGCAGGCAAGCCGTTCAACGGCAGAAATCTTAACTGTAGTTTCTGAACGTATATAACCATTCACTGGACAAAACTGTGGAGAGCAGAGCGGTGGCCCTTGATGTATCTAAGGCTTTTGACAGGGTATGGGACGATGGTCTTCTAAGGAAAATTAGATCATATGGAATCACTGGAAGAATTCATAATGCAATTAAATCCTTCTTAAGTAATAGAAAAATCAAAGTTGTCCTCGACGGTCGTACATCTAAACAATATGACATAAATGCTGGAGTACCTCAGGGGTCTATCCTTGGACCTCTATTATTCCTGATATTCATAAATGACATTCCTGATAAAATTGTTCAGAGGTTGGGTATATTTGCCGATGACACCACTCTCTATAACAGATAGTAGGGGAAAACAAATGAACACATATCCAAGGAAATGGCAAAAACACTAGAAGATGACCTCCAATCTGTAGTGGATTGGGGACAAAAACTGATGGTCACATTCAATGCTGCTAAGAGTATGCTTGTTTCCTTCAATAACTACAAGAAACTTTCTCTACCACCAATAGCAATGGCCAAGAACACATTGCCTGAAAGTACTTATTTTAAACTCCTCGGCCTAACGTTTACAGGGAATATGAACTGGAATTAATACATTGGGAGCATTGCCAAGGCGCTGCAAGAAAGTTGGCTCCCTTTTCCGTGCTAGAAATCTATTTACGCCTTTCAGTATCCTATACCTCTATAAGGCCACCAGTTGCTCATGTATGGAGTACTTTTTTCACATCTGGGCTGATGCGTCTGCTGCTTGTCTCTCGCTCCTTGACAGGATTCAAAAGAGAGTCGCCAACCTGATAGGTCCTGAACTGTCATCTAGGCTTCAGCCTCTGTCCCATCGACGAGATGTTACATCCATCTGCCTTTTCTACAAATACTTTCATGGTGAATTCTCTGACGAACTGCAAACACTTGTACTTCCCCGACGTAACTCCCCCCGACACACCCGGCAAGCTACTCATCCCTTTACAGTAGAGATACCTAGGTGCAAGGATGCCTTTTACTCCAATAGTTTCTTCCCCAGAACTGCGGGTCTTTGGAACTCCCTTCCGAGATTCTGCTTTCCCAACTGCACTGATGTGCAGAAGTTCAAGAGTAATGTTAACAAACATCTTTCTACTCATCTCCCTTCATAATGACCACGCTAATTACGTCCCTGATATTAACCCCCTGCTTCAAAGTGGCACTTTGCCTTGTTTGGGGTGACAATTGAATTAAAAAAAAATGTATATTAGATTTGAGGCTGTTTTCACAATTAACATATTATGTGATTTATTGTTTGGTCTTTTTTTTATTCGCAGCGTCTGCATTATCTGTTTTCTTGTGTATTGTGTTGATGGGATTGGTCATAATCGCGTTATCTTGTTCGGCTGTTATAAGTAGTACGTTTCACTGTTAAGGTTTTAGTTTTTCTAGTCATTTTCGTAAGATTTCGCCTCTTTTTTCTTTCTTTTTCTCGTCTTAATCCTTGTCTTAATTTCTATTTTGTTTTTTTTTTGTTGTTGTTTTTCATTTTTGGCTGCAGTAATTATTCTGTTTGCATTATGTATATTTCTAATTCTTATTTAGTTTGGTTTGCGCAGTTTTCTATGCAAACAATTCCACTACTTCCGTCTTTCCTTTTTACATATACTAGTGCATCTTGGTGTGGTCGAGTAGCTGGAAAACAAAAATGTGAATCAGAAATCAATGCATCTAATATTTCTTCGATGTTGTTTTACAACGTTTCGGCCAACTATTCCTCTGCCCTTCGTCAGGTGGTAATTTGTGCGTAACGAATGACAGCGGAATAGTTGGCCGAAACGATGTGAAAAATGTGTAAGAAATATGAGAATAATTGTCCGCAAAAAATAAATTAATATCATAATACTCATCTCAATAATGATTTCCAATTAAAATAATATATAAGTCAATACAAGGTAGGATGATATCCAAGCGAGATACAATTTAAGGATACAAAACCCCTGCTCAGCATTTTGTGAAACAATGGGGATCGGAACGTCGTAATCGCGACGAATTAAAATAGATACAAATGTACGCTATTAGATTTTTCGATCTGTCATTAAAAACTAGAAGCTTATATTAAAAAAAATAAAATCATATATATATATATATATATATATATATATATATATATATATATATATATATATATATATATATATATATATATATACATATATTTTTTATAAGCTGAGTGTTTTTCTATTTTAACCAACGAAGATTTAAGTCAGAAAATCAAAGCAAGTGGCGTATTATATTTCCCCCTTAGTGTTCGTGCGTTTCAAAAGCAATAAAAATAAAAACAAGAAAAAACAAATTTGATATATATATATATATATATATATATATATATATATATATATATATATATATATATAAATGACAAAAACATTATATTCCAAAATTCATGATGTGATCATTCTTATAGTTTATTCCTTGAAATCAGTTGATTTATACAATTCATGAAAATATCTGTTTTGTAGCGCAAAATCAATCACTTAATTATTATATGAATTATAAACTCTATTATTCCTTTAACTCATCAGAAGAAATAGCAAGAATCAATTCGGTAAAAGGAATAAAAATAACGGATAAATTGTTGCTATTTCTTATAAAGTATACAATCATTTTAAAAAGAAGGGCAGTGGATATAATGTGTGGTTAATAATCGAAGCTACGACTAATGAAACATGCCAAGAGTTAGTTCTGTCCACTAGTTGCCCGGTCGGGCTATTCTTTATAATTTTATGTTAAATAACTAAGTTTAATATCACTTAAAGCTTTTTACGGTATATTCACAAATCCCAACAAGTATCTCTCTCTCTCTCTCTCTCTCTCTCTCTCTCTCTCTCTCTCTCTATATATATATATATATATATATATATATATATATATATATATATATATATATATATATATGAATTAACGACTGTTTGCTAAGGGAGAGCAGAAGGAATTACAGTCTATACGCAAAAATGCAGCGAATAACAGAGGGGGCATATAGTGCGATTGATACAGGTAATGCGTAAGGTTAAAAGATGACACTTCAAGCAGAAAGTCTTACAAGAAATAAAATAGAAGATCCGGCCTGATGCGATTCATATTTAGACGCACTCATGGAGGTTTGCCACACTAGACGGCGAATTAAACTTGAAGTATTAGTCCAGGGGAAGAGGTTTCGGTAATTTATAGTACCACTCTCACTGCACTGAAACTAAGAAATATATAGTGAGCCTAGGTACAGTGTATTCGTGTTGATTTAATATCTCGCCCGTTTGAGGGTAGGCATAGGAATCTAGTCAACACAGCGCGATTACCTTCTAGTGAAAAATCTCATTAAATGTTATTGCCTAGAAAAAATTGCCACAGGCTGTACTTGAATTACAGACAATAAATGAGCAAATGAATGCATAACGATAGAGGAACTTTATCATATTGAAAAAGAGTTAGAACGACCAATAAAATTGCGTTACACCCCCGACTTTTACATACATAAATTAGTGTGGGTTTGGTAATGGTTAGGGATTCGAATATGAGGTAGAGCAAATAAGCATCAGATTTATTATTAATATGTCTATTAAGTTCCCTGTTTTCAAAAATAATAACTGTAGCAAATGTGTAAGGAATGTCTTTTAAAATTACTGCACCCTCTGTAGATGTATAAGGGAAATCCTTTAAAAGTACTGCGCCCTCTGTAGATGTGTAATGTTGCAGCAATGTAAAGCAATTCAATAACCGGTAAACATCGGTTCTGCACGGAATCCAACTAGCAAGGTACCTAGACGGACTCGAACGGTTACTCAGAACGGTCCCAACAACGGTAAGATATGCTCACACCCACACGGCACGAGAAGCAACAGCAACTCGATTCACGACCAAGTCAATCATCGCTCCCCCAACGTCTTTCAATCACCCGCTTTTATGGCCGTTGCAGGCCGGCTAAATTTGCATATTGTGAGAATTCATGTTACTTTGCGAGATATCATCCTTTACAAAAGACGGCGGCAGCCATCTTTATCTTTCTTTGTCTATCTTCGCTCGGCGACGCCGAGCCGGACCCGAGGTAAATCTTTCCTTTACGTCCGTCTCTTCTACGCACACACACAACACACAAACACGCGGGTGCTTGTCTCCTGGATGCACATTACAATAAAACGGTCATGTTAAAAAGGTGTTGTCAGATAGATAACTGTACTTAGGCTGGAAGCATTACTGAGATTACTATGTCAGATAAACATACGAATAAGTTCTCTGAAAAGAATAAACGTACCAAAAGTATTCAAGAGAAAGATCGATAAGTTTTAAAGTACAATAGGGATGCGTTCGTTACGGAGGATAAGGACTTAGAAAGAATGTAGACAGTAGAGATTCGTATGCATACACGGAGGGAAGAGTCCATACGTAATGACCAGTATCGAACATCACTAAAGCAAAGGAAAATTGTAGATTCAGCAGTAGATAAAATTATGCGGGCAGGAGTAATTGAAAGATCGAAGAACCCTAGGAGTTTACCTATAGTATTAGTAGAAAAGAAAGATGAAGCAATACATTTTTTGTAGACTTTAGTGCATTGAATAAATAAACAACATACATGCCACAATTTACCAGTTATTTACGCCATAATTATCTCGGTCAGCAAATACTTCTGAAAATACGGTTTAAAACCATGTTGCTGGCAGTTTAATTTAATAAGAAAGATAAATGTAAAATAGCGATCACATGTCCACGGGTGTATTTCACTATAAGGTGATGCCGGTCCGACTTACGCACGTCTCCGTAATTAATGCCCATAATTTTGCAGGGGAAAGAAAAGCTTGCGTTACCGTATTTGGATTGCATACTAATATTCTCCAAAATGAAGAAATACAGTTTAACACACATATATAAGGGATTAAGTAGTTTACGCAAGCACAACGCAAGGTTAAAAGGTACAATGTGTACGTTTTTAAGAAAGGAAATGCAGTATCTGATTTTCAAAGGTTATAATGTATACAGTTGCAGTTAAATATGTTAGTATTATAATAACATCGTTTTAAAATATATAATTCCCAACGATTATGCTTTACTATTTGCAATTCCTATTATAAAAAATCTAGCTCACATATGACATATCTCAGAACTGCGCTGAGATGATCTCTCCGTCTCTCTCTCGTTCTCTCTCTCTATCTCACTCTTTTTCTCTCTCTTTCTCCCTCTGACACACGAGTTTATACTGGAAAAAAATGAAGTGCATTACATTTGCATATTCCCACGGAATCTCGTTACCTCACATGACCAGCAATCAATAAAAATCAGGAGCGACCATTTTATTTCGTCTTTATCCATTTCCTAAAACAGACGGCACGTTGTGCAATGGCAGATTCGTACTACGTTTTAATCACATGCCCTCTTAAACGTTAAGATCAATAATAAATACCATAGTCCGCTAGCCACTCCGGGTGTATTCGTTCGCAGTACAACCGTCGTATACGTTCTTCAGGAACTTTATCAACACTCTCTTCATCTCCTGGCAAAGAAAACTCTTCGTATGTTTATATGACGTGCCATTCCATTAACTCTCACTTTATTTAAGGAAAATAATTTATTTTCAGTACCTCTTTCCTAGTTATTTTTACGACGAGCGTTGGGTTGTTTCACTCACACTTGTTTACCAACCGTGTTTACCGGGTGTGCTTTTTTCTAATCTCTATTGCACCTGATGGATATCAACATTTATATGTAAAAATAGACAGGCGTGACGCTAACAGTTCACCTTGACAATCCTACACTGCCATATAATACCAAATTACAGCTTATGGGGGTGTAATTTGACTTTTTATTCCTCCGCTTTTTTAGACGAATAGTGCATCAATACAATTCCATTATCACGGGCGGTATGCAGCTCTTAAATATAGCCAAATGCCCCTCATTGCGCAGAAGTTTTTTAAAACTACCGAAAAGTAAGGCATCCCCTTATTCACCAACGCCTCTTCTACTGACCACCGTTCGAATAACACCTCCTTGGCTATTTTTATTAACCTCTTATACCATTCTATTTTTAGTTTTCCACCAATATTTTTACTCTTCCTAGTCCAAAGTAAATTATACAAAAATGTGGTTTATGCGGATGGTGAATGATGCCCGTAGTTATTCGCGGCCAATTTTCTTCAATTCTCTGTTGTCGTTGCTAGCCGGTGCACAAATTTATACTTCTTAAATTTTGATGTGCGGATTCGCTTTTCTCGCTAGTCCGTTTTTTCCAAGATTCTACATCCTTTTCAGGTGTATTTTACATGCTTTACTGCACACCACACCTAAGCTATGTCTTCATTTTCCTTTACCTTTACATTCTTCACTCTGGTCAACTCGTCTTTATTTTACTGCTTTGTTTTTCACTGATGGACCCAAGGTGATGTTAAGCTTCAGTCCGATATCTAGGATTAAGTCTCCAAGAGCTCCAACGGGAACCTATAGTTAACATCCTCGCTGCTTCTTGTTGTAATGATCCGCTTATCACCAGAAATTTTCGATTTGATCCAAGATGCTACTGATGAGTAGACTGTTCTAACGTACACTATCCGTAGCCCTCTATTGATGCTCTTCACCATAACATTGCGTTCCGCAACATTGAAATGGACGCTATTATTTTCTTTTTATAGTTAACATCATCTTCAACAGCCATTCTACCTATTTACAATAATAAACACAATACCAGACTGCTAGCGTCACTCTATATTACTCTTTCATGTCTCGTTTTATATGTCATTCTCTTTATACAGAACCCATATTTTTTACTTCTGCAGTAACTTCTTGTGTTATGAGCTGTATTCCTTTTGAATTGCATCCTCCACACTGTCTGTACGCGTCTGCCATTTCATAATGCTGGGTGCATTTCGCCACAATCCAACTATAGTGTAATGGCCAACGAACTTTCTTCATGCAAAGAAAAAGCTCATTCTTGGTTAGGTTATCTTGGCTTCCGGAATCTTGTTCCCTCGTCCTTTCATCAACCGTTCCACATTACTGCACTGTAGATTAATCCCAAAGCCATTCCGTTTTCCAATACACGGAGAGGTTTTCCGTCAATCCTTATGTTTTCACATTTCTCACACTCTTCGAAGTCACCTCGGTTTCGTCCACCAGTACATCATCGATGTAAGAGCAGCTACCTCTCTTCATCGTATACTCTTTAGTCAACACACGTTTAAAAAACTGCCGTCATAATTTTTTAATTCAGTCGAAATCCTTATCCGGAAATACAATCAACTTGATTTTATCATCTACCAATGGATACTGACATAACTCATGTCTACATAAATTTGAAGAAATACTGGCATTTATTTCACGATATTAGTTGTCCGTTCCATCCTCTTCTAAACTTTTATGGCTTCTTCAAACACGTTGATTCCATCTTATTTTTGACAAGTTACATGCTTGCTCAATTCCCAAAAATTCCAAAAATGTATGAGTGGCAAAATTCTTTCAGCCTTTCCTGATCACGGCATCAATATTTTTTCGTCTGACCACCTCTTACCTGCATTCTCAAATTGCGATTCTATATTTCTTTTGAGCGTGTTTTTGTAGCAGTTAATCCGATTTCTAAACACAGGTTGTTATGTGGCGATGTATAAAGAAATGTCTTGTCGATATTTCCGAAACGTTTCTCCCATTGGCGAGGAAATGTGGACGATTTGACTGGGACGACGTATACCAGTCTTCTTTTGACAGCCTAAAAACACATCTAGCAAACATAGTAATACTTGCATACCCTGATCTTGTTTAGGACTAGAGACTGTATACAGATGACTCTGATCATTCAATTTGCTTATGTTTGTCACAAGTGGACCATGATCAGAATGAGGCTAAAGAAGTAGAAACACAGATCTACTGTTTTATCTCATGAACTTAGTAAAACCCAAACAAGATGGTTAATTATAGAAAAGAAGCATATGTGATACACTATGCGATTAATAACCTACACCTCAACTTTCATAGTACAAGTCAGGAACTCATCGATACAAAATATGAAAATACAGACGTGAACTTCAAGTGTGGCTGGTTAAAATAACACAATACAATACCTCAAAGATGAAGAAATGTTTTTCTTTGCAGTTCTCTTATCACATGCTGTGGATTCCGTCAGAACAATGATGATATCCTAGTATAGATAGATTGTAGGAACTGAGCATAATAAACTCGTATCTTTTTGCATCGTATAAAATGATGAAGACTCATCGGTAAAGCACGCACAACCTACGTTATCGGGTATAATCAGGAAACAAGAAGTTGATAGATATATTAGCTTTGAAGATGCGGGTGATAAACAGCAAAGAGTCCAAAATGGAAGAAAGTCTAGTATACATTACAACCCAACGAAAAACTATTAATTTGATTGTATTTATTATCACGTTTTTGGAAAAAAGGCGTTAATCCAATAGCACGAAGATAATAGTCAATGTGTGTAGAAAAGCTGTTTCACACTATAAAAACTACGGTGTCGTCTTGTTGTATTATGAAATAAAACGAATGCATTGGTAAATGTATTCACTGCCAAACGAGAAATTTAAAGAAGCAACAACGTCAAATAAAGAAGTGCGATGTTCCTCCATTTTCGTTTTGTGAAATTGACGTAAGATATTTCAGGTAATCAGAAGATAATTACATTTATAGGTATGTCCAGGAGTTTAGCCGAGGCTATCGTAGTTTCTAATAAAAAGGCAAAAACAGTGGTATAACCCTTGATTGATTTCTCGCAGATAAAGAGTCACCAGTGCAGCTTATAACAGATAATTGTCCAGAAAACATTATGAAATAATACAAAAGGTGTTAGAGGGACTGACTATGCATCATGTAACCATGTCATTTTATCACCCTCAATTAAGGGTAAAATAGACAGATTCTAAAAAACGATGCATGACGTCTTAGCAAGACAGTTAGGGAACAGTCATTGGAAGTTTACACCAATCAGATGTTAGAGGCTGTTCGTTTCCATGCGAGCCCAACGACACAGTTTTAAATATACTAGTTGTTCTACACCAATGATCTTATTCCGTGTTTAGAAAACATATTTAGATCACGTTGAGTATGCTCTGATATTGAGCAGAGTAGGAATCTCTATACAAGAGATACATCGGGTCTTTACTTTAGCATCTTCAAACCTTATTTAACATGGGGAAGTTTAGGATAATATAATGGAATATTCCTAGGAAAAACAAAAACGGTAAAATTCACTATTAGTGACTTAGTTTACTACAACAAAAACAATAAAAGATAAGTAAATTAGATTTAGTCGTACAATGTAGTAATAGTAAAGCAGGTTATGTCTCGTATAGAACTAGTGATCAAATTACAAGCTCTGTAACGGAGGCGAATGCTTAACACCGCAGGACATCGTCTATTTATGAATGGGATATCCCCGCTACAGAGAGAATATAAAAAAAAACTGCATTGGCTATTCTAAGGGAATCTTGCGATTAAACTAGTAAATCCGTCGAAAAAGACACTAATTTTCCAATGCAGAAATTTCTACATCAAAATGAGAGATCGAAAGAGGCAGATGACCTACCATTGATAGAGAAAAATACGTTCCTGTAACTTAGGGGAAACCATCCTCCTTTTGCGTTATGTGAAGCCCCAGTGAAAAGAAGTAGGTTCCATCAGGAAATATAAATGATGAGCAGGGAAAGGAGGAGTGTAAAAGAGAATCAGGAGAGAAGTAGTTATTTTTAGGTAAGGAGTATATTGTTTTGTCAAGTAATGAAACCCCGCCCTGAAATATAAAGAAAATATCCTTTTCCGTTGGTTCATTCACAGACGACAGTTTTAAGGATAGTAGCGTTACGCCGCTTAAACATATCATGTGGAATGGTATGAAATTAACATTAAAAAAATAAAACTCGAGCAGACGCACACATAAGACTATCGAGTGTCATTTGTCCGGTGCCAATTTCATAATTGCGACGCGGTTACCGTAGATGTTTTATAAACACGCATCGAAATGTCTCCGAAAAGAATAAACCCACTCTCCGCGCATGAAAAAAAGATTTGCAAAAGTATTAAGAAAAAGGGCGATATGCCGCAGCTATAACAAGTCGGAAAATAAAGGGAAAATTATAAATATACACTGAAAATATGAACAGAAAATATAAAAGAAACGTACATAGTCACAACATAAATGAAAGAAAATAAAACTGCTAATGTGTACATTGCACAAATGTATTGTTTTCTGAGAATTTTTGCCAAATTATTTGAATGCTTGTTTTCAAAGCAGCACTAAAATGCCCTTTCTTATTAAACTAAAAAAATGTACGTAAATTATTATAAAAATGCATCGTTTCATTTTTTAAATCTTCCGCTTTCCTATTTTGTGTGGTGAGTAAAAAAGCAATCTATATTAATGTGTCCATTGTTTAACTTTGCAGTTTTCCGTTTTCTGGTGTAGAAAACAATACATATATTAGTTTCAAGAACTGAAATATGAGGGAAGACCAAGGAAAAAATCCGGCATATGCAACTGCGCACAGTAAAAAAGAGACATTGTTTTATTGCTAAATATCGTGTTACATAGACAAGCATCTCTACTTACTTATTTCTGGATTAAATTTTTATGTGTTGCTGTGTTGCATTACGTGATAATATAGACGCGTGTAAATCTGTATAGAAATTAGAAATACATATACATTTACTTATCAAATATTTTATATAAAAAGGTAGTAGTGTGCATATGTTAAATTTCTGAATGATGAGTTTGGACAAACACACACCCAGGAAATGTGAGCAAAGGTCACATCCGGCATCATGGTGTGGTTGAGTGACGGCAAACTTAAATGCCGCTCACAGGTTTCTGCAATTCTGGGAGCTGTCGTCACAGCAAGGTCAAAATTTTAAGCCCAAAATCTCTTTTCACAGAGTAGTCAGCTTTTTGTGAAACAATGTAGATGAAAATATCACCTTTATCTGGACCAAATAAAAAAGAAACAATGAAGGGGGGTATGGATAGTCGCCACAGCTACAAAATAGAGGTGCTAGTAATACCATCTTCTCCAATTCATCCACCGACCCCATCACAAGAACCATTACATTTGTCCATTTGTCATTAAAATTTGTCATGTTATATTTCCAAAATAAGTGAAGGAAATTGTTGTTTTAAAATCTAAGATTCTTAAACAGATAAGAAGATTAGAAATGTAAAACAAAAGCCAGCGCACCACGAAGTTACAACAAAGAGACGGGTGTCTTAAAACAAAGAAAAAACAGCATAATCCAATGTACCAAATTTCCACAACACACGATTACTCCGATAGTATATCATTGACCAATTAATCTTTATCAGCAAATGTCACACGGGACTTTATAATTGGTAAATCCTATGTAAGATAAATAGTAACACGTATTTCTGTATGCAGTAAGAAAAAGTAAACTACAATGTACTTACAAATATATGATATTTTGTTGTTTTCTCGTTACACATTTGATCCGTTTTTTTTTCTTGGCACATTGTTTATTTCTTTCGTATTTTTTAATATGGGGATTAAATAAAATAACAATAAAATGGAGAAAGTATTCTTGTGTTGTGTTTCAGGAAATAGATGTGAAGTTAAAATGCGGTGCAAAACGTTTAGAAGTTTCAAAGGAACGACTCCTTTCTAAAGACTACAAATCTAGAGGGACGGATGATATAAGGTATGGTTATAAGATATGAAAAATATTTTAGAATAATCGAAGCCTCGGCTGATGGAGCATACCTCGAAGCACTTTTGACCACAAAGGGCCAGCTTGGGCTATTCATGTTGAAGCTCGACTGAAGACATGGAAATAAATATCTGCAACATAAAAGTTAAGTAGAACAAATATATTAAACAAGAAATCATACAGAATATTTACATAGAGGCCATTGGTATAGTCATGGGGAAATCGTCCTAGGAGAGGATGCCTGGGTAGTTCTCGACCTGTTGTCTCACGTTCGGTTTCTCGTTGGGTTTCTCCCAGCTTCACGGTATCAACTACATTTATATTGTTGACACTTTACGTATTCTTATTAGGGACGCACTGCCACAACAATTCTTAAATTGATAACGACAATTATTGGAAAGTATACGTGGCTAGAATTAAAACGATTCTTATAAGACTCTTACGAGATAGTCCTAAATCCTTACACGTATGTAGTAAAATTAGCGAATGGTAGGCAGGGAAATGCAAAAGTACTTCAAGTTTATACGCAAAGGAAGCATCAAGTGCGATACATGAATATTATACGTTAGAAAATAATATATATATATATATATATATATATATATATATATATATATGTATGTATGTATGTATATATCAGGGTTTTTGTAGGCCTCAGAGATAAAGCAGTCAACATGAGGGATAACTTCGAATCCATGGAGCTTATCCTTAGCCTTAGCAAATTATATATATATATATATAGAAGATATGGCTTGATGCAATCAATGAATATTAAGACGAACCAATGAAGGTTTGACAGCTTAGACGGAGAATTCAAGTTAAAGCCGTGTGTCCAGCCAGTTCTACAAACTACCATTTTAGACGATAGAGTACACGCCGGGTAAAATTCTGAAAATATCTGGTCAGAGAGAAACCACATTTGAGCGACAAAATGCAGATCGGAAGTTTTCATAATGTGGACGCTATAAACAGATACAGAGGAGGAGAGACCAATAGACTCATTGACAACAAGATAAGGGTACGAGCAATACAGTTTTCTGCGAACTACCCACCAATCCCTTCACGCACACCATTTGATTTGTCAATCTGCTATTGAAAATAAAAGAGCTTATGTTTACAAAAGTAAACGAAAGTTTTATAATTAGCTGGGAGGGTTTGCTTATTTTTACCAGCGAGTTTTTAGTCAAAATTTGACAGGAATTGTTTTTTTTCTCAAATTCAATAGGCGTAAACAAACTTATCATTCCGGGCCTCACGATGAAATATAAGTTGTTAAAACGATTTTTATGGTTTTCTTTAACTAATTTCTTCCGCATTGCCGCCATTCCGAATTTATTTTTTTCTAGAATAAACTACCATATTGGAAGTAATTGCACCAAATCCGAAAGTTATTGCGTCTAGAAAAAAAGCTGGTTTTTACATGTGTGGTTTCCAAAAGAGAGTTTTAGCTAGTTAGCGCAATTAGCCGGGACTTAGCGCAATTACAACAAATTACACTGTATCATTTCGTATTTATATTGCACATAATTTCACGAGCGTTAGCATGAGTTCTATAGATTGCTTACAGGAAAAACGCCTGCTATCATATTTTTCCATTAATATACTTTACATGTAGCCTGACTTGTACTTTCGTAATTTTTTTAAAATTTATTTCAAATTTACATTTTTACAGTGCAAACTAGCAGTAAATCGTCCAGTACGTTACACGATTTTGACGATGTCCACCTATCCAAATTACAACTTGTTTTGTTTGAATTATAATGAAATAATATAAAAATCGGGTACATTTGCGCTCTTAATTATACTCATAGAGAGCACATTATCATAATAACCGTCATTTTGTTTCTATATACCGGCTATTTCTGGATGTCCTAATTAAATCTGTATAAGTTTGATTAAAAGTGCGAGAATATAGAATTCAGGTGAATCTTCTGTTACGGTTTGGTCATTTTAGACAAAAAGCCTTATACAAAAATGTAATAAAACGCCTGTATGGTAATAATATCTCACTCATCAACATGGTATTTTAATATATAGACATGCCTATAGTATAACTGAAATTTCTTTAACAATTAATATTCAAATTACATATATCATTGAACAGCTGCCGATATTTATATCATTATATGTAGTTATTGTATGTAATTAAATATACGTTTACATTCATTTCATATTTATTTACGTATGTACTTTTTTATGCCGTGTATCGATTTTATTGCATTTTACTTCACGACATCAATTGTTTTTTTTATTAGTTTAAATTTAGAAAGTTGTATTTTAGATAAGACCATAAGTATACGTTCAGTGAATATATGCAGCAACCGATTGCCAGTTTTCCTTCGCAGTTATGCAACGAACACAAGGCACACCTTAATTTATAAGGAGTGAAAAATCTGTATAAGCGATCCAATAAATATCAGCACACATACACATGATATGTAAGAAAAAATGTTAGTAAATATGACAACTGAAAGAAACATCTGAAGAAACAAAATACTGAAATTAATTTTTACAAAGAGAAATAGGAATTAATACAAGCCCTGTAGAAATCAATATAAGTTTTAAGGAAAACAATAAGCTTTCTTTTTTAAACAATATCCGTATAATACTCTGTTTTATTAGAAACATGAAAGGTTTGCAATTATCAATTTGAAAACAAATAATTTACTTTTTTAGATACGATTATACATTTTTGAATCAGAAAGGAGTGGCGACAGTTAAGAAGAATAATAACATTCGGTTATATACTCAATTAAGTCTATCTATGTTCATAGGCGGTTCCAAACATATTCGTATGGTATTGCAAACCGAATTTTTGGGTAATCGCGCCAAATCCGTGGGTTTGCAACAACTAAAAATTTACTCATTGTATGTGTGGTTGCAAAAGGAGCATTTTAAACTACAGGGCGCAATTGGCCTGAACCTGGCACACTTACCCAAAAGTACGAAGTTTTCGAAGGATATTGCAAATGTTTCATCAAATATTGCATAAGTATTCGTACATTATTGAAAAGTCTTCCTACAACATTGAAAACTATTCATACGATATTGCAATATTTTTGTACGATATTGCAAACTATTCATGCAATATTGCAAAGCGTTTTGTACGATAGTGCAGACATATTTGTAAGATATAGCAAAACGTTCGTACGACAATGCAAAATTATTAGTAACATATTGCAAAATTGTATGTACGCTATTGCATAATTATTCGTATGATATTGCAAAACTTCGTATTATATTGCAAAACTACTCATATGGTATTGCCAAACTATTCGTATTATATTGCAAAACTATTCGTATTATATGGCAAAACTATTCGTATGGTATTGCAAAACTATTCGTATGATATTGCAAAATTATTCGTGTTATGTTGATTAAATTTTATTACGATATTGCAAACATGTTCGTACGTTATTGCCAAAATGTTCGTACGATATTGTGAAAGTGTTCATACGATATGGCACCTATGTGTGTACAATATTGCAAAACATTCTAACTATATTGCAAAACCTTCATAGGATATTGCAAAATTATCCGTATGGCATTGCACCACTTTCATAGGATATGGCGAACATATCCGCTATAAAAAAAACTAAGGTGTGCCGTTAATAAAGAATTTTTAAAACACTTTTGCATGTGAAAAAAATATATATAAAATTTCAAAATATATATATATATATAAAATTTCAATATATATATATATATATATATATATATATATAATTTAAAGTTTTGTAAGTTTGCCAGTAAGAGACGTGTTTTTATCTTACAGATTTACTAGCATAGTTACTCGCCGTTTCCTGTTGATATGAACACATTAAATATTATTTACGAAATAGTGTAAACGTATAATTTCTTACCAAAATATGTTAGATTCTGAGAAATAGTTTAAAATACAAAAAGTAAACGAAGGCATTAAAAAATGTATATTAATTATTTAGTTCATAGTAAATATCTGCACGCTCCCGGAAAAAAAAAGAATGAATCATTGAGTCTGTCTGTAAAATCAAGTGAAATCTTCTCCAGTTAGAGGGTGGATATCTTCAACCATCGCTTGTGTCAACACTTTATTGCGGTCTAACGGACGAGGATCTTACTTTCCTGTTACTCTTCGTGAAACTTTATGGTGGTCACGAACGCCGAACAGAGATAGAAGTGGTATGCTAGGTAAGGTCAGCTATTTTTTTATTCGTATGCCATGGTATATACCTGCGTTATCCTTGCTTACTATGGCCTAGTAAGGGAACATAGGTTCCAAGTCGAAAAAATCTGTCTGGATGTTTTTGTTTTTTTTTTACTATTGAACAGCTTTCAATATCCTCGGGTTTATTCAAAGTAATACTTCCACTATTGTCACGGATCTTATTTTCGGTAGTACTCTTACCCGTTGACTCGACAAATGCATGTTGAATCCCGATTCATCTAAGTATATTCGTGAGGTGGCTGATCGCGTACGGTTCATATTTCCCAGGCGTATTTAACACAGCCGTTTTGTCCCCTACCGAGTTCATTTCAGCCGATAGTATCTGCGGCTTTTTTTCGTAAGCTCGTATTGCCCATAAAGGTAATGGAAATAACGTGGATATTTTTCTCAAACCGTGCAGGTAAATCGCTCCATATGCTTGTTAATATTATTGTTATTAGGTTGCAGCGATAAATGTGTGTGCGTAAAGAAAACACCACTAGAGTTTATGTTAAAACTTTTATTTTAAAAAAAAATCATTTCATTTAATTTTATTTTGTAGTAGATTAAACATATATCAATTATAGCCGCCTACAGCCTCAATCTGAAGAGTTCAGAACTGAACGCATGCCTTTTACATAGAACCTGGGGATACTCGGCAAATACTTGGGATATGGCGGCAATTAGGATGGAAATGTTTTGTTGGAAATCATGTTGCTTATGTTCTCGACGTAGGTTTCCATCTAAATAGTCCAGCATGTTCAGGTCGGGGGAGCGGCAGTTAGTGAGAGAAAGCACTTTTTCTGAAGCCACACCTGGGTTGCTTAAACATGTTGGCTAGCGCCGAGAACTATCGCAACACCCATGCTCATTCATATGCCACTCGATTGCAAAAGCGGGTATCACACCCTTTAGCACATCCCGGCACATTTTAGTGTTGGATTTCAAGCCATATTGGAATATGTGACTTGCATAATTTTGCCCTCGCTTGAAACCACCCTAAAGAACATAACCCTGACCCAAAACGCATTTTCATCACACTGACACATCTGTGATATTCCTAGCAAGCCAGAAATGTATTTTTACGGTGTCTGTCATGGTCTTGTTGCATAACTTAGATCGGGAGATAGCATGATTTGTACAGCGCAGCGTCCCCGATCTCGCTCATTGAACATAGTGTCACTTTCAGACATGAGATGGGTCCTATATCTCTTCAAGCTTGTACACAACTGCTCAACTATATATGGGTTGCAACACACACAAAAACCCATGTTTGTCATCAAATGGAAATGGACTCATGTCGTTTTTTTCTAAACCGGAATTATCGTCCAACCCTGTTTTCTCCTTTTCCTACTCGACGTAGTATTTACGTTCACATTTCTTCTGTGATCACAGTTATTCCACGAGACCTTTGCATTGTTTCTTGAGTTTCGATCTTGATATAAAATTACCTTGGTTTAAACGGTAGCTGTATTTCTTTCGGGTGTAGTATTTTATTGGGCATTATTGCCGCTTGGGCTAGTGATAATTATGGCGTTGCAACGATACTCTTATATTTCTTCACTCGTCAGGTTTTCTGACTATAGGAATATAAAGTGTCACGCTATTCGAGAATATGTTCATGCTTTAGGGAGCTAAATTCACGATAAATCCGATGATGTCAAGATTTGTGCGTTGGACCTGGACTAGATTCTGATGTGGCATGTTAGTATAGGGTCACGCGATCGGGATCACTACCCACATGCTGTGTCGTCGCCTACCTTACGGTTGGGTGATACCAATGATGTTTAATATTTAAAATAATGTAGTATACTATTTCTTTCTATTCAAACTTTTTAGAGTAAATATTCTATTTCACAAAATACACAAGTTAATAATATTATACGTGTACATAATTTCAAATGTCTAGTCGGTTTTTCGATGAACTAACTGTAAAGCCTCATATTAAAATATTTGCTGAAAATAAAATTTAGATAATTTCGCAATGCCATACAAATAATTTTATAATGTCTTACAAAGAGTTTTGCAATGTCGTACGAATATTTTTGCGATATCGTACGAATATTTTTGCGATATCATACGAAATATTTTACAAAGCCGTTCAAATAATTTTACAACATCGTACGAATAATTTTTCAATATCGTACGAACAATTTAGCAATATCGTACGAATAATTTTGCAATATCGTACGAAAATGTTCAATGTATTATAGATAGTTTTGCCGTCTAATATGAATATTTTTTCACTGTTGTACAAAAGAGTTTTGCAAAGTCATACGAACAATTTTACAACATCGTACGAACATTTTTCTAATGGCCTATGGATATTTTTGTAATGTCGTACGAATATTTTTGCAATGTCATATGAATAATTTTGCAATATCGTACGAACATTTTGCCATCTTGTACAAATGATTTTGCGATATCAGACCAAAGATTTGAAGGATCATATGTGTAGTTTTGGAAAAGTTTTTATAATAATAAGTTTTCCTTTGTATGTTTCTTTCGACTCTGAAACGGCTGGTGTGGTTTATATAAAATATTCCATGTATGTAGTTTATGTATCTGGCAGTCTTTTCAGGTAGTTTGTTTTTGCCTAGATGTACTCGAAAATATTCATAATCTAGGAACTCTAATGGAACAACCAGTTTTTAGCAGAAATAGTTGCTAATATCACACATTGCATCTGGGAAATTATATTACATACAATAAACAGTTCGAACATATAATACCAAGAGTGCGTTCTTTGATGAGCCGGGTACGTCGATATGAATGTTTTTGTTTAAAGCAGTATTGAATTACGGTAGTCGTCATATTCATTATACACGAAAATTCAAGCTATTATAATCGAACAACGAGAAATGCCAAGCACAGGAACTCAACAGTAGTTTGTTATTAAAAAGCTGCGCGTTCGAATAATTTTTTTCTGTTAAGGGAACAAATGAACAATTTTACTTTAATTTTGCATCTAAAACTTTAATTCGAAATATTATATATAGAAAAAACTTTTTTATAAAATCAAGGGAAGGTTTCTTAAAGTCAAATATAGATTACAATGCATTCTGTACTAATTCACTGCGGTAGAAATGTGTAACTTTCTCCAGGTGAACCGCATGTGTCCACAAATAAAGCAACAATAAATCGATGTGACTGAAACATTTATTGACATTCTCATCTTCAATGTTGTTGTTATTTCACTAAATTTCGGCTAACAACAACATATCTTTCGTAAAGATCAAGTACATGATATTATTAAAAACCGAGACACTTTGGCCTGTTGACCAGACATCATCCCAGCTGTGCTACTAAAAATGCTCCGTAAAAGTCGCTCATGTTCTCTCTTTAACAAATACTTTAACGAATCTTGCGTTCCAGGCTGCTTGAAAACTGCTTCTTTGTTACCAGTTTACAAAAACTTTGGCGAAAGAACTGCCTCATTAGATTATCACGCAATTAGCCCCCTCCCTCTTTTCGCACAAAATATTTGAGGTCTTAATTAATCAAGCTCTAGTCCATCACCTAAACGTCTGTCAGACCACCAACGCTAAACATTTGTCAGACCACCAATATCGATTTAGGCAAGCCCGTTCAACTACATATATTATTACTGTAATTTTCGAACTGTTATACCCAGCACTGGATAAGGGAAGGGATGACAGTAGCTCTAGATATATCTAGTGGTTGTGACAGGGTATGGTACGATGGTCTTCTCATGAAAAGCAATCATATGGTATTGCTGGACGAATGCTGAGCATGATTAGATCCTTCTTAAATGAGAGAAGAAACCAGGTTGTCCTCGATGGTCGTACGTCCAACAAATTTTATATAAAGGCGGGTGTACCTAAGGGATCGATCCTTAGACTTTAATTATTTCTGATATTCATAAATGCTTTACCTGACAAAAATGCCTGTGAGATGGATTTATATGCCGAGGATACCAAGCTGTAAAGCAGGCACGTGGGGTGAACTAATAAGTCCATATCTAAGGTAATGACCGAAACCCTAGAGGAAGATCTGTAATGGAATGAGGTCATAAATGGCTGGTAACGTTCAACGCTGCCAAGAAAAGGCTACTTTCCTTTAATACTTACATGGAACCTTACCAACCACCAATAGCCATGGCTAGAGATATTTTACCCGATAGCACTTCGTTCAAGCTCCTTGGCTTAACTTTCACATTAAACATGAGTTGGAATAGATACATTGAGATAATTGCTAAGGCTGCTGCAAAGAAGATGGGTTCTCTGTATCATGCGAGGAAGTTACTTACGCCTGAAAGTACCCTGCACCTCTACAAAGCCACGATTCGTTCATGTAAGGAGTATAGCTGACACATTTGGGTTGGTGCATCTGCTACTAGACTCTCACTCTTATAGGTCCTGATATGTGATCTAAACTTTATCCCCCTTCCACCTCTGCCTGTTTTACAAGTACTTTAATGGAGGATGCTCTGGCGAATTACAATCAATTGTATTCCCTCGAGGAAAATAGCTCCGACAAACCCGACAAGCAGCAAAGTCCCATCTCTACACAGTTGAGATCCCTACATTTTAGAAAGCGTTTACTGTAATAGCTTCTTTCCTAGAACGGCAGGACTCTGTAATTTTCTTCCGGTTTCCTGCTTCTCGAACTGTACTGACATTTAGAAGTTTATGTGCTATGTTAACAGACATCTTGCTGATAAACACCCTACATAGTAGCCCTGTAACTTAGGTCCCTGATAGTAGCCCCCCACACCATTACAATTGCAATATGCCTTGTTTAAGGTGAAAATGTAAAAAAAATAAATGGAAATAGATTCTACTCTTATTGTTACCAAGAAATTTCTTCATTTGCAGAACATATGTTTTACGTTCTATTTTCTGCGTTTATTTTTCACTGAGTTCATCCCTGATTTAAGAACCGTAAAATATGCTTGCTCTCATCTTTTATACGATAAATTCTTGAAAGGTAAGTGAAGCAATCATAACGTCTGCTCAGGGTATTAGTGAACTGCATTAAGCCGGGTTTGATGTGTAGCAGTGGTGCATGTTTTCTATCTATTAACCAGAAAATAGTGCATGCCCTTTTTTCCTTAAAAGGCACTCATTTCTCCTTCAGATGCTTTTAGTTGGTGTATGCTCAGAAGACACTGTACAACGATTTCAGTGTTTTCTGATTTCAAGCTGATCCACATGCCTTTATCAGAGAATTAAGCAAGATACGCTGGAGAATGGTTGTAAACGAGGTTTATTTGATTTGTAGTACTTTCAACCTTTTTTCTGGTATAGTTTGCAGATAAATATGCATATTTAAAACAGTCGGTTGCAAGTGACTTCTCGTTTGCAATGTTTATTAGTCATCACTTCATTCGTGTTGCAAGAAAAATCTTCATAAAGTGTCAATCAATATCCCACTAATCAAGTGGGGGTCTGATCCTTTTCTCGGTATTTCGATTCTCTTCTTGGGGCTTTCTGAATTGTGTTTTTAATTATTCCTACCTCATTGTGCTTGCAGTTTTTGTTTAAGAGTTTTAGCTGAAGCTAAATACATAGTTGTCACCGTGAAGCATTCCAAACATGTTCGCTATTATTATTATTATTATTATTATTATTATTATTATTATTATTATTATTATTATTATTATTATTATTATTTACTCATTTTGGAGAGTCACGCAAGGAATGATCAAAGAAAACTCTTTAAGAACAACTTTCTGCGTTCCCTTGAATCTAAATAACACTAATTCTCGCCTGATTTGCTGTACCCCCCTTCCTTCTATAAGCTTTGCAAAAAAATGTGACTTATCGTAACAGTCGCTTACTATTGATATCTCCTTGGCTGAAACTATTGGTCTTCACTCTTTGAGATCATTTAGTTCACGGTCCTCTTTTAACTCATCCAGCTGATGTCGGGTTATTTTTTCTCTACTCGGTCTTCCATCGTTCATTATTCGGCGTGGTAGTTGTTTATGGTGGCAGCAGTGCGCAGCATTGCTTCACAAATAAAGCAACAATAAATATTATTATTTGTAGTAGCATTAATTAATATTATTATTATTATTATTATTATTATTATTAGTAGTAGTAGTAGTAGTAGTAATAGTTGTATCATTTTACATATATAAAAAACAGCGGCGTTTATCAGTCCTGTATCTCCCAATTAATATAATTTATTTTATTTACGAAATATACAAATTAAGTGAAATTAAGGAGAGGAAAGAGGTTGTGGCGATGGTTATTGAAAGGCTCACGCCTGAAAACTGCAATTGTGATTTTCGGAAGTTGTTAGACCAGTATAAAGTCATTGAATTTGTAGGATATTACTTCTATGGGAACTAAACATTCATGTGTGTACTATTAATGAAAGTTCGCATACAAAACAATTCTGGAAATTTATTCAAGGTGTATCCTATATACGAGGATTTCACTTCTTATATAAGAAAATGCTTTTTAAATTCATTCCAAAAATAAGTTTATATGATATTGAAACTGAAATATTAAAAAGATACATATTTCTAAAAGAAATATAAAATGTTATCAAGGACACACTTTTTCCTTATGGTAAAATGTAATGGCTGTTAATTCTAATTTTTCAAACATTATTTCATAAACTGTATCAACATTGCCGCTTACCAAACGTACAAATGCTCATTTGAAAAATGTAAGGACGCAAGTCGCGCGTAGCATGCAAGAAAACATGATAATGTCATATTTCCCTAATAGACATTATATTAAATTGAGTCGAATGAATATATATATATATATATATATATATATATATATATATATATATATATATATATATGTATATATATATATATATATATATATATATCAGGTTCCTGCTATGATATTTAAAATGAAGCGCGCTTCGAATTTATCGTAACTGATATGTATTCAAAGTAACATTTTTTCATCATAAATTGTGTAATTTTCTTCAGTCTCAAAGCTATGTCTGAGCAGTAGGCGGGTTTTCTTTCCAAAGACTTAGATTCATGAAGATATTTTTTTGATTAGCAAATATATTTATTGTATGTAATACATTTAAAATCATGCAGCGAACGCATCACGCCTATATTCGATTTTCTAATAAGACAATTATTCTCATGACCTTATTGACGCATACAAAATATCGACATGATATCAGTAACCCATTTGATAAGCTACTTTTACATATTCGTTCATATAGAAATAGGGAATTTAAATGCATGGATATTTATTATTAATTATTATTAAAATGAACAAAAAACAGAAAACTATATTACGTTTCTGAATTTTTGAGATAAGGATTTGCTTTTTTATATTATTATTCATCTCAAGTGTGATTTTCACAACATTTCGGCGATATAATCTCCGACTTCTTATGGTTTATCTTGTCGAACTTTGGAATGTTTCTGTCGAACTCTGGAATTTGGACGAAAATTCGAGCGGAACCCTTTATTTACTTCATGAGTGTAGCTTGATATTGTTCCGTCAGCAATTAACTAGATAGACATCCTAAGTAATTTGCAAATGTATATTTCGGTCGCTTAAACTGAGGATTGATCCTCCAACATTCAGAAGAACATCACTTTTAAAATTGATTTTTCTCAGTACTCTAATAACTACAGCAAGGGTCTTTGCGGGAAAATCCATTAAGACTTTTATAATTCTTACACCTATTTTTATTCTAGTTTTAAATATCACTACTTATTACTAATTATTATTATATGTTTTTGTGTATATATCTCTATACATATTACTTGTATATATCAATGTTCTTACTTATTACATGTATGCATTATCTATTGTTTTTAATAACTGGGGCCTACATCGTATTACAATCTAATAAGCAGTTGATTTTCCCTAGCCTATGTAGAGCTTGTTTCAGTCGTCTTACATTTTACCGTTCCTCTCTGTCTCTAATTTTTACTTCGCCCGACAATTGCAGATTGTTTCCATTTTCTTTCCAGATACTGCAAGCTATACCTGATGTTTCAGTCTCGCCACGTACTACAGCTTTTCGATATTCTTCTAAACGGACTTTCAACGGACGACAGGTTTCACCCCTGTAAAGTATTCTACATTTACATGGATTTCATATACACATGTCTTAGTCATGATTTTCATATATACAGTTCTCACGCTACGCTCGTGAAGTAAATAAAGTTGTCTGTTCGAGATTCCGTCAAAATTCCCGGACTACTGTTCTCATCTTTAGTGGAATTTTCAAAACATTTTGGTCGATAGTACCTACGACCTACTTCAGATGGCTCTAGCCTCTGAAGAAGGTCGTAGGTACTATCAACCAAAATGTTTTGAAAATTCCACTAAAGATGAGAACAGTAGTCCGATGAATGATAAAACAACTATATTGTAACCATACTGGTAGTCTGACAGTTTTATTAAGAGTTGTATTTTAAATGTGTATCTACTATAGTTAACTAAGTTTTGGAATTCGTTTAAAGGTGGAGACCATATCTGTAATTTTTATACACTTGAGCAAAATATTGAAAAATGAGTTCATGTTTAGACTCGTACCCGGCGATATCTTACGAAAATACTGTCGAAAACGAATGAAGGTTGTTAACAGGGACAGAATGAAGGTAAGAGCACACATGGAAAAATATAGACATGAGTAACACGGGTTATAGTGAAACGAAAAAATATGTTCTAATTCAAAAGTGAAAAATATGAGTTGTATCGCCTGAAGAACTTTCTGTAAATCAATATGTTGCCGTTTCGTAGAGGTGAAATCGTGAAGTTGTGTTATTATCGATGAAAACTTGCATTAAAAAGATAATCTGGAGATTCTATTCCATTGATACAGAAATTGAAGTTTTTATATATGAATTTCACAATCAAAATAAGTATTAATTTATATACAAATATGTATATATTTATATATATATATATATATATATATATATATAAAATATAAAATATAAAATATATTTTAGTCATCGACATACAGACCTGTTTCGTTGTTTCACAACTCATCAGTGCCGCTAGACTAACACCTCTCCCAAGCCGAGGATCGAACCTAGAACCGTCGTGATGACAGTCGGCAGTTCTACCCCTTGACTACGGAATCGATGGCCGAAATTAACCTGTCCGAACGATTATTTAAATAAACATCCGTCCGCTACTCGTATATATATATATACTAATATATACATCATATAAACATCATTTTAGAACAAAATTTAATATATACAGACACACACACACACACACATATATATATATACATATATATACATGTGTTAATTGTAGTGATTCAATAATGTTCAAAAATACCGTTTTTTAAGTGAAATATTTGAGTTTCATATCAAAGATTTTATTATTCTAACCTAGACAAAAATACTTTCGAGATTTAATCTCCTTAACCTATAGGGTTTCGATGTCAGCCATCACTTCAGAGGAGAAAATATTAGTAAATAATTTTAAAGGTATGCACCCTATTTTCAAAAATCAGTGAGATATGGACTTTAGCAAATAGGGTACATACCTTTTTAAATATTTGCTAATATTTAAACCTCTGAAGAGATGGTAGACATCAAAATCCTTTACGTTAACGAGATAAAATTTATGTTCTCTTGAAAGAGATACATGCCAATATAATATACATTTTATACGTACCTAGTTTTAACAATGAGTAAATGCCACCAAGTGTGATTGTAAAATAAGCTATACATGATTAACGGAGTAAAGAATACTGAATCACTGTTGTGCATGCTTATCCATCCGAAAAATGTTTCTCCCTTTTCACTTATTTTCCGAGTAAAATTAGGATAGCATCCGACACTCATGAAAACACTCCTGGCTTTAAAGTTTATTTATATCATTAAAAAGTAATTTAGTTGGACAGTAAATTTGCATGAATATACGTACCCGTAAATTTATGTTACGGGGGTGTTCATTTGTTTCATAAGGTTCATTGACTGAAGTGTACACACAAATACACGCTTTAATAATATTTGACCATCTATCAAACGTGGGAATTTTATAGCGCCAACAATATGTGTTAAATTTAAAACATTATAAATTAAATAAAGCTCATGAAAATATATTAGCGGAGAAATGTTTATGTTAAAGACGCGGTTTCACTCTCCGTTACCCATTTCTCTCCTGATTGTATACACACCAATACATACATACACAAACACACGCGCACACACACGCACACACACCCACCCACATATATATATATATATATATATATATATATATATATATATGTATATATGTATATATACATGTTGTTTTGAAAAAAAAGAAAAACCGAATGAATTTATGAAATGATCAACGTTTCATCCCTATTGCAGAGGGCATGGTCAGGATATTAAAAGGAAAAATGCAAAAAAAAAACGATCATAGCCCATATTAAATGAAAAGGAAACAGTGTTAGAATCCTACCCATATCGGGAAGCAAAATATGTGTGTGTGTGTGGGAAGGTTGGGTTGTTCAATATATATATATATATATATATATATATATACATATATATATAAATATATATGTATGTATACTCTTTCAAAGCTACGTTAAATAAATAGGTACACTTTTTATCTAAACTTATTCATTCGGTTGACTTATTAAAGGATTAAGAAAAAAACGGTAAACCAGGATCTGTGTTGACTTTTTGTTCTTTGATTATTATTTTCCCTATGGTAAATGTTAGAATTCCTTTCCGTTCGTAATAGTATTATTGTTTAATATTAATGCTGACTCTAAAGTCTTCTTTTATCTCGATCTATCACGTATTTTACAATTTTCGCATGATCTAAATTAAATGAAATGATCTAAATTAAATTTAAAAAATCAAAAATGTTAGAACTTTTTTAACAATAAAAAATATAAATTAAATATTTTACACATCCGAACGTAACGACTTTTATTCTAGAAAAAGATAGGCACTCGACCAAGTTATCCGGAAATAGAAATCTTCTTTCGCTATAGAAAGAGATGAATATATGCCAGCTACCAGTTGACAAAAAGACAGCGGATGGATCACTAGTGCGAAAACGTTAAGTAATTTTTTTTTAAACTAATCCTAAATGTTTTTTATGTTACCTTGTTTTTAAATTGTTTTTCGTATTTTATTTATGTATTTTGTCTGTATTCTCATGTCTCATCCGTCACTTCCCCACACGCTACAAAGTAAACGATAAAAACAAACAAAATGCCGGCAATTAACGATAAAAGAAAACAAAAGCCGGAATTAACCTCTATTAGAGTAGCTAACGTTAGTACTTTATTAAAAAGTGTTAGAACTTTTTAACAATAAAAAATGTAAATTAAATATTTTACACATCCGAACGTAACGAATGTTATTCTATAAATAGATAGGCAATCGACCAAGTTATCTGGAAATAGAAATCTTCTTTGGCTCTAGAAAGAGATTACGATATGCCAGCTACCAGTTGACAAAAAGACAGCGGACGGATCACTAGTGCAAAAACCTTAAGTATTTTTAAAAAACTAATCCCAAATGTTTTATGTTACCTTGTTTTTAAACTTGTTTTTCGTGTTTTATTTATGTATTTTGTCTGTTTTCTCCTATCTCATCCGCCACTTCCCCCCATGCTACAAAGTAAACGATAAAAACAAACAAAATGCCGGCAACTAACGATCAAAGAAAAAATGCCGGAAATTAATCTATTAGAGTATATAAAGATAGGACTTTATTTAAGTAGTATACTTAATATATACTATTACTGCAAGCTTGCCTGTATTGAAAATGCTTGCTTCATGCTGGCCAACCAAACCATCTAATATAGTTAGAATAATGTTCAAGTACATTCGAAATATAATACAGTGCAAAAAAACAGTTAATCATGACAACGAACCTCCTAAAGTAAAACCTTGAATAATTATCTCTACTGGAATGTAAATTAATATTTAGCTGACTTTACAAATTGATAATAGTTAATTAATGGATTTAAATTAATTATAAGGAGAAACTCTAATGATTAAAACTCGATAGATAACGACAAACTTCCACCCATTGATATGGGAGGGGAGATTATCATCAAAGTGCCATGAATTGTTAACTTAGCACCGGACGTACTACTTAGATATAAATAAGTCACTTGTATCCATTCCCCTCCCCCTCCTTTTTTTAAATGAAAAGTAGATAATACAGTGGATGTGTTATCGGCAGCTCCAGTAATTCTCGCTTCTCCTATTTTGTCATTCAGTCCTCATTCAATAAGTGATTTTTCTGCCAAAGGGTGAAGAAAAAGCTGCTTAAAGATCTGTAGTACTTGGTAGTTTTTAATGTATGTTTTATTGTCGTGGAAGTTGTTTGTATCAAGTGAAACCAAATCTATTAAGAGTGTCGTAGGTTTCTGTATTTTTAGTTTCGGTGGGAACGAAAAAATGTCTGTTTAATACTGAGGTATTTGTTTTATTTTTCTATCTGTTTATATTATACTGTATTCTCGCAGCTTTTTTCCTTGCGTAAGAAATCAAATAGAATGGGTACTGCATTTTTTAAAACATTCGTAAGGTATTTAATTTCATCATAAAGATTTTAGGAGCTGCATATTTTAAAGGCATGCAAGAAAAAAAAAACAATAATCATGCCAGTATCATTGTGGTGCGAGTAGTAGTGAATATACTCGTTTTTGTGTGTGGTCTTTCTATGTACTTTGAAACTTAGATGTGTTTCTGATCTGATGAGGAGTATATGTAGAAAAGCTAGGGAGGGGTCTTGTAAATACTGAATTTTATTTATTTCTAAGTTGTTCTATTTGTGCATTTATGGGGAGAAAAATAAGAATACCATCTATATATCTGAAGTATGTGGAGTTTTTAGGTAGTCTGAATTTGAAAGAGTTGGTATCTAGAAATGCTAAAAATAAGCAAGCTAGTACACCACTAAGGGGGTTACCCATAGGGAGTCCAACATTTTGTCAATAGTAAGAATTATTAAACTTAAAATAGGTTCTATCGGTGATGAGTGTTATAATTTGTATTAATGTATCCGAGGAGAAAGGTAGCTCGGCTTTAATTTTACTTAGGTACTTGTGGAGTATATTAAGGCATTTTTTATTGGAATATTAGTGTAGAGGGAAATTATCTAAACTATGCATGGTTTTATTTTGTATGCCCAAATTTTTTTTTTATTTTGTTTAGGAGGTCGCCAGAGTGTTTAATATGTGAAGTGCTGATCGTGCCCGTTAGTGGAGTTAAAATTTGGGCAATAGCTCGTGCTAATTTGAGGGTGACGCTTCCGATGTTAGATACTATAGGTCGCATGGGGATATTTTCTTTATGTGTTTTGGGGAGGCCGTATAATACAGGAATAGTTGTGTGGTAGTCTTTGTTATTTATCCATTTTTTATCATTTTTTTATAATTTTTTTCATGGATTTATTGAATCGTTCGAAATATTTTTGTATTGATTTTAATCTATCGGAGTATATGTACCTCCGTCTGCTAATAGTGTGTGCATTTTCTTTATATATATATATATATATATATATATATATATATATATATATTAATGATAACAATATCACCTCCTTTATCGGCTTGTAAAATTATGATGTCTTTATTTTTTGTTAAGAGTTTTAAGGCATCAATGTATCTCTTTGGTAATGCAAATTCTTGAGTTTGGGTAGTTGTTAAAGATATTATTCCTTGTAAGAAGTTCTTAGTGAAATTCGAGTCATCTTGCCTATAATTTTTTAGTGTTAAGTTAGTGGTGATTTTCGAGTATTTGCCGGTAGCAAATCTATAACCGAAACTGAGAGCTTCAGTTTCAATGTCCGAGAGTGTTTTTTTTAAGTAAGGTTTGGAACAAGGTCTGGACGTCCTAAAGTTTTCCATTTGCTGTTGTTTATCAGTTGAGCTAGTTTGTTTTCCAATTAACATGTATGGCGCGATTTGACTGATTTGTGTACGTTTTAAATTTATCTGGGTGTTTTCTTGTAATTTTGTTGATATTCAGTAATTAATATCCTGGTTTTTCGAAAAAGATGAGGGTTTTGGTGATTTAAATATTCTACGGAGGACAGCAGGTATTTTTCAATGTATTCCGGTAAACTATGTTATGATGTTTTAACAGATTTGGGTATGGATGCGGGTATGCCATTTTCATCAATATATTTTTCCAGAAAATTCTCCTGTTGTTGTGAGAATTTGCTGCGATTAAGATGCTCTTGTATGTTCGCAGAAAAGATCGGTTTTCCATTTCGACAGAATGTATAAAATAAAAAAAAATACCAGCGATGATTGACGTTATGCTGTTTTGAAAAACAGAAACACTGATTGAATGTATGAAATGGCCAACGTTTCGTCCCTACTGCAGAGGGCAGCTTCGGGATATTAAAAGGAAAAATGCAAAAAAAAAAAAAAAAAAAAAAAAAAACGATCATAGACCATATTAAAATGAAAAGGAAACAGTGTTAGAATCCTACCCATATCGGGAAGGAAACTATAGGTGTGTATGGGGAGGTTGGGTTGTTCAATATATATATATACACACATTTATCAATAAGTTAAATAAATATGTACACTTTTTTTAGCTAAACGTATACATTTTGACGAATTATTTAAGGATTAAGGAAAAACGGTTATACAGGATCTGTTTTGATATTTTGTTCTTTCATTATTATTTTCCTATACTAGGGGTTAAATGGTAGAACCCCTTTCTTGGCCTAATAGTATTAGTGTTTAATATTAGTGCTGATTATAAAAGATTTCTTTAGCTTTATCTATTACGTATTTTATAATTTTCGCATGATCTAAATTAAATAAATGATCGATTGGAGGTAGAAGAACTGGATCGTTCAACGTTTCGCACGATTTATGCGGACTTTTTCAAGGGGCATGGTCATTTATCGTTCAGGTTCTTTCCCCTCCAATCTATTTTTCATATCGTCGAATTTCATCTATCTTAACTATCATATATGTCTGTATATATATATAATCTTTTTTTACATAGACATATATTATATCGTCTCTACATTTAACATGCTAATGTTGCGGAGCAATTGGCTTATTACAAAAAAAAGTTCGTTGTCAGGACACAGAAATAATTTGTATCTTTTATTCAGCGCAAATGGTTCTTAAATGAAAGCAGTTAAACATGTTTTCATTTTTAAAAAAATACTTACCTGAATTGGGAGAAATGATATTAAATTACATTAAAAACTCCAAAATAGAAGGACATAAAAGGATATGAATCCTTATAATAAAAAAGAGATGCGTAAATACAGATTAGCAATGAAAATAAATGAAAGCTAAAAAGAAGAAAAAGAGAAAGAAGAAAGAAACCACCCACACAAAAAAAGAAAGACGGAAGGAAGACGGAAGTGCCAATATAGTTATATTATACTGCTATAAGAAAACGGAGTGGTGACAAAAATATGCCTTTTTTTAGATCGTTAACATTACAAAAGAATTACGCAAGGGGGATAATGACAAGTTAGTAATAACGGTTTGCCCTGAGGCTTCCAAACAAATATTTATATGAATGCCACACAGGTAGCAGGACATATACTATACTATACCATACTATATATATATATATATATATATATATATATATATATATATATATATATATATATATATATATATATATATATATATGCACATGCGAGTGTAAAGGAAGCTGTGTCGGCGTCTTGCTCCTGTAGCTGACTGTCATTAGGGGGTTTCATCGACAATCACTATCGAGAAACGGGTCGTTCTGGTTTCATAATAGAAGAGAAAGTGACACATCATATGGACAATTTTTCTTTGGCCGTTGTTACAACGTGAGACATAGATTTCTTCAGTTTTCTTGTGATTTTTATCTTTATAAAGTTATTGGAAATCGTCGTATACGCGGCATCCTATTCAGAAACAATTTAACGAATATTTGTGTGTGGATTAGTCTCGACTAGTCCTATTAATTTATCGTTTCAACATGTGATGGTCCATCCTACGTTAACATATAAAAGACTCTCATTGCAGACACGAAATTCCTTAAACCAGCATTGTTAAGTACATTTAATAGTGGTTGTTGGGTACGCCGCTTCGTTGCTATCGCGAACTGTTTAGCAACGTTTTAGCCTTGCTTGAATTGAAATAAGAAAGTCTGTGAGTTTTCTTTCATAGTATCTTGTATTAAACACTCTTAAAGAAAGTGTACTTTTTTGAAAAGATTATTATGTTAAAAACTAGATCATGAGAAATTAATATATAAAGTAAATGTGTTACTATAAAAAATACATTTGAAAATACGTCATTCGAAATCGAAATTAAAAGTCCACAATTTCAATTTTTGTTACTTTAATATATTTCGTGTATTTTTACACGCCATGATTACATTGAAACATATATTTTTGAAAAGCACCGAGAGTTTCAGTTTAAATACTTTTTGTTCGTTTGCACCCGAATTGTTTTTTAGATAGGCATCACCTCTTATCAAGTCCAAGAGGGCAACCGAGGATAATGGTTAAAGAATGTACAGTAGAAATTGTACAATATAGTAATCGATAGTAATGAAAATTCGGTAAATTTGTTAACATAAGGAACGGCTCATTAAAAAACTTGTTCAGGTTAGACTTGAAGACAAATATATTGTAGTAAACTGGAAAGAAGGAAAATGGAAAGCAATTCTCAGTTTTAAGAACAACAGCTTTTCTCAGGGAATCTACGTTTAGGTTTAAGCACAGATAAAGAGTGGGGGAAATTAGTGATAGTGTTCTCTACTAGACGGGTGTTTCTTGTGAAGGTTTTGTGAGAAGACAGAGATTGGAGCTCAGCCGAGCCCTTACCATGAAAATAACAATAAACCGGATACAATCTCGCAACATCTCTTCTGTGAGATAGAGGTTGCAGGGAAGAGAAAAGGGCATCCCCTTTGAGGATATAAAGTCTATTTTGAACTCTTTCAAGGCAGGATAAATCCTTTCTAGCAGCTCCTGCCAAAATGTGGTAACGGAACTCCATCCTTGGACGTCAACAATACTCAATCTTTGGGCGTACCTGGCTTTTATATAGATAGAGACTTGCATCAGCAGTGAGATATCTACTGGATCGCTAGAAGGATCCTACCATTTTTCCAGCGGCCTTGGCAACGGATTTTATGTATGTGTTCCATTTAAGATCAGGAATAAAGATCAATCCCATAAGCTTTTCAAAACATAAGCCTCCCCAAGACGAGATCCGTTAATTTCAATTGATGCCAGATGGGGATCAGAGCATTGATGATGTAAAGCTAACAGCTTGGTTTTGGATGCAATTTACATATTAATGTGGTGTGCGGGACTTCATATACTATATATTGTTGGGGTGATTCCGCTAGGGCTACCTACTGAACACCCAGTCGTTTTCAGTCGTTTGTTTTTCTGCTGCGTTTAAATATTTTTAAGTTAATTAATTGTCTTTTGGTTTAAAAATGTGAATATTCATACATTTTAAATGCAGCACAGAAACAACCGTCTAAGGACGAGTAAAGTTTCTGAATAAACCGCTATCAAAAACACTGCAACAGCATATAACATAGTGATCCTATATACGTGTGTTCGAGTATACTACATAAAGATTGATACGTAAATTAAGGAATTTTTTTAAAAATTCGTTACACCGAAACCTTCCGTACTTATCTATCTGTCTATCTATCTATCTATCTATCTATCTATCTATATATATATATATATATATATATATATATATATATATATATATATATATATGAGGTAGGCTCTCTCTACCGTGGTAGAAAACTACTGACACCTGAAAGTATCCTGTACCTCTATAAGACCACCATTCGCCCATGTAATGAGTATTGTTGTCACATTTGGACTGGTGCATCTACTAGTCTCTCGCTCCTGGACAAGGTTCAAAAGAGAGTCGCCAATCTGATAGGCCCTGAACTGGCATATACGCATCAACCTCTGCCCCATCGACGAAACTTTGCATCCCTCTGCCTGTTATAAAAGTATTTTAATGGGGAATGTTCTGAAGAACTGCAGTCATTTATGCCTCCACGACGTAGACACCCTTGACAAACCCGACCGACAGCTAAATCCCACCACCACACAGTAGAGATCCCTAGATGTAAAATATTTTCTACTCCAGTAGTTTCTTCCTCAGAACCGCTAGACTCTGGAATTCCATTCCAGGCCCCTGCTTACCAAACTGTACTGACATGCAGAAGTTCAAGTGTAACGTGAACCGACATCTTGCTGCCCAAATCCAACATAGCGCCCCAGCAGTTGCTGCCCCTGATAGTAGCCCCCTGCACCAAAGTGTCTTGTTTGGGGTGAAAATGTAATAAATTAAAAAAATATGTTTAAATATGTGACTATGTGATAATAATATTTTCAATGAATTGTTTTGTCGAGGGGGGTAGTTGCGTCAACAAACACCTGTTCTCCTTAATCCTTATTCATTCTGAACTGATCATCAAACTTGGTATCATAATAGTTATTTCGCTGCACCTTACAATATAGTATATCATCCAGATCAGTAGGTTACGCTAATAAACTAGATCCGACAGAATGATAGATATAACGACAGAATAAAATATATATAATATGGATATAGCACCATAATACAGATATTTATCAGTAACACTTATTTTTTATCGTATGTAATGAATTCTTAATGTTTTACCAAGGAATCATTAAATTACCAAGAACGATACTATTCTATTTGGTCTTAGAACAATATATTTTAATAATTTAAAAGAAGTAAGCACCAAATATTTCCATTAGCTAACCATATCGTGGCAATAGGGATGTTCTATAATTATATTACAAACGAGGATTCTTGTACTTTGTACAAATTCCATAGAGTTTTAGCATGTTGGGTGATTAATTGGTATAATAATTTTAACATGCCATTAAACTAAAACAAATACAATGTTTAAATACTAGTGTCTGTATAATCGTGCGTAAATATAATTGCGGTTATAATTACATGTTCACTATTTTCCAGGACATATTATATTTAGATTTATGTAGGGTGCTACAACAGATGTATTATTTTTAAGTTAATGGGTCACGTTCCTTACTTTCGGTAATTAAACTAGATTTTATATTAGGGCTTGGATAGATGTTACCTCTTAGTAATTGTATTAGATTTATAGTGGCTGAACACATGAATTAAGTCGAAATAAAATATGTAATTCTATATCTAACCTGAAGAGGCTGTTCACATAAAAAAAACACTATAAATAAAAGAATAACGGGTAATAAGATCTGCAGATTATGTATGAGTTTGAAGTACTTGTTATGAAAATTTCGTCGTCAAGTAAAATATCAGATTACATTCTGTTTTGTAATATTACACACAGAGCCAAGGGAACACTATTGTTATTTTGCAAGTTTACTTTGTAATTTTCTCTAGATTGTTTATCTCACGAAATTATCACTCAGTTTTCTTCATATTAAACTCATTGAAATGTCTGTGTATTCACAGTTTGAGAACAGAACGATTGCAAAAACAATCAACTGAAGCCTAGGTAATCGCGGTGAACAATACAGAATTGCACTGATAATCGTTTGATTCATTGTCCAAATAAACAATAATAATCCCTTAAGGCGTTATTATATCACAGCACGATGTATTAATAAAGGAAGAAACGCATTTTAAGATTGTTTATTATGCCTGGGAGCGTTACCCTTATATTGATTTCTTTCTATATGCGTGACAATATAAATATGCTTCTATTTGATGATTTAGATTATTTCATGTGTGTTTATTTTCTGAGCAATCACTTATTTTTCAGTTTGCATAGTTAGACTTTATTTTATATATTCATTAAAATAATAATACACTGTTCTAATAAACATCAGACCCATCGGAATGAGTGCCTTTTTACCTCGTTTTTTATTGTAATTTCTACCCAAACGATGAACAGTGCGACTGTGATGTAAAAGGCTATGTGCGGCATAATTTGTATGTGAGAAGTATGTGAGTAGCTGATAAGTAAGATGTTAGTTTACATAAAACATTAACACCTGCATGTCAGTATACTTGTGGAAACAGGAGCTCGAAAGAGGATTCTAAAGTCTAGGAGTGCTAGGGAAGAAATAAACAGAGTGGAAGGCTTTCTTATGTACATAGTACTCTAGGGTGTCGAGCTAAAACTTAGCTACTGTCGGATTTGTCGGGTTATTTATGTATTTTGCCGGAAAATCTACTAATAAAAGAGGTGGAAAACAAGCATACGGATACGTTCAGGCATAAGCAAATTTCTAGCACGATAGAGAACCATCCTTATTTGCAGCAGACTTGTTTAATGTACTTAATGTATCTGTCGCACGTTATGTTTCCAGCAACGTAATTCAACATAGTTTGAATGATGTACTTTCATGTAAAGTATGATTAACTAAGGAAGGGTGAGCTTCCCGTATTCTTTTTGAGAGCATGTATTTAGAAGGAGTGTTTTCAGTTCATCGTGTGTATCATCACTCTGCAGAAGAAAATCAGGAAGGAAATTGTTTGCTGGGTCCAAAATACACAGAGTATGAAATAATTAACGACTTTACATTTTATTAAATATTTAAGGAACGAGTGCATAAATATCCATAAAACTTTGATAAAGTGCTTATAATACTATTCAGCTCCTCCAGTCAGAAAATAAAAGTAGTTTAAGCAGTATAAACGAGACTGTTGCAGAAGAGAGAAATATCCGTCAATTTCACTGTGACAAGTTATTACCGAGATTGGGAAAACACACAATATATCCATAACTTGCATATTGAAATAATTTCCAAGCATTAAACGAAATAGGAAAAAATGCTTAGAACACAATACCTACATAGCAGATTCTAAGTTGACATAATTAGTATGCGGCCTTTTTTATGAATTACATGTAAAAGAGGTCGGCCCACGGATTTAGTTAAATTTGTTTTTTCGTCAACAATTATTCATCGCGATACCTCTTGGAGAGCATTGAACAACTCGTGGTACCTCGTGAAACCTCGTGGATGGCATCCCAAATCACAGTTATGCTCTTAAATTGCCGTCCAGTTGCATAGTGACGTTGCTTCATTAAACTTCAATGGTGCTCAATTGGGCTCAAATCTGGTGAATTCGCAGGCCACTCCATATTCCGTAGTCCAGAGAACCTCAGTTGCTGTAAACACTTTTTGCTTTTTTTTACTGCATGCAAGGAAGCATTATCCTGCATAAATATAATGGTTGGTGTGAACGTCAAACTTTACTTAAGCAATTGTATAACTGCTCCTTCAGAAAAGCTATGTAAACATTTGACGTCATTTTTCCGCCTTCTCGGACTTTCCCTGGGCATACTAAAGTACCTCCGATAATCCTTACCAAAATCATTATCCCGCCACCTCCTGGTAGACGCTTTAAACCCTGATGAAGATGTTGTCCATCAAGGACCCATCCCTTGCTGCAGCCCTCTGAAGACACGCTCTTCGTTCGTGAACACACTTTGGAAAATCCGTGTCCATGTTGTCCTCTACTCATTTCAATCGGTTTTGTATGTGGTGTTGCTTTAATGGCATCTTTGTCACAGGCTTATCAGACTGTACCACTTCTTTCAGAATGCGACATCGAGTACTTTTTGAGGTATTCTTCAATCCGGCTTAGTAAAAGGCTTCTCGACTTGTCTGGAAAGGAGTCTTAACAACTTCACCTTTAATTTGGACTAGAGAACACCGTAAAACAACTATAGATTTCATTTATCAGCACATTCGTATGCCCCTTGACAAAGTATTTCACAATTTGATGATACCTTCCTATCATTTTCGATATTTCGATTGTAGATTTACATTTTGCCAGCGGTTCTGTAATAGTACACTTTTCAGAACTACTCAAATCACCTTTTACGAATCATTTTATTGACGTAACAAACCGCTTTATTCATAATTTGACACACCTAACACACCGTAGACTCACCAATTACGATGGCAAGTTTATTACATTGCGCAGAACAGTACGAATATTTCACAGTACATGCAGCTCAGAATTGCCAACGTTTCTGAATCCTTTGATACAAAACTACCGGTAAGTTTTTGAAACTTGTAAAAAATGTTATCTCGTTAATAATTTGACACTAAGTGAGGCATAGGGGTTATATTTTTGAAGATGGCCTGTACATCTGTTGTTATTCATGTTAGTAGAGTCTTAGTAGAGAGTCTTAGAGGTTAATTTTGTGTGCAGCTATATCGCGTATATATCAAGAGAGACATATTATGAGATAGAAACCGTCTTATATATAAAGAGGCAGGGTACAAACTAATACAGGAGAGTCGATTATGTAATTCAATGAGAGGGGATGCGTGATATATTGATAGATAGACCGCGAGATAGTTTGTTTGGCATTTACCTTTGATAGTTCTGTGAATGGAAGTGTTTCTATAAACATGGACACATATATTTCTTACCTAATTTTGAGATGATAATTTTCACAAGTTCTTATAATATAAATGGGCAATACCTTTTTCTGTTGAAAACAAAACAGGAAGACGCAGTTACAAAAAGATGAAATTATTTGTTTATTCCATTTCAACCGGTCAATATATTCACATCAAGGAATTCAAATCTTACATGATTCTTCCAACCTCCGCGTCCAAGGTTCTATCAGCTCTATCTGACTCCTCTCTTCTCCCCGCTGACTGACTGAGTCCCCGACTGCGTTTTTGACTAACTATATCGAGCTCCATGACTTCATTGCATTACAAACACTGATATATTTGACACATGGCATGATATAACTCCGGCATGAGTGCATTGCTACTCACAAGTTTCAAACATGCACGATTTGCACGTTTTGAAACAATTTCTAACGACCAGGAAATTTCCCATTCTCTTTGTTTTACAAAGGAATTCAACCTACTTGTTAATTCTCTTACCGATATTGTAATTAAGCATTATTTCTAAGAATGTGAATAGATTTTCCAGCAAAATGTTATTCATAAAATATTTTTAAAGAATTAACACTTTAACTGTGCATTCCATTTAAAACCTATTGTTCTTTAAAACTTATCTACAGGGATCGATTCTCGTTTTATCTGATACCATTCTCATTTAGCTAATTATGTTTTTTATTACTTACATGAAAAGGGTACATCCCTTTTCAGGGAACAGCAGTGTAGAGTCACACACAACCGACGCGCAAGGAGGATTGTGTCCACGGTTTCCGGGCAAATATCTTTATGATTGTTGGATAGTGGTGGAAAGTTATAGATTTTCCAGAATACACGAATTCCTTATATTTGTGCGTCAATGCGTTTTTGGTTCTTTCGGTATATTCTCTCTTGGCCTTTGCTATTTTCTCCTTACAATTACTACTAATTTCTATTAAATTTAGTTCAATTTTACTTAATTCATGCCGGATTAATCGGCAATATGGATGCTGCCTTTGAGCAATGAAACCGTGCACAGTGGGATTTTCTATAGTCCATCCGTGTGGGAACATGTGCTCCCTTTGCCTCTTGAACTATTTGCGCATTGTGTAAGATTTATTGTTAAACTAATCGTTTTGTGCAGCGGCTCTAAAATTTCGTGTCGGCAGTTTAGGGTTATGTCTTTCATTATACCAACATTATCAGCATTCATCAGAGGGCAGTGGGTATATTTTACAAAATCCGTATAACTGTGTAAGACATAGCCCCGAAGTGAGGCTTGTTAATCCTGTCAATATCGAGGACTGGTCGGAAGCGTACCTGTCTCCGTCATGGAATGATGATATAGAAAATTATTTGTGATACTACCAAACAAGCGGCTCCAACTACTGTGGGGGCATTAAATCGCCAAATATCAGTATTTGGCTGCTAGTTTCTACGGACATTGTTACATAAATCGAATCAGAGAAGTAATTGATTAGAGTACATTCTTGGGTCTAGAAGGAGCGACAATGAAAATAACACTAAAGCTATATTTTATTTATTTATTTGCGAACTACTTTCCTGATCTTTATAATTGTTTTTTCACAACTTTTCGGCCAACTATTTCTCTGACCTTCATCGGGTGGTCAATCGCGACTGAATAGAAATGGTGAATCTCACAACTGTATATTTAGGAATTATTGCCTTTCATGGCCGTTGCCTTTTAACTACGTTTTTGGCCATCTAATCCCTTATCCAATTTTGAAACCTCTATCTCCAGACAATGTTCACGTGGAGCAACAAATACAACGCTGAGGATAATCGTCCGCAAATAAATATTTTGTAAAATTAATGTAACGCAGATGAATTCCTATTTGTCTGATTCTTGTTTATATTCTCTAATCATAGAAATATGTAACAAGTATGAACGTCAAAGCCGTGCATGAGTCTGTAAGTGCTCTTAAACCAAACATGTTTAATTGGTTAGAATTGATGGAGGACAAGAAGCTAATTGCAATTACCGTGAAGATACCCGGTGGGTTCGCTAGGAGAATCGTTTCAATTTACTTGTTAGTTCTAATCCAAGGATCTAATAAATGCGAGACTCAAGTGAGAACGCACAGCGTTAAGTGTATGCCGGGTTTGATTCGTCATTGACCTGTCGTTTATATAGTTTAAGTTTTAAGTAAGGAATGCAAGGCAATGTGTATGGGTTTTGCCATCATCATGCAGCACAAGTTTATCATCAGTCGTCTCCTCGTTTACAGCAATCTGACCTCGAGGAGGCACACCAGAGATGAGCTCAGTGTTCCTTTCGATTAGCAACATAGTTGCGGCAAAATCCAATATCATACAACTGATTATAGAACAGCTGCTTTATACGCTACCAAATAGGTAGCACTTCTGTACTAACCGCCGGAATACAGCAGCCAGACCAACTGTCAAAACGGTACCCTCATACTTATCAGACAAGGGTGGCTCCTTTCGCTCATGTTAGCATACATGTTAAAAACACCCCTAAAATCATCAGACTAAGGGGAAGTGAAGGGGGAGGATGTAGGTGACTGCACTGATTGACAAGTCATTAAACGAGGTCAAACACTCGGCGTCTATAAAAGGTGTTGTGCTTGCACGTCTGCTCCTAGCTAATAACTTTGTACCCTCCAAACTCTCAGCCAAGAGAGGTCTAGTCAAATCATGTTAGCATACATTGTAAATGTTATACCGACTTTCTATGAACAGAAGAATTTACACCGATTAGCAATATAAAAGCGCTAGTAATTCCAACACCGGTGAGGGAGATGCGACTGCACTTGCACTCCTAGCCGAGTGCCCAGCAGATATACACGCTTTCCTATCTTTGTACATTATTGTTAATAAACGTGTTCCTTAACCAAACCTCGACTTTATTCTTCCTATCATCACTGTTGTTCCACGACACAACAGTAAACAAGTGAGCCACTTAAGAAAATGGAATGAAGAAGGCATGAACGTGCCTTCAAACTTCACTTTTTTCAACCTGGCCAACAACCCCTAACACTGAGCATCTCGAATAAGTTTCTGTGATCGCGCCTCTGCTCTTGGCTAATAGGCAAAGAAAAGTGTATAGAAGCAGAGCCTATCTACTCTTTAACATTTTACTTGGGGAAACCGATGATTTGATCGATTAGTTGTTGACCAAGACTGTGTTTGACTCTCCTCCCCGTTTGGTAGCAAAGTGTATGCGTTAAGTGGCACAGGTTTAATATCGGGGTTTCTTTCTCCTATATAGATTATCTCTCGATATATACGGGCATATCAGCATCGAGAGTTGTGGCAACACCCCTGTTTTAAAAGGCAAATGTTTTAAGCCCCCGCATGAGTAGTTAGAATAATACATGGTAACATCCAAGCTAGTTTGTACCTGTAATAAAGTTACATATGAAGTTATTTTAATTAAATTTTCATTTATTTTTTTACCAGGCACCAGTAAAACTACAAATAATTTAATAATTGTAAATTGAAAAAAATCGGTATATAGCATGTGATATACATGCGAAAATCCACATGCGCGCTCACACACACACACACACATATATATATATATATATACATGTAAACACACATTTCCATACATATACACACACGCACACACACACATATACACATATATATATATATATATATATATATATATATATATATATATATTAAAATACAGATTTAGAATTATATGAAAAATGTCGAGTTATGTTTCATTCACCACAATGCAAAGATTAAGAACACATTTCTGAAATTGTAAATTATGTTTAGAATATTGATCACAAGTTGTTTATAGATTTTATGATACACAAAACGGAAGGTTATCGTTTAAAAGATAACGACTATTTTCCATAAAATGTTTAATATAGTGTACAACAACCATGGAAATATCTATAAATTAGTTATATATATTATTAAATCCGTATATTTAAGTCGCTATGCAACCAAAATTGGCTTCCTATACACCACGCTACACATGAAAATGCTGTTCACACGACTTCACCGTCAAGATTAATGTGCTAAAAATCTTAAAATAAATTTAAATCTAATACTTCTTGCACTATTGACTTACTCTCACCCACTGTCTCATCGCCACGATATCTCAACATGTGACTGTGTTACAAGGACTTTAATAGGATTCCTCCTAAAAGATCATCGCACTTTTGTTCTCACTATGTATGCATACTTTAATATTACCAACAAGAGATATATGATTTATGTATGCATACTTTAATATTACCAACAAGAGCTATATGACTTATGTATGCATACTTTAATATAACCAACAATAGATATATGATGTATTTATGCATACTTTAATATTACCAACAAGAGATATATGATTTATGTATGCATACTTTAATATTACCAACAAAAGATATGTGCCATCTTGATCACTCATGTTACTAGATGGCAGAATGGCACATCTTTTTAATAGTTTTTATTCCCTCCACCTACTTGTCTTTAGAATTTCTTTCATTTCCTGTTACGTGATTGTACCAACGATTCCAAGAGAACATGCAATGGAAATTGACATTTAGCTACTAAATTCCCTACTCCCTTCCGTTGTACACGATCTGAAATAACAACCTCTTGCTTATTAAATGGCGATATGAATTGTTTGGGGTAAGAAGTACATACTACCAAGTACCTTACTGAGATAAATAAGCAGGAATTGCTTTAATAGTCACTGGCAAGCATATATCATGGATTATGTTAAAGCAGTGCACATTACCTATGTACAGAATATAAACGAATCACACAGGTATGATTTAAAATACCTACGAAAACAAACACTGTTATAATTTTTATTATCATAACATATTGCACTAACAATAGCAACAATAAATAAACTGCATCTATAATATCTTTCCCCAGAAAAAGGGATCTTTTCAGGTCATCTATTGTGACGTCTGACAGAAAACGAAAGTAAGGGGGTTATTTTGTCCAATTTTGACTGACTAGCACGCTAGTTTTCTCGGGTGACTCTTGATTGTTTGATATTGGATGAATTGTTAACAGCCTATTATTTACTACACCGTTGTAAATTTTGCAGAAATAACGGATTCCTAATTTCTGAGCTTCACTGCGATTTCTAGAGGTCTCAATATATTCTTTCTTAGCTGTCGTTAGTTTTTTTTTTTTATAATTACTTCTAGCTTCTATAAAGTTTTGTCTGTTTGTACTGGGTTGATATGATGTTGAGATAGTACTGCACATATTGTAGATTTGCCAGCCCACTTGCCTGTGTGTCATCGTATTAATGTGTGTAACAATTAAATAATTTACTCCATGTGTATTTATACCCATTAATAAACAGAGATTATGTCATATAAATGTTAAGGTATTCTTTAAGAAGATGACGTAACATTAACTAGTATACTTGGATCATCTATACAATATTAAGTCCTCGTCATATAATAAGGTATACGCGTGTTTTGCATCATATATAAGAACTAAGAAATAAGGAATAAGTATTTCGTAAATATGATTACGTTTTCTAATGACACAATGTAAATATATGGCGCATTACCAATGCTAGTAGGTTTCTTATAACCTATTAAGTTTTTTGTTTAAATTAGTCGACAAGGGTGTTTAATTTGCACATGACAGAACAAGACTGCTTACTTTTGTGCTAAGACGTATAAAATAATTGGGCCACGGAACATCGTTACTGTAATAAAGACGATAACAAATGTAATTACTTTAGAGTAGAAGGAGCGATATACATCGTACGTCCTATCTCTGCCCGTCCACATAGTTCTCTAACCTTTAGAGAAAATTATTTTACATGCCTCCGGTCAGTCAAGGTCGCATGTCTGCTACTATAAATGACCACGGAAAACATGAATGTGGTAAATTTCCTCGATCAGAGAATCCATGTGACATTTGGGCGGAGCAGAGGAAATCTGTAAATCCACTACTCGATCTAAGCATTTGCTGATGCAGTATGTACGATATATTTTATGTCGTTTAGCATTTTAATTTTATTTTATTTCGGACTATTAGTCTCATCTTATCTTTTTATTGGTGCACAACGTTTCGGCCAACTTCCTCTGGCCTTCGTCAGGTGGTAACCGCGACGGATAGGAACTTCGAATCTCCTATCTGCATTCTCAGCCATCACTGCCATCCGTAGTTGTTGTCGTCTCACCACATTTTTGACCAATTACCTCTGGGGCCCGTGGAGCAGTTGATAGAGACGTAGAATCTCTACGGTCCCAGATGAACATTGTCTGAAGATAGCGGTTTCAATCCCACCCAAAGCGTGCCAGAGGTAATTGGTCAAAAATGTGGTGAGACGACAACAACTACGGATGGCAGTGATGGCTGAGAATGCAGTTAGGAGATTCGAAGTTCCTATCCGTCGCGGTTACCACCTGACGAAGGCCAGAGGAAGTTGGCCGAAACGTTGTGCACCAATAAAAAGATAAGATGAGACTAATAGTCCGAAATAAAATAAAATTAACATACAATGCCCATCTCAAAAATAAAAAATTCCAAAGTCGTTTAGCATTGTCAAGAAAATGAATCTAATATTTTGATGGACAATGTATTTATATAATCCCTGTAAACCATTTGATGCGACCGTAAACATTTTACAATTTATATTCTTAAACAAGCATTAAGTCAAAGTAATGAAACATTTATCCACGTATTGGCATCATTATAGCAAGGGTGATTAATAGCCATGACACATTATTCCATGACATGCCTACGATCGTGATTTATTAGATTGTGTTGTTATTCAGGATGCACATTTACAAAATAAATAAGTTGATCCTTGATATTTTCATCCTAAATTTTATAGAACATTGACATGTGTTATATATCCCAGGGGATAATGTATGCGTTTATATCAAGCACTGCATAAATTCGAAGATTAAAAAAAGCTAAAGTATTAGCACATAAAACAAGTACACGGACCAAAGTATATGAAATACCGATAAATCGTATATGTAAATAGCGGAATAAATATAGAAACTATAATACATTTACTTTCTCGTTTTATTGTTAATATTATACACTTAACTGTAACACAAGTAAAACATGAAAATGATTGAAAATATGCTAACAAATATTTAACACTTTACAGAATGTGGTATATGTAAATATATGTATATGTATTTTTTAATACATATATATATATATATATATGTATATTTATAAACCTATTTCCGCATAAAATTATTCATGTATATAAATGATTCCCAAATAATGTCGCCCTGTATTATTTTATATGTTGATATACGTGCGTCGCTAAAAAAATAACCTTGATGTTGTTTTATAGTAAGTATTGATAATTTTCGAACAATCCATGCATGGAATGCCAAAAAAGATTTTAAATCGATAGGTGTAGATACTCCCGGGGCAGTTGGGCTAAGCGGTGTTGGGATGAAGTTTCCAACTAATCATTAAAATAGCGAGATAATCTATTTTTATTAGATAATCCACTAATAGATAGCTATTAATAATTAGTACGCATTCATTAATAGAATATCATCATACAACCGCAATATCTCTGCTTACCGAGAGAAGATTCGACCTCATATTTCAAACGGTAGTTTATATAATTTATTCTCTTTTACCTCACTAACAGCGGAGTAAATTATCCCAATGGCTTGAATTGTTATTTGTTTTTTTCTTCTTGCTGAACGTTATCAGTTTTCTTCCTTGGGCCCACCTTCAAAAACTTGGAGGAGGTACTGTAACATAGGCCCACTCGGAGATATTACTCCATCCCGTTCTAATCCACTCCAATCAGTTCCTCACTGATTCAGACCTTTTAAATATGCTTTATGGGGTTGATATCTGCTACCTCATCTCATTTTTTGATTCGTTTAGTCGTATCTGATGTGGTCGTTATTATAACATAGAAATACTCCTTCCTCATTATCACTATAATTTTCCGCTGGTTCTATTCGAAAATACAAAACATTCCCTTGAATCTTTCACGTCGTCGCTATTGCGTTCGAATTGTACTGCCATTCTTACATAAAGTTTACATCGTTTTCGGTTCTCATATTCAGTGATTACAATCTACGATTTGGGATATATCAGCTGGATCTTGGAAGCTCTGGAGAGAGAAAAGAAAAATCCAAAAAAATCGGGCAATTAGATAGAATTTAGTGCGCAAAAAAGGTGTTGGGCGCAAAAAGCTGTTAGTTAGTTAGGGGTGATATTTCTAAATACTCATCGAAGTTTCAGGAATCCAAGCAATGAAATCCGAGTGAATCCGTATGAGAGAAAAAATGTATATCTTAAACTTCTAAAGCCAGCCATAAAGATTTAAGTATATGAGCTTTGATATGCCCCGTATGAGATGTTATAGAATAAAAAACAAAGCCATACTTGATAAGACTAACCATGCGGAAAGAGTTGATCAGGACACTTTTGGGACGAAGGAAGTCGTCCATTTCGAGGGAGGTGGAAACCTCTAGTCTGCGGCATATGGATGGCTGGAAAGTAGCTGATGTGAATCCTAGGTAAAGCCCCTACACACACAAAATAAATGCCAAAAATATCAGAAAGGTTCTGATCTTATAAAAAAATAAAATATTGTAAAGTCGGCCGTGGAGGGTTGACTGAAAGAGATTTTTTTTTTTTTTAGCCTGATCTTTCTAGCCGTGTGGTTGTGTAGATGTAAAAATAAAAAAAATGTACTAAATGTAAAAATGCATACATTTTTTTTTGTGAAATATGGAAGGGAAGGATGTTACATGATAAGGGATGCCCCATTTTCATGTAAGTATAAAAGTAGAGAGATCTACTTAAAATGAAAATAAAATGCGAGAAAGCACAAATCGGGCCTTGGATATATGTTATAAAGAACAATAGGTTTAAATGGAATGTCCAGTAAATTGTTAATTCTGATGAAATAAATAATAAATAAACTATTCAATTGTTAGAAAGAATGTGGATAATAAAATATGGGTTAAATAAATTAGATATGTAGGTTGAATTCATTTGTAAAAACAACACAAGAAAAATAGGTCATTGGGAAATCATAATGTCGGAAAAGTGCAAAGTCGCGCATGTTGGTGGCACGTGAATTTTGCTCACGTGGCCGGACATGCATGGATGTCTCAATATAGGAAGTGAGAGTTAGTTAGTTAGAGTCAGTCAGTGAGAAACTCAGGGAGACTATAGAGTTGGAAATTCGAACGTCTAGAAGCGAGACGATCACTTTTAAATTTAATATGTGAAGCTTTGAATTCTTGATGAGAAAACCACGGCCGGTCCTGAAGAAATAAAACTATCATGTATTTTTGTAAAACGTCGTCTTGTGTTGTGATTCTACAAAAAGGTAAATTGAATTGTTATTATATGTCTATATGTCTGTGTTATTATATGTCGTGACATACACATCTCATATCCACAATGTGAAGCTACATCTCATATCTACACGAAGACTGCCCGAACACTATCTCATCACTGTAAGAGCTTCTCATATCAACACACCTATTAATCTAAGCAATTCATATTTAATATATATGAAACGTAATAACATGAACAATCACTCTCACAAAATCTCTCTCTCTCTAAGATACAACATCACTTATAATAAGACTCTCTCAATGAAACCCCTATATAACATATAAATATTTGGTGCCCGCGGGCCAGTTTGCATCAGCGATTCAAAACCGAACCTGGGATAAATACAATAAATAACATTTGGAGCCGTAGCGACCTGACCACCCAGCAAGGGTGAGTTAAAACAAAAGAAAAAAAAAACTTGTGTTACCACGGAAAAATAAAAAAAGAAAAAGAAACACAACGTTTTAAAAGGGTCCAAGATAATTACAAAAATAAATAATACCACGGGAAAAAATTAAACGATCACAGAAATGCGAACAAAAAAAAGAAAAACAAATTGAACACACACGCACACAGAAAACTAAAGTTAACAAGAAAATATTAAAAAAGAAAAAAAAAGCCGATATGCCGTAATGAATAATAAAAGAGATACGGTGGGTTCTCATATCCACAATGTTAATCTACATCTCATATCTTCACGAAGACTGTCTAAACACTATCTCATCACTTTAAGAGCTTCTCATATCAACACATCTATTAATATAGGAAAACTCTGAAACTAAACCAAAGGGGAGAGAGGCCTCTTCAGTCTTGGATGACAACCTTCCTAGAGCTGGTGACTCAAACAAATTCACCGGTTTGCAAACCTAAATTGCTTAAGGAGTAGATAGGCTCTGTCTATCGCCCGACTTCCATACTCCTTCTTTGCCTATTAGTCAAGCGCAGAGACACTATCTCGGTGATTCGACAGAAACACCCAGCGGTAGATCTTGTTTCCTGGCTAGGGCAACGAACGCCGTTCTTCCCCCTTCCCAGCACGCCCAACCCCTAAAACTGAACATTTGGGAGTGCTTGAGTATAAGATATGCCAGAGCGATTAGATTCGGTTGACCTTCTTCTAATGGGTTGAGGGTACCGGATTGACAGTTCCTGGCTTCTGTTCCCGACAGGTAGTACAGGAGCCCTAACTCTGGTAGCGCTTAGAGCGGCTGCTCCATCAACAGTTGAATAATATCGGGTTGTTTGTAGTGCCATGACGCGCATGGAAAGGGACCCTGCACTCATCCCCGGTGGGCTTTTCTGAGGCCACAATCCTAATTGGAGAAAGGTCAGCTGATGGTCTACTTGTGATGCATGTCTTATGCTCTGCATATCCTCTTGTTTAGCTCCCGCTTTCCGAAACTCTTTAAAAAAATATGACGACAGTACAATTTTAAAGTAAGCTTAAACCAGGATTAGGGACAAACAAATGAAACTCGCCTCCTCCCTTAAGGCTCTCATTCACAAATATCCGTGGGCTTAGAACTAACTTAGCTGATGTTGAAGCATTTCTCTTAACAAATACCCCGGATATCTTAGCACTAAGTGAGACTAACCTACACTGCTCCATTCCCTCTAACCACTTTAACATGCCTGGATATCTCCCACTCTGTCGTAAGGACTCTGACAGACATATGCACGGACTTGGAGTTTACATTCGTAATACCCTTCCCTTGACTAGAGAAACAAACCTAGAAACAGATGATCAAGCCTTTATGTGCTTTAGACTAAACATGCAACACAATATTAGCTACAATTATTTTCTCTACCGCTCTCCCTCGACTCAGGATTGCTCCATAATAAACAAAGTATCTGACAGCATATACACGGCACTGTCCCTCGACACTAGCGCACAAATACATGTATTTGGTGACTTTAATGTCCACCACAAAAACTGGCTTGGATTCTCTACTCACACAGATGCAGCGGGCAGCACAACCCAGAGCGTCGCTATGTCTGACTCCCTATCACAAATTGTTACGTTTCCAACCCGTTTCCCTGACCAGGAAGAACAAAACGCATCACTTCTAGATTTGTTTTTGACCACAGTTCCCGATGACTGCATAACGAAGGCCAACAGCCCACTCGGGAACGCTGATCCTGCAGTGATAATGGTTGAAATCGCCCTAAACTCTAGACCAAAAACTGAAGAGCCAGTGCTCAAAACAACGAGATATTATAATAAGGCTGACTGGGAAGCCATCAGGGAACTAATTAGATATGCTCCATGTAAAAAATATTTTCTCTCTCCTTGCTGAACAATGTGCAAACGAGACCAGTGACTGGTTCAAAACTGCAATCGAAGCGCATGTTCCCATGCGGAAATTTTATAGTAAGCCCCACTCTCCCCAATGGTTTACGTCGACTTGTGCAACTGCCATTGCTCCAAAGCAGCATGCATACCGTAGGTTTAACCGACATCAGTCGAGTTCAAACAGACTGAAGTATATAGAAGCTAGAAATAACGTTAAGAAAGAAATAGCGACAGCTAAGAGAGAATTTACGGTTACCACTAAAAAGCGCATCGAAGCACAAACACTAGTAACTCGAGACTTCTTGAAAATCTACAGTAAATAATGGGCAATCAACAAGTCCCCCACTAACCAACAATCACGAGGTTGTCTCCTCAGCAACCGACAAGGTTAACATGCTTGCCAGTCGGTTTACCTCAAACTCCACACTGGACCCTTCCAACCACCCCCTACCTTACTTTCCTATGCGGACAGACGCCACACTAGACGATCTGAAAAATACCCCTGCTCAGGTGCATGCTATCATAAAAAAAACCTTGACACCTCAAAAGCATGTGGACCCGATCTTATCCCAACTGTGCTATTAAAAAAATGCTCAGCCGAAGTAGCTCCAGTTCTCTCCAAACTCTACAACAAATGCCTTAATGAAGCTTGTTTTCCGGGCTGTTGGAAAACTACTTCTGTTGTACCAGTATTTAAGAATTCTGGCGAAAGGACAGACCCATCAAATTATCGCCCCATTAGCCTCCTCCCACTTTTTGCCAAAATATTTGAGACCATAATTTACCATGCCCTAGTCCATCATCTTACAGATGCTAAACTACTGACTGACAAACAATATGGATTTAAACAAGCCCGTTCCACAGCAGACATCCTAACTGTGATCTCTGAACGTATATACCATTCACTGGACAAAGCGGGGAGGGCAGAGCGGTAGCTCTAGATATATCTAAGGCTTTTGACAGGGTATGGCATGAGGGTCTCCTCAGAAAATCAAATCATACGGTATCACTGGTAGAATACTTAACATAATTAAATCCTTCTTAGATAAGAGAAAAATCCAGGTTGTCCTCGACGGTCGAACATCTAAACAATATGATATAAATGCGGGGGCCCCCCAGGGTTCTATCCTTGGACCTCTATTGTTCCTGATATTCATAAATGAGCTCCCCGACAGCATTGCCTCTGAGATGGGTATATATGCTGATGACACTACACTCTATGGCAGGCACGACATGAAGACGAATGAACACATATCTAAAGAAATGGCAGAAACACTAGAGGAAGACCTCCAATCTGTAGTGGAATGGGGACAAAAGTGGTTGGTCGCGTGCAATGCTGCCAAGACTAAACTAGTTTCATTCAATAATTACAAGAAACCCTCTCTACCACCCATAGCAATGGCCACCGATTCTTTATCTGAGAGTCCATCTTTCAAACTCCTTGGCCTAACGTTCACAGAAAACATGAGTTGGAACAATTACATTGAAGGCATTGCCAGGGCCGCTGCAAGAAAGGTGGGCTCCCTCTACCGTGCTAGAAAACTACTAAGATCCGAAAGTATCATGTACCTCTATAAGGCCACCATTCGCCCATGTATGGAGTATTGCTGCCACATCTGGGCTGGTGCATCTGCTACTAGTCTCTCGCTCCTTGACAAGGTTCAAAAGAGAGTCGCAAACCTGATAGGCCCTGAACTGGCATCTAAGCTTCAGCCTCTGTCCCATCGACGAAATGTTGCATCCCTCTTTCTTTTCTACAAGTATTTTAGTCGTGAATGCTCTGGCGAACTGCAATCACTTGTGCCCCCACGACGTGAGCACCCTCGACAAACCCGATAGGCTGCTAAATCCCACCCCCACACTGTAGAGATACCTAGATGTAAAAGATCTTTTTACTCTAATAGTTTCTTCCCCAGAACCGCTAGACTCTGGAATTCCATTCCAGGTCCCTGCTTCCCCAACAGTACTGACGTGCAGAAGTTCAAGTGGAATGTTACCCGACACGTTGCGGCCCAAATCCCTACATAGTACCCCAGTAGTTGTTGCCCCTGATAGTAGCCCCCTACACCAAAATGGCAATTTGCCTTGTTTGGGGTGAAAATGTAATAAAAAAAATAAAAATAATATAAGTAATGAACATTTAATATATATGAAACGTCATAAAACGAACAATATCTCTTTTAAACATCCCTCTCTTTCTTTCAACGACAAACTCTCTCTAAGACTCTCTTTTAATGAAACCCCCATATAGCAGTTGCTAACATCGGCGTGATTTTTATCCATGTCCGGCCGCTAAATTTGCCTTTTCTTTGACAAGTCCTGATACAGTTAACCGTCTATAAGTAAAATCGTCATTCCAGTGTCGATTTTACACACGCTTTCCTTCGGCTCTAAGAACATAGGCGATCTGAGTCTTCTTTTATTCCGTTCCAGACTTTTCCAAGATAATCCCGTGCTCTTAGATATCAGTAACTATGAAACAGCCTAGGTAGTTGGGTCACTGCTTATGTCCTTCTCTGCGAAATCTTTCCCCTCCGGCCAGATAAGCGATTTCTTTCTAAAAGTACCGACTTTTCTACAATGCAGCACCATCAAAATGGTTTAAAAGTGATAACATTTGCGGTGCGACCGGCACACCTTCGTATAACTATTACAAGACCTGTTCTGCTGATGCGTTTCTGTTGAGATTGGAATCGCCGTTTTCCCGCTCTGCGCAAATAGTCCTCAAAGGAAAACCAACCCATCGTATCTAACCGTATATCTACCTTCAAAAGCATTGCGTACCGTCTTCGGAAAATGGCATTATTACCTACATTGCTAACACTTATTTTTATGGTAACAGTGGGTGAACTTCGAACACATCCAATATTAAATGATCCTTTCTCGAACAAAGACTTATGCGTCAAACTAATCGCCCGCTGACATGTCGATTCCAACTTCCAAAATGTTCTTTTTCGCCAAGTCGGGAATTTTTTAAGGATATAGTCATTTTGCCCTCTTTACACGTTTGATAAAACACACATTTCTTCTTATGTCATCATTGTGAGTATTTTTCGCTGTTAACAGCCAGAGTCATTTCCGTTTTGCTTGTTTCTCCTTCTATCAGTTCAAAGTAAAAAAATAAGAAACCATCCAACGTTGAAGCAAACATCCCAATAGATAACGGCATATCGGCCTGTTTGCGAGGACCTAGTATTAATACCGACACATTAACACGTTTAGCGAATACATTTGATTCCTAATTATATAGACAGCAATATTCTTGTATTTAAGCGCTGTGGAGTTTATAATACGTTAGAAATATTTTTTTATATATATATATTTCGTATATTATTGTTATGTGAGTAAATGAAGTACGCAAACAGCCCTTCCAAGTCTCGAGTTTCCCTTCATTTTTGCAAATCAGTGAAACATCCGCACTCGAGATTTGTAAACCCGGGCATCTTGAATACTAAACAGGTGGTAGAGTTCGTGCCTTGCATGCAAGAGGTTCGGGTTTCAAATCCCAGTCTAGGAGGTGCCTAACTGTTTTGCACTAATGAGACTGACACACAAAACTATTATAACTACGTAAAACTATTTAATTTTATATTATTTACCATTCTTAGTAATACTATTTAGTAAATTCGTGGTTTAATCACATATACATATATATATATATATATATATATATATATATATGTATATATATATATATATATATATATATATATATATATATGTATATAACAGAAAATCCAAGTCGTTAATTGTTGGAGACGCCCATCCCTGGGATTATTGGACTATCTCATGATGTCACTTCCTCTGGTGTAGTCACTCCCCATATCGAGTACCAGGGTACCCAGGAGTCGGAGATTGGCATGCAAACAAAGAGGCCGAATGCAAACGCCCACAGTTTAGGAATGGTATTGCCCAACCTGTTTTTACATGTAATATACGTGAATACATGTCCGTTCTTAAAATTCCTGTGCTCCATCGTTCTTATACTATTTAACCCCCATAAAAACTGGCGACGTGGGATTCGACTTAAATACTGGTTTACTTCACAAAAAGGAAAAAGAATGAAATGAAGTCGATGTCCAAATAACTTCGTATTTAAAACTTAAGTATTCGGCTGGCATTTACGTTCTAGGAACACAATTCTAAAACTAAAAAAAAGAAGAAAGCGAACACATGGCAAATTTATTAACTAAATTGTAAGCGAATCTTTTTGTATCCATATTTAAATTGAAAAAAAAACTGTGCTTAACGCATTTTTGTTAAGGCCCTAAAAAGAAGAAAAAAGAGAAAAAGGTTTACCCAATTTCATCGCGAGAACAATTTCTAATTGTAAATTATCTACGGTTTACTCTCATCATAATCTGAACATTTTTCTAATGAAGTTAAACTTTTTTTTTACTTTGGGTGTTTTTTTCTGCTAACTTCATGTAATATTTTAACAGGAGAGAAGGGTGTCTTTCTTTTACTTTTCGTTTTACTTGAACTAAAGGAAATACTTTTTTTAATTTAGTGGAATTTCCTGAAATATTCTATTTTTAACAGTCGGTTCTAGATGAAAAATTATATTTCCTCCGCGTGGGGACAAGTCCCCCCACACACATAAAAAACTAGCCATTTTGCTTAACTTCTAAAACAATTCCACAATTTTCTTTATTCTTTTTAAACTGTTGTGTATCAGAGTATAGTTTTGTTTTTTTTTTGTTTCGCAAGTAAAATAAAATATTTATTGTCCGCTCTCATATTGGGTTATCTCTAAGGTTATTACCAAGATGTAAGTGATACATTGCTCCCTCCTCATACGAACACATTCAAGGAAATGACATTTTCTTTTTATTATTTTATTTCTCTTTTCTATTCAAAAAATCAATAATATTGTTCGTGCGTTTAGAAAAACCGTTACAAGATGAATGTGGTTGAAACAGTAATAAAACAGATACCAAGTCCTAGATGGGCCAGCAGCAGAATGCTGAGGAAAATTTAAAAGAACGCGGTAAACAGCTCAAGTTACAATTTCAAGAGAGGCAACAAGCCTTGGAGGAGAGAATGCTACCTCACCAACAGAGGCATGAAGAGCTATTGTTAAAAAATATTCGATAGAACAGGACACAGGGGCAACAGTTTTGCGTTCAAATTACAATATGGAACGCTATAGAAACGTTCAACTAGTATCCGGAGTTTGATGGGACGTTTGCTGCTTCCTATCGAAGATATAAAGACCTACCCCCCGGTTTAGTCGAGAGTGGAGCAACGTTAAGAATGTTCGTCTACTTTTGAGGAAATTGGGGGCCACAGAACATAGCAAGTTTGTGGATTATATTTTCCCCAGGACGACAAATGAATAGTAATTTTTTTTTGCAGCGGTCATATCCGGAATTCTACGCTCTTTCATAGAAAAGGAGAGTCCTTGAACCTGCAAAAAGCGCCGACGACTATTATCTAACCTTCGTGCCCGTGGTAAATAAGCACTGCGATGAATTCCGTCTGGCTGACTAATTGGGAGATGACTTTAAGTGTTTAATTTGTGCGCAGCGTCTAGTCTCAACCAAAACCGCTGAGATTAGACGACGTGTTCTCTCAAGACGTGAGAGCGAACAGGTCCACCCCCTCTAGAAATTGGCCGAGGGTTGTCAATGGGTAGTCTGCATGAGGAACAACTCGAGACATATCGAGGAATCAGGTGCAGCATTCATTAGGAGTACGAACTTCACACCGCAAAAATACTCACCCCGAAAAAACAAAATTGGAAGTAAGAAAATCCAGGCTACACTTAATATGTACGACTCAGTCACAAGTCCCGTATCCCCTACAAACCCTTGCTATCGCTCCGAGGAGAAAATGGGTCGAATCAATGTTTTTTACAAATATAAGTACTGCAACGAATGTGGCATGAAGAGTAACAAATTAGCGATGGGAAATAAAAACGAGTATGTTCAACACAATCAGACAACTCCAAGTATATCTTCCAGAGATTAAAAGGGAAGCAATGCAACAACTTCTATACGTGTATAGGATTACACAAAACCCGAACACACGAACAGAAGTCTCAACTGCAGAAACGATCTGTGCGCGGAGAGTGAGATCCGCTTTTGACAAGCTCTTATCCAAACAGTCAAGGCCACTAGTGAACATTAGGCACCCAATAAAGATTTCATATCAGGTAAAAGAGTATTTTCCAAAGTTATAAAACAACACATTATTCTGGGACGTGGGTACAAATACTTATAGAGTCGGTGACATCGTATATATCGTCCAAGGAACAAGATATACCCACACACGTCTTTAGAATCAACTAAGATTTCGTTTAGTTGATATCAGCGACAGTAAACCCAAGAAGGTAGAGGTACTACGAACAAAAGGGTTGGGAGGGAATGGTGGAAACGCCACTCCAATGGGATTAATGGAATATCTCATGACGGCACTTCCTCTGGTGACACTTCACTTCCGTAATCAAGTACCGGTACCCACGAGTCAGAGATTGGAACACGCCCAAGGAAGTTGTATACAAAGGTCCACAATTGAGGAATGGTATTGCTAAACCTGGTTTTGCCTGTAATATATGTAAATGTATGTTCATCCTTAAAAATTATGTGATCCTTCATTATTATTACAATTAACCCAATAACAGTAATGACAGTATTTGCCCCCGATATATCAATAACTACACTCTTGTGCGGTCGTGCGTTGTCACTCCGCATTTGTCTCAATAACTACACCTTGGATTTCTTTTTTAAATTTTGCACAAATATTAAACCTGGTATGATGAAAAACGTAATAGAATAGATTTTCGGTGTAATTCACGGTTTCCCCTCCACTAGTGGTGTCTTTAAAATGAATACTTTTGTGCTTATTAAAAAAAAAATTAATTACACCTTTTAAAATGTTGTAACACCCTGATTGGAATATAATGTGTCTATACTTCACGATAACTCTTTAATGTTCCGTAGGGGTTCTAATTGTGTTAATAGGGGCTATTATGCTATGTGTACAACATTTTCTCTGACCGACTATTTAGCAATTTGCCATGGTGCTGAACTCAAATCTAAGGTATGCTAAAGTCTTGGGGACGTTGGGGACTAAATTGGGGGGGAACTATATCACGTAGTTATTTCATGTATGATTAATGCAAAACTCAAATTACCAAATGTTAAGGCCTTAAACTGCCCAATTTCTTCATTTTCGTCATGGTTTGACGTCCCATGGGGATATTGGGGGCTAAATAGTGGTGGGGCAAATGCTGCTCTTACACATTTTTTATGTCCTGTTCACTGCGAACTCTCGATGGGTCATGCATGCTTAGCTTGTTGTAAATCGCAATTATCTTTTTTTCTAAGAACCGTAACATAATATTAAACTATTAAATTTAAATCAATTGACACTAAAATCCCAATTCAAACATCCGTGAAACCTTAAAAAAGAGAGAGAAAAAGGGGGTAAAATAGACGTTAATATTTAGAAAAAATTTCAACTAAACTATCTTCCACCCAAAAGAATTTGTATAATACGTCCCTAAAAACATTGGTTATAAGAACATCAAACTTGACTAGAGTAAACATAAGTCATGTAACAATTCAAATAACATGACGTAAAAGAAACAAATCAATTGGATTACACTTCGTTGCAACTTAATTTTTTAAAACAAATATATGAAATTACTTCTAAATATTATTAAAGCCACATTTCTCTACTTCGAAATATTCTCCACAACATTTTGGATAAAGACACTCTGAAGAGTAATATAACAGTCAAAGCTGGGGAACTACAATACAATGCAATGCACTAAAATCTCAAAATATATTGCACCTAAAACAATAAATAAAAGTGCAAATGAATCAACACGGTGCCTTAAAACAATTTTAATACTTTAGTCGATTACCAATCTCATATGAATGCTTATGACCAATTGCATTAAGAAAATTCTATATTGGCTAAACAGAAATACATTAAATTATATAAACCGACCATATATATATATTTAATAATACAGATTATAAAGATAACACTTCACATTCTTTATACTTCAATGAAGTAATAAACATAAATTAAACATTGATGATCGAGAAATTGCAAACAACTTAAACTTGTCGATCTTTCGGTTGGTCTTTTTATGTGTTAATGAAAAATATCATTGTTATAATAAACGAGAGGGATAAGCTGGTACAATTATCGATTATACGTAGGCATTTTCAATCAAATATAGCTAATTGCATATCCCGCTTAATTCAACACTAACTTATTTTAATCTAGTTTTCAATTGGATATACACTAGCGGTCAAAATTTGGGATAGTTTAGTTGTTTTCATTTTCTCAAGAATATTCGGAGTGGAATTGCAACTACACACATGTAAGATATCTCTTATGTAGATGCAATGTATCAATTACATTTGCTTATAAAGCATAGACAAAATTTAAAATGGTCAATGTGTAGTCAGTTTTTCCATTTTTATAAGTACGAAAATGACGAATAAGTGGATTACGTCACGATGTAGTCATTGCAGCCGGTTCCACCATCATTATGACTCCGAAAACTGAATTATTAAATTTCCTGAGGAAAAAAACATTCAATACAGAACATAGCTGATTACTTGAAGCTGTTAAGAATACTTGGAAAATTTTACCAACTAAGAAAAATGGCAGACCTCGAATATCTTCTCCTAGAAAATATCGACTGATTAAGAAGGTGTCGCTGAACGATAGGTTTCAGACACCTTTTCTCGAGAACTACATGCTTATCATGGCATCAAAGCGTCTCGTGGAACAGTATCACCTAAATGAAATTGATTTGTTTGCGAGATCATTAGAAACCGTTGATAAACAAGAAGAACAACGAGCCCAGACAAAGCTTTGCTCAAGAGCATGTGTTGTGGACAGATGATCAGTGTCGAAATGTATTTTTATGATGAAAGTAAGTTTGATGTATATGGATCCGGGGAGAAGAAATTTATAAGGAGGTTTGCTGGCAACAGATTTGATAAAAATGCACGAGGAAAAAAGTTACGCTCCGTGAGGGCAACGTAGTGATGTTTTGAATGATTTCTTGGAAGGGAACGACTGATCTAGTCCGTCTAAACACCAGAGTAAATTAAACAATAGACAAGAACTTGTTAATAGATTATGTCAGCTGAATACCTTGAAATTCTGAACGTGAAAAACCTATTTTCATGCAAACTAACACCCCTAGCCACCAGGCAAATCATGGAATAGTATTTTTGAAGGAGCAAAATGTGGATGTTTAGGATTGGCCTCCTCAAATTCCGGACTAAACCTTCATTGAAAACATATGTTCTACTTGGGGAACCGTGTGAGTGCAAGTATCTATAAATACTGAAATTTATGGATAAAACTTACAGAATAATGGCCGAAACTTACCCGTGATGAATGTCGGCATCTCATTCAATTTTGCCGTAGAAAGTGCGTTGTACTTATAGAAAATGAAGGCTTGTTCACTAGGTATTAAATGCGTGGCAATTGTTTTGGTAATTTGATATTTCACTGTATTTATTTATTTTGTCGCACGGTTTTGGCCAGTCTAATTTCCAAAACAAATCGAAATACGATTACCCTTTTTGTATGCCTTATAATTAAGTGTAATTAATACAGTGTACCAACATAAGAGCTATGTTTAATGTAAGTTAATGTAAATATCTTCCCCCGAATGTTCTACAGAAATTGAAAAAAATAACTAAAAAGTTATAGATTTTTTATATGCTATTGTATATATATATATATATATATATATATATATATATATATATATATATATATTTCTCATAAATCTTTCTAAAATATTTACGATGATGTATGTGCGTGTTTTATCCTTTCTTTTTAACAATTTATTGCACTAATTATACTACTAATACACGAAACATATAACTATAATCATCAAAGTCTGCTTAGCACACTATCATTGTATTGCTCTTATCATAGTTAAAACTTTATCTTATCTATGACTAAATGCTCATGTGTTTATTCCCGTTTCAAACCTCGCCTTTATTTTGTTTTAATTGTTAAATTTGTTTAATTAGTTTGCATTTACTTGTATATTTAAAAAATGCCACATCACATTCATGTTTACATTATATTTTTAATCCCTTTAAACAAATAAAAGTAAAAGATGATCACACGTTTTGAAGACACATTTTACAAGTAAAATTTAATTGAGATATTTTTGAAAAATTTGAAGTGTCCAATATTATGATAAAATCATTTTTGTTCATTGTTTTTTTTTATTTTGTAAGTCCTATATTTCGCTAATACATAGCCTCATATCTGTCGAAAGTCCGATGCGTGAATTTCTTTTTCTTTTTCTTCATTTTGGTGTTATTGCGAAGAGACAAGAATTTACGTATAAGGCCGGTGGTTTCAAGTGTGTAGTGTTCCAGTTTCCAGCGGGATATAAAGTAAAAGATGGTCACACTTTTTAACGATTTTATAGTTTTTTCCTCCACTTTCATTACTAAATCTACTTTTCTCCACTTTCCTCCCTCCTTTCAGTTTGTCAGTCCAGTACTGTTTTACTTCTGTATTTTTATATTTATGTTTCATAGTCATTTTGTAACTATATTTTCTTTTTCTTTTTCCGTTAAGTTTTCAATTTTGGCATCTTGTTTTCCACTGAGTTCAACCGGTGAATATTGTTTTTAATGAATTTTTTCATTATTTTTATTCAAAAAAAAATCGAACGTTTTTACATTTTTACGTTAGAACTTGCTTTTGTAAAAACACACTAATCTAATAAAGTCCTTACTTAATAGTTGATTGAAACATATTTATAAGTGTGAATCCGTACTTAATATAGTTTTACACTGAGTTCAACCTGTGAATATTGTTTTTAATGAATTCTTTCATTGTTTTTATTTAAAAAAAATCGAACGTTTTTACATTTTTACGTTAGAACTTGCTTTTGTAAAAACACCATAATCTAATAAAGTCCTTACTTAATAGTTGATTGAAACATATTTATAATTGTGAATCCATACTTAATATTTATTAAAGAAAGTATTATTACATTTCCAGCCCTATATCCGGCACTCGCGTAATCTTATTAATTTAGAAGAATTCGCTTTCTACAGCGCCGTATAGAAGGTTTCTTTTAATATTCCTACATGTTTTCACCTGTTTTATCTAGGTCTACCTCAGAATGAAGTATATCAGAATATCCATATGCATTTGTACTACTCGTTTTATGAAAAGGGACAAACACTCATTACAAATACAATTTATCCCAAGAGGAGTTCCCATATCACATATCCAACTATCCATCGAGAGCTGATTTTTAATTAATGAAGCTTGGTACCTAGACAAACTCATTTATGGTTTATTCAAAGGGCATGTATTCAACCATTAGAAATCTACCACCGACGCCTATCCCAGTAAACTAAAAAAAAAACTATAGGACTTTTTAAATGGTACCCAGTCGGTTACGCGCTAACATGTTTGGATCCCTCGAATAAAGAAATAGTAAGATTAGCAATTGCAAGAGGAAGATCACATTTAAAAAAAATGTTTGCCCAATGAAAAAGTTAAACGATAATACACAACTCCGTAGGATTTAATTATATATATATATATATATATATATATATATATATATATATATATATGTGTGTGTGTGTGTGGGTGTGTGTGTGTATATGTATATATATATATATATATGTGTGTATGTATATATATGTATATGTATAAATATATATATATATATATATATATACATATACATATGTATATCATACAATATTTTGATTGTAGATTCGCAATAACAAATACCAAACCAGGTATTCAATGTGTCTACACTATTCTTCAATATTTTTATGTAATTTAAGGACACTTTTTAGAAACTATTTTATATAACTATGGAATAGTTTTTGGGAACATTTGATCGTTATAATAGACTCCTACATTTAACTTTAAAAGCAAATATGGGAGATCACATTTATTAAATGGATTATACACTCATACATATACCAGAATATTTCAAAGTTAAAAAAAGGCGTCTCACATTCCCTCAAACCTTATTGGCTGAGAGCTGAAAATTCGTTTATTCAAGAACCTGATCTCATTACAAAAACGAATGCTACAGAAATGTACAAATATCGCATCACTCACTACAATAGCGAAAGGTTATACATAAACTTAAAAAAATACAAACATTATAGCAAACTATAAAACACTGAGACAGATTCATGAGCAAACATTTTTTTTAATGTTTTACATGAAGTATACACAAGACAATAATTGTTCTTATACAGGTATGCTAAATCTTTTGTGTTTGCATAAATCATACATTTTGTTATTAAATGATGTTTTCCGACTGATCGGCACAGGTTTATAGGCCATTATTTCATCAATTTCTTTATAAATCTTTCTTTACACGCAAAACAGGTGTTTTCATAAAGTTAAGCTAATTTTTGATCTTTACATTGACATTGTTATATAAAATTTTCCGACACATCGCCACCTCGATAAGCTATTTTGTCGTAATTTCTTAAGCTATATAATTTGCTTTTTATGAGGTACGATTGACTATAATTCTTTATTCATAAGCTAAATAAAAAATAACACAGATTAAGCGAATAATATAGGGAACACATGGATTTTGCAAAAAACTTTACACAGTGAACTATAGTGCTTAACTCTAGAATTTAATGTTTATATACTTAAAAATCTCCTTATGTCTGATTTTAAAGTATTAAAACGGTTTATATATGGGTTTAAGTGGGGTGTGCGTGTGGACATCCAAGTGTGTGTATGGGAGGGTGCGTGTGTTTGCACACGTATGTGTACGTGTGTGTGTCCGGGCTTGTTTGCGTGTATGTGTATGTTTTGTTCGTTAGTATGTGTGGTTGTGTGTGCGTATGTGTGCTTTTGTGTGTTTTGTCTGTATATCTTTTTGTGTTTTTGTTTCTCTAGGTGCGTGTATATGTGTTGTGTTTGCGCGTGTACTTACTTTTGTTTTCAGGTGTGTACATGTGTGTGTGCTTTTGCGTGTGCGCGCGTGTGTGTAGGTGGGTATGTTCTCGTGTGTGTGTTTATGTGAGAGCGCTTGTGTTCGCTTGTGTGTGCGTCTGTGAGTGCGCGTGTGCTTTTTTGTGTAGTCGTGTATGTTTAGTTGTATGCATGTGTATATGCGTGTGTGTATCTGTGTTTACGTTTGTGTGCGCGATTGTGGATGTGCGCGTGTGAATAAGTGTCTACCTTTGTGTATGTGTGTGCTTGTGTGTGTCTCTGCGATACAAATAAATCTAATCCTTTGGTCAACCAAACTCAGCCGAGCCAACTAGTGGCCCAGCAGCTTTTTTCTGCAAAAAATCAGCAATTCAACGAGTCTGAAAGGAAGGTAAATGCGAAATTGATTCTCAATATTCTCAATTCCAGGGTAACACAACGGAGCTACAAATCCTCAGAGCACTGAAAGCTGATCATCAAATAATTTCCTCAATCTGGAGGATTGTTTATTGTGCAGGAATTGAATCTTGGATGTAACCAAAGTGTAAATTATATAACGCGCGTGGAAACGCAAGCCCCAAATAAATGTAAAGCGATCTGACTACGGTTAAAACATCACATAGGAGATTTAGAGACTTTAATAATATATAGAACTAGCGGGGGTACCCGGCGTTGCCCGAGTGTTTGTTTCCGGGACGGGGGGGGGTTAAAAAATGTTATGGTAGGTAATTAGGAAGGATCAAACCCGGAGTCATGAGTAAAAGTAGGAAAATAAAGTGTGAAAAAAAACTTCTGCAACGTTAACAGTTCGGCCACCAAGAAAAGTCCATTCCAATTGTTTAGAAAAAAAAAACGACTACGGTAGGTCGGCGCGAACGTGAAAATATAATGTGAATTTTCCAGCACGCTAACCACTACGCCACAGAGCACTGCAGCTTAGTTTTGTGATTTTAAATAACTTCACATGAAAGAACTACGAAGCCAAACCGGTTTTCTCTTCTCAACTGTTCCTTGTGAACGATCCCCAAACGGTGTTTTGTGGTGGCAGGGGGAGGAGGAATTTATTAGAGATAAAATATTTTACCACTTCCATTGATCTTAACCGATTTTGGCCGTGACTTCTCAGCAGAAAAAGTATAGAAATCTAAGATTATCGAGGAATTTGAGAAATAATAAGCCTATAACACACCTCAGATATTGTTCTGCCGTTTGTGCATATTATATTTGCATGGCATATCTTGATTTTTAATCGTATTAATGTCAAAATCAGACTGGAAAAAATGATTTCATTTTATTTATATAGAGATAAAAAAGAATGTGTAGCTAACATTTCCATCAGATTAAATTCACGTAAGAAATATTAATGCATATATAGTAACATCGTGGCATGCATAGTGTCCTCACTTTTTTTCGTGGTTTTCTTTACTAACGATCGAAACTTTATATCCTTTTAATTACTAAGTAAATTCGAATAAAAGCTTGTGAAAATTATGTAAAATGTACGATTATCAAAACCACTATGGTCTCGCGTCTAAATATGCCACTTGAGGAGTTACATATTTCAAACTCAAGCTCCATAAAGGTAATCATTTTATTTTCGTTTGAAATAAAATATATTGTAATTTGTCCACGTTGGATATGCGAGTTAGTGACTTCACATTCAGACCTTTCGCAATGTTCAGAAGACAGAATGTTTAATTATTCAATAAATTCGTCCAACCAGTTAATCTATCTCAATTAGCAAGTGTTAAGGTTTTCAATTTGCCTTTTCCTGTCTATCTAAAATTTGGCTTTTCGATGAGATCCATTCTCCCGACTTTCTATAGGAAGATACACCTTTTACCATTCGCTGTCTCCCTAGAAGTAATTTCTCAAACACGTGTCAAATCTCAGCAATTGAATCCGCCAACAGATCCAACGTAAAAAGGATAATTGGATTAGCAATATTTGATCGTCTTTCTACAATTTTTGTGTACTTGGCTAATTGAAACGAATAAACATAGGCGTCTGCAGCAAAATGATATATATATATATATATATATACACACGATGAGAACTATAGCATAATAAAAATGTATATGATGAAGTCATACATTACTAATCTCATTTTTTTAATGTGTAAAACACAGGTTTAAAGCGTAAGTGTTTGAAATGGGGACTTAACCGAGCCTCTTGCATGTAATGCAATCGCTCTACCTACTAGTCACAGATTTCCGGTTTGTTGACTGCCATGGATCGTGTCAGCTGCGATGGTGCTTGGCTGTGGAAATAATTATATAATCTCTCACATTCTGATATATATATATGCATATATATATATATATATATATATATATATATATATATATATATATATATATACACGTTGTGTACTGAGGTGACTCATATAAACGGAGACGGAGGGGACATGTATATAACAATGATGAGGGTGAGAGGACATTAATACATTTCTGTTCTTAGATACGTGTGATTTCATATAGATACTGAGGGTGATAGGATGATTGATGCACAGTCTTATATTTCTTATACCACAAAAAGAGAGGAAGACAGATACATGTTCTCGTGAGAGTTATGCAATGTTCATAATAGTTGTGATAGACAAAACACATTTACATTTCAATTTATGCAATGACGACATATGAAAAACAATTTAAAATATCGGTGGTGATTCTTTATTTTATTGGACCGGTTGAATGATGATGACGTCAGGAAATCAAATTCGGGATCTACATAATTAAATTATACCCCTTCCCCTCTCAGAAGACCCTCCTCAGACCTTGTCAAATTTCGGCCGAACAACTCTCTCCGACCGATTCTGCCGACTGTTCTGCCTCAACTGCCATGATCTGACTAAATATAGCTCCTATATAGAGAACCCCGCTTTTCGAATGAAGTCAGAAGTATGTCTCCAAAACGTGACCAATTCACGTGGCTATGCATACGTTTTTTCCTAACCCATTTTCACAACAAGAATTCTCAACTAACCTTTTTTTAATCTAGCTATTTGTTTAAATACATTTTTAATTTGTATTTTTCATTATTTTAGCTGACATTTTAAATATTCCGTTTTTGTAAAAGAATGAACAATCAATACTTTTTACAATATAAACAATATCTAACTATTTATAACCAGCCCTCATAACCAACACACACGTTAGAATAGGTACCTCTACACCAGTAACCTTAAATGGTGCGTTCTGGTGGCGATAAAATCGTTGAAACCGCTTTTGATTTAGCTTAGGTTTGTAAAGCATTTTTCAGACAGAATCTTATTGAAACGCTCCAAAAACTTGTAGTCGGTGAGGTAGATATCTGAAGAATGGGGCGATTTTTGGTTCGATTAGTTCAACTTCTGCACGGTCGGTTTTTCAACGGGAGGTCGGGCGTTGGGCTTACTCTGTTTATTACGGTTAGATGTTGTTGTCGAAATGTCTCATGGATTTCGTACATTTGAAGGTAATTTTCCGCCGTAATTGTGTATCCTGCATTCAAATACTATAATAGATGAGTTGGACGCATTGTTTGTCGTAAGGAACACATTACTTATCATTGCCGGAAAGTACTTATTTTAAACTCCTCGCCCGAATGTTTACAGGGAATATAAACTGGAATAGATACCTTGAGAGCGTTGCCAAGGCTGCTGCAAAGAATGTGAGTTCCCTCTACCGTGCTAGGAAATTACTTACGCCCAGAATATCATGGACCTCTATAAGGCCACCATTCGCCCTTGTATAGAGTAATGTTGTAATATTTGGGCTGGTGCATCTGTTGCTTGTCTCTAACTCCTGGACAGGGTTCAAAACAGAGTCGCCAACCGTATAGGTCTTGAACTGTCGTTTGGGCTTCAGCCTCTGTCCCATCGATGAGATGTTGGCTCCCAATGCCTATTCTACAAATACTTTAATGGTGAATGCTCTGACGAACTGCAAACGCTTGTACCTCCTCGACGTGACTACTCCCGACAAATCCGACAAGCAACTAACTCCAACTCCTTTACATTAGAGAACTCTAGGTGTAAGATAGCCTTTTACTCCAATAGTTTATTCCTCTAAACTGCATGTCATTGAAACTCCCTTCCGGGATTCTGCTTTACCAACTGTACTGACATGCAGTAGTCCAAGTATAATGTGAACTAACATCTTGCTACTAATCTCCCTACATAAATCCCCCGTAAATTATGTCCCTGATAGTAGCCCCCTTCTTCAAAGTTGCACTGTGCCTTCGTTTGGGCGAAAATTGCATTTTAACAAAAAGTGAAAAGCCGGTCAAAAAAAACGGCTCGTTATTTTTTTTGAAATAAAAGGAAATTTCACTTAAAAACAGGATCTCGCTTGGTTGTCATTCAATACATGATGCACTTATTCATCAAGCTTTTTTATCTTTCTAATATCTCTCAATAGTTGGAAACCGTTGTATACGTTACCTCTAATTTACTAGTAAGTTCTCGAAAAGAATTCGTGTTTAATTAGGCTAAGGATCTAAATTGATTGCTGCCAACATCAAATGGCAGACCACTATGCTCTATATCTTCAAGGATCTAGTCACAGTCAGGATATTTCTTAAAGCACGATTGTAATGTGCTTTTAGCAGTAGTTCCTGGCTCCAACGATTCGGTGATATTGCAAGTGTTTCATCACGTCGTCAACTTAACTTGAACGGAAATAAAAAAAAAAATGCCCAAATTTTCTTGTGCGCATGTTGTATTGAACGTTATGAAAAGAATACAGAAATACTTTAAAAAGATTGTAATAAAAAGGATGGCATAGATCCAATGAATTTAAAGTAAAGTAACAGCAAAGAGGCCTCCCGATGGGTGGCAATTAGAACAGACAATCTCCAGATTTGATTTAAAAAAATGACGATTCCTCTGATATCGATTACAAAAGTAAGAAACACAAGCTTTTACCATAGTTAGCAACTCCATTATTACATTTCTGTGAATGGTATTGGAGAAACTATTTACGATTATCATACAGGGTGTTTCAAAAGTCTTGGGAACATAAAGATTTTTAATAACTCAAACACTATTAGGAGTTAAAAAATGAAATTGGTACCGTTGGAAAGGTTAAAGTTTCAAGTTTTGTGGGGAATCTTCAAACTTGCTCAATATGAGCACCATTCGTCACACGGCAGACATCTAGTCGATAGTCCATTTCCTGCCAAACGCGTTCCAGCATCTGACGTCAATGGTTCCCACAACTGCCGTTATTCGAGCCTGTCAATATCTCTTGGAATAGGCAGCACATAGACTTGCTGCTTGACAAAGCCCCAAAGGAAAAAGTCACACGGGGTAAGATCTGGAGACCTAGGAGGCCAGGGCATGAGAACGTCATCACCTCGCCCAGATCTCCCAATCCATCTACCAGGCAGCCTTGTGTTAAGAAACTGCCTTACTCTAAGTCTCCAGTGTGGTGGTGCACCATCTTGTTGAAAAATGAAGTCATCAGATTCTGCTTCTTCTCACTGAGCCATTAACCAGTCTTCCATCATGTTGAGATAGGATTCACCAGTGATAGTTGCCTCTTCAAAGAAGAACGGTCCATAGACACCTTTCTTGGAAATTGCACAAAACACGTTCACTTTTGGTGAATCTCGCTCGTGCTCAAGAATTTCATGAGGATTCTCAGTACCCCATATGCGAGTGCTATGCTTGTTAACTTTGCCATTCAGATGGAAGGTCGCCTCATCGCTAAAAACAAGCCGGTCATCAAAGCCGTTATCTTCCAACTTCTCTTGCATTACAATGCAAAAGTCACGGCGAAGTGGCTTATCAGTGTCCTTCAACTTTTGGACCAACTTGAGCATGTAAGGTACCATTTGCAGTCGTTTCCTTAAGACACGCCAGACAGCTGCTGGAGCAAGCTGAAGTTCCCTGCTGGCTCTTCTCACTGATTTACGGGGGCTCCGCTGAAAGGCTGTCCGGAATTGCTCAACTGCAGCTTCTGAAGTTGAAGGGCGACCTGTTCGCTTACTTGGGCACAAACACCCATCTTTCACAAATTTAGCATGCCATCTGACAATGGGTTTCCTTTCAGGGACTTCTTTTTTAAATTTCCTGCGAAATGCACGCTGAACACATGTCCACGATTCAGTCTTTGCAAATTGGAGGACGCAAAACGCCTTGTCTTGTTTAGAGAACGCCATTACTGCACATGGAAAGATAAGACGAAAATCATTAGTATGACCAAAAACTTGATTAAGCAAGCTTTAAAATGACACCAGTTTCATTTTTCTACCTGGAATAGTTCATGAGATATACGAATTTGTAATGTTCCCAAGACTTTTGAAACACCCTGTATAATTCATAATGTAACAAAAACATTCATCTATAAAATAATTTATAAAATTGGATTCGACATTAATTCTGAGTTTTATACGTCAGAATCGGGGGAGGGGCGCCCGATTCTACCCGGTGGTAAAATGGCTTCAATATATTTTACTTCATGCAGATTCCGTATTTATTATTGCATAGTAAATTCAATATTAAATATAATCGTGCACCAATTATATCGGACTGTTAATAAAAGTTTAAAAATACCTTAGATATCATCAGCTAAAATCGAAACAAAAACGTTTCAGCTCTCTAACAGCACTCAATTCTGGTAAAGCTATTTGCAGATAGATCAGACCGCTTTAAAAGCTATGTATTAATTTGTGGAAATATATATATATATATATATATATATATATATATATATATATATATATATATATATATATATATATATAATTATTGCACACATATACACGCACAAATATATATATATATATATATATATATATATATATATATATATATATATATATATATATATAACAGATGCTGTTTGTTTTTCTTCGCGATACTTATTGAATGAATTCAATTATTTATATAGAAGCTTATTTTCCCTAAATCCGAGTTGGAAATAATTTTCCTTTGACCAGTTTAGTACCCGAAAATGAGGAGCGACATATGAATTATTGTTAACATATAATTATTCGCTACCACGTGTTTCGTCGTCTACGACTCATCAGAGAGGCTGAAACTTGCGAGATTCGAAATCTGGCCCGGTGATAAGAAGCGCAGGCCTTTTTCATTGAGCTATCTCCCAAGACTACTAATCCATCGCATTTTAACGAAGATGTTGTTTGCTTGTTTAATTAAAGGATTTATATAGCAGTTCATTTTCACTTTCATGCGAGTTGGGAATAATTTTCCCTTTGACCAGTTTGATACCCTCAAATGGGGAGGGGAATATGTAATATTTTAAAAATATTATTATTCACTGACACGTGTTTCGTCGTCTACGACTCATCAGAGTGGTTGAATCTAGCGAGATTCGAAATCGAGCCCCTACACATGAAGTATTTATTCAAAAGTGCTCAATACGTAGGTGGAGGTAGTTAGTAATTTATAAAATGTATATGGCGATTAAGCTACACTGAATATTCCGCGTTTCATCCACTCTAGGATTCTTCTGAAGAATCCTAGGGTGGAACAAATGCGGAATAGTAATTGTGGCTTAATCGCCATATATGTTTTATAAAGCATATGATCGAATTTTCAATATTTTTTCCATGAATTGTTATTTTACCTGACAATTTCTATTTTGCAGACCAATCTTATTATAGCATAAAATAATAATTCGAAACATTAATCCTAAATATAGTAGGACGCATCTTGGCGAGGATATAAAAAAACCGAATAGCGGGATTAAGGCAGCCCAAAATTAATTACAAGCAAAATATTTTATATTTTAGAGAAGAAAATGTGAAAACATCTCTTTCTACAGTGAAACGAATTGATCGAATGTTCGATGTCGAACGCTCTGTAAAAAGGAAACCTGATCTGGTCGCCCCAGAGCATCAACTTTGAAGGACGACCACAGGCTTATATTAATTGTTTTGAAGGGCCGTAAGAAAATTTATGTTGACCATAGCAAATAATTTAAAACCCGGGTTGGAAATTCACTTTCTAGATATAAAATATCTAGACGAATGAAAGAAATGAATGTTTTCTTCTAAAAGATTAGCTAAGAAACCATTTTTCTCTTCTCGTGTTATAGCAGGAAAGATACAGACTTGTTCACGAATGTTTCTGGCCAGATGAATCAAGATGTTGTCTCGTTAGTGATGCTCCAGAACGGTGCAATCAAAGAACTGGAGAAAGATTTTCGCCGAGTTACATAAAAATGAGAGTTAAACATAGGAATTGAGGGATAATGGTGTGGGAAACTTTTATTGCAGCATGGTGTGGGGGAACATATTAGATATGATGAGTCAATCAATGCAAAGGAATACATTCGAATATTAGAAATATGGTGTTTATCAAGTATCCAGAAGCTGGAAATACCCCAGAAAATTATTTTTCAACATGACAATGCCCCTGCACACACTGCTTAAGTCACAAAAAATGGTTTTCTCATAATTCAATTGATATGATATTATGGCCTAGTCAAAGCCTCGATTTACACCCAATCGAGAATATTTTGTCTATAATATCTCGTGATTTTGTTGAAAGAACGTTTTTCGAACAATGACAAACTGTGGGAAGCTGTGCTAAGCGAATGGAATAGCACCTCGTTTTTACAGTGTTTCACTTTGGTTGATAGCATATCTCAAGGATTGATTTTTGAAAGAAACCAAAAGGGAATGCAATTCCATAATAAGCATATAAATTCCATAATAAGCATGTATTAGAGTAAATGGCTTGTTCTGTGTTATTAGTCTCGTTTCAGTTTAGTTGTTAAATTCTTCTTTGTTGAATATAGTGTTTATTGCAATAAAATGTATAAAATTGTGTGTCCATCTTTGTGCTTACGAGTGTATATATATATGTATATATATATATATATATATATATATATATATATATATATATATGTGTGTGGGTGCGTGTATGTGTGTGTGCGTGTATCTATTCTTTATACATTCGTGCAAAAAATACGTTTATTGTGTAAAACCTTCCTATGTGAATAATTACTATTTCCTATTAATTTCAGTGTTAAGTGACGGAAAGTTAAAATGTATATATGCACACAGCAACACACATATACATAACACTACTGTTTTATCCATATAGATTATATTACACGTATTCAATATTTCCATAACTCTCCATCTAACATCATTCGAAAGACCAGGTCTAAATAAATAAACTTAGCAGACACTTTTATGTCCATTCGTCGATTAAACTGTGATTATTAAAGGTGCTTTTATTGCATTAAACAGACGGGCCATAATTTCTACATTCTGCTGAAAAATTTTAAAGGCATTATATAAACTTAATTATACTGCACTGTAGAATGTATCAGTTAGAATGGTGTCCACAGTGATAGGCGTCCATGCATTCAACCTCAGCGTCAACATGATTTATCGAAACGATAATTCTATTGTCGAAATATTACTACTTGAGAATAGCAGTCAAATTTAATTTACATTTTGTACGTTATGGAATAAAGATTTTTTCACAAATCCTGTAATCACTTTATTATGGTTGTTTAACAGATCAAAAGGCATGCTCAGTTATAGCTCTATAATTTATCTGCAATCCCAACGTACACTGATGGGAATTTCGTCTAAAGCCTCTCGTTTATTTATTTTAATGTAACTAATTCTCCTTCTTCAGTTATGTTCACCACATATCAAGGTTAGATGCCACTCAATGGAAAGGGGTACTTAGTGGGAATGGTGTAACACGTGTTTAACTGTTTCTAGTATAAGTATGTTATTTGAATAATTCTCCATAAGAAGCTGGTTGCATTGCACTTGATTATGACAATATTTCAGACATGTGAAGAAAAGCACAACCGAATAATAACCAGTTAACTACAGTTAATTTTAATTTTTACTTGAAACTGTCATTTTATCTAAATAATCATATTTTAATATGCATCCCGTGTAAATAATAAGTAATGTTCGTTGAATATTAGTTTTTCTTTTCATTAATTAAACCTAGAAACCATTTTAACTACCGATTCTTTTACTTAATAGGGAGTTGAATTTTTTTCCCGAAAACACGAAAATATAATTTACGTTACATTATATTTTCTGTAATATTATTAAAATAGGTATTGCAATTAAATAAAAGATGTGTGATGATTAGTTTAAACTAATTGTTTATTTTTTCTATCCTTACTTGAAAAAAGAACAGACGGTGATTATTTTTAGTTAATGAATTATTTATTCATTTTTTGTACTGGCACTAATCACTACGGTCGTAGATTTTTTTAGCTAAATATTTATTAATTCGTTTTTTTTTCATTGCATTCTCTTTGACAATAAAAAACAGAAAATGAACCATGTTTTAAGCCAATTATGTATTTATCCAATTTCCTTTGAATTGATATAAAAACTACCAAAATTATCGTAGTTGGGTGTTTTATGCTTATCATTTATTAAATGAATTTTGGGGAAACCCTTTTCGACACTACGCTATGCGTCGCTTATTACTTAAAATTAATTTGTCATTTACTGATTTTCATCATACGCTACAGAGATACTACAAAAAATAAACGGTCGCAAACTATTACAAGTTATTAATTAAAGTTCCTCTTTGCATAGGAATCACCAATACAGATAACATGAAAAGGTTGCTGACTATTTTAGGCTTATCATATACACACTCAATGTTCGTTTCATAGCCATTGCAAATAAATAAACACAAAACCGTCGCTGACTATTATAAGTTCATTATTCATTCAATTTTTATAAGTAGGCATGACCATTACGTAAATAAAACTCGCAGACGATTATAAACAAATATTTCATTTATTGATGTTTTTTAACTTTGTATCAAAATTTCAAAAGACACAATTAAGCCTATTTTTTATGAATTTAATTTTTCTCATGGGAATAGACAGTACAAAAGCCAAACGCTGAATACTTAAAGTCTATTATGCAATTTGTCCATAGACTCCATAATACTAAAAAACAAGCGTTGCCAACTTTAATCTAATTCTGTCACTAATATCTGTGTACTGAGAATTAACTATCAAGCTCGTGAACAGGCATCTAATTGCCTTATGGTATGGCACGAAAAAATATTCATCAAATTCATGTTTCTCGTATTGTATTTAATCTTGCAGAAGATCAACAAGTCGATCTTATATTTTATACTGCAGATTTAACCACAGAAAAGGCATTTGGATCCAAGCTAATTGTAAATTTTAGATCCGAAGAAAAATTGGTCATTTAATTTTTAATATTTAAATTGGTATTATATCAAATAAACAATTGGTATCCAATTTTAAACACAGAACAGGAATACGATTGAGCTTAAATGGTAGTATTTTATGATAATATGAGATGAATGTACAATGACATAAAAAACATCTGAAATTCTAGATAAAATATGGCCTGCCATTAAGAGATATTATGACATCATTTATGGCATATAATTTTTATTATCGGGTGATTTCTGATGAACGCTTCTTAATGTTTAATGGACATCCTTCAACTTTAATATAGACAACTTGGAGATTAGAATAATTAAAACTATTAAAATGTCTATATGTACATTATGTACGCGATACTTTTTTTTTCTTGCTGCAAATAATAACAAAATAGGACTCTAAACGATCGTTTTCAAACAAACTCCGTAGTTGCTGTCTCTCACGAATTAAATATAAACAATAGTATTCCATTAACACGCGTTCTTATAGACTCCAACAAAGACGAATTCATCACTTCCTTGTATAATAAAACACTATTGCAAATAATCCGTGTACTTACACTTCGAAATACATGTTTATACCGGTACAAAACCGCAATTATAAACACAAATATTAATTAATCGAGCCAAATTGATCTTTTGAAAATATTCTACGATGTATAAATAATAAAAGAGATATTAATTAATAGTCATCTATCATCCTTCTCAGTCGATAAAAAATTAAATTGACACCTAATCATTTTGAAAACTCATACTAATCAAGTTAACTATCCCCACCCTATCAATGTATTCTATCGCTGCCAGCTACATCACAAGGTTATATCAAATGAAAAGGGGCTAATGAATATATTACATCAATGTATATCCGGAGTTCTTAATGGTAAGATCAGTCATATAATCTACTACAAGACATTAACAACTGCTAACCTTATAATTAAAAAAAGAAAACACACTTCCCAGACAATAACATCAGTCGACGAAACCAATGTAGTCTACGAATCCATATGTCTCCAACACTAGAAACACAAAATTGTACAAGCAAGCAATATATTGAACAGGCAATTACCCCTACACCTTTCAGATCCAAGCGCGATTTGGCAACACCTAAAATAACACGCATGCTCACATTTCAATTGAAAAGAATTAGTTAAAAACAGAAAAGTCATTATTATAAACATACACGTTTTAACAAAAAAATGATCAATGTTAATTTTGTAACAACTAATAAATTTTAAAGTACCTGAGTACATAACTGCCCGATATATATATATATATATATATATATATATATATATATATATATATATATATATATATATATATATTACACAATGGCCACCACTTATCAAGGCCCGGAAGCCACTCAGGGATAAGGGTTATTGCAACTACATTACGTTAGTGTGGATATTTGTTGAACTGTTTACTTAAGGGAGCGCTTCATTAGGAATTTGTTTACGTTGGACTGGAACACATCTAAGTTGTAGTCGGGTGGGAAGTAGACAGACGGAAGAGAGTTTCACAGGCGTGCACTTCTAAGAAAGAAGTTTTGTGCATGGAATCCACGTTTTGATTTAGGCACAGATAAAGAGTGGGGGAAATTTTTCACAGTGGGTTCGGCTAGACGGGTGTTTTTTCGTGAAAGATTGGCGAGAGGGGAAACAGAGATTGGAGTTCAGACGAGCACCTCTTCATGTATATATAAGTTGTAATTAAAATGTGTGCATTAGTAAAATATGTAAATCCCATTCAATCTTTAAAAGTGCATGTGACACCATTGTACGTTAATTTCAGCCACCTTTTTTCACGCCAAAATTTATTTTTGCCATCAATGGTCTTTCACTATTAAAAGTAATTTAAATGTAATGTAAACTAAAGTATATAAAACAAACCACATTTTTAACGTAACAGTAATAAAAAAAGAATTGCCTAAAAAGGAATAAAAAAGAACTCGAAAATACTCGAAAAAACATTTTAAAAAACACAGATTAGGGAAACAACTACGGAACTTTCCTACACAAAGTCGAGCGAGTAATAAGAATTACCATTCGAATAATGGGAAAATTACAAAAACAATTATTAATCAAATACAATTCTTGCTAGTACATTATAAATGTCTGAATACAATAATGGTGTGTTTACCGAATATATATATATATATATATATATATATATATATATATATATATATATATATATATATGGATATATATGGATATATATGGATAGATATATATATGGATATATATGGATACATATATATATATATATATATATATATATATATATATATATATAATATTGTGAATTTACTCCTGCAATTTTGTAGCCTTTTAAATCTGGATAAGAATGTTATTCTATAAATATATATCTCTATAATTATAAATCACTTCTTTTGTATTAAATTTTTTTTCATTCAAATATTTATTAATACCTTTTTTTCTATTAAATATATATACATGCACACACATATATGTATTTCTATATATACAAAAACACACATATACATATATATATACATATAAATAACTGAATATACGAGATGAAATGTGTATTTTCAAACTTTATACACGTAACGAATATAATGATACATTTCATAAACATGTTCGCTTACAAAGAAAATTTATATTATATAACTATATATTTTATGTACTGCAGATATTCTATGCAAACATAACTATTCAAATTCATCTCTACTCCTTCTAATAATATCGCGCTGGAATAAGATTATAATTATTAGAAGAATTTCTATTCCCAGATTGATATCTGCGAGTCGGATTAATTTACTGGGAGGGATTAATCTCCAATCTTTGTTAATTCATGCATCTAGTAATAGGTAAAATTCTTATGTAATACTCTGCGGTCTACTTTATGCCCTGTTTTGTAGCATTGATCTGCACCGTCAAAGATTAACAGTAATACAAATACGGGTCGTTAGTTGTACGCAAACCCTTCACCACTTTATAAAAAATCGCCTGGGAAGATTTCCGAATGAACTTTATTTTTGTGACGGAACACTATACGACGATATCGACGAGGACATATCTCATCACACGTCCTTCCTCCCTCTCAGTCCTTTTCTCTGGTTCTGTCGATCTCCGTATGTATATATATATATGTATATATATATATATATATATATATATATATATATATATATATAAATATATATATATACATACTTATATATAAATATATATATATATATGCGTATATACTCGTATATATATATATATATATATATATATATATATATATATATATATAGTAAGTTGTTGAAGTAAATACTTAAAGTTTACAAATAAATTTATACTTTCCTATATTTATTTTTGTTAGTAAATGAAGTAGTTATCAATCTATATATATATATATATATATATATATATATAAACATGTAAATTTGGTTCGTTAAAAATGAATAAAACCATATTTCTACGTTACCAAGTTATCTGACATTTTCAGACAACCAATCTTTAGAGTCGAGGGATGTTTTTATGTCATTAAAATAAAATTACCTTGCGAATTATTAAAATATTAAATCAAATATAAATATTTTTCGAAGTCCTTTCTGCGAGACTTGCCCGGTTTTATTTCCGGTAACTTCCGTTTCAACTACTCTCGAATTACCAGATAAGTAAAAAATAACACAAAACAACTTAATCATGCAGAGAGTGATGCGTGCTGAAATAATAACGTTATTATTTAAAAAAGCCATTCTTTACATGGGGAAGGGAGTGTGTTTTGTACCTATTCTGTACTTTAACCTTACAATTGAATAAAAACATATCATAAAACTTTAATTAAACGTGGAAATACGATTTGAAAAAAATAGCGCAGATCACTCTCTGCATTAACACAAAAAAATAAAATAATCCAATAGTTTAAAAATTTATATTCATTTATGTACTTACCAATTTTAAAATCTTAAATTCCTTTATTTATGTTAAGGCTTTTTACTCATGAAACATTACGTTTTAATTGTTTAGTTTCTTTTCACGGCATTGTTTACATGAAAAAAGTTTGTTTTAACTTTTCCTAACTGTTTCAATTTTACGACATGCCTCAACGTATTATAAACACCCTAACCTCCCCATGTTAAAAATGCCCTTCCATATACCTCGAAAGCCGTTCTTAATATGGGGAGGTTGGGGGTGTTCATTCCGAAAGCCGTTTTAACATGGGGAAGTTAGGGTGTTTATAATATGCTGGGGCGAGTCGTAAAATTAACGAAGTTACTATCTATTATTTATTGCCAAAATTGCTTGAAATTTATTTATTTGACAAAAAAATTATATTTTGGTACTTCTTGGGCGTTGAGTTCCATGGCGAGCAGCAGAAAAATATAATAGTCGTTCCCTTAGTCCACCACCCCACCCCGCACGTAACATATTTTATTTACTGACGTTGTCGTAACTAAACCATTATTTGTCACATTTACAAACATTTATTCATTTATTTATTTTGAAAACAGTTTTACTTTTTATGAATATTATAAGAAAAAATGGTACTCATACAGAGAGTGATCCATGTTGAAATAATAACGCTATTATTTAAAAAGTCATTCTTAACATGGGGAGGGGAGCGTGTTTTGTACCTATTCTGTCATTTAACCTTGCAATTGAATAAAACACAACACATCATACAACTTTAATTAAACGTGGAAATACGATTTAAATATAGCGCGGATCACTCTCTGCATTACATCGAAAAATGTTACTAAACATATAATTATAATTTCTCACTTTTACAAACATTTGATTTTAAATTTCTTTTTCTGAATATCCGCCCCCCCCCAAATTGTGTTTATTCCGAAATCCGTTGTTAACATGGAGAGGTTGATGGTGTTTATTCTGAAAGCCGTTCTTAACATTTGTGAAGGTGGACCGAATGTAAAAAAAAAACAAATAAAAAAAATAAAAAAAATAAATCATTTACTGATAACTATTCACTTTTACAAATATTTTATTTAATTTACATGCGTGGATGAACAAATTGTTGAATAGTGCGAAAACAAAACGTGTTTGTAATAAACTTCGGGATAATGTTTGGGGTAAATATTTACATTTAGGTCCACCACCACAATTTTCTTTTTTAAATGACGACTTTTATTGATAAATAAATTTACTTCTCCGCAACTTTCATTGATAAATAAATCTACTTTTCTGCCACGGGCACTGAACCCCTAATCTAAAAAAACAAAAACAAAAAAAAACAAGTTTTTTTTATGCGCACAGAAGCAACTATTTTTTATTAACTTTTTTTTTACTTTTTTATTTAAAAATTAGTAAATTTTAATTAATAGAAAATAAATTATTTATCTTTAATATGTGTTTTTGGTTGTGTGTTGAATGAAACTTTTTTTTTTCATTACTGCAATAATGAACCAATTTAAATCTTTCAGCGTGCGTTTAAGGGTTACGAAATTATCAATAAATCGTTTAGTTACTAAGCCAACGTCAGTAAATAAAAAAAATGCGACGTGCGCATGCGTAAGCCTTGACTAGGGGGGCTAAGCGAGCGACCATTAAATAATTATGCTGGTCGCCATGGAACTCAACACCCAAGGAGTACTAAAGTGGCACTGATGCACTTATGTTATCACGCTATTCTTTAAAATAGTATTTTCATGTTAAATTCAAATTTTACAATATGATTTTCTTTTATTAATTTAAGTGAAAATACAGATAACCCGGCCGGTTTCTAATGTGAGGAAAATCTACCCCCCAAAAAAAAGCGGTACTCTGGATAATAACAAAACATTAAAATTGCCTCAGTCTCGAAAGATTTATTCTCTACTGAACGAGGAAAAAAACGGTGAAGTGTAGTTCACCTTCTGTTTCTCTCCCCCTCTCTCTTGCTCTCTTAATATATCTCTCTATCCATCTCTCCCATTCCCTCTCTCAATATATATTTCTCTCTATATCACCCTCTCCATCTCTCTTTGAGCCCCTTTCTCTCTCGAACTCCGTCTATCTTTCTCCTTTCCTCTGTCTCATCCCTCTCTGTTTTAACTCCCCCCTCTCTCTGTTTATCTATCAATCCCTATATCTCTCTATCTCCTTTTTCTCTATTTTCCTCTCACTTTCTCTTTTCTATCTATATATCCTTCCTCTCTATCTGTCCATCTCTAATCCCATATCCTATTTTAGTCTCCTAAATTAATTACAGTGAAAAAGGCATTGCCAAAACATGGATAAATCCTATTTTAGTCACCTAATTTACTGACTGTGAGAATAGAAGTTATTTGGAAATTACTGCTACCTTGAACAGCACAAGAAGTAACTGGTAAACCTTTCTAATTAACTTGATTTTGGCAGCCATTTGGTTACAAAATGACATAGCCTTAGCCCTTGCTGCATGCGGAATACCTGCGACCTTGCTGCCAAGTAGAAGAATTATTTATTCTATTTTAAAACATTAAAAAATCTCATGTTTTACATCCAATATGGGGAAAAATATTGCAGAAATGCAAACTTATTGTTTATGATGAATGCACAATGGTACGCAAAAAATCACTTGAGGCTCTTGGTCGATCCTTGCAAAATTTGCGTGGCAATGTCAGACTTTTTGGGAATGCAGTAATGTTGCTTGCAGGAGA
>NC_136489.1:34553014-34690514 GCF_053919585.1 Euprymna scolopes
ATAATATCTTCAGTTTGGCGTCCATTTCATAGAAAGACGTTCAACTAAATACGGCGCTTGCAGCTTCCCTTGTTACATTCCATGCAGTCATATCTTTGTTATGTAACTGCGTAATGCTCTAAATGGTGTTATTGACTATTTTATCAGTGCCCCTTTCCTAACTCATTATGTTTCAATGGTCACAACGTTCTGTTTCTTGGGTTTAATAAACTAGTGCGTTCTGCTGTTGGCGATCATTTGTATCATTTCAGTCACTACCGTTTGAATGGATATTCTAGACAACAAATCTTTATAGACAGTTCTTCTGAAAAGCTAGCAATGCACACAAGAGAGCAAGGCTTAGTCTAGGTACGCGTGTCAATATAATCTCAAGCGTTTTGTTGCGCGAGGTTTAGAAAATATTTACTAACGATGTTAATTGTGGAAAGTGTAATATATCCTTGGAATTAATGTTTTGCAAGTTACTTTATGGCATCTTTATTCGTAATTGTTATAGTGAAGATTCTGGTGATGTTATTACTAAAATTTTCTGGGTAAAATTACGAGATACTTGACTCTATAATTATCGCTCAAAAGGTTGTTGATAGGGTCCTTAGTGATTTTACTAAACAAAATATACAGTCAATATTGAATTCATATTGTTTTTCTTAAATGCTGTGTTCGTAGATTTTCCATATCTTTATTTATGTTCAGTTTGGGCCATCAGCTTTTAATTCAACTCCCAAATGTTTTAATGTTGTAATTGATACGATCAGGAGAGGATGGGGCTATTGCGCACAACATTTCGAAGATGTTTGACACAATGTTTTTTTGGTTTTCAAAATAAACACACACACGCACAGACACGCAAACACACCCACACCTACACCCCCATATGTATCTATATATATATATATATATATATATATATATATATATATATATATATATATATATATATGAGTGGGATCGTCTGTATGTGGGCGTGTACATTTCCCTACCAAAATTACTCTTACAATATTAAGTCGACAAACTTTAATTTTGACACAAACGGTATTGACATGTGGAAAATATACATACATACAGGCAGCAAAAAGAAAGTCAGCACTTGTAATTTATCAAACACTAGAAATTTAAGCTAAATTTAATGTAACTGTTTAAACAAACTATACCATATTTTATTGGGGTTGTTCCTCTATATTTTACGTTCATATATGACTTTGTTTGCAATATTCTAGTGCTCACCGCAATTAAAAATAATTTCAAATTGAGAAAGCACAAAGAAAGTCAACATAATGGAAAAATGCTATTTAAATGTAACTTTAGGACATTAATTCAACACAAATAATATAGGAACACAATGAAGTAGTTCGTATTTAATAATATAGCCTTTCTGCAATTTGACAGCCTGCAATATTTGGGAATTCAGTGAAGTAGACGGGCAAACTGCATTCCGCTTTTCTTTAAGTTTTGTCCAAAGTGTTTCCAAATTTGACATTTTATCATTGCGTCGCTCCTGCGTGATGTAATGTCATGTGTTTTCGATAATATTAAAGTTTGGAGATTGTACAGGCCAATCCAAACACGGAAAATCATGTTCTTCCAGGAACACTTGCAATTGCGAGCTGTGTGAATGTGAGTATTATCCTGCATGAAGATGGGATTATCATCCAAAATCCGACCAAAGTACGATAGAAAGTGAGCAGTTAACAAATTATAGTACTTGGTCGAATTAAGTCAACCTTGCCAGCGAAGCATAGGCCCTGGACCATTGGGACTAATAATGTCCCACACCAAAACTGAACCACCACCACTTTGCAGCGTTGAAACTGCAATTCGTCCTCTTTCATCCGACGGACGTACTGTCTACTATCACTGCCTTGCCCATTGATGTTTCGTTTTCGTTCGTCGTTGAAAAGCGGTTTTAATCAATATGATACGATCTTCATTGCATCTGACGAAATCCAGGACACGCTTTCTGTTCTTTACAGAAATCATTGGCTTGCGTCTTACAACATATCCTCGCAAAATTAAATTCCTTTTATCTGTTCTTGACAGTAGAAAGGGATAACTTTTTGTTAACAAGATTGCACTGCTGTTGGATTTGGGGAGCCGTTTAAAATCTGTTTCTAAGCCTGCGGATCTTGACATTATTGTCTTTCCTGTAAGGAGTTACCCTGATACGACGAGATATAGGGGCATCACGATTGTTTGGTGCTTTTCCACAGTCTTTCGTGCCGTTTTCTCATCACATTTCAATCTGCGGCCGATTTCTCGATTGTATAAATTAGAAACGTGGATATTAATGAGCTCCTGATGTCACCAAGAGAGAAAGTCGCCGTATATGGACTAAATGTTACGTTGTATAACCTACAACACTTACAGTTACGATAAGAAATGCTTTGTTGCCTGTTGGTGGATATTTTAAATTGACTTGGGGGCGATTATTTAAGCTGGTTTTAAGTGATTCTGTTGCTACGTTCTTCTTCTTGCCTCCTTAATTTGAAGTTATTTTTTAAAACTTAGCGTAGACATAAGAATATTTCAATTGAAAGTCAAATATGGACAGGTAAAATTATAAAGTATTAAAAAGCGAATAAAATGAGGCATGTGTGGTTCAAACAGTTACATTAAATTTTAAATTTAACTTAAATTTGCAGTTTTTGAAAAAAATTAAAACTGCGGACATTCCTTTTGCCGGCACTATATATATATATATATATATATATATATATATATATATATATATATATATATATATATATATATATATATAAAGAATCAACGAATACGTATCATAATATATATATATATATATATATATATATATATATATATATATATATATATATATAATGATACGTATATATATATATATATATATAATGATACGTATGCGTTGATTCTTTATATCATGATAGGGGTAATCTTTTTAGAAGAAATATACTCGATTTTTATGTAGTTAATTTGAAATGTCATTCTCGGAAATTGACATGCCCTATCATTATAATTCACGAAGTCCTTATAAGCAAAAATTCGAAATGAGTCACATCATTGTCTCTGTATGTTTGCCCCTAGGGTTCAAATTAATAGCTTCGGTGATAACAATTATTTCCGCGTGCAGCGAGTCTCGTAAATAAGTGCTTGACCCCGCCACATTTCTCGGTCGTTGAAGGTGATTCTTAATTATAATTATGCGCATGCGTGATCAATAAATAGAATAAAAAACCTTATAGGACGCTTGTTGAAACATCGGATAACTATGGTATGTTAACGTTATTGAAAATATTATGAGACGGTACACTTTTACTAAATGTGTACGCGTCTTAATAACAAAACGGGAGTTAATTTCTCCCGCTGACAGTCAGTCACAGATAAATAAAAACATAAACTCTTGATTCTCCGATAGGATTGGTTATTTTATTGTAAGTGCGTGCATTCTTATCATAAACGTTTAATTGAGTCAGCTATAATCTCCCATTCCAGCAATATAATTAAGCAAAGAAAAGGTTTTTTTTTCACGTTGCTCCCTTTCTGTCGAAAATAATTATTAAAGAAAACAACTTAGACACCGGTTAAACGCGAAAAAAAATCGTAATTTCACTTAATTTTATTTTTATTTTACTTATTTACTGTATTTTATCATTATCTATTTTTAGACTCCATTTTATCACCTCCTCTTCTTATTTTTAGATACCATCTTTTTAGTTACTGCGCTATTTTATCCCAATTCAATTATTTCTAATTTAAAAAAAAGAAAAAAAAAAGATTATTTCGTAATCTCGTGTCATTTTATTTATGTAATATATCACCGCTATATTTCCAAACACAATTATTAATCTCTACGATATTTTATCTTTTAGACGTAATCCACTACACTAGTTTACTCTAATTAGTTCTTCTCTCATAAAATGTATATACATGTATATATGACATCTAATTTACATAAGGAAAACACGCTGCTCTCCCCCATCATTATATATAGCCCCGATCCTCCGACTCTCTCGTCAGTGACCATCCCTCTTGAAGAAGCCCGCATAAATCGGGCGAAACGTTGAGTATCCAGGTCCTTCCACCTCCATTTTATTTCATATCGTCGGATTAAATCCAGCTCAACAATCATATATATATATATATATATATATATATATATATATATATATATATATATATATATATATATATATATATATATATATATATACATACATATATATATATACATATATATATATATAATGGCCTTCTTTGAATATATATATTTATCCGCAAATCCCATTGTGTCTTAAACGTAATTATACTATTGACCGAACTTATTATTTTATATATTCTATTCTAAATATTCGAGAATCATATATATATATATATATATATATATATATATATATAAAATATATATGAATACATAGGTAGTATGTGTATAAAAGTGTGTTCTTTTCAAATAATCTATCCGTATTTTGCTTGAATATTTATCAGTATCTCCAATGTATAGTTTGACCTCGTAACCGTTTTTCATAGCTATGTCCATTCCGCATTTGACCTAACTCACACCATTCACATACTATTATATCCATTCCTATTTGCGGTAAAGTTACTTATTGTTTTTCGATATGTATATATATATATATATATATATATATATATATATATATATATATATTAGTAATTTGCCTTATTCTTTTCTTTTTTTATTACATTTTCACCCCAAACAAGGCACATTGCCACTCAGGTCTAGGGGACTACTATCTGGGTCAGCAACTACGGGGGCACTATGTAGGGATTTGGGCAGCAAGATGTCGGTTCACGTTGCACTTGAACTTCTGCATTTCAGTACAGTTAGGGAAGTATGATCCTGGAATGGAATTCCAGAGTCTAGCGGTTCTGGGGAAGAAACTACTAGAGTAGAAGGATATTTTGCATCTAGGGATCTCTACTGTGTGGGGGTGGGATTTAGCTGCCTGTCGGGTTTGTCGAGGGTGTCTGCGACGTGGGGGCACAAGTGTCTACAGTTCGTCAGAGCAATCACCATTAAAATACTTGTAGAACAATCAGAGGGATGCAAAGTTTCGTAGATGGGACAGAGGCTGAAGCTTAGATGCCAGTTCAGGGCCTATCAGATTGGCGACTCATTTTTAACCTTGTCTATGAGCGAGAGACAAGGAGTAGACGCACCAGCCCAGTTGTGACAACAATACTCCATACATGGGCGAATGGTGGCCTTATAGAGATACAGGATATTTTCAGGTGTCAGTAGTTTTCTAGCACGGTAGAGAGAGCCTACTTTTTTGCAGCGGCCCTGGCAATGTTTTCAATATAAATGTTCCAGCTCATGTTTCCTGTGAACGTTAGGCGAAGCAGTTTGAAAGATTTACTCTCAGACAGGGAGGCACTAGCCATTGCTATGGGTTGCAGAGAAGGTTTCTTGTAGTTATGGAAAGAAACCTGTTTGGTTTTGGCAGCATTGAATGTGACCATCCATTTATGTCCCGATTCTAGTACAGATTGGAGGTCATCCTCTAGTGTGTTTGCCATTTCTTTAGATATGTGTTCATCTGTTTTCCTGTCATGTCTTTTATAGAGTGTAGTGGCATCAGCATATATACGCATCTCAGAGGCAGTTTTGTCGGAGAGGTAATTAATAAATATCATGAACAATAGAGGTCCAAGAATAGACTGCTGAGGCACTCCCGCATTTATATCACACTGTTTAGATGTTCGACCCTCGAGGACAACCTGGATTTTTCTCTTGTCTAAGAAGGATTCAATTATGCTAAGTATTCTACCAGTTATACTGTATGATTAAATTTTCCTGAAGAGGCCCTTGTACCATACCCTGTCAAAAGCCTTAGATATATCTAGAGCTACCGCTCTGCCCTCCCCTGCTTTATCCAGTGAATGGTATATACGTTCAGAGATTACAGTGAGAATGTCAGCTGTGGAACGGGCTTGTCTAAATCCATATTGTTGGTCAGTCAGAAGTTTAGCGTATGTAAGGTGCCGGACTAGAGCATGGTTAATTATGGTCTCAAATATTTTGGCGAAAAGTGGGAGGAGGCTAATAGGGCGATAATTTGATGAGTCAGTTCTTTCCCCATAATTCTTAGAGCAGTACCGCTAAAAAACATGTTTCGGCGTTTTTTTCCACATATTTCTCGCACTTGATTATTTTAGGAGATCGTTAGACATTACTCTGATTAAATTTATTGTGTTCATATATTTTACACTGTTCAATTCTTGCACAGAAATACTGCCTTGGCAATGCTCGTACCGTTTCTTGAAGCTTGGGTCAGTATTTACTCGAGTTTTATTATGTTTTGCATGCCAATTTAATGACTGTTGAACACAGGACATTAATTATTAATCGCTCTTCAGAAAAAAAAAACATCAAATTGAGATTATGTATAACGCTAAAAAAAGCAATCTTATTCTAGACTACGTTTTAAGTACAAAAGAAACATTGAAAATATAAGAGGAGGGTGTATAAAACTGCATTTGGTTTATAGCCAATGGTGCGTCATATATTGTTAAGAGAAATAGGTGCTTAGTTTGAAGACCATTATTCCAGAGTAGTTATTAAGTTATAAATTGGAACCTTACTATACAAACAGAAAGTCTAATGCTTACGATGACATATATCATTGCAATTGTGGCGGTCTGAATGCAGTCATGTAAAACTGGAAAATATAACGTGAGTGGGTGTACTCCAGCATCACGACTTCGGTCAAGAAATAGTGATGATTTAGTTTTTTAATTACCGACGGCAAAACTTGTTCCAACATTCACATGAGTTCTTTGTCATGTTTTATATGTTAAAAAATTGATATACTTGGCGTACATATCCGTCTTGTGAATATAAATATTTCCCATTATCTTATAATTCCAAGAAAAACCTAACAGCCAGCCATGGTTCTCCCCAGAATGTGCTGCTGCTATCGCGCACAGAAATCACCTTTTCCATAGCTACCAACGTAATAGATGCACTGAGACTAAATCTGCTTTCAGGTCTGCCAGCAACCACTGTAAAAGAGTATTAAAAAATGCTAGAGAGCTATATGCCCAGTCTGTTAAATCCAAGGTAGCTGATCAGCGGTTTGGATTCCACCAGTTTTGAAAAATAACAAATAGGATCCTGAACAGAAGTGTGCGTTCTATCGCAACCATTATCAATGGACCAGAGGTAATCTGGTCAGCATCAGAGAAGGTCAAACTATTTGCAAAGAACTTTGTAGCTTATATTACCCTATGCGACGAAGGCCATCAACTCCCCATATTTCCTCCTATAACACAGAACAAGCTAGGTAACATACACATATCCGTGCATGAGGTCGCCAAGCTAATAAAGAACATAGATTCCAGTAAAGCAACTGACCCTGATGGCATCCCAATTATAGTGTTAAAAAAGCTTCAACCAGAACTTGATCCCATACTTACGAAACTATTTAAGCGCTGCCTTAAGGAGAAGTGTTTTCCGTCTCCGTGGGAGACCTCATCAGTTTGCCCTGTATTTAAGAATTCAGGTGAAAAGTCATCTCCCTCTCAGTACAGACCTATAAGTCTCCTGTGTGTTATGAGAAAGTTGCTGGAATCCATATTAAATAGAGAAATAGTCAACACCCTCAGCAGAAATAACCTTCTTAGTGACACACAATAGGGTGTCCGCTCTGCAAGATCTACTGCAGATATGCTGACGGTTATATCCCACAGGATTAGGATTGACAAAGGCTTCCTTTCTAGGGCAATTGCTCTTGACATATCAAAGGCCTTCGACAAGGTATGGCATAAGGGTCTACTTATACCACTATCAGCCGGTCACTGAGGTGTGACCGAAAGACGTGTTATAGTAAATGTCTTAAAGCGGTCTCATGAAGATATGAAGATGCGCCAGTCATTAGGGTCTGTGTAGAAAGAAGAAAATCCTACCTGAGATGGTGGATCTGGGTGTGGCTCCTTTCTCTTCTCATGATGATCTCTTCACCCTGGTAGCATTCTGGTGGGAATCTTCATCTCTTTGTCCTCAGGGCCGCCTTTCGACTTCAGACATTTATGAAGGCATTCATGGCAGACACAAGAAAAATGACACACGACACAATTGTAATATACATAAGGTACAACTAACTATTTTATTTTACAAAATATATATTACAATACATATTACAATTAATTTTTACAATTAAAACTGGACGATAGGCTTTTCAAAACTATCTACCCTAATTAGTGTTGAGGGAGGGGATGACCCCCTCATTTACGGAGAGGCAAAATATGCGTCCTAACATCATGGTGGTCGTGCAGGAAAAGAGACAGAAAGATAGCAATGGAATTATGGGAAGGGAATTCTTTGTATCTCTTCGCTCATGGACAATTTACCACCCGTCCATGCTGCAGAGTGTGTTAGAAACAGTGGCACAAGGAAATAGTGCCACATACTTCACAAGATGTCCAGCTACGGTATAACTGTAAATGTTTTCTACACCATTAAATCATTTCTTTCCGATAGGCTCATAATAGTAGTGGTAGATTGACAAAAATTGGAGGCCTGCAATATAAATGCTGGAGTCCCTCAAGGGTCAATCCTGTGCCCAACTCTCTTCCTGATCTACATAAATGACCTCGCTAAACACATACATAAATCATTCGTTGACATCTATGCTGATGACACGACCATCTACGGCAACACATCAAAGGTTGTAAATGACAAAGTTTTCTCTGATTCTCTCTCCTCTGATCTCGAGCGCGTGGTTCAGTGGGGGAAGATGTTGACGGTTACCTTTAATGCATCCAAAACCAAATTCTTATCCTTACATCATCAACGCACGGATCCCCATCTGGCATAAATTGTGATGGATAGCTCTCGTCTTGGTGAGTCCCCGTGTTTTGAAAAGCTTCTGTGTTTGACCTTTACTCCTGATCTGAAATGGAACACGTACATCAAGTCTGTTGCCAAGGTCGCTGGAAAGATGGTGGGATCCTTCTACCGCTCCAGAAGATATCTCACTACTGATGTAATTCTCTATCTATATAAAAGCCAAGTACGTCCAAGAATGGAATACTGTTGCCATATCTGGGCAGGAGCTGCCAAAAACAGCCTATCATGCCTTGACAGAGTACAAAATAGGCTTCGTGGCCTAGTGGGGGATGCCCTTTTCTCTACCCTGCAACCTCTCTCCCACAGAAGAGACGTTGCGAGCCTATCCTTGTTTTATCTTTATTTTCCTGGCAGGTGCTCGTCTGAACTTCAATCTCTGGTCCGCCCTCGCCAATCTTTCACGAAAACACCCGTCTAGCTGAATCCACTGTGAAAATTTTCCCCCACTCTATATATGTGCCTAAATTAAAACGCGGATTCCATGAACAAAGCGTCTTTCTTAGAACTGCACTCCTGTGGAACTCTGTTCCGTCTGCCTGCTTCCCTCCGGACTACAACTTTGATGTATTAAGTCCAATGTTCACAAATTCCTAATGAACCGCCTCCTTAATTAAACACTTCATCAAATCTCCACAGTAACGTAATGTACTTGCAATAACTCTAATCCCTGAGTGGCTTCCGGGCCTTGATAAGTGGTGATCACTGTGTAAAAAAACATACCAGTAAACCTAATTTCTGTATTTTAAATGTATTATTCTGTTCATTGAATACTGTAGTCTTAACTAAAAATGCATACGCATATTGAATATAAATATTTATTCTACAAACTATGATTATACCTGCAAAGTCAGATTACAGATTTGGCAATCGAAGATGTATTTTTAAAGTGTATTTCTGATTACAATGTATTTGTAAAATCCTAATGATTTTTAATATTCAATTATCGATTTTTGAGAAATTTTGTCGCATATTTTATTGAACCTCTCCAGGCAATGGTAACTTACTTTGTTTCGTTTCTAATATTTTTCCTTTTCTAACACTCACAATTATACATTCATACTTGCATTTTTCAGATAGAACTATTGCTGTTTTTATACGATGGAAAATTTAGATTTATATCAATGCTTCATAGATAAGTTCTAGCGAGTTTTACATATAATTTATGAACATATGTTGGACGTATGTAAATTTCATCTTTCCTTCTTTTTTTCTGAAAGTTGCTTTGTAATAGTTTATATGTTGATGTGGACTTTCATAAAATACTAGTAATACACTGCTAATTAAGAAATTAAGACAAGTTACACTCTTAAAACAAACACTTCTTAAGAATAGATTTTAAACTCTTCCGACTTAAGGTTACAAATACAACAGTCTAAAAAATTATGGAAACAAAAAGTAAATTCCAAATATTGTATTTTAAAATTTGCATTTTTATTAAACTATGCTTTTACACATGATGAAACGTATAAGACCATTAGTATATATTGTTAGATCAATGGTAATTCTAATGATTTATGTTTACTTAGAGATTAGCAAAGGTATAAAGGTGTTATCATGCCTAAAGCAACAACACAAACTAATGTTGAACGCTTTCGAGTTCTAGGATTCCATAAGCAAGGTTTGACACAGCAGGCGATGGCAACTAAGATAAATCGCAGTAAAACTGTTATTTGTAACTTTCTAAAGAACACTGAGAATTATGGCAAAGTAAAATCCTTTAGTAGACCCCCAAAATGTCTGCTGCATTGAGAAGGAGCATCAGTCGAGTGGTTATGAATGACAGAGGACTTACTTCTGATCAAATTAAGGCAGTTACGGGTGCTGGTTGCAGTCCAATAACAGTCAGATGACACTTAAAACAAAAAACATATTAAATAAAAAGCGTAAACAAATTCTTCGATTGCTTCCACGTCACAGGTGGACTGCCTAAGATTTGGCCGTTAATACCAAATCTCGGACTTTGAGAAGTCCTGTTTTCTGATGAAAATGTTCCATTTAAATTGTTCTGGTGTCTTTCAGCGATATTGTCATGACAAAAACATGCCACTTGAATTGTTTTGCACATGCTATAGTTGTAGATGGCCCGTAATGTTATTATGTGCCTTTTCTTTCATAATAAAACTCCTGGTGGTGCAGGATCGTCAGACAGCAGCTGGTTCTGTTAGTATGCAACAAAAAACGCCTTCATGATGGGGGGAGTTATCGTTTGTGTGGAGATGGATGGGTATTCCAACATGAATAATTCTGCAATCCACACTGCAAGACCGCCCTTGAGTTTTCTTCAAGTAAATGGAGTCTTTCATTTGAGACAATCTGCGTGGCCACAGGACAAGACTGCAATATTTAACAGAAAACACACTTTGTGAAGCCATCTTCCGAAACATGAGCAGGATCCTCCGCAACTTTATGGAAACCCATATTTCTAGCATGTCTCAACACGTATTTGAATCATCAAACGATGCGGATGTAGAACCCATTAGTAAGTTGGATTGTTGAATATTTTTATACACTTTTCATATACTTTTTGTACAATTTAATAGAAGTTTTGTTCATGGTCTTATAATTTTACTCATGTGTAAAAAGCTTAATTTAATAAAAATGTAAATTTGAAAAATTAATCTTTGGGATGTAGCGTTTAGTTTCCATTACATGTTACATTGTATGAGGTGTTACCTTAAGACGGAAAGGTTTAAAATATATCCTTAATTTTTGTTAAGTATTTTAAAGTGGTCTTACATTATCAATCAGCAGTGTATATAGTTTATGTCTTAATCGTATTTTTCCTTTATTCACACACCACTATTATTACAATGAAATGTAATATTATAATTACAAATACAAATACGATTGAAATTACTTGATAGATTTAAAATGTCAGAATAATAATAATCATCGAAAGCAAAAGTATTTAAGAAGAGAAAAATAGCCCTCATCTAGAAGGAGCACTTTTTGAGAAAAGAGTCTGTCTGATGTTTACAGCTGATGGTAAATTTGTATCTAGAGTCTTCGGCAAAATTCTTGCAGCATTCCACAGATATTGCCTCGGTGGATGATGCGGTGTTACACTTCTAAAATTGTCTTAAGACATTTGGCTGAATAAGCGTATGAATTTGGTCAAAATTAAAGTGTTACTGTTTACTCAATAATTTGATTAGAAATTTTGGAAATAATTTTGTGAAAATCCGACGAAAGCCTAGCTTAGAAAATACCATGCTCGTCATGTGTATTTGTGATATATTAACAAAAACTCTTCCCAGCACTTTCGGAGGCCATGGGAAATAGACGCATACAAATAAAGTGGGTGTTTATATGTAAGTAGTGATATGTATGTTCAAACATACGCAAAGATATATATATATATATATATATATATATATATATATATATATATACATATACATATATATATACTATACATTCGGTATGTTTTTGTGTGTATTGATATTCATATTAAACCCCCTCTTTTCATTCTATTTAAAAAGAAAATTCAATTTTCTTATATCTTGGTATTGGAATTGCATTTACTAGCAAAGGATCTAGCTAATTTGCATATTATTTTAAAGATTCATTTTAATTAATTCCCTATTAGTTCCTTCGGTTTTTTGTAAACTATTACCTGTAATTATAATCATGCAGGTATTCTACAGAGTTTATACTTGAATAATATTTGCGAACAAAGTTTATAGTAAACACAAAATTGTTTCTATATGTATTTATATATACGTATATATTTTTGCTAAACAAATCTATCTATTTATCTACATATATATATATATGTATATACATATATATATATATATATATATATATATATATATATATAAAAGTGAACGTGCCTGCCTGTCTGTGCGTGTATCTGGGTACTTTTCCCTAAGCAATACCTCTGTAAATTTTAAGTCTAAAGACTCGAAATTTGATATACAGGGTACTGAGATTGTGGGAAATCTATGTGATCGGTTTTTAAGCCAAAAATTTGGCTGTTAACGGGTTAAAGTTCAACGATTTTCTCTTTGAGAACTCTACCAAACTCCTCCGACAATTTTAGGCCTAAAATCTTGAAATTTAAGACAAACGTTACTTGGACATCGATCTAACATACTTAATTGATATGGGCCCAAAAAATAAATTTTAACGGGACGTAAACGGGGTCAAATTAAAAAAAAAATACACCGTTTTTTTTGTTTTGTTTTTTTGCTCAGCATGCACCTTCGAACACCCGGGCAACGCCGGTCACCCATGCTAGTCTATCTATGAAAGCGAACGTGTATGAGTGTCTGTCGGTGCGTCTGTCTATGTACATTTCTCTACGCAATAACTCTTTTTTCTACAGACTCGAAATTTGATATACAGGCGAATGAGATTTCGGAAAATCAATGTGATTGGATTTCGGCCAGAAATTTGGCTGTTATGGGGTCAAAGTTCAACGATTTTACCTTTGCTAACTCTACCAAACTCCTTCGACACTTTTGGGTCCAAACTCTTACAATTTTAGATGTAGAGTTCTCTGCAATAGTTCTAACTTAATAACTTGACTAGAACCCTAAACAATAAATGTTAAGAGGTAATAATAGGTGTCAACGTTAAAGAAATTGACCGTTTTTTTTTTTTTTTTTGCTCAGCATACACCTCACACCTGGCAACGCCGGGCAACATGGTAGTATATATATATATATATATATATATATATATATATATATATATATATATATATATATATATATATATATATATATGTATATATATATATATATATACATATATATATATATATGTATATATATGTATATATACATATATATATGTGTATATATATATATATATACATATATATATATATATATATATACTTGTGACTAGCAAGTATTCAATACATCTCGGTCTTATATATTTTGCAATCTCAGTGTAAAAGCCGAAAAAATACCTGTTGGGAGAGGCATATCCATATCTATATCTATATCTATATCTATCTCTCTCTCTCTCTCTCTCTCTCTCTCTCTATATATATATATATATATATATATGTATATATATGTATATATACATATACAGAGAGAGAGAGAGAGTGAGAGTTATATATATATATATATATATATATATATATATATATTATTATTATTATTTTTATTATAGTGTTTGAAGAGTTTTTTTCCCCTGCCTCATAACAACAACACAATATGTCATTCCAAAGAGTGCTCAATGCAGGAAACAGAGCAATATATTGATTGTTGGAGAGCTATTGGCTACACATTAGCAAACGTGTTTCAATGACCCCCTAGCAGGGAAAATCACCTTATCAGGCCAAAAAACCATCCACCTTATATACGATGATCTACATATATATATATATATATATATATATATATATATATATATATATATATATATATATATATGTATATATATATATGTATATATATATATACGATGATCTACACACACATATATATATATATGCGCGTGTGTGTGTGTGTGTATGTGTGTGTAGATCATCGTATCACTGTTTGACTGACATAAATGAACACTTAAAATAAGGATGTTAAAAATTCAACGTTATTTCAAGCGGTTAATGGTAGCCGAATGGATTAGGTCTCCGCTAATCGAGCCAGATATGTCTCGTAATACGGGGTTCGAATCGTTCGACTGGTAGTAATCGTGACACCCTACACTGAAGATTACCGAAAGGATGAAACACTAGTGTCTGTAGGTATTTAATTATCATAGTAAAAAATGATTATGACAGTCCCTTTAACAAATTCGTTTGTTATCGTTGAGCACATTCAGTTGAATTAAAAGTCGGTCAATTTAGCTCTTATACGTATAACGATTAGATCACTGTCTGACTGACGTAAATGAACACTTAAAATTAAGCTGTTTCAAATTCAACGTTATTTCAAGCGGCTAATGGTAGCCGAATGGATTAGGTATCCGCTAATCGAGCCAGAGATTGTCGTGATACGGGGTTCGAATCGTTCGACTGGTAGTAATCGTGACACCCTGCACTGAAGATTCCCGAAGGGATGACACACTAGTGTCTGTAGGTATTTAATATTATAGTAAAAAATAAATATATATGTATATGTATATATATATATATATATATATATGTTGCCTGTCAAATTCTAACGAGATTTAAACGCGAAATATTCTGTGCATTTTAATTGCTTTATATAGTTTCATAACTTCATATATATATATATATATATATATATATATATAACTTTCTCTCTCTATATATATACATATATATATATATATATATATATATATATATATATATAGATTGACAAAATCTCACAAGAATGAAAAACGAAATATACCGAGTAGCTAAATTGTCATACACAGTTTTATCGCTTACTATTTATCCTCACCTATGTTGAATCAATACTGAAAATTTACACTTAACATTAAACTTTCCTATATCACTGTGTGTGTAAATGTAGTATATATATATATATATATATATATATATATATATATATATCCTTTATTTCACAGTCGGATTCGGCGCGGTTTGCTTGATCTGTGTTTTTTTAACAGACATTCTTGCGTGCAGTGCGTTTGCTAAGTTGGAATAGAACTTGCCTTGCATTCAGGAGGCTCGAATGTTTAATCCTGGGTTCGGATGTGGCTAACTGATGAGCCCAAATGAGGGCGAAACTCGAGTTGGACTTTCTGTTCTGTGACTGTCAGGGTTTTTATGAGCTCTGACGTTGTTTGGCTGTGGAATTAATTATACACAATCTGAAAAACTCTCTCATAAGTTGCTCGCATGTTTATCATTGCTGGATGGCATCGTCCTTTCGAGTTAAAACTCCTTCTTGTGAGAAATCGACTTAGGATTATTAGCTGGTTTGATGACTGTCGTCCCTTGTTGAGACGAAGTAGGTTTATTTCGCAGTCGGATTTCGGCGCGGTTTGCTTGATCTGTGTTGGTTAATAGAAATTCTTGTGTGCATGTCATTTGCTCAGTTGGTAGAGTGCTGACTTTGCATGCAGGAGGCTCAGGTTTCGAATCCTGTGTTCCGATGTGTCTTACTGATGTGCCCAAATGAGGGCGAACCCCGAGTCTTGAACTTTCGGTTCTTGAACGGACATGTCTCTTGTGGGCTGCGACGTTGTTTGGCTGTGGAATTTATATATATATATATATATATATATGTACATATATATATATATACGAACTATTTGTTTTTATATTAGCAGCAAAATGTATGTATCGCACCCTATTTATGACCATGTTTTGATCGGCTGCTTATCAATAACTAGAGGCGTCTTCAGCTGATATAACTTATGCGAAAGCAAGATTTTCTTAGGCTACTTTATATGTAAATCAATGTGCCATATGAAACACATCGCCATGATTTTTACCGAATTTGACATTCTAAATAGAATAGCTCATCGACAATGTATAACTCATGATGTAGCAAAAAGAGGATACACAAATTCAGATGGAGTCGTCACCTTTATATGCGACAAAATATATCTTGCTTCACTCCATTCGAATATTAAAGAAACTGTATAGGAACTTCTTTGGCGTTTGTAGAAAATATAATAAATTAAGGCACAATAAGAAATATAATATAGTATTTATTTCATAAGCTCATATTATATTTCTACTACAATGTGCGCATTAGATTTTTGTCAACCTCAAGAAATTACATATAGAAATCACGTATTCTATAGTGTTATCTTAGGTGTCATTTTGCAGGTAGGTTGTATTTGTATACCTACTAGGATCACAATAACATTCCCATTACGATTTTTCATCTCATACGAGGGGGGATATAAGTAATGCCCCTGACACACTTCCAGTTGTCTGATTTCGCTGAAATTTTCTAGGCACAATGATTTATATCTCTAATGATTATATGGTAAATTTCTGCTCTTAACTAATTGTGGGTTCTGTTTTACATGTGTTTGAACTAAGACAGGTGTGAAATTGAGTCTGTTTGATGTCGAGCAGTGATCCGGTTTTTGCATTTGAAAGAGCGCAAGTTACATGAGACTTTTGATAAATTAAATAAACTTATTGTGATACAGTCCCATCATATGACCTTGTAAAATGCTGACATCGTAAATTCAAACATGGCCGGAAGTCTTCTGTCATTGGTGAGGCATCTGTCCGTCAAGTTGAGGCTGCCACTTTGGAAGATCGGCGCATTACTAATCGCCAAATAGCCCAAGATGCCAAGACTAGTACAGGGTATGTGGGAACAATCATCCAGGACCATTTGTATATGCATAATGCCCCTGCCAGAAAGATGCCCAGGTTTCTCACACAATTTCACACGTGAAAACGCGTCGAGTGCTCGGGGATGAATTTGGAGATGTGCCAAGAAGATGAGTCAACATTTTTCAAAAGACTGATTACACAGGATGAAACCTAGGTAAATAACTATGATCCAGACACCAAAGCCCAGTCAATGCAGTGGAAGCACTTAGACTCCACGCCCCCAAAGAAGACCAGGATGCAACCCTCCGCTGACAAGGTCATGCTCACAGCCTTCTGGGACCAGGACGGAGTAGTGATGGCAGATTTCCTTACAAAGGGTGCCACAATTACAGGAGTTTATTACGCTTCAATTTCGAGGAAATTAAGGAAGTTATAAAAATCAAGCGACGGGGCAAGATCAGCAAAGTTACCCTCCTCCTGCAGGACAACGCTCCGGTTCAAAACTCGCATGTCGCCAGATCAGAAGCGCGGGCAGGTGGTTATGAAATCCTACCCACCTTCCCTACTCTCCTGACTTTGCACCCTCTGATATGCACTTTTTCCCATCTTTGAAGTTGCTTTTATAATGAAAGCGTTTCTCAGATGATGTAACATTGCTTTACAAAGTAACGTCGTGGTTGGAGGACCAACTTGGTGTGTTCTACAAAAACGGTCTCTCCAGCTGCATCAAACGATGAGAGAAATGCATAACTCTGGGTGGTTCCTATGTAGAGAAAGGCTGGTAACTGTGACAAGTTTCGTTGCTAAGGGAAGTGGGTCAGGGGCAGTACTTCTTCACCCCCTCGTATATTCTAAGAAGTTACTATTATAAATAATGAGATAAGTAAATTCTGCTTAATATAATCTCATGTTAGCAAAACAACACAAATTTTGCATAGATAGATGCTTTGTAATAATTAATATATTGCAGGTTTTGTGCTGTTACGAAGACATTCCATTATCCATCAGACATTAATTTTGATCTACCAACTGTTCCACAGGTTTTTTGCTGTTTCGAAACATTCCATTATCCATCAGACAGTAATTTTGATCTACCAACTGTTCCACAGAATAAGAGCTTCTTCCAAACTAAAGACGATTGGTGTTTACTAGTATTAAATTGGCTCTACACTTCTAAAGCACTGGATCCTAACCCATTTATTACAGCAGCGTCATTGCTATTTACAGCATGTTGCGTTCTCATAAATTTAGTTCATACAATATATATATATATATATATATATATGTGTGTGTGTGTGTGTATATATATATATATATATATATATATATATATATATATATATATATATATATAGTAATCAACAGACACTACTGTTTCACTGTTTTACAGCACACCAGGGCGGCTAGACCGGCAACTACCTCAAGCCAGGATTGAAACACGACCACCTGTACGGCAGTCAATGCTCATATCCTTTACGATAATCGGCGGGTGCTGTGAGGGTCGTGATTTACCGATGTTTTGACATCATCCGAAATACCTTAGCTCCATTTGTTTACACAAAGAGCATCGCTTTATACGCTAATGTTAATTCGTGTATCACTTCTTAATATGCTCAACTCTTTCTTTCTCTCTCTTTCTCTTTATATATATATATATATATATATATATATAAATATATATATATATTTCTCTTTATATATATATATATATATATATATATATAGTAAAAATACAAGAAACACATTAATTAACCCTGAGCAATTCAAAGAAAGCGTATTATTGTTTTTATTTTATTATTTTTTTAGTATTATTATATGTTGCACAACATTAAAGTTTACAGAAAATAGATTTACAACAAAGGTCAAAATCTGACACCAAAAAATGGCCGCCAAATTTGTAAAATATTAAAGGTGACTTTCCGTATTTCTCATATTTGTGCATGTAAGATGACTCGTCTTTCTTGCGTTCATCATATATTAGTATATAAATAACGTAGTAGGTTCGAAGATACACTTACACATTTACTTTTTTCCATTATATTATTTAATATGATATTATTTGTACATATATTTATTAATTTATACATTTTTAAAAGTTTATTTTTGGTATGTTGATGTGCTGCTGATATCTTTTATGCGTATACTTTCCCTTCTTAGATAATTACCGGACTATTTGTATGCACGTGATGTATGTGATATAACGGACTGTTGTGCACACTAAATGTCTATCCGTGCGGCCTCTGACTTTTCTAGATTTTGTTGGTGCGTCTTTGCGTGTAAATATATGCGCACATACATATGACGAAGTATCTGCTTCTGCAGCAATCTTTTCTGTGGAATTCGTCAGCAGTCTTTGGGGAATTTGGAATCTGTTTAAAGGAAACCTTTCAGGAGAGAAGTCCAAGACGCGTGAGTGTTTATATATATATATATATATATATATATATATATATATATATATATATGTATGTATATATATAAAAATCCAGATACACTACTGTTTCGCTGTATATATATACATATATATATACATACATATATATATATAACTATATATATATATAGCTATATATACATATATATACATATATATATATATATATATATATATATATATATATATATATATGTATGTATTATTTACTAGTCAGGCATCTGCTCACAGCAAAATAGGAGTGAATCTTGATCTTCGGCTCGGGTGTTCTTTTATATCTCTATTCCGAGACCGGCATTTCTCATGCGGTAACGTTTTAATTAATGTTTCCGTTTGATGTCTCAACTTAAACTCAAACCGTAGCACGTAACATGTCACGTCTCTTCCCCATTGGGATATCCGGTGTAAATGATCGGTGTCAATGTTTGATATATGCCAAAACATAACAAGTCAATTCTCTGTTGTGTATTCTTTCGCTAGGTAGATGGATAATAATATCGACATATAAACTGAAAGATCGATAGATAAGATGATAGATAACAGAAAAGTCATGGCGATTATCTAAATATTCTTCACCCAATTGTTATAAAACAGTACGTTATGTACGTGAAGGAGATATGCATATGCTACTTAAATAAATAGCAATTAATATGCCCATCCCGCTGGCAAAAAAAAAAAATCACACCGTACTGAACTGTAAAATGAAAAACCATCAGCAATGCCACGTGATGCTAATCTTTCGCAATTTTGGAACAAATACACTGTCAACTAGAACAACATATGATATAATAATAATAATAATAATAATAATAATAATAATAATAATAATAATAAACCAACCCCCTTACAAGAACAACCATACCATAAATAAAAATAATAATAACGAACAAGATAAATGCAACTGTAGACACCTTACACTTTGCCCAGTTAAAAATAAATGTCTAACAAAAAGCGTAGTTTATCAAGCAACAATATTTGCGAAGGAAAACCCGAATAACAAGAAATATTACGGAGGCATGACTTCCTTAGATATCAAAACCCGATACTATGAACACAAAAGTACATTCAAAAATAAAACACACCGTATTAAAACAACACTAGCGAATAAATACTGGGAACTCAAAGAAAGCGGATATTAGCCGGTGTTGTATAGGAGGCTTAGTGTTTAGAGAGAGGGATATTGTATAAGAGATCGTTCGTGTGATAACGATATTCATATATATTAAAATGTTCATACTTAAAAGTGTAATGGAAGCTCTTAGAGTGAGGAGATAGTGTTCACTGTTCAGACAGTCTTAGTGTTCATATTGTGAATGTAAAGTGAGTATGTAAAGACATTTTAAAACACATGATATATATATATATATATATATATATATATATATATATAAGACATATATAACAATGTTCACTTTACTTTTGGTAGAATCACAACACAAAGACAGCGTTTATAATAACATATGATGGGTTTATTTCTTCTCGACCGTGGTTTTCATCATAAAGGATTCAAATGGACGACTCCCTTCATCACAAAAGTGTCCTAATCGTCTCTTTCCGAATGGTTAGTCTTATCAAGTATGGCTTTGTTTTTTATTCTACAATTATCTTGTACTAGGCATACCAAAGCTCATAACCAATCTTCTTAGTTGGCTTTAACTATCAAGATATACCTTATTTCTCTCATACGGATTCACTCGGATTTCCTTGCTTGGATTCTTGTAACATCGACGAGGATTTAGAAAGCTCACCCCTAACTAACTAACACCTTTTGCGCCACAACACCTTAATTGCGCCTAAATTATATCCAATTGCCCGATTTTTTTGTGATTTTTCTTTTCTCTCACTAGAGCTTCGAAGATCCAGCAGATATATCCCACATTGATGCGGCTCTTAAAAAATACAGGGCTATATCTTTCTTACGTAATCCACGGCATATTTTTGCCTGTCTCTTACTTCATTAAACTATATGTGATTGCCTCGGGACTACCTATCATCGGTTTACTGGTCCCCTTAAGAATTTTCGTATTCTTTCCACCGCCGGTTTATTAATTAAGCCAATCTTACAAGTTTCTAGGAGTCGTTATGTGCAACCAGCTTATTTTAAGCACTTAATGAAACCAGGTTCCCAATTTTTATGAATAGGCCACATCTTGTGCTTATCAATCCCTACCAAGTCACTTTTTTTGGAAAAAAATATAGGATCTCAAAAAAAATCACAAAAAACAAATGCTAAAAAAAAAATCTTTCTTACAGCTTATCACATAAAAAAACTCTCTAAGTACCCGTTTACGTAATTTTAATCCTTGTCCCCCTTCTAAAATTCAAACTGAATCTGTAAGCCAACCATACGTCTTAACTAGTTTTATTTTCTCGTTGACTGTTTAAATCTAATGTATATTTACTGTTTACTCTGAATATTTTCTGTGAAAACAATAACATTTACATTACAATATGATTCAACATCAGCTCTTTTGCAAAAGAAAATACCTTAATACATTTAAAACATTTTGCAGCAAAACACAATAAATAATAACAATCCGTTACATTATACATTTCAAAAGTACATTACCACAAAACAAAAAAATGTCCCTTTTTCAAAGACCAGAACAATTAAAACACACTAAAAAGCCGAAAAATATACACAATGCATAAATTTGATTTTCATTTCTGCATCTTTCTTTTCTTCTATAGTGTATTTTATTTATTTATTTATTTATTCATTCTTCCTTTTAATACTCGAGAATTTTAAATGTACTTTCGACATTTGACACTAAATTGTTATTTATTATTATTGACAGTTTCTCTAAACAATTCAGACATTAACACACATTTTTATGAATGGCAACTGCCCTATATTCTACTTGTGTGCATGCGTATTCAAAACATATTATCCGAATACAACAATTTTTCTCTTTTTTATTTTATTCATGAATGAAATATTCGTGGGTTGTTTTGAACTGCCCCTATCTCTTTTATCAGTTTCTCTCAAGTTTCCAACTATATCTAGAACTTTCCATTTTCCATGACGTCATACAGATGTTAAAACATGTGTCTTCTTTGACGTGTTCTGAGCATGCGTGTCCAAAACTTTTTCCTTTGTTTACAAAAGGAATTTTAACCTATATTCTCAGTAACCTATATTTCCAATATATTAAAACATGTTTATTAAATTATCTTTGTTTTTGCATTCCTCAATTGAATTTTTCATAACGAAATTGACAACACACATTCTTTTCTTGAAACCATTTACTCTCTAAGCTAAACAATGATTTGTTTTACAATCCATTTTCTAATTCTCTCTCGTAATCTATTTCTAAACCTAATTTACGAGGTGCGACTTTCGTCTATGTTATTTCATTTTAATTTTAACTAAATCTCTCTATTTTTATACTTACATGAAAAGGGGACATCCCTTATCATGTAATATCCGGTAGTCGAATAGTAAATAATAAGACAAGCTACCACGGGCAGACATTTAGATGCCCCATGTAAATTATGCCTCCATGAAAAATTTGCTATCCTGTATTTAAAGAACGCCAAAATCTATTAAACTGTAGACGAGAAATAGCAAACAATTGTGTTCATAAAATAAAACTTACTCTAGGGTAGCAATACAAAATAGCTTTTAAACTAACAAAAACAATAGAAAAGAAACAAATAAATAAATTAAATACACATGAATATACATAAACAACCACACACACACACACACACATATATATATATATATATATATATATATATATATGTATGTATGTGTGCATGTATGTGTGTACACATATGTATATTTATATATAAAAAAGAGCAGAAATGAGGAAAATCGTCTGCCTTAAACCACCAACCTTGTTCTAAAACATATCCTTTGTTCGATAAAATTTCATTGACTGACAGGAAAGGGCGCGGTTGATACAAGAAAGCTGATTGGCTACCTAAAATCCTCAACATATATAAAAGCGAGAAACAACCAAAGAATTCGCGCATAAGCCTGACGAATCCTATAATGGATTAAACGCCGAATTTTCAGTGTAGCTTAATCGCCATATATATTTTATAAATTACTAACTAGCTCTACCTACGTATTGATCACTTTTAAGTAAATACTGAATGTTTACGCATAACTCTATACTTTCGTATATTAATTTTATGTGAGTAAATGAAGTAGTTATTATATATATATATATATATATATATATAAATCAATATTAAATTGATATATATGTGTATATACATCAATATTATAATATAAATATTATTACATATGTGTATTTTCACATTATATTTTAATATGTATTATATATGTGAAAATCTATCAGGAGTACAGAATTTAATGACTGCTACATATATACCAATATACATAAAGATTATTTAAAAAAATAAAAAATGGAAATAAAGCCAGCTAACCCGGTTTCGATCCTCGCTTAACAGAGCAAAATCGAGGACAATACGATTAAATAAATAAATAAAGCCATGAATATGGCAATGGAAAGGAGAAAAATATCAAAAATAAACAGGGGAAACAAAATTACATAGAGACCGAATTAAGTCCGAGAAGATTTTCTTTTTGCTTGCAAAAGAAAGTCTCATCGACTTAATATAAATAGTCTCTAGCATTTTTAAATCATATGGAGAGTGCGACCTGCACAAAATAGTGAACATGTCGGCACTGAAATTCGTGGCACACGCATGGATATTTATAAGGTGGTCGCAAATCACAGAACCTTACGTATTTTCCAAACATCCGACGGCAAGAAATTTGCATAACAAATTTTCAAAGGCACATGCTGTTTCAAACGAAAATCTAATCGTTGTGATGTTCGCCCAACTACATTTTAATAAATAAATAAGAACACCTTTGCGAATAGACGGCAACATAGGCCTGGTTGAAAAACACCAGGATTAGATGCAAAATAACACCGTTGTACAGACACAGAAATTTGCTTGGCAAAACGGTCACTAATGTTGCCCAGCCAAGTTAAACGTAGGTGGACAGGACATCTATTAACCGTAATTACTTTAAGTGTATAGAAATTGGAAACCTTCTTATAAATAACAGTTTTAACAATATCCAATGGGTAACCATTATTACAGAGGGTCCTTGTAATAAATTTCAACTCATCATCCAGATTAACCCTGGAACAAATCATCAATACCCTATGTGTTAATGTCTTAATCAATTATATGTTTGGTTTATACGGCAAAAAGAGTCCTAACGAATATAGAGCCCCGTAAATGTTTGTTTACGATAAACCGAACTAAAAGAACACGAAGATGTCTTAGGCACAAGTACATCTAAGAACGGAAGAGTAGAATTCGTTTCCTTAACTACCGTAAACTTAAGGGCTGGATGAACGTTATTAAAAGACACAAAAAAAGCATTTTTTTAAATAATCATTATTATATATGTGTATATATCAATATATATATATATATATATATATATATATATATATATATATATATATATATATTTTATACGTATATACATCAATATTATTAGATTGTTATATTAGTATTATTATTTTTTAAATGTATTATGATTGTTATTATGTTATTTTTATTGGCAGAGATAATAGCATGATAGACATATCTGCTCAGCATGTATATTCTGATTATTCTTCTGTTGCGTTGTTTTTGCACTTTTTATCGATCTTCGAGTGCAAAGTTCGTGCGAATAAATGTATAATTTCACAAGCTGTTTTACAAAAATACGCTGAATAGTTTTTACATAAAATGGTATACAAAATGTTATTTCAACACAACCGCTCTGTGTTCAGAAAGAGAGGTTTGGTTGGTTGGTTGGTTATTTTTGTTTTACAGCATACCAACCCTTTTAATGTTATTTAATGCTGAATCAAAAGATTTTGAAGAAAATATTTTTAATAGAATATATTTTGTTGTTTTCAAGTCGGTTTCTATCTAACCCATAGTTGGGACTCTTACAAGTACTAACACTCCGAGTCAGAGTGAACCTGGGAGCAATGCCTATTAAAGTGTCGATCCACACTCCCCAAACCCCGCAAGCTAGAGACTCATTGCTTGATATAGTTTAGGGTCAGGTTCAGGACCAGAAAGAGTGGCAGTGGTGGAAGTTTCTAAATACAAACAATCGCGATGACAACTCGATCGGATCTATCTTGCACTCCTCTTGGTTCTGTTATTTCCCCTTGTTTGGAATTTGTTTATATTTAGTATGGCTCGTTAATAATTAATTTGATATTCCCAACCGTGACCAAAACATCCCGATGGTCGACATTTAGTATGCCGTTCAATATCAAGAATATTGATTTACAATGTTGCACATTTTTCCGATGTTTGAGTCTCGTTTGAAATGTACCTTTGTGTCCGAATTTTGCCAAGACTCCACTGAGAGTGTGCACAACTAGCGCTAATACAGGCGTTGTAAACTATCCGTCCACTTTTTTCAATTTTTTTTTTATTTTTACATTTTCACCCCAACCAAGGCGCATTGCCACTTAAGTGTCGGGGGCTACTATCATGGGCAGCAGCTACTGGGACACTATGTTGGGATTTGGGCAGCAAGATGTCGGTTCACGTTGCACTTTAACTTCTGCATGTCAGTACAGTTAGGGAAGCAGGAACCAGGAATGGAATTCCAGAGTCTCGCGGTTCTGGGGAAGAAACTACTGGAGTAGAAAGAAAGAATGAATATATTATGTGAATATATTTTCAATTTCCACCTCTCTCCTTCACGTAAACTACAGATACAACAGCGATGTGACAAAATATTAATAACTAGTTCCACAGGTAACATTTAAAATAAGAAGGTTAAAAACATTATAACGATTCGTGAAGCCTGGTGTCACAGAACAAATATGTTCTTTTTTTTTCATTCTTTACTTTTTAAATATCTCCCAATGTATGTCCTTTGATCATCGACGGGACATGTCTACGCTAGTCAGAATTTTTCGAATATTTTTGGCACCCCTAACACAAAACTGCGAATAAAATGTAAAAATATTCTTAATTTCTCGTTTAAAGTTGGTTGTTTATTTATATTATAGAATATACTTCCAAAATAAACTATAAATCATTTAAAATATGATACAAACATTTTTAATACTTTTTACAAAGTGCCTGCACGCGTTTCGTCTTGTTTACGTACTGAAATCAATTTAATTTAATGAGTTAATTGTTGTTCAATTTTTCCCTTAAAAATTCAGCAGACCTTTTCTATAGGTTCAATGTTTACGATATTTTCAGGTTGAATGTGAAATCTCATGCACTTTCTAATAAATCGAACAGCATATATTCTAGAGAAGGACTTTTTATAAAATTCACTCCTCATATTGAAATGTCTACTTGAAATAAAAAATAATTACATTTCTCTTCTCTAATATATCACAAATTGGAGATAAAAGATCAATAAATAAAAGAAGAGTTGTTTGTAAAGTTTAAAACCTTTTTTCTAAACTACGGTTAATTGAAACCTTATATTCTTGGTATATTGCACAGAAAGGTTCGTTTGATTATGTCAATTATTTCTATTTTATTCAATGATTTTATTTAGATATTACAAAATTCACTCCATACAGAAGTAAATAAAAGATATAAAATCAAAAAATTGTGTATTCCTTTAAGGACATAAAAGAAATAAAAAACGCTCGACTTTTTTTTATCGGCAAAAAATGATAAGTGAAATGAGGCTATTTTTCAACTACGGTGTATTTTTTAGAGGTAAGTTATTCTTTGGAATTTATATATTTATATATACATATATTTTTTTCAAAGTAAGTTAAAATGCGTTGATTCTCTTTAATTTTTTGTAAGGAAAATAAATGTAAAAAAATAACAACAAATATTGCATAATTAGCTGTTGACCCTGTTATTTTTAAAAGTTGTTCTTCGCTACTTTAATAGAAAAAATAGGGTTAAATTACATTTTCAAGTAGTTATCAACTGAGAAAGATAGGAGGTCGAATTATTCAATTGTTTACCACGCAATTTTAATGACGTTTTATGACGTTTTACTCGAGTACATGCCTCTCAATTATTAATTTTACATCGAAAGATTTAACGCAATAGCCCAATGTGTGCTTATGTCCAAGTATTTTATCAATTTTTAAACTTACTTTTCCATGTGAACCTACGCTAATTGAAACTAGAAGATTATACTATCTTTCCTAAGTGCCATTCATTGTCAGACCACACGGAGACAATTGTATTATACTTTTGTTTTCTGATATTATGATGATGTGTAAGGGTGACGTAACTCCATATGAGGATGTTTTTTTTTAAGATTTAATTTCTTCCATCAATCTTTGACGGGCATTTGCTACTAGAACTCAGATCTCCTGATAAACATATAAGCAATAGTTGGCTACTTTCCATTAGAGCAGCTCGATTTAGGAAGCTCGGTTACTTCTACCATGGGAAAGATATAAACTAACCTTTAAAGTAAAAGTGCAAAATAGTTTTTCTAAAATTTACCGATTTATGAGCAAATTAATTTAAACATTGAAATAATCGTATTACTTGATTTTCCACCGGTGTTAAGTGATAGAAGTAATAGGTCAAATTATAACCGCGATTGAAAAATCATGAAGCAAATATGTAAACTAATATATATATATATATATATATATATATATATATATATATTAGTTTACATATTTGCTAGTTGGTTCATATTCCGTTGCCTCAACATTTTATGAGCGAGATGCTTCCCCTTCCCAATCAGAAAATAGCGATGAACTAGATGAACATTTTGCAGCCAAACATACATTGTAAAAGTAATTACAACCAATTAAATATTCCATGGGATGCTATTGAACATATCCGGTGTGATGTGTCTTATAAGTTATGAGCGATCCTAGTAAATGCCTTCCTTTTAGATTTAGATGCTATTGACCTTTAACACAAGTATTAACATAAACAACATCATCCTGGATAAATCCAAATAGACAGACAAAACTAAAGAGCATATGTTTAAAGGACAATGATAAAAATAAAATGCTGGTGTGTTTCTATCGTTGTGCCTAATATCCCTGACAGTTACACTTTGTTTTATCAGGGGTTGGTGAATGCGAATGGAGAAAACAAAATTATAAAAATTAAGGGACTAGAACGCAACTTGACATCGACAACGGAAATAGGGTGTGATAAAAAGGAGTATTTCTCACCCATAGAAGGCAAGTGGTATTGTTTTAGCAAAATAGGTTGTAAGTGGTTTGAAAGAATATAAAAGTGTGACTACACTGACGGCCGTGCTTTTAGACAACACCAATACAGACACTGGCTGTGAATCTGGGCTAGTCACACTCCTAGAAAAAAATCTTAAACAGGAAGTTGCACACTATCGCTTGCACCCTACATCAGAATGGGCTTCCTTGCAGGGCTTTATTTAAACGGATCGTGGCAATACACAACAGACAACATCATTTACTGTCCCAATTGGAAAATTGTGTTGCAATAATTACAATCATTTACCTCAGATTGAATTTCCATCAATAAGTATTCTTTGGATATAAATTATTCTATACTGGCAGGCATTGATGATCTGAGTGGCGACTAAAGACTACTTTTGGAATACGCAGCAGCGATTTCACGGGAAAACCTGATCTAAAATATGCTGCATGGAGAATTGGACCTTTTAGTCAAGTATGTTGGCTAATTCTCGCAATTCTACTATTGTATTTATTGATTCGACAAAAAATATCCTCAAACAGTATTTGATTAAATGCCCACATTGGTTAATTTTTTTCTTAGTAATTGGTTTGAAATTAAAAGAGACAATAAATTTCATAACCAACAACTATCTATATCCAATATGCTTAAGAGAATTAAGCAGCAACCACAAGAAATCGAAACAACTGCATTTACAAATATTTAATACAATATTTTTGCTCTATTGTAAGAAAATATTGTGTATAAAATGATCAAATCAGACGAACTGGAAATTAGGGAAGAAACTATAAAAATATAACCATTAGATAAGTAAACATTTTTCATATAAAAAAAATGATTATATGTTCAATTTGTAATCCTGTTGCAATTTTATTATTAAAATAATCAAACATGTAAAATCCATTTTGAATTTGAATTGCTTTTTTTTCTCCAGGAGGAAAAAAGTATATCACAAAAGATTGAAAAAATCTAACAATGAGTTTCAAAGCTTCACAGTGGTTTCATTTAATCAACGTATCTCAAAGTGGAGTCTGTGGGTCTCTTTTTTGCAGAACGATTTTCAGATGACAAACTTCAGGATTCGTCGTTGATTGGGAGGAAACTAGATTTGCTTGATTAACTTGCACATTCATAAACTGGAAAATAGCAGTTAAATAAACCACAAGTGCGTCTCAGTTAGTCTATGGATTTGAGAGAAGACACACCAGAGTATTGCAAATGTTTTCTGTCGAGAAATGAGGCCTTCTTTTCATTCAAAAGGATCTTATGTGGAGCACTATGAAAGGATGCAAAAATACTCATTGCCAACATTTGTTTGAGTTTTGAGATATTTTGATAAATCTGTTTCACAATTAGTGTATAAATTTGAAGCTATGATTACCTACGATGAGTCAATGATTTAGAGCAGTCTCAATTAACAATTGCAGTTTTTTTAAAAATTGATCCCCTTATGATTTCCAAGCGCATTACGTTCTTAATGGTTATTCCTTCATTGATAATACAATGTCTTTATGACTTTTGGTAGTTCTATTTTTATTTTATTTTTATGGAAATCGTTCTAGACAAAGCGTGAAGCCAGTTTATGTAAGGATCTACAAAATACTTTAAGGTCAAAATCATGGCAATCATAAGAATAAGATGGAATAGATTCTGACCCAGCATTATTTTTAGTTGCATCTTCATTTAATCTTGTCAAATGAAGATTATATTCGGGAGGGGCGTCGGGTTATTGCCTTTTAATATTAATTTGTATATATTTATTTCCATTGTACTAAAATGATTAATCTAATAAATGTGTTTGGACTGAAATTCTTAAATAATAATAAAATTGTCTGAAAAACAACGACTTTTTCGGTTCGTCTCATTAAAAGACCTTTAAAGATAAATGCTAATCCAACCATGAAAATTGCAAGTTTTTTTCTTTATTAGTACTCACCATACCAGCACACAAATTTCCTTGCGCAGAAGTGTTTGATTTTCCCCCCAAAATTAAAATCCACCTTATTTACTTTCTATTATACTCATCCATACAAAACGTATTTTCTCCAATTCTCAAAAAACTTCTCTAGACTCTACGGTATGCATATTTACCGCCCTGCCGAATCTTGTTACATTTGCCTGATGTGAAAATTTACGATCTTTACCTCCAAAATCGTCTCATGACAAAAGTATGTTGATGCAAACCTTCCGCATCTTCACGTTCACTGCAAATAATTATCTAACAGTTCACAAACTGACATCCAACTAGAAATTATTGTATTTAACAACATACGTCATTCCCTGATTCATCAACGATTGATCAAAAAAATGTTATACGTTTTTTTTGCATTTTCACCAAGTTGAAACACAGTTCTATTGCACATCGTATTTCTAACGTACGGTTACGTAAAGATTTCATTTTTAGAGTCTTATTAATGCCCTTCAATTCCTTTTGTACCAATTTATATGACCCGGAAATCATAAAAAATTGCCAGAAATGTCATAAGAGATGTAACAATAACAGCATGTATTTTCAAGCCTCTACGACATTTTAATTGCCTGTACCGAAAAGTTTGGAAACTTATTGAAGGCACCCTGTATTATAAAAAAAATTACTTGTATTGCGTATGCTCCCTAATTGAAAATAATTTAATAATTTATAAATATTCACATTGGCTTAGTAGAGCGTTTCGATTTGTGTATATTTTTTGTTATATATAAGTTATAGTCACAAAAATATATGTTATTGTTTAGGGAAGAACTTGTTTAATATGAAAGATCTGGGCGGAAATTACTAATTTCACAAATATAAATAAAATAATTTCATAAATGATGTATCTATCTAGTATTTATCAAACCACTTAACACAATGCCTATGTAGTTGATGTGGTTGATATAGCGTAACATTAATATTAAAGGTAAGGTGCACACACCTTATAACCAGTTTGGCGCTGGTTCGAATTAGTTTTCCCATATTTTTATTATAATTTAAAACATGAAAGACAAATAAAAGGTATAATTACAAATACCTGCAAGCAAATAATACGCAGATAAGTTTGGAGATTTTCGTATGATGTTACATGATAAGGGCTGTCCCCTTTTTATGTAAGTATAAAAATAGAGAGATTAGTTAAAATGAAAATGAAATAGCAATTGACGAAATTCGAACCTCGTAATTTAGGTTTAGAAATAGATTACATGTGAAAAAAGAAGGAATGTAAAAAAAAACTTGTTTAGAATATAGATAAAATATTTCAAGAAAAGAATGTGAACATTCAAGTTTGTTATGACATTTTAAATTGAAAGAATACCGCTTATAAGATAATGTTTTTAACATATTGGAAAAATAGGTTACTGAGTATTGGTACAAATTCCTTTTGTAGAAATAGGAAAAGTTTTGGACACGCATGTCACAAAATTTTTGAAAGAAGGCACATGTTTTAACATGTGTATTACGTCAGGGAAAATAGAAAGTTCTGGGATATAGACAAACTTTAGAGTAAAAAGAAGACGGTCAGAGAGACAGTCAGTAAAAAACTCAGAGATAGTCTGAACGTCTAGAAGCGAGACGATCACTTGGAAACTAAAATGTGAAGCTTTGAATTCTTGATGATGGAAATCACGGCCGGTCGTGTGAACAATACACTCATCTGTTATCTGGTAGAACGTCGTCTTGTGTTTGTGATTCCTACAAAAAGGTAAATTGTATTGTTATTATATGTTAGTGTTATAAAATGTCATTTCATACACATCTCGACATCTCATATCAACAATGTGAATCAACATCCCATGTCTACACAATTTCTGAACAGTGAACAAAATCTCCTTCACTCAAAGAGCTTCCCCTTCTTCTTCCATAAACACAATTAAGGAATGAACATTTAATATATAGGAATCGTTATAAACGAACAATCTCTCTAAGTCTCTTACAATAAAATGAACACTCTCTCTCTCCCTGAGTCTTTCAATCCCCTCTTAATAAATATCGCTTACAAGAACATCTCTCTCTTTTAATAAGACTCTTTCTAAGCATCTCTCTCTAAGACTCTCTCTCTCTTTAAATGAAACTCCAATATGTAACATATACTAAGATACAACAAGCCATATAATAAGACTCTTTCTAAGCATCTCTCTCTAAGACTCTTTTCCTATAACCCCAATATGCAACAATATTTCCCATTAATTTCTAAAATATAATACGTTGTATTTAATCAGAAATTATATATATATATATATAAATATATATATTTATATATATATATATGTATATATATATATATATATATATATATATATATATATATATATATGCGTGTGGGGGTTGAATACGTAAGCTATTATAAACCAATTCCTTTCATACACACCAGGCATTCATATTTCAACAGAACTGCTGACAGCGCTAAACGTTTCTAAAATTACAAAATTAAAAATCAGATTAATTACCGCTATTTCCGAAAAAATCATCAACGGAGTCTAAATAAGATTTTGTCAGCAACGTACTGAAGAGAAGTAACGAAAACCTAATAATCGGTAAAATAATCTAAAAAAATACTCCGAAAATTGTTAACATGTGGTTTGCTATTTTCCGTTTTCTATCGAAATTCGGTTGTGAAAATGAATAACAATAGAAAATGCATGGTAACGAAAATAAATAAATGTTTCATACTGAAAGTTACTATTTGAACGAAAGAACGGAAGAATCTATATTTCTACAGAATTATACTATGCCAAAAAACTGACAATATAAAAGTCAAATCTTATTTATGAACAGTTATGCAGACAAAGAGAGTCACTAATGTCACACACTTACATACACACGCACGCACACATTGATATATATATATACATGTATGTATAGCTATATGTGTGTATATTAGTGAAGATATATTTATATATATATAGAAAAATATTTCTCAAAATCATCAGGAAACTCAGCACATTGATATATTAAAATACAATAATGTTAACATAACATTATATGAAATTGTGTATGCATTTCAAGTAATTTCGCTATTTACTTCATATGTAGATATGCACATATATACATATACGTACATATGTATATATATATATATATATATATATATATATATATGTGTGTGTATATATATATATATATATATATATATAACTACTAAATTTACTCGCATAAAATTAATATACGATAGTATAGATTTCAGAAGTGCTCAATACGTAGGAAGAGCTCGTTAGTAATTTATAAAATATATATGGCGCATAAGCCTGAGGAGTCCTAGACTGGATGAAACGCGGAATATTCAGTGTAGCTTAATCGCCATATATATTTTATAAATTACTATATATATATTTACTATATTGCTTTAAATCGTAAATTATTACCGGTGGCACCTATATTTTATTTTGATATTGGAGCATAATTTAAACGAAAATCCATCGATATTTTAACAAGTGCTTAGAAATATAATAATTAATATTAAATATCTTATTATGGCCAAGGTGACTATCACAATTTTATCCATGCTTTAAGGATATATATATAATAGCGTAATGGTTAGGAGCCTTGACTGCCGTACAAACGGTCGGGTTTCAATCCTGGCTTGAGGTAGTTGCCTGTCTAGCCGCACTGATGAGCTGTGAAACAGCGAAACAGTACTGTATGTGGATGACTATATATATATATATATATATATATATATATATATATATATATATATATATATGGGCATAAATCAGTTACCACGTCTTGTTGAGAATATTACACACGAGGAAGTTATGTCGCTCTTTCGCTCTCTCTCTCATATATATATATATATATATATATATATATATATATATATATATATATATATATATATATATATATGTATGTATATATATATATATATATATATATATATATATATATATATATATATATATATATATATATATATATATATGAATATCCAAACTGTAATTGGTAACAATCAAGGCATATTCATCCAAATATAAATATTATTCTTAGAATGAAATTAAATTATCGGATTTCAAAAAATGTTATTACGAAACGCTATGAAAACACGCTTATAAACTAAACAATTTCGGACTTGTTTTTTTCTAAACACAGGATCTGCCAAATGGAGTACGGCCATGCTAAGGGTGTTAACGACCTCTTCACACCCATTTTTCCACCAGACTCATAAAAAGTGAAGCCTGTGATTCTTTATTAGACTCACAACTTGTATGTGCAAGGGATTTAAGATGGGCACGCTGAAAGGGAGTTATAAAAAGCATACCGTCAAACAAGGATTGTAACATACACTTTTGTTATATTCCTTATTTTAATTTAAAATGCGTTAAAAATGATTTGTAAAAGACATTGACCATTCAATGGATGACAGACGAAATCCAAATATTGTACACACAATGTGGCTATGGCAGTAATAGACTTAACAATTCTGACGACCGTAGTATAGGCAATAATAATTTTAGTTCCATCAAAACGATATATCATGAGATTATATATAATTCGCCTTTCAATTCCCTTAATTTAAATGATTAGAAACGGAATTCATACAATTTCTTATTAAAACTGTATTAAGTCAATAACTGATGTAAGGTCATGAATAAAGATACATTAAATCAACATTATTTACATCAATAAACATTGTGGAACCCATAATAATAAATAAAAAAATAGACAACGATGTAAAAAGGGGCTGAATAAGTACTATTTTGTAACTGAAGGTTCACTTCTATGTAAAGGTAGAAACAATAATAGAGTATCATGGCAAAATAAATTAATATTTATGACATCTAATTGTAAAGGCAAAGTCATTGATAAGAATAGACTTAGAACGTGTTAGGGTCGACTGATAGCCGATTAACAGCAAGATTCCGATAATAATTATTATCTATTAGAATGTATTAACGAAGGGTTAAGTAACATTTTTAGCTAAATGAAAGCGAGGACTACGTAGGAAAACAGATCACAATAGTAGAAAATGCAATAACCTAATCAGATGTGTTTACACATGCACTGGTCAATCATATCATATAATAGAAACAAGGGGCAATTAATGAAAAATAAAAAAAAACATGTTCTATCTCGCTAAGAAACATGCTTAATTTCATAAAGCAATGTAATACACTGAATATATAAGGTTCATTGTAATTATAGGGAAGTTAATATATATGATAATAAGAGTGTACTCTGCTTGCTAAAATCAGCCCTGTAGAAATTCATAAACTATTATTAAACATCTTATAGATAATTAAATAGTTTAACACATAAGAAATTAACAAACAAATATATAGGAAAGATTAAAGTTAGAAAAATACCATAACTAAGAACGCAGCAGACATAATTTGCTAAATATAATTTCATATAATGAGCATGGTGATGGAAAATATATGAATAAGTCATATTTAAATTAATAAATAAAATTATCTCTAAATTACAATTTAATTCAATACTTCACTAGAAGTTGATATAAATATCCTGCAAAGGAACCTCTTGATCCAATCCCTCGAGTGGTTGTAACGTAACCTTCACGAGTAAGCTTTCTTTTAAGGTTTCATATTTCTCAATCTTGTAGAGATGTTGTTTTCTCTCCGGCTCTCATAATGTACTGTCAATTCAATCAAGATGAGTATTTTCCTTGTTTTTGACGAGGAAACACTGTCTAGTTGTCTTTTATAATTTTTGGATAATTACGTTGCTAACCAGTGAGATCTGCGGCGACTATCCAATGATCATCATCGATTCCAATAATATTTTGCTATGTAATATAATTGGCCAGTTATACTTTTTTTTATCCGATCCACATGTTTTCCTTTTTCAGCACAAATAATTTAATAAATAAATATATAAAAAATTGTGCCTTAGTTTATATGCTCCGGGCTTAACGTTGTTACTTACTGTTGGGTCAGTTTCTCCAGTGCCCTGTTGTGCCGCCAGATATACCGGTCACTAGCAAGGATCGCTCTGCATTAACAAATAGAATGTTTCATAGTCTAGGGTATTTCTTTGCATAAAGGGTAAGTTGAATCATCCACCTTCTTCAATTTAGCTAGGCTCGTCATTGAGGGAAGCACGTGGTAAATTGGGCGAATTATGAAACGCAACCTTAGCGTTGACATATGGCAAATGTCAGTCCACGTGATTGATGTCTGCATTACTTCTTCCAAATCTGTCCATTGTCCGTGCTGTGAATGTTGACCGCTTTTGCGAGCCTTTTGCTTTCCTCTTCGCTCATTTTCCTAAATTACCAGATCATTGCGGTATTTGGTTGTAGTCGTGTACCATCGTTGAAAGCTGGTCATTCTCAGTCCAGATTTCACTGTCTGAAAGAACCCAATGATTTATTTGAAAGCAAGCTTTTCTTTCCCTTTATTTATAGCATTTAAAACTTCCTATTTCCTTCATGTTTTAAGGGCGGGTTTTACTGTCTTTTAAAATGCGGCATTGGAATTGTAAACCTTATCTTTAATCTGACTTTGCCAGTTTTAACTTTACTGCACTATTGAACAGTAATATTAGTGTAAATTGTTTTCTATATGGGGCTATGTTTAATAATCCTGAAGGCAAACCCATCCATTTTCTCGTATATTTGCTGATTTTGGTGCCTGCCTCAACTGTGCGCATAGTGCCTTACTATATCATATACGAGAAGAGGTAATAAAAAATTGGGATTAAAATGTTTTGAAGACACGATACCTTGTATTACCTTGCAATATATAGCACTCAATCGTATTTAGACATTTATCAAACGATTTAATTGGCAATTTAACCAGTTTCGTATATGTCAAGGTGTTATTGTTCCATATTTTAAAGATACTTCTCGGTTCTTCTGAAACAGTACCAATATTCTGACTACTCACTGCAAAGCAAATATTTTGAAGCGCATTTTTATTTCTGAGAGAGAGGCTTTTTGACTTATTAGGCTTGAAACACATTCGAACCAAATCACCATATAATCCATAATGCAGAGTAACTTGGTGGTGACAGGTTTTTGGATGTGAGGACCGTGGCATTGTCCATAAATGCATTTACTCGTGATATTTCACATTCTTCACCTTATTTAGTAGGACTTGCATCATTTCGTACTGCTTTGAAAAGTATTTACTTAAACACATATTATATGTTACACTGTATATCCCATTGCAATTCCTACCTAGTTTATCGTTTTGTTATATGTGTTAAACCGCATAAAGCCTATCGACATACGTTGCAATAATCTTGCAGATTCCTTCTCGGCTGTGATTCATCTGAAGGAATTGTAGAATTATTTGATGAGGCACTGAATCATATGTATTAGCAAAATCGAGTCATATGACATCAACGTCAGTCTTGTAAGATTGCGTTCTTTAGGTGACTCCCATATCATATTACTTTTTTCCAGACAACCTTCTAGTCTATGGATACGAAATTTTTGCACCGAAAGATCGATATATTTAATCGATATTATGTATTATATTATTCTTGAAGCCTTTAGTGCGAAAAATATTTTTACTCCGCTAAGAAGTAGGATTGGCCACAATTGACTCATAACTTCTGGGATAAGCTCCTTGGGTATGTATACAGCGTTTACTCTCATCCACTGGTTTCGAGCATTCCCGTTTTTTCTCCATGGCCACTTGAAGTTCATTAGTCCCTTAAGTACTTTAAGACATATTTCATAAAGTAAAAAGTGTATTCAATTCGGGGCTGGTTCAACTTTTTCTGGATTTTAGAGCAACGCGTTTTTCCCTTTCAGATATTATTAGAGTCATGTATTTTTTCCTGGTGGATCTCTGGTTATATCAATCCACGTTTGTTCAAGTTGGATGTGCCTGTTGTGGTCTGAGTATTTGAGTCTTGATTGGTTTCTAAGGCATCTTATTCCGTTTTTAGTACTCCTTATTGTGATGTTCCAATAGATTTGGAACATATTTATAAGGCCCCCTAATGACCCGTTTGCCTTTTCCTCCCATTAATCCGTGTTTACCGACTTGCTGACAGCGCTATGTTTATCTTTGAAGTCTGTCGAGATCTTTAATAAGCACACTTTTGTATTAGGATTTGAAACGTTTAGTAATACCATCAAAAATAAAGAAACTGTTCAAGTTAAAAAGCTTTAGCCATTTTTAGGTCAAGCACTATTAGTAATCTGTTCTCTATAGAGCTAGATTATATCTGGTGATTATGTTTATCTCCAATATAATGACCATCTTGTTCGAACGGAAACCCCACGATATGATCATAGGATTTAGGCATAAAACAGATAATACACTTGATTCCAGGTGAGGGATCAAGAAAATACATTTATATGTCAAGTGTTGCTCAAACGCAACATTTTTATTAACCTTTTTTTTTGAATTGAGTCTTTTGAAATCGAAAGATTCTATTTGTTAAAAATAAGTATTAAAGGGGTTACACAATACAGAGATTGCTTTTGCGTCTATGTATACTAATTCAATAGTCGTAGAATGTTATAATTTATCTTATTTATTAATTTAGTGTCTGCGATCGAATATTTTGTAATTTGGAATGTTTGACAAAATACGCACGTACAAACATACGTTAAAGGTACTACATTATCATTTTATTCAATAATATATATATATATATATATATATATATATATATATAGGGTGGGTATATATATATGTACACACACACCCACATATATATATATATATATATATATATATATATATATATATATATATATATATTGTGGTGAATAATACATAGCTTACCTGAGTGTAGCTGCCGGAGGTGAGGATGCCCTTCCAACACTCAAGAAGAACAATAGCCTTGTGTATATTTATACTAATAGAGTAAGGTAATTGTTATAAAATCTTCCTCCTTTGTGAAGAGACACTTATTCCTTTATTTTTATGTTACTGTGGTTACAAGACCTGAGAAGAAGGTCGCGAAGGAGATGGTATTTTTGGCAACCTTACTTCAGGTTATATGGCTTTTTTTCAACAATTTGCGGAAAAAATACAACAGTCCAACATAATTTCTAACAGAACTTGGAGTCATTAGTAGCAGCAATTTGTGACAATTCTGGAAATTGTTCAATTACTCGTACAAGGATATGGAGACCTCTGATACTTCATCCGTGGCAGATTCCAGGAAGCGCCACCGTAACAAGATTTTCATTCTGAAGATGAAAATCAAGGGTAGGCTTCGTTTGTCCCGTTGCACAGAGATTACTTCTGCTATATTGTCTGTAACCACAGGGACATTTTGGAATATATCAACAAAATCTCCATCTCCAAGTTGCAACTTTCCTGTGCCTCATAAGAGGAAAGAGAACTTTTGGAGTCCGATTGGCTTAGTTACCAACTGAATATACGGAAGAAATTAGAAGATATCTCTCCTGTAACATCCTTCAGAGGCTAGTGGCTTTTCGGAGCGACCTTCCCTTCCTTATACGCCTGGAGCTTCTATGGATAGAGCCCATTAATCATTCACTGTTAGACTTCCTCAAGTTTAAATCACTGGACCAACGTTCAGTTGGTGTGAAATAGAATGAGGTTTTACAATTTTTTATCACGATTTTTAAATTGTGCAGCAGGCATAGCAACTGTCGCAGAAAAATTAAACTTTTTAAAATGTCTGGGATACCTCTGCTGCTGATTAATCACTTAAGTTGCTTCAATACAAATTTACATCCAGCACTGCCAGTATTAAAACGAGAATATTAGGTTTTAGTGACATTATTGATAAGATATTCCAAGATATTATCGATTTATCCTCCAAGAGGGAGAGCTCTTATGAGAATCTTGGTAGTTTAATCTGCAGAATAGCTTCCATTCTGGAAGAACTGTCCAGCTCTCTCGATTGTGATTTCTCTGAGGATGGATCTCCGGGGTCCCGATTAATGACCGAAATACTTTTTTTGAAATTTCTGAGAGCATTGAAGGGAGAGCTTATTCAGTTATGCGGCTCTGGACTTCCTTCCCTGTCAATTTTCATGCGAGACACCATTGAGGCTATTAAACGCTTGGTTATTAAAAGCGGCGGATGCATGATTCTTCGGATATCCATCGAAACAATTCTCGGGTAACCGTTTCAAAATCTAGCCACTACAATCCGAGATGTTTCTTTCAGCATAGCTTCAGATTGTCAGTCTCCTTCTGGTTACTCGAGTAAACTACCTCCTCTGATGTTTGTTACCTTCGGTCGAGGAGGAAGAACTATCTCTGTAAACTACCTATTGGATACTGGCAGTGACAGAACGTATTGTCTGGTGATGTCTTGCACTCATTGATTTCCTTGAGTTCTGACAGTTTTGATTGTCATTTGAGGCTGACTACATTTCTTGGAGAATGTGAGCAAATATACAGAGAGGTGAAATTGGATGTGGACTTAGGGTATGATAATATGGGGCCCTTTCCGTACTGGTTGTCAACTCATTGGACCTATCCTTATATCTAACAAATTGCCATTTGCTGTTGGAAGAGTTCAAACGAACTGTATGTTCTCTGGCTGCCAATTTGAGTCTGGCACTGATTTGGTGGCTATAAGTGGAATTATGGGTCTGGATCTGGTGGAACATTTGGGTCCCTTGCAGTTGGTGCCTTGTTTGGGGGGTCGGGCTTCCTCTATCTCTGCTGGTTTAATTCCCTTTGGTGAGGTAGACACTTTTTTTCCTACAAACCCTGTCCCTATTTCAAGAGATTCTATTTTGTTCATCCCCAACAAAGAGGTAAACGTAGAGCACCGCCACAGTGAGTGATGGAGAATACTCCCCAAGTGGAATCATAGCATGTGTGCTTTATCCTGGAAGTCGATCCTACCTATGCAGACACCTGAGTTGATGTCTTTCCCTCTAGAGGTGTGGAAAGAGTATTGAAGAAAATGTTCAGCATTGAGTCGTTGGGCATTCAGGACGGAGAAGAGATTTCAGGATATGATCAGGGTATGATTCGGCTGTTCCATGAATCTATAACATTCAGTGATGGGAAATATCATGTGCAATTCCCCTGGCATGCATTAAAGCTGGGTCTGCTTCCTTCTAATCATGCTATTGCTTTGCACGTATTGGATCGAGAGGGAATCATTGAGGACATACAGGTGGATCCTCAAAATTTTGTGGACTATGTATGGGTACCTCATCGGCCAGTTTTCAAGACGGATCCAGCAGCTACTACTTAAATGAGGCCTGTATTTAACTATAGCTTGAAGGTCGGTGGCTCTGCTTCTCTTAACGAGGATGCATACTCTGGTGTGAATATGACAGGAGATATGCTGGACCTGTCGATATGTTTTAGATCGAATAAGTTTGTCTTGATTGCAGACATCAGAAAAGTTTTCTTGATGATTCGCCTCGCACTGGAGGAAGACAAGAACAGGTTCTGTTTTTTGGGGGTTTTTTTTGAAGGATGGTCATCGCCTTCGATATTTCCGCTACGTCACGCTGATTTTCGGATTCACCCCGAGTCCCTTTATATTGGTGAGTATCTTGAAGTTTCATGCAGCCCAATATCCCTTTGATGAATGTCGAGTTGCGATGGAGAACCAATACTATGTCGGCAAGCTGGTGGTGACTGAGTCTGACCCAGCAAAGCGTGTAAGGCTGTATTCCCAGGTTAGGAGGTGGTTACAGGAAGGTGGATTTGTGGTGCAGTCATGTAACTCAAACTGTGGCAGCCTTAGGGAGGTGATGAGGAAAGATGGTACATTGAGTACTCATGAGGCCGGATGGGAGATGGTGCTCGTGTACCGGTATGATCCTATTACAGAAAAGCGCTGTACTGCTCCTGTTAAGTGTGATCCGAGTGCATTTGATAAAAGGCAAATCCTTTCGGAATCGGCAAAGGTATTTGACCTCTTATCTCTTTGCCTGCACGTGACTATAAGGATGAGGATTTTGGTGGGAGAATTATGGAAGCGAGCCGTGCAATGGACGATGAAGTCACTCCAGGGTTTCAGTCTTCTTGGAGGAACCTGGCAAAAGACTGATCTAAATTTAATGACACGCATTTCTGCATACAGGCCCATGACGGAATCGAACTGGAGAGGTATACCTGGTTTGTGACGTTTCTAAAGAAGCATATGGATTTGCAGCTTACTATATTCAGGACAACAATTCTGCATTGATCTTTTCCAAAGCATGAGTGGCTTCAGTGAAGGATAAGACATTTCCAACTTTAGAAATAATGGCGGGTTTCTTGCACTGAAGTGTTTGCCCACTATCTTGGTTGGATGCAAGGGTGTCCGCCCTTCTAGGTTGTGTGTGGTAACAGATGCACAAGTGGGACTGCCATGGATTTTATCAGAAACGATGACTAGTAAAAGCATCTTTGCTCGAAACAGGTTAATGAGCCTGGATTTGGGAACCAACTACGGCATTAGGCCGACCTTCAGGTATGTTTCCGCCACCGAAAACCCGGCTGACTTAATCACTCGTGGATTAACGATTAGGAAGTTCCTATACAACTTAGACTTTTGGTATCATGCCCCTTCCTGGTTGCGCGGTGGGGTCTTGTCTTGGCCGGAGCAGGAGTTGCCCTGTCTTGATGATAGGTGCCAGCAGATTTTTCGTTCATCATTGGTATTTATTGATATTAGTATATCAACTGAGTATCATTGTAATAAAGAATGAGGATAAAGAGTAAAATAATATGATTTATATTTTAATGAATACAAACGGTTCTTAAAATTTTCATTTTATCATTAGTAAAGACTCAGTAAAATTTACATTGGGTGGTATGTGTAATACAATTAAATTTGGCACTCATGTCATCATTTTATACATAACATTTATTCTCACAGATAAATACACTTAATAAATTGTTGTGTGTTTTGCGCTTAAATTTTTTGGATACTGCAGCATATTGTTTAACATATTATAACATGAAATGCTATTTTTATTTAATGTTATTTCATTAGATATTAAAATCAATAACGATTCAGAACAAAAAAATCAAATTAAATACAAAATTCACGAACTCGAAATTGAATGAAACAAAGGAAATATAAATTAAACTCAATCAGAATGGCATTAGTACTGATAATATACTTGAAGCTGTGAGAAAACAGCCCCGTGCTTTATCAGTGAAATAACATAAGGAGAATGTACTATGGTAGCAATCAATAGATATCAACTCGAAACCTTGAAGTATCTTTATAATTGTTTATTTAATAGCATAGCACGGCGAAGAGACACACTTACAGTCAGATGAGAAATGTCCATGCGATTTTGATTGTATAAATAATTACATTGAGTGACAATTTTGGTAATACTTTCTATTCGTTCGGTCCACACTTAAATGCTTATAAATATTCCAACATTGTGCAACCTAGTTAACATTATCTTCAGAATTAAATGTTAATCTACTGTAATCCATTCTAAAGTTTCATTCATTTTTGTGTGTGTATATATACCATATTCCCTGCTTATCCTTACTTATATATGGTTCTTAACAAAAAAACATCGAGTCACACAAAAAGCAAGACATAAGGATTTGGGGGCCGTTTCGTGCAATTGTCGAAAAGTAACATGCCCATGTCAACAGAATTAAGGACAGTCTGTTTACAGTCGCGGTAAAATCTTTCAGCATACGAAAAAGACTTGTCGCGCAATGGATAACGCGCCTGAATACGAATAACAATATTTCAGTTTCGAAAAATTTTAACCGCCATTTTATCCAACGTTTACTAATTATCCTTACGCTTTGTTAGCGTATTTTTGTTTTTTCAGTGATTTTGTTTAGTGCATATGGGATTTCCCAATACTCCGAGTTCATAGGGTAAGTGTTGATGCTAAGACGATGGTGAGTGTACTTGATGCTGAGTGTATTCCATTTTGTTTATGACTCGGCGTTGTGTGTGCCGCCCCGGCGACTCCGCTAGTATTCGAATAACGCCTATATAAAATTTGCAGTGCGGACCTAGACTTGCGATAAAACATGTTTAACTATCCATGCTATTATTTTTTTTCTTTCCGGAAATGCCTATCTGTCCCCCCCACACACATATGTATATATATATATATATATATATATATATATATATATATATATATATATATATATATATATATATATACATGCGCGTATGTGTGTGTGTGTCATCGGAATACTCTAATACTTTTCCCGATTCCAATGCAATATCCGATTCCGATTCTTTATAAATCTCCTATTGTTTAACAATATGATTGTTATTTCCCCGATGTTCGTAAAACAAAACGTGAAAATTTGCGGATATTCCTAAGCGTCACAATACACATATTAAGGATGATCTTTCGATTATAACTTTACTGGTATGTTAAAATCATAACTATTTATTGTGCTATCACTATAACTAGATATAGAAGATGTTACGTGAAAAAAAAACAAATAAAAAAGACGATTAAAAGAATCATTTTGGCATCGGTGCCGATTACGATAATCCCACACTTTCGATTTTTCTGATTGCCGATTCCGATACCGACAATGTGTATTTTTTAACATTATTTTATTATTCCGTGTCTTGGTTTTTCATTGAGAATTTTGTTATGATCATTGTAATAATGTTTAATCTCATTGAAATCGGTTTTAACGCGTTTCAGACGATCTGAGAAGCGTCCTCGACAGAAATTATTTTCAAATGTGTTGGAGATGTAAAAATAGAATTTTCGTAGTTCATTTGAAGTGTTTCCAAAGGGTTGAAGCGTGTAAGTGTCTACTATTCATTGGAATGTTCAATTTTTATTACTCTTTTAATTGGACTTATCGAGGCAGCTGACCTCGGCTATGGTAACTCGTGTGTTGGGTTTCTCTCTCTCACTCTCTCTCTCTCTTTCTGCTTGTGTTTTTTCTTTTCCTTTTGGGTAGGATGTGTGTGTGTGTTTTTATTGATTTGAGAATGTCTGTACTGTTTTATAATATTCTGAGGTTATTTGCTTCCCTAGGAAGGTACTGTGACACAAGGTCGTTACTAATGTGTGTGTGAGGAGGGTGGGAGCTCTTCTGAAATAAGGGTAGCGGTGCTGTCATTCTATTTGATATTTATTTTTTGGATTCTTGGGTTTTAGTATTGTGATTTTTCGTTTCAGTCTTTTCGGGTATTCTTTATATTATGTTTGTTTAGATAAAGGGTTGTATTTAAAAATATGTATAGGGAATGTTTTAATGTGTCTATTTATTTGTCTCCCCATGTGGGTATGGCCATCCCCAGTATCGGTTCCGAGTGTGGGAAGCTCTTGTTCCCTAGAGGAGGGGGGCAATTGGAGGGGGTATAGGTACGGGAGGGGGATGATAGAAGGGATGATAGTTGTCTCAGTCATGAGGGGTTCTCCTCCACTGACTGAGGAGCGAGCGAGGTGTTTGAACAGATATTATACTATGGTTCTAGGTGTTTCCTAGTGTTGTTGGTTTCGAGGTTAAGTAGGGGTGGTATTGTGCAGTGTGTTGTATTAGAAATAGGGGTGTTATGACTGTGTGTGGTGGTATGCGCACGTGTGTGTTTTAATGTGTCGATTCTGATTTATGTGCGGGGTTTATATGCAAATGGATGTGCATGTGTGTGTGCCTTGCATTTCATGTTTTTGAGTGTTGATATTAGGATCTGTTCAGTTCAGGAGGGAATCTTGTGATGAAGTATTTTTCCTGTGTAAGTAAATAGAAATACTTCTCTGTTTGGAAGATTGGCATTATTTTGAAGCTGTTTCCACTGCATGTGTGTACGTTTTTTAAAAAATATAGGTGTCTGTTATCTGCAATTTTGATGTTGTTCTTATGTAAGTCCAATCTATTGCTGACATTTTTGGTGGCGCTTATGTAGGATTTGTTGAACGCTGTGTATCTTAGTGCATATGCTACATTTCTGGAGGTGCACAAATATTAAGAATAAAAAAGGGTATCACACATACTCATTAGTAACGACCTTGGATCTCAGTCACCTTCCTAGGGAAGCAAAAAACTTTATAATACTATAAAACAGTACAATCATTCTCAAACCAATAAAGAAAAAACACACACACACACGCACACACACCCTACGCTAAAAGAAAATAATATATATATATATATATATATATATATTTACATATATATATATATATATATATATATACAGAGAGAGACATACATACATAGACGGAGAGAGAGACAGATAGAGAGACAGAGAGAGAGAGGTTTGTGTTTACTATAAACTTTTTACGCAAATATTATGCAAGTATAGATCATGTAGGATATCTGCATGAATAAAATTCCACTTTATAGTCTACTAAATATTATCATCCCATCAGTGACATGGAAATCAATATAGGGAATTTATTAAAATATATGCCTACAAGAGTCTTCAAATTAGCTAGCTCTTTTGAAAATGAATGCAATTCAATTGCCATATAAAACAAAGCTGTATCTTCTTTTTAAATAAATAGAAAAAAGGATTTTTACATATGAAGAGCAATACACAAAATTCACAAATTTATAAATATTTATTTGCACTAGCGAATACTATAATTTTTATCCGATGTTTAAAGTTTAATAGAAATATAGTGATATTTTTAGCGTTTTCCAGATTCAATTTGACACAATGTAGTGGCGGGTTTTTATTGGTTCTTCTGGAAACGAGATCCTTCAACCAGGACAGCTGCAGAATAGATTTTTAACCCTGAATGTTAAGTTATAGTTGAAGATGCGGTGATCTCCGAATCGTTTCGATTTTTTTTTTCATTCAATTTTCGCCCAAACAAAGAAGAGTGCCACTTTGAAGTAGCGGCCTAATATGGCGGACATAAGTTGCAAGATTATTATGAAGAGATATATGTAGCAAGAGGTATGTTAACATTACACTTGAACTTCTGTATGTCAGTACCGCTGGGAAAGCGGAATCCCGAAAGGTAGTTCAAATCTTAGCAATTCTGGAGGGAAAAACATTGGAGAAGAAGGTCTTTTTACACCTAGAGTCTCTACCGTGAAGAGTTTGTCGAGGTTATTCACGGCAGATGATATAAGTTGTTGTAGTTTCTCAGAGCAGTTACCATTAAATTACCTGTAGAACAGGCAGAGGGATGATACATTACGTCTATAATAGAGGCTGAATCCCAGATAACATATCAGACCTCTCAGGTTTACGACATTCTTTATACTTGTCCGGGAGTGAGAGACAAGTAGCAAATGCACCGTAACGAATGTGACAACGACACTCCATACATGGGCGAATGGTAGCCTTATAAAGGCACATAATATTTTAGGGCGTAATTAACTTTCTAGCATGTTAGAGAGATCCCAATGTATAAATTCCAGTTCATTTTTCATGTAAACGTTAGACAGAAGAGTTTGAAGGTAGTACTTTCGATTATGTGTTCTTGTCCATTGCTTTTGGTGATAGAGAAGGTGTCTTGTAATTATATAAGGAATCAAGCTCAGTCTGGCAGCATTGAATGTGACCCTCCATCTTTGCACCAATTAAACGACAGTATTTATGGCATCCTGTTGGGTTTCTGCCATATCCTTAGATATGTGTTCATCTGCCCCCGTCGTTCCTGTCATAGTAAGTGGTGTAATCAGCAAATATACGCATCTCCTAAACAATATTTGTCAGGGTGGTCATCTATAAATACCAGGAATAATAAAAAACAATCCAAAGATAGACCCTGAAGTACTCCCGCATTTACTTCATATTTTTTAATGTACGACCGTCGAGAACAACTTGGATTTTCTCTTGATTAAGAAGGATTTAATTACATTATGCGTTCTTCCAGTGATAGCATATGGTCTAATTTTCCTTAAAAGACCCTCGAACAATACCCAGGCAAAACCTTTACATATATCGAAGGCTACCGCTCTATCATACCCTGTTTTGTCTAGTGAACGGTATATACGTTCATAAATTACAGTCAGGAAATCTGTTGTAGAATAGGCTTGCCTAAATCGATATTGTTTTTAGGTCAGGAGTTTAGAAGATGTAAGGCGATGGACTAGAGTGGCATTAATCAAGACTCAAATATTTTAGTGAAAAGTAGCAGAAGGCTACTGGAGCTATGATTTAATAGGGCAGTTATTTCGCCAGAATTCTTGAAAACAGGTACCACAGAAGCGGTTTTTCAGCAGTCAGCATAGAAAATTAGAAAAGGTTTTTGTAGAAAAATCTGGATGGAACTGGAGTAACCTCAGAGGAACCTTTTTTTCTAATAGTACAGCCCTGATGAGATCGGGTCCACATGCTTTTGAGGGGTATAGGTTGTTTATAATACCATATACCTGAGAAGGGGTGATTTTCATATTATCTAGTGCGGTGTCTGTCCGCAAAAAAGAAGTAAGGTAGGGAGTGGTCTGCCGGGTCCAATGTTTAGTTCAAGGCAAGCACGCTCGCAAGTAGGTTAGCCTTGTTGGTTGCGTGCACGCTTACCTCATGATTGTTTGGTGGTGGCAGATTCGTTGTAGATTTTTAAAAAATCACGAGTTCCTAATTTATGTGCTTTGATCCGTTTTCTGATGGTTGCAGTGCCCTCTGTTTTAGTGTAGCTATTTCTCTCTTACTATTATACCTATATTCTATATACTTATTATATCGGTTGAATCTGCGGTACGCATGACCCCTATTAGAAATGCCAGCTGCACAAGTAAACTTAAAACATTGGGAAGAGCGATACTGGGGACATGGATTTTGAGGATAAGCCTCCTTCAAAACAACCTTCTAAGATGTATAATAGAAACTAACAAACCATGTGTGAACTTTCGCTTTCACAAGGCGGGAAATAGTCGACGATTCACCGACACGTGAAGCAACATTTTTTTTTCAGATAAGCCGCTACGGCATCGAAGCAAACTCAACGAAGCACAAGCAAACAGACGAGTAAGAATTTGCCGTCAGTTGCTCCGCAGCTACTGGGAATAGCGTTTCGGAACTACATTCTGTAAGCTGACAAAAAATAAAACATCGATACAGTACAATCCAGCCAAACGATGGATTAAAAATAGGCCAGAGACACTATCGCTTACAAAAAAGATCGATTTCGTAAAAACGCCATATGCGTTTGATTAAACATTGATAGAATTTACTTTAAGTTGATCTCAAATTGTTGTGTTTTCAACCGCCAAACTATACTGGAGTGAACTGGAGCGGGGCTATGAAAAGTTGAAGTAAAAACTCCTCGGTTTTGATCAAAGAAAATCGCGTTTGGATGTTGGAAGACAATACAAAACTACACAAAGTCAGGGACAAAAACAATAACTTATTAGAACTGGACGACGTTAAGGTTCTGCTGGTTGTGCATCATCAGATTACACACTTTTCTTCTCAATGCAGCTCATCTGATGCATTTGATAACACCAAGAATGCCTGTCCAGAATGATTTGATTTGAAGCATGCTAAATAATAATAATACTATATATATATATATATATATATATATATATATATATATATATATATATATATATATATATATATATATATGCGGGTCCGACTTTCGTTTGACTGTATGGGTGTGGATGCTGGTCTGACGTATCTACTTGTTACACAGCGCAACAGTACAGTATGCCGATGACTATAATGCTCCATATTTGTAGGTTTAGCATATTAGGAAGTGATATACAAATTACCATTAGCGTAGAAAGCGATGCTGTTTTTTGTAAACAAATTGCGCTTACCTTTTTTTTTATTACCTTTTAGCCCCAAACAAGGCACATTGCCACTGTGGTGTGGGGGGTACTATAAGGGGCAGCAACTACTTGGGTACAATGTTGGGATTCGGGCCGCAAGACGTCGGTTCACGTTACACTTGAACTTCTGCATGTCAGTACAGTTAAGGAAGCAGGGACCTGGAATGGAATTCAAGAGTCTAACGGTTCTAGCGAATAAACTACTGGAGTAAAATAATCTTCCACATCTAGGGATCGCTACTGTGTGGGAGTGGGATTTAGTTGCCTGTCGGGTTTGTCGAGGGTGTCTACGTCGTGGGGGCACAGGTGTGTGCAGTTTGTCAGAGCATTCACCATTAAAATACTTGTAGAACCGGCAGAAGGATTAAACGTTTTGTTGAGTGGACAGAGGCTGAAGCTTAGATGCCAGTTCAGGGTCTATCAGATTGCGACTCTCTTTAGGACCTGGTCTAGGAGCAAGAGAATAGCAGCAGATGCACGAGCCCAAATATGACAGTAATACTCCCTACATCGGCGAATGGTGGCCTTATAAAGGTACAGGATACTTTCAGGTGTCAGTAGTTTTCTAGCACGGTAGAGAGTGCCTATCTTCTTCGCAGCGGCCCTAGCAATGTTTTCAATATAAATGTTTCAACTAATGTTTCCTGTGAATATTAGGTCAAGCAGTTTGAAAGATTTACACTCAGACAGGGAGAAACTGGTCATTGCTTTAGGTGGCAAAGAAATTCTCTTGTAATTATTGAAAGAAAACATGTTTAGTCTTGGCAGCATTGAATGTGACCATCCATTTCTGTTCCCATTCTACTACAGATTAGAGGTTATCCTCTAGTGCTTTTGCCATTTCTTTAGTTATGTGTTCATTTGTTTTCCTGCCATGCCTTTTATAGAGTGTAGTATCATCAGCATATATACCTATCTCAGAGGCAGTTTTGCCGGAGAGGTCATTAATAAATATTAGGAACAATATAGGTCCAGGAATAGACCCCTACGGAATTCCCGCATTTATATCACACTGTTTAGATGTTAGACCGTCGAGGATAACCTGGATTTTTCTCTTACCTAAGAAGGATTTAATTATTTTAAGTATTCTACCAGTGATACCGTATGATTTAATTTTCCTGTTTCGACACTCATGCTATACTCTGTCAAAAGCCTTAGATATATCTAGAGCTCCCGCTCTGCCCTCCTCCGCTTTGTCCAGTGAATTGTATATATGTTCAGAGATTAAATTGAGAACGTCTGCTGTGGAACAGGCATATCTAAATCCATATTTATAGTCATCAGAAGTTTAGCATCTGTAAGGGGACGGATTTGAGCATTGTTAATTGTGGTCTCAAATATTTTGGCGAAAAGTGGGAGGAGGCTAATGGGGCGATAATTTGATTGGTCAGTTCTTTCGCCAGAATACTTGATTACTGTTACCACAGAAGCAGTTTATCAACCGTCCGGAAAGCATGATTCATTAAAGCATTTGTTGTAGAGTTGTGAGAGAACTGGAGCTACTTCGGGTGAGCACTTTTTAATAGCACAGCTGGGATGAGATCAGGTCAACATGCTTTTGACGTGTCAAATGTTTTTGATAGCATGTGCCTGAGCAGGGATGATTAGTAGCGTGGTGTCTGTCTGCAAAGGAAAGTCAGGCAGGGAGTTCTTGGAAGGGTTCAGTGTGGAGTTTGAGGCAAACCGGCTGGACACGCATATTAGCCTTGTCGGGTGCTGAGCAAACAAGCTCGTGATTGATGGTTAGTGGAGGAATTGTTGATTGCCCATTATTTACGACATTGTTGTAGATTTTTCCAGAAGTCACGAGTTCCTAATTTTTGTGCTTCGATAGCTTTTTTAGTGGTTACAGTACATTCTCTCTTATCAGTCGCTATTTCTTTCTTAACATTATTTCTAGTTCAATATACTTATGTCTGCTTGAACTCGACTTATGTGAGTTAAATCTGCGGTATGCATACTGCCTTTGAGCAATGGCAGTTGCACAAGTAACTCATTGGGAAGAGTGGGGCTTGCTATAAGATATCCGCATGGGAACATGTGCTTCAATTGCTGTTTTGAACCATTCAATGGTCTAACTTGCACACTTCTCAGCAGGAAGAGAAAAATATTTCCTCATGGGGCATATCTGATAAGATCTATGATGGCTTCGCAGTTAGCGTTTTTATAAAATCTCTTTGTTTTGAGCACAGTATGTATGTCAAGGATTGTATATATGTATATATATATATATATATATATATATATATATATATATATATATATATATATATATATATATATACGTAGCACAATTGAAAGCGCTCCTTTTGGGGGTTTCTAGATTAAAGAACCTTGTTCCTAACTTGATTTGCAGATGATTCAGATGTGCTAAGAATGTTCTTATTCTATTGAACATGGTCTGGTATTACTCAAGTTAAGAATGACAGTTTGTTTATAATATTGAACCAAGGTAAAACGATATAAGACTTAAGAAGTATAAAGGTCAAACTCGAAATAACTCATGGATACAAAAACAAAACAATATATATTTTTTAGATAGGCGTAACCAATTATTAAAGCCCAGAGGCTACTCGGGGATAAGTGTTAAGAATGTACAGAAGTTAATTGGGCAATATAGTAGTCGTTAGTAAGGAAATTCGGTAATTTTGTTAAATGGAATGGTTCATCAATATGATGTTTACGTTAGACTCGAAGACAACCATATTTTAGTCAACTGGAAATCAGGAAAACGGAAGACAATTCCACAGGCGTGCCGTTCTAAGAAAGAAGCTTTGTTCATGGAATCTAGGTTTAGGTTTAGGCAGAGATAAAGAGTGTGCGGAATTATACATATTGTTTTCAGCTAGAGAAGTGCTTTTTTGTGAAAGGTTGACGAAGGGGGCAATAGGTTTAAGCATAGTCAAACACTTTCCATGAAAATAAAGATACAGCAGAGACAAACTCGCAGCAACACTTCTGTTAGATAGAGGTTGCAGGAAAGAGAAAAGGACATTTTCTACTAGACTACGAAGTTTATTTGATATCTCGGCCGAGAGATTCGCTAATCCTATGAGATATGACTGACTGCAAGCACATCTGTTGTAGATCTAGCAGAACGGAAACCATATAGTAGGTAACTAAGAAGGATATTTTTGATGAGATTGTTAAGAGCGTTATGTCCGAATGCCCCCTCTCTCTTTCTCTCTCTCTCTCTCTCTCTCTAGTTCTCTCTTTCACCCCTTTTTCTCTTTTTCAATGAAAAAAGGGAGAAATAAAAATAATACTATTGTTTTAAACAGTTGACGCTTGCATTCTGGAGTCGGCGGACGCGACATCGCACGCGACTGTTTCAGCCGGTCTTTATAAAAATATGCTTCTCATTGTTAAATCTTAAATAAATTATATACATTTTTTTACAAAAATGCATTTGTTCGCTATTTTTGTGTAAACGCTAAAGTCAAGCATACCATTAATGCCGATGATAGAAAAGATGCCCATTACGACGCAATAAATAAGCGACCCATTCACACCGGTTATAACCGATGACATATCGACCTGTTGCGCTTATAGTTCCATGTGTCTATTATTAGATATCGTTGGATATCGTTTATTCCTCCGGAGAGTTGGTTGCGTACTCAACCAAATAACTCACCCCGAGGAGGTGATTGTGCCACGCACGCATACCACACACACACACACACACACACATAGACAGGCACACACACACAAAGACACAAAGACGCACACACACACACACATATATATATATATATGTATAGTTTGTTTGTTTTTTTATGTAAATACAGACATATCTTTTTTTCCGATGCAACCCTTTTAGTAATATTTGATCTCATCACGCAAGAAAAATTACGAAACACCATATATTTTGCATAGGTATTACAACTTATGCAGACAAAGATACCACTCGAGGATAAGAGTTAAAGATTGTACAGTTCAAAGTGGATAATATAGTAATCATATGTAATGAAAATTCTGTAAATTTGTTAACAAATGGAACGGCTCATAAAGAAATTGTTTAGGTTAGACTTGAAGACAACTATATTGTAGTCAGCTTGACACCGGTAAACGGGAGACAATTCCATAGGCAGTCAGCTCTAAGAAATAAGCTTTGTTCATGGAATCGACGTTTAGGTTAGGCACAGATAAAGAGTCGAGGTAATTAATGATAGGGTTTTCAGCTAGACGAGTATTTCTTGTGAAAGTTGGCTAATGGGAGGACAATAGACCGAAGTTCAGTGTAACACTTTTCATGAAAAAAAAAACGATACAGCAGAGACAAACTCGCATCATCTCTTCTACGAGATAGAGGTTGCAGGAAAGAGAAAAGGATGTCTCCTACGAGGCTACGAAGTCTATTTTGAACTCTATCAAGGCAGAACAATCCCTTTCTAGCAGTCCCTGCCCAGACGTGACAACAGTATTCAATCCTTGGGCGTATCTGCCTCTTATATAGATAGATAATTGCATCAACAGTGATATACCTACTGGATCGAAAGAAGGATGCCACCATTTTTCCAGCGGCCTTTTCAACAGATGTGAGGTACGTGTCTATTTTAGATCAGGAATAAAGTTACCGCCCAGACGCTTGTCAAAACATGAGGTCTTCTCAGGACGAGAACCATTCATTTCAATTGATGCATGATGCGGATCAGAACGTTGGTTATATAAAGATTGAAGCTTGGTTTTAGATGCATAAAAAGTAAGCAGCCACTCTTTACTCATTGTACAACGTGCTCAAGATCAAAAGAGAGATAATCTGAGAGAACTTTGTCGTTTACTGTGTAATATGTGCTAACATAGATGGTATTGTCATCAGCATAAATGTCTACGAATGATGTAAGGATGTGATTTGGAAGATAATTAATATATATCAGAAAAAGATTGGTCCCAGGATGGACCCTTGAGGGACTCTAGCATTAATACTGTGAGCTTCCGATTTTGCCCATCAACTAGTACTCATATGAGCCTATCAGAAAAAATGAATTAATAATTGAGAAGACATTTCCAGCTATACCATAGCTAGAGATCTTGTGAAGTAAACCTTTATTCCATACCCTATCAAAGGCCTTAGGTATGTCAAGAGCAATTACCCTAGAAAGGTTGCCTCCGTCGAGAGATATGCTAATCCTACGAGATATAAATGTAAGCACATCTGCTGCTGATTTAGCAGCATAGACACCATATTGTGTGCCACTAAGAAGGTTATTTTTTCTAAGATGGTTGAGTTCTTCTGTATGTTACACAGATCCCAGCAACATACTCATGACGCACAGGAGACTTATTGGCTTGTACTGACAGGCGGATGAGCGATCCCCTTGATGCTTAAATACAGGGCGTACTGATGAGGTTTTCCAGGGTGATGGGAAGCTATTCTCGTAAAGACTACGTTTAAACAGTTTTGTAAGTATATGCGCTAGTTCTGGTTTAATATGTTTTAGTATTATAATTGGAATAAAGTCAGCGCCGGTTGCTTTAATGGAATCAAGGTTTTTGATTAGCTTGGCAACATCAGGTACAAATATATTTATATTACAAATCTTGTTTTCTAATACAGGAGGAAATACTGGGGGTTGGCGGTCTTGGTCGCAAAGTTTAGAATTAAGCAGAACACTTCTTGGCAAATAGATGAAGACGAGATCGCCTCCGCCTTACACCACCTTGGTTTTAGATGCATTGAAAGAAACACACCACCTCCTTCCCCAGTGCACCACACGCTCAAGATCAGAGGAGAGAGAATCTGAGAGAACCTTGTAATTTACGGCCTTTGATGTGTTGCCATAGATGGTCGTATCATCAGCATAGATTTCGACGAATCGTTTAAGTATGTGTTTTGGGAGATCATTGATGTAGGTCAGGAAGAGAGTTGCGCCTAAGATGGACGCCTGAGGGACTCCGGCATTAATATTGAGGGTCTTTGATGTCTGCCCATCAACCACAACTCTCATGAGCCTATCGGAGAGATGATTTAATGATCGAGAACACTCTTCTAGTTATACCGTAGCTGAAATTCTTGTGAAGTAGGCCCTTATGCCATAGCTTATCGAAGGCCTTTGATATGTCAAGAGGAACTGCTTTAGAGAGAAAGCCTTTGTCAAGAGATTCACTAATCCTTTGAGATATAACAGTACGCACATCTGCTGTAGATCTGGCAGAACGGAAACTATATTGCATGTCACTAAGAGGAGTATTTTTGACGAGGTGGTTTACTACTTCTCTATTTAATATAAATTTCAGCAGCTTACTCGTGAAACACGGGAGACATATAGGTCCGTACTGAGAGGTAGATTGCTTGACTTCTTTAATGTAAGGCATAATGATAAGGTTTTTCAGAGTGTTGGGAAGCACTTCTCTTTAAGGCAACGCTTAAAGAGTTTTGTAAGTATGGGGCCAAGCTTCTTCAACTTCACTGAAATCAAGGTTCTTTATTAGATTGACGACATCACGCACATATATTTGTATGTTGCATAGCGTATTGTCTGTTATGGAGGGAATATAGGGGAGTTGATGACCTTCGTCGCATAGGGTAGAATTAGCTGCAAAATTATTGACAATTTATTTGGCCTTATCTGATGCTGATTGGTCCATTGATGATAGTTGGGATAGAATGCACGCTTCTGTTCAGGATCCTGTTTGCTATTTGCCAAAACTGGTGGGAATCAAACCGCTGCTCAGCTACTTTTGATTTAACGGACTGAGCATATAGTTCTCTTGCATTTTTATTAATCTTTTGCAGTGGGGGCTGGCATTCCTGAAGACAGCCTTAGTCTCAGTGCATCTATTATGTTGGTAGCTATGGAAAAAGTGAGTTCTGTGCGCAATGGCAGCAACATTCTGGGGGAGAAGCATGGCTTGCTGTTAGGTTTTTGCTGGAATTTTTTGGATAGTATGAATCGGTCTATGCCTACAATTAGTCATTCGGTCACGTCTGATACTATAGAGGGCAGATCATTTTTAAACATGGAATGCAGTGATAGATCGGATATAAGTGTACGGAAGCTATCCCACTCTGCGGTTGAGTATTGATATACAGTACGGTGGAGAGGTACATCTCCAGATTTATTGTATTTCGTTTTTATCGTCACTGATACAACCGCGTGGTCGGAAGATCCCAGTAGAGACAGAACCGAACTTGAACATAGCTCAGGGGAAGTTGTGATAAAAAAGTTTAGAAGGCTTGCATACCGAAAGTATCGGGCACACGGGTGAGCTCCTGGACAACCTTGGCGAGGTTATAGGCAATGGCAAAATCATGACAGAACCTTCCCTCATCTTCAGTCTTGTTAGAATGGGTAAGCCAATCTGCATTGTGCACATTTAAGTAATCACAGATGTCGATGCGTGAGCTGACAGGATGTGGTCAATTTTTCTAAAGGATAGTAACTCCGCTGTGTGGGGGCGATAGAGAGCAAATATAAATGTACTGATGTAAGCAGGTGCAGTCCGGAAACATATATAAAGAAATTGGGGTCTTCTCTGGAGATACCCCTGCCACACGCAAAGCCATATTTTATGTAGGCACATATTTGATGTCCATGGCGATCTTGGGGTTTATATTTAGATGTTAAGTAAGAGTACCCTTTAATTATGAATACGTCAAGGGAAGTGTTCGGCCTAATGTCAGTTTCGCTTATGGAGAATATGTCTGGTTTCGCCTCCTGTAATTGGGTTTCAAGCTATAGAATCTTCCATTAAGGGTCTATGGTTTTCAACCTATGGAAGGTTCCAGTAGAGACACCTGATATTGGAGAAGGATACATGGTAGTAGGGGTCTATGTTGGAGGAAGGGGTTCTAGGTTTACACGTGTTGTTTTTCTGGAGGTATTTCATCTTAAGGATTGGGGTTTGTGGAACAGGTAATCATATTTTTTGTTGCAGCCATGATAAGGTAAAGCCGTAACAATTAACCACTAGCATGGCATCGAAAGGCCCCGCTCGAAACTACTGCATTGTCCAGCGTCCAGTCACCAAATGGCAGTACAGCAGCCCCAGTATTTTGCACCTGCTCATAGGACGGCCTCCTTAGTGGTTACTCCAAGGTTCGCGTTCCTTACTATCCGGCGGATTACGTCATCCTAGATGAAACGTTTACCTCCAGCACCCTTACTAGTGACATGACCAAAAGGATAGACATAGCAACAGAAAATTTCCGACATCTCAGTCTACTGTTCAGGAAGTACTCTCGTCCTGGAGAGTAACTTTTTCTTCACTTTTTGTCAGAAACATTGGAAGTGAAAAGTTAGGGACAAATAAGACGAAGAGAGAGAGAGAGAGAGAGTAACGAGAACTGCCGATAACGCATCCACAATGCGTTGTCTACTCTCCATTATAAAAGGGAAAAGGGGGTGTAAGGACTTATTAATATTTACTTCGCTTTACGTCGCTCTAATTCGAAATTTAAGATATTTGGAGATGAATTTCTCTCCTATAATTACTAATGCAATTATATAGGGTACTGTAATTTCCGTTTAAGAGTGTTCAGTTTTAACTCTCCCAAAGGGACACTCTAAACAAAGAAATTATTAAGATAATTTAGCACTGATATATTTTAAGGATACCAATCGGGGATTTCATTAAAGTGTTTTCTTCTTTGCCAAAAAGCACCACTATCACGTTGGAAAGTTTTCCACTCACTGACACTTGTCATTCAAGTTTCGCTGCTATTGCGAAGTGGTGGAGAATGGGTTATTTGGGACGTTTTCATTTATATTTATAGAGAGAGTAAAGCATTAATCCTAATTTTATAAAAGACTATCAAACTGTAGAAATAAAAAATGACTACAGGTGAATTTTACAATCTTTGGAAAATATTTTGAAAATTAGTTAGATTAAAATACACCCTTTGTGTATAAAATAAATAAAAGTTAATAAGTTTTATAAAAGAGAATAAAAGAAAGGAAATAATTAATAATAGTAAGTACGAATCTATACTCCTATAAATTCGTTTTTCATTTGTGTGTGTTGCTATTCATATTTAAATCACCGTTTCCTATTTATTTAAAAAGAAAATACAATTTTCTAATATATGGGTTGTTGAACTGTATTCACTAGAAAAAGATCTAGCTAATTTGCATATTTAAAAAAATAATTTTAATTAATTCTCTATTAAATGTTTCGGTTTTCTAATGGAGTAATCATCTTTAGTTAACTATTACGTATAATTATATTCATGCAGATATTCTAAATGATTTGTACCTGCGTAATATTCCCGTAAACATTTTATAGTAAATACAAAATTGTTCCCACATGTATTTATGTATACGTATATAATTTTGTTTCACCATCTTGCCCCCCAAACTCCTCCCAGAGTGTTTGGTCTACAGACAGGAAACTTAATATATAATGTATTTAATCCATGCAAAACTTTTTATTTGGGATTTAGCCCGGAAAAATCGGGGCAAAAGTGTGAAAATTAAAAAGAAAATGAAATTTACCAAGTAAAAGTCGAACGCCGGTATTACGAATGCATAACGCAATTGCTATTGGTTCATGATTTAATTTTTAACCTTGCGGTAAACATGTTTTCATAGGTCACCCATTTCCGGCAGAGACAAAATATATCGTGAGGTCAACGTTTTAGTTTCGATTCTCGTTGATAGCGCATGACACTTTTTTATCTTTTAAAACAATTACTATATATTTAATCCAATATATCTAGCTTGCTAGCTATCTATATGTATACTCCCATGGATTACTTTTTCTTTTGTGCATATTGATATTCATATTAAAAACCTTCTTTTCTATTTATTTAAAAAGAAAATACAATTTTCTTATATCTTGGTTGTGGAATTGCATTAACTAGCAAAAGATCTAGTTAAATTGCATATTCTTTTAAACATACATTTTAATTAATTTCCTATTAGTTTTATGGGTTTTCTAATGCAATGATCGTCTTCAGTTAACTATTACGAGGTAAGTATATTCATGCAGATATTCTACATGAATTATACGTTCGTAATATTTGCGTAAAAATATTACATTAACCAAAACATTGTTTCCATATGTATTTATGTATACGTATATATTTTTGTTTAATCTATCTATCTATAAATCTATACTCCCATGAATCCGTTTTTGTGTGTGTGTATCGATATTCATATTAAAACCCTCTTTTCTATTAATTTTAGAAGAAAATACAATGTCCTTATACCTTGCTTGTGGAATAACATTTCCTAGCAAACGATCTATCTAATTTGCATATTCTTTTAAATATCCCTGTTAATTAATTCCATATTAGTGTATTCGGGTTTTTTAATGGGATAATCCTATTTACTTAACTAATACTGGTAATTATATTCACGCAGATACTATACATGTTTTATACTTGCATAATATTTGCGAAAAAAGTTTACAGTGAACACAAAATTGTTTCCATATATGTTTAAGTGTACGTATATATTTTTGTTAAACATATATATCTATCTGTATATCTATAACTGTCGTTGCCTGTGTGTCTCTCTGTGTACATTTCCCTTTGGAATAACTCTGTAAATTTTAAGTCTATGGCTCGTAATTTTATATAGAGCGTACTATAGAGCTTATTTTGTCATTCAGTCCTCATTCAATGAGTGATGTTTCTGACAAAGGGTGAAAAAAAGCTGCTTAAAGCTCGATAGTACTTGGTGACCAGTAGTCTGAGATGTCGGAAATTTTTCTGTCTCTGTCTGTCCTTGTGGCCATGTCACTAGTAAGGGTGCTGGAGGTAAACGTTTGTCTGGGCTGACGTTATCCGCCTGGATTAACCACTAAGGAGGCTGTCCTATCAGCAGGCGCAAAGTACTGGGACTGCTGTATTGCCATTTGGTGAGTGGATCTGGACCATGCAGTAGTCTCTGGTGGGGCCTCTCGATGCCATACTAGTGGGAAATTGTTACGGCTTTACCTTTTCGTGTGCTACAAAAAATCCTGTCTTTTTCTCTCTTACTTTCCCTCTCTGTACTGCTCTAGCCAAGTATGCCGACTTATTCCACAAATCCCCAAACCTCAACATGAAATATATCCAGAATAAAAACTCGATTGAACCTAGAACCCCATCTTTCAACGTAGACCCCTACTACCAGGTCTCCTTAATCCAACATCAGGGGTCTACGTTCCAACCTTCCAGAGGTGGAAACCCAATTACAGGAGACGAAACCGTACATATTATTTCTAAGTGAAACTGGAATACGACCGACCACTGCCCTAGACGAGTTCATAATTAATGGATACTCAAATTTAACAGCTAAATCTGACCCCCAAGATCGCCATGGGCATGGAATATGTGCCTACATTGAGGATGGATTCCTGTGTGGCAGGGATATCTCTAGAGAAGATCCTAATTTACCCTATATGTGCTTCAGGGTTGCACTTGCTAACACCACTGCATTTATATTTGCCCTCTATAGACCCCACAACAGCGGAGTTACTATCTTTAAGAGCATAGCTGAGACAATTGACCACATACTGTCTTCACATCCCTCGGCTAACATCCACATATGTGGTGATTACAACGTCCATAACGTGGAATGGCTGACCCATTAAAATAAGACAGATGACGAGGGAAGGTTTTGTCATGATTTTGCCGTTGCCTATGACCTCACTCAGATTGTTCGCGAACACACCCGTGTGCCCGATACACCCGGTCAATATGCAAGCCTCTTCGACCTTTTTCTCTCAACTTCACCTGAGCTATGTTTATGTTCTGTTCATTCTCCTCTAGGATCCTCTTACCACTCCGTCGTATCAGTTAAGATAAAAACGAAATGTAAGAAGCCCCCAGACGTACCCCTCCACCATACTGTATACCGATACTCTATGGCTGACTGAGATAGCTTCCATACATTCATATCTGATTTACCTCTGCACTCCATGTTTAAGAAGGATGTGTCCTCTATAGTATCAGAACTTACCGAATGGTTAATTGTAGGCATAGACTAATTCATACCATCTAAAAAATTCCAACAAAAACCTAACAGCAAGCCATGGTTCTCCCCAGAATGTGCTGCTGCTATCGCGCACAGAAATCACTTTTTCCATAGCTACCAACGTAATAGATGCACTGAAACTAAATCTGCTTTCAGGTCTGCCAGCAACCATTGTAAAAGAGTAATAAAAAATGTAAGAGAGCAATATGCCCAGTCTGTTAAATCCAAGGTTGCTGATCAGCGACTTGGATCCCACCAGTTTTGGCAAATAACAAATAAAATCCTGAACAGAAGTGTGCGTTCTATACCAACCATTATCAATGGACCAGAGGTAATCTCGTCAGCGTCAGACAAGGCCAAACTATTTGCAAAGAACTTTGCAGCTTATTCTACCCTATGCGACGAAGGCCATCAACTCCCCATATTTCCTCCTATAACACAGAACAAGCAACGTAACATACAAATAGCCGTGCAGGAGGTCGCCAAACTAATAAAGAACCTAGATTCCAGTAAAGCAACTGGCCCTGATGGCATCCCCATTTTATAGTGCTAAAAAAGCTTAAACCAGAACTTGCTCCCATATTTACGAAACTATTTAAGCGCTGCCTTAAGGAGAAGTGCTGTCCGACTCCCTGGAAGACCTCTTCAGTTTGCCCTATATTTAAGAATTCAGGTGATAAGTCATCTCCCTCTCAATACAGCCCTATAAGTCTCCTCTGTGTTATGAGTAAGTTGCTGGAATCCATATTAAATAGAGAAATAGTCAACCACCTCAGCAGGAATAACCTTCTTAGTGACACTAAATATGGTTTCCGCTCTGCAAGATCTACCGCAGATGTGCTGACGGTTATATCCCACAGGATAAGTGAATCTCTTGACAAAGGCTTCCTTTCTAGGGAAATTGCTCTTGACATATCAAAGGCCTTTGACAAGGTATGGCATTACGGTCTACTTCACAAGATTTCCAGCTACGGTATAACGGGAAATGTTTTCTCAATCATTAAATCATTTCTCTTCGATAGGTTCATAAGAGTAGTGGTCGATGGAAAAAAATCGGAGGCCTGCAATATAAATGCTGGAGTCCCCCAGGGGTCAATTCTGGGCCCAACTCTCTTCCTGATCTACATCAATGACCTCCCTAAACACATACTTAAATCATTCGTTGACATCTATGCTGATGACACAACCATCTACGGCAACACATCAAAGGCTGTAAATGACAAAGTTCTCTCTGATTCTCTATTCTCTGATCTCGAGCGCGTGGTTCAGTGGGGGAAGATGTGGCTGGTTACCTTTAATGCATCCAAAACCAAACTCATATCCTTACATCATCAACGCTCTGATCCCCAGCTGGCATCAATTGTGATGGATGGCTCTCGTCTGGGTGAGGCTCCGTGTTTTGACAAGCTTCTGGGTTTGACCTTTACTCCTGATCTGAAATGGAACACGTACATCAAGTCTGTTGCCAAGGTCGCTGGAAAGATGGTGGGATCCTTCGATCGCTCCAGAAGATATCTCACTACTGATGCAATTCTCTATCTATATAAAAGCCAAGTACGTCCAAGGATGGAATACTGTTGCCATATCTGGGCAGGAGCTGCTAAAAACAGCATATCCTGCCTTGACAGAGTACAAAATGGACTTCGTGGCTTAGTGGGGGATGCCCTTTTCTCTACCCTTCAACCTCTCTCCCACAGAAGAGACGTTGCGAGCCTGTCCTTGTTTTATCGTTATTTCCATGGCAGATGCTCGTCTGAACTCCAGTCTCTGGTCCCCCCTCTCCAATCTTTCACGAAAAACACCCGTCTAGCTGAATCCACTGTGAAAAATTTCCCCATTCTTTATCTGTGCCTAAATCAAAGCGCGGATTCCATGAACAAAGCTTCTTTCCTAAAACTGCACGTCTGTGGAACTCTGTTTCGTCTGCCTGCTTCCCTCCGGACTACAACTTGGATGTCTTCAAGTACAATGTTTACAAATTCCTGATGAACCGCCCCATTAAGTAAACACTTCAGCAAATCTCCTCACTAAATTAATGTACTTGCAATAACCCTTATCCCTGAGTGGCTTCCGGGCCTTGATAAGTGGTGATCACTGTGTAAAAAAAAACAAAAAAAAACTGCCATTTGGGGAAATGTATGTGATCGGTTTTCCGCCAAAAAGTCGGCTGAACAGGCGTCAATGCTCAACGATTTAACCTTTGAGAAGTCTACCAATCTCCTCCGATAATTTTTGGTCTAAACGCTTGAAATTTTAGATATAGCTGCCCTGGACATGGATCAAACTTAATAATTAGATTAGATCCCTAAACAATAAAGGTAAAGGGGTAACAATAGGGGTCAAAATTTTAAAAAATACCTTTTTTCTTTAAAAGCAGACACCTCACAATCGGGCAACGCCTGGCACCCATGATAGTATATCTATAAAAGTGAACGTGTCTGTGTATCTGTCTGTGTGTCTGTCCGTGTATATTTCCTTACGCAATAACACTCTCATTTTTTGTCTACAGACTCGAAATTTTGTATACAGTTTACTGAGATTTTGGAAAATATTGGTGGTCGGGTTTCGATCAGAAATGTAACTGTTAAGCGGTCGAAGTTCAACAATGTGACCCTTGAGAACGCTACCAAACCCCTCCGTCAATTTAAGGGCCAAACACTTGAAAATCTAGATAGAGGTTCCTTGGACATGCGTCTAACTAAATAAACTGATTTGAACAAAAAAAAAATAAATGGTTATGGGTCAAAATAGGGGTCAAATAAAAAAAAATGACGTTTTTTACTCATGATACACCTCCAAACACCCGGGCAACGCCGAGCTGAAATTCTAGTCCATCAATACTCCTATACATTCGTTTTTCTTTTGTGTTTATTGATCTTGATATTAAAACCCCTATTTTCTATTTATTAAAAAGCAAATACAATTTTCTGATGTATGTGTTGTGGAAATGCATTCACTAGCAAAAGATCTAGCTAATTTGCATATTCTTTTAAACATTCATTATAATTAATTCCCTTTTAGTATGTTTCGGTTTACTCATGAGCTGTCCATCTAGAGTTAACTATTACGTGTAATTATGTTCAATCAGATATTCTACATGATTTATACTTGCATAATATTTGCGTAAAATCTTTACCGTAAAGAAGAAATTGTTTCCATATATATGTATGTATGTATGTATCTATCTATATTTCTATGAATTCTGTTTTCTTTTGTGTGTATAGATATTCATATTAAAAACCCTCTTTTTCTATTAATTTTAAACGAATATACACTTTTCTGATATCTTGGTTGTGGAATTGCATTCCCTAGCAAACGATGTAGCTAATTTCCATATTCTTTTAAACATTCATTTTAATTAATTCCCTATTAGTTGCTTCGATTTATTAATGGGATACTCATCTTTACTGACCTATTACCTGTAATTTTATGCATGCATATATTCTACATGATTTATACTTGCATAATATTTGAGAAAGATGTTTATAGTAAACACAAAATTGTGTCCATATATGTTTATGTATACGTATATATTTTTATAAAAAAAATGTATCCATCTATCTATCTATATATCTAGACATTTAGACGACCCATGTACATTATGATTCCATGAGAAATTTTCTATCCTGTACTTTAAAGAACGCCAAAATATATTAAACTGTAGACGTGAAATAACAAACAACTGTGTTCACAAAATAAAACTTACTCTAGGATAGCGATACAACACAGCTTTAAAACTAACAATAACAATAGAAAACAAACAAAAAATAAATTAAATAAACAGGAATATACATAACCGATCACACATATATGTATATATATATGTATATATATATATATATATATATATATATATATGTATGCATGTATGTGCGTACACATAGTTATATTTATATATATATGCATATATATATATATATATATATATATAAAAGGAAAACGTCTACCTAAAACCACTAACCTAGTTCTAAAACAGACCGTTTGATCGATGATATGCATGTCCGCGGTAGATAATAGAAAGCTGATTGGCTAACTAAAAATCCTCAACATATATAAAAACAAGAAACAACCACAGAATTCGCGCATAAGCCTGACGAATCCTTTAGTGGATGAAACGCAGAATATTCAGTGAAGCTTAATCGCCATATATATTTTATAAATTACTAACTAGCTCTACCTACGTATTGAGCACTTTTGAAGTAAATTCTTAAAGTTTACGCATAAATCTATACTTTCGTATATTAAATTTATGTGAGTAAATGAAGTACTTATATCTATATATCTATAAAAGTGAACGAGTCTGTGTGTATGAGTGTCTGTCTTTCTGTGTACATTTTCCTACGCAATAACTCTGTCAATTTTTAGTCTACAAATTCAAACTTTGATATACCGGGTACTGAGATTTGGGAAAATTTATGTTGTCGGTTTTCGGCTAGAAATTTGTCTGCTTAGCGGTCAAAGTTCAAAAATTTGACCTGTGAGAACTCTACCAAACTCTTCCGAAAATTTGGTGTCGAAACACTTGAAATGTTAGATATAGGTTCTGTGGATATGGATCTAACTTAAAACTTGTTTGAACCAAAAATAATAAATGTTAAGGGGTCAAAAAAGGAGTAAAAATAAAAAAAAAACAATTGACCTTTCTGGTCTAAATATTTGAAGTTTGTCATAAAGGGTATTCAGAGATAGGGCAAACTTAGCATCGGTTTCGGTGGAACATTTTTAGTTATCAATATATAAATGTATGTATGTATGTATGTTTGTATGCCTGCCTAAAACTTTCGACAGCGGCAACGGATTATACTAAGACTTCTATCGGTTTTAAATTTCAAGCTTTCATACGACAAATATCGAACAGTTATCTAAAACATTAATATATTCACATTCAGACAGACAATTTCTACAGGGACTAATTTTTCGCCGATATTTTTTAAAGTTATCTTCTACTTTAGATAGCTGAAACTACTGTCAAAATTTTCCCCACTCTTTATCCGTGGCAAAATGAAAACGTAGATTCCATGAACAAAGTTTTTTTCTTAGAAGTGCACGCCTATGGAACTCTGTGCCGATTGCCTGTTTCCCTTCTGTCCACAACCTGGATGTCTCCAAGTCGAATGTAAACAAATTCCGATTAACCGTTTCCTTAAGTAAGACACTTTATCAAATATCCAACACCAATATACTGTACACAGAATAACCCTTATCCCAGAGTGGCTTCCGAGTCTTGATAAGTGTTGACTACCTTGTAAAAAAATGGTCAAGTGTATTTTTTAGGAACTTAATTAATCCTCATAAAACAGTATTCCGTTTTAGTATTTTATATACCATTAAAATTATGTAATTAAAACTATTAATGAAAATTTTAGTTGGATAATTTAAAATGTATGATACGGAATAGACACATCTGCATTTTCGAAACAGATATACAAAGTACGAATACTGTACTACATAAAGTATATTACAGAAATATCGAACAGAGCTTGGGTATTAATTTTATTGAGTGTGACGTCGTGCTATTCGTAAATTTGTATAATTATAGAAAGTTTGCATTGTAGGTTCATTCAATTGTTAGCGGTAGATTCAAATAAAGGTGATACAAAACATATGAGGGATTAGTTATATCACTCATATATATATATATATATATATATATATATATATATATATATATGTGTGTGTGTGTGTGTCTGTGTCTGTGTCTGTGTGTATGTGTGTGTGGGGGGTGGATATATACACGCAGCGTGCACATAAAAACGTACATAGATATATTGATACAATATCAGTACTTAATCCTGAATAATCCTAGGGTGGATGAAACACGGAATATTCTGTGTAGCTTAATCACCATATACTTTATAACTAACTAACTAACTAACTAACTATATATATATATATATATATATATATATATATATATATATATATATATATATATATATATGTATATATATATACCCCCGTACAACAAAACTCATATATATATATATATATATATATATATATATATATATATATATATATATATATATATATATATATATATATATATATGTGTGTGTGTGTGTATATATATATAATGATTTTTACTATAATAATGAAATATCTACAGACACTAGTGGTTCAACCTTGTATATATATATATATATATATATATATATATATATATATATACACACACACATATATATATATATATATATATATATATATAAAGGATAAATATATAAGGATTAAACACTAGTGTCTGTAGGTATTTAATTATTATTGTAAAATAAATAATCATATATATATATATATATCAGTTTTGGTTGTATGTGGGTATATATATGTATATACATATATATATATATATATATATATATATATATATATATATATGTATATGTATATATATATGTGTGTGTGTGTGTGTGACATACAAACACGCACATGCGAGTTAAGCTCTGACCATTAATCATTAGTGCCACATTTGGCATCACAGATTACTCTGTAGTATATCTTTCATCTTTGTCTCTTGGTTTTACTGGATTCCAGGACAAGAATTTTTCTAGTCTGGTGGAGTATCCAGCTTCGTATTATTACTTTAGGTAATATAACTTGGAGAAGGTGCACCATTCATCAGAAAAGCTGTTGAGTAGCCGTAGTGAGGAGATCTTATTTGGACTGCGAATACTATGTGCTTTTGAATATTTGGTCAGGGTTTACTTCTATGGAAAAAGTATCTTCATGCCAGATTGTTCTGGCAAACCCTGTACAGAGAGATCTTAGACATTCGAGGACAGTGTCCAGTAGTCATTCAAGTTCTCTCCTGTAGGCATTCAAGTTCTCTCCTGTGGGCATTCAGTGTGTTGTTGGTTGTGTAAGAGGAATTGCGACGAAATTATTCAGCTATTTCCTCGTAATCTCTACTCCGACTTCCATATAATTATATTGTTAGTTTTTAATCTAAATCGGAGTATATTGGTAGTTATATTTATTTTAAAAAATCTGCTTTTTTGGTCTCCTCGAGTATAGATTTTAAATACTATGAATGCAATACTAGGAATACAATAACGCATTTTTTTAGACAATAAACTGACTCTGTGTTAAAGATCGAAAGCGTTGGAATATCCATATGGAGTTAGACATGCTGAAGCTCGCGTTCGGTAATAAGATGCTCAACCATCCTCTAGGGGTACAATTACTGAATATCATTAACTACATTTGTGAGGTTTACATCCTACATCAGAATAGTAGTTTGAATGATTCTATAATGCGAATTCATCTTAAATTATAACGTTTATTTATCTGTAGTGTGTTACCTTTTAACGTACACCAACACATGCTTCCGTTGAACTGGGATAATAGACTTACAGATTATTAAACACTACACTGTCTGAAAATTTCTTAAAGAATTAGGTGATAAATTAGCATTACTATGTACGTGCAAACATTTGTAAACAGCCAGCATATTAACATACAAGCAGATGATATGCTGCAAACAAAATAATATACAATAACTTGAAGTGTGTATTATGATGATATATTATGATATATGTTCACTCTAACAAGATCGGTGTAATACTTGACAGGATAAATACAGACAATTCAAGCTCAAAGGAATTTATTTTTTCAAGATAATACATTTGTTTCAAATTGTATAATAAATGAAACATTCATAAGATAGTGAACTCAGCTAGTGTAAGAGAACAGTAACTTTATACGACATGATGATAACGAAGCTAATTCAGTAAGATAATCTTAACGTTGATTTTATTATAGAATATTTTATTTCATTAGTGTAAATAAAACGCTCATTATTTTGTGTTAAGTGTTAGAGAAATGCATTTATTTTTCATGTTTGTTTATAAATAAGTATTGGGTTTATTAAAATACGTGTTAATCGTAAGGGTGTAAATAAGCGAGCATACTTTTATTATTATGGCTTTAAAATTGTCTGATCGACAATGATCATATTTCTACATGCCAAAGTTTTTCTTATTAGGGATAGAGTAGTAAAGGGAAACTGGACACCGTGACAAGTAACCGTTAATGATGGGTATAAAAATTCATTCTCACTAGTCCCTTTAATAACACAAAAACTATGTAGAAACGTAAAATCCGAGTAGAACGATCGATAATAATAACTACTCTAGAAACAAGCAAGTCTTGTAATGGTGCAACCTGTTCTGTCAAGCACAACGCTAGCCTCGTTTTATGCGACTGTTTCTTGACTTATATTGCAAGATAATCGCAACGTCAGCTTTGAATTATCGCCTCATCATTTTATATACATGTTTCTCTTTCTTTCTCCACTGGAAAGCAGCATTTGCGTTGTTTGTTTAAGCTTTCCTATGTTTTTTTTTTATATTTACTATTTGTTATTAAATTGCATGTTGCACTGCTTTTGCGATTCTGTTTCCGTTCTTTCTGGTATAATGGCTTTCCTTCTAACATATGTTTAATCATATTCCTCTTTGGTGCATTAGGGAAGAAAGTATGTCAATACAAGAACAAAAAATATATATTAATAAATAACGCAGTACAAATTATTTCAATTCAACAAATAAATATGCATTGATGTTTTCCTTATTATTATAGTAAAATACTACAAAATATATTATTGTCTATCTTAAATGTTTTGTCTGCTAAATGATTAACGTAGCAGGAAATGAGAACATTATGTTCATATTAGCGTGAATTAGAAACATTTTAATATACTAAAGAATCTTATTAGAACATTTACAATAAGAAAGAGATCATTACAGTTTATTAAATATATCGCCAAAACAATTTTAACATTTGTTAAAACAGATATTGACATATGATAAGTAATATTGTATTTGAGACATATATATGCAGAAGTTTTGCTATCTGCATTTCGTAACGTGCGCATTTTACAATAGTCTACTTCATGCTGATGTTAAACCAGTACTATAGGAAACGTTTTGTTTACGGACTCCACTTAAATTAATGTTAAACACCTAAGAAAGTTAGATAAACGAAAAAGAAGACAAAGGAGAAAGCAATGCTGCAAGTAAGCATCTCTTCTTAGGAAAAATGAGAAATAATTCTTGTAAAATCAATTTCATACGCTGTGCAGACAAGTTTATCTGTGCAGCATCTTACAATATTTGGTAAAGCAATCTATGACGCTAATTATTTAGGTGATTGCATTAAAGATCTAGTACTCTACGGAGCGGCATTTTTACACCAAACGTATCAACACATTCGAAATGACATTGCTTTGATAGTGGGTGTTTAATTTATATTTAAAAACAGCAAATAAACTTACAAAGATATGATTTGTTGTACACGATATTTACTTTTTTTATGCTGTTGAAAAATTTTAAGTATGTATTTGATAATTTCATTGCTCGAAAATCTGCAATAGACTGTAAAATATTTCTAGAGGTCTTATTGAGTTGATCCTAATAAAAACATTATTTTCTTATGGTTTATCTGTGGTAGACACACACACACATATATTTATATACACACACAAACATATATATATATATATATTTATATATATATATATATATATATATAACATTTGGACAACTACATAAGCAATTCGGTTCCTAGATATTTGGTAGGTGAAACATTGTAATAGTAAAATCAAAGATTAAAAAAGCATTAGAAATTATCCAGATGAGCAATAATATATATTCACGTTCTTAAACCAGCCTTTGCTTTCTGATATAATAATGTATAATTACCTTGACGCAGCTATTTTTTTATATAGGCAGTTGTGGATCATTTTGTGTGATTATTATGTTGATTACACAGTACAAAATGGTATTGAAACAATGAGTTCATATTTCAGAATATCAAGTAGAGTAGTAAGTGCCCTCTGAATTTACTTTTGACAGCTTCGAACCTCTCGCTTCCATATTTTGTCCTATAGCCCTAACAAGGTGCGAGAGATTATTCTGGCAAGATGGAATAATTTCTTTTCCACATATCTCTTATCACCGGCAAGTTTTTGTGTGTGACAAAAGAATTGTTAACACTTACATAACTTCGAACCTGTCTGGATGATTACTTTTAAAATGCAGATTGACGTTAAAAAATGTTGCCCTCAATATTTTTAAACGGGGACGAACTATGACCATCTCTGGTGCTATAACGGAATACAAATCTGTTTGATTGGACAGATATAAGTGGTATGATTTCAAAAGGACATACTCTTAAATTAAGGGTGAATAAAATATAGGTGCAATAAATATATGTTTATATAAAGATAAATACACATAAACACACACATTCACTAAAATATACACACACACCTACGCACCCCTAAATATATATATATATATATATATATATATATATATATATATATATATATATATATATATATATATATATATTGACATGCTCCAAATTTTTAACGTTATAACATGTGTGGCGTTATGAAGAAATATATCAATAAAAATATGTCATTAATGAAATTTTAATTATAAGTAGATCATAAGGTGTAAATCAAAGCGTAATAAAACCTCTGGCCCTGAACAAGAATATTGTTACGATTAGCGTTCTTTGCTTAGATAACTCAACATTACATTATACATAATCGTCTTACTGCAACACTGCAAATTACGTTCACAATATATTCTTAAGTTATATATATATATATGTATATATATATATATATATATATATATATATATATATATATATATATATGAGTTTTCGTTAATCCTGCCTAAAATACGTACTGCAATGAATATTATTTTGATAATGTTAGTATAATACACAATTAGGCTCTAGCAGCACAGCAAGTTAATTGTGTTATTAATTTAATAAAGAGCTAGGAATAAGCAATTATTACTGTTAAAAGAAGCGACCTTCTATCCCACTGAATTTGTTTTTTGTAAATAAACACCAGGATTTTCTCTGAGATTTTCCCAGATGTATATATATATATGTATATATATATATATATATATATATATATATATATATATATATATATATATATATATATATATTATTATATATATATAAATAAAATTAACTCATTTTCCCCGTCTGATTTGGGCATTAATAGGATTAAAAATGAAGATATTTAATGCAAATATAATATGCACAAACGGCAGAACAATATCTGAGGTGTGTTATAGGCTTATTATTTCGCAAATTCCTCGATAATCTTAGATTTCTTATATTTTTTCTGCTGAGAATTCACGGCCAAAATCGGTTAAGATCAATGGAAGTGGTAAACTATTTTCTCTCTAAAAAATTTCTCCTCCCCCTGCCACCACTTAACACCGTTTGGGGATCGTTCACAAGGAACAGTTGAGAAGAGAACACCGGTTTGGCTTCGTAGTTCTTTCATGTGAAGTTATTTAAAATCACTAAACTAAGCTGCAGTGCTCTGTGGCGTAGTGGTTAGCGTGCTGAACAATTCACATTATATTTTCACGTTCGCGCCGACCTACTGTAGTCGTTTTTTTTTTGTTTTTTTTTCCTAAACAACTGGAATGGACTTTTCCTGGTGGCCGAAGTGTTTACGGTGCAGATGTTTTTGTTTTTTTTTTTCACACTTTATTTTCCTTCTTTTACTCATGACTACGGGTTTCATCCTTCCTACTTACCTACCATAACATTTTTTAAAACTCCCCCCGGTCCCGGAAACAAACACTCGGGCAACGCCGGGTACCCCCGCTAGTTTTAAATAAAATACTAGGCGGAAGTTTCTCGAGAGCTCTTTCGGCTATCATCTCTTCAGGAGTAAATCGATAGCAATCTAAATGATATTGTAACGAAAATAAAGAGTTCTATTGGGGAACTTATTTAATGTGCCAACGTACGGGGACATAAATCAAATTTATTTACGTTTATGAAACGTTATATCAGTTTAAATGTCAGTGCGATGCTGGTTATGTTGGGCGATTATTATTTAGATTGCTATCGATTTACTCCTGAAGAGCTCTCGAGAAATTTCCGCCTAGTATTTTATTTAAAACCATATACACATTCTGTACCTCGAAACACTTATTTAAATATTTTCGGAAGAAGTACACACACCAACAAATAGAATTGTGTAATAATAGTGTAAGATTAAGGAGTAGAATTAGATCTACCAATCTCTCCTTAGCTTTTTTGCGTTCTTGTCTGGAACAAGATGTAGCCCCAGTTTACGTAAACTGTTTTGTTTAGTAAACGTATTGCTGCATCTAGAGTGAAGCCAAGTTTGTCTATGGAGCGTGCGTTTATACGTGACGACATGAATAAGTTGATGGAGAGTCTTGAGACGTATATTAGTAATCGTCATCAACTTTGGTCCGTAGTTAAGGGGTTCCTGTAATTTTGTGATTTTTTTTCCGTTTTTGTAAATATTTATCTATCGGTGATCAGTTTGCTAGGCAAAATGCTTCCAAAGATAATAGTAAACACCTTGCTCTTCTGGTTCGCAGAATATATGGGTGTGAACCCGCTAATGGAAGCAAACATATATTTCCAATTTTTCAAAAACTGTCCTTACAGAAATTGAAAATAGAGTTTTGTCTAGGGGCTTAGATTTTTGTATTCCCCCCACGAGTTTTAATAAAGAGAGAATACTTTCTGCCTTTGAAGTTTTGTTCTCTCAACTTAGACATAATGTGCCTAATTCCCCAGAAAAAAATGTTGGGATGAAATCCAATTTAGTTGCCTTAGCTCACCGATATAGTAACATTCCTGTCGATCATAGCGACTTTGTCTGGAACATAACGCAATTAAAGACGATGAAAGCGTTAAAATCTAATACCGATATTTATATGTGTAAACCAGACAAAGGTGCAGGAGTGGTGATTTTGGATAAATCGGACTACGTTGAGAAAATGGCAGTTATTCTCAATGATGATTCGAAATTCCGTAAACTCGGCTCCGTCTAGTTTACGGATAATACTTGCAAGAACGAGGCTAAAATGCAGAGACGTGTACTTGCATTATTTAAAAAGAAGGTGTTTTGCAAGGATGTCTATGACAGGATAAGGCCCGCTGGGTCACAACGTCCCAGAATGTATGGTCTCCCCAAAATCCACAAGCAAGGTGTTCCGCTGAGACCTATTTTATCAATGGTTGGTTCAGCACAACATTCTTTGGCTCAGTGGTTTGTGGAAATTCTGCAACCTGTGCGCGAGCTATACACCACGCTTTGTATCCCAGAATTTTTTCGGTTCGTTGATTGTGTACGTGGGTTGGTTTCTAATGCAGAGACGTCTTTCATGTGCTCATTTGATGTCTCTAGTCTTTTCACCAACATACCGTTGGATGAGACTATACGCATATGGCCCGGCGCTTTATATGATGGTCGCCTAACTGCTTTTTTTTTTTTACACAGTGATCACCACTTATCAAGGCCGGGAAGCAACTTAGGGATAAGGGTTATTACAAGTACATTACGTTAGTGTGGAGATTTGATGGAGTGTTTACTTAAGGATGCGGTTCATTAGGAATTTGTTAAGATTAGACTTGAAGACACCCAAGTTGTAGTCCGGAGGGAAGCAGGCAGACGGAACAGAGTTCCACAGGCGTGCAGTTCTAAGAAAGAAGCTTTGTTCATGGAATCCGCGTTTTGATTTAGGCACAGATATAGAGTGGGGGAAATTTTTCACAATGGATTCAGCTAGACAGGTGTTTTTCGTGAAAGATTGGCGAGGGGGGGGCCAGATATTGGAGTTCAGACGAGCACCTGCCATGAAAATTACGATAAAACAAGGATAGGCTCGCAACGGCTCTTCTGTGGGAGAGGGGTTGCAGGGTAGAGAAAAGGGCATCCCCCACTAAGCCACGAAGTCTATTTTGTACTCTATCAAGGCATGATAGGCTGTTTTTGGCAGCTCCTGCCCAGATATGGAAACAGTATTCCATCCTTGGCCGTACTTGGCTTTTATATAGATAGAGAATTGCATCCGTAGTGAGATATCTTCTGGAGCGGTAGAAGGATCCTACCATCTTTCCAGCGACCTTGGCAACAGACTTGATGTACGTGTTCCATTTCAGATCAGGAGTAAAGGTCAAACCCAGAAGCTTGTCAAAACACGGAGCCTCACCCAGACGAGAGCCATCCATCACAATTGATGCCAGCTGGGGATCAGAGCGTTGATGATGTAAGGATAGGAGTTTGGTTTCGGATGCATTAAAGGTAACTACCACATCTTCCCCCACTGGACCAGGCGCTCGAGATCAGAGGAGAGAGAATCAGAGAGAATTGTTCATTTAAAGCCTTTGATGTGTTGCCGTAGATGGTCGTGTCATCAGCATAGATGTCAACGAATGATTTAAGTATGTGTTTAGGGAGGTCATTGATGTAGATCAGGAAGAGAGTTGGGCCCAGGATTGACCCCTGAGGGACTCCAGCATTTATATTGCAGGCCTCCAATTTTTGTCAATCTACCACTACTCTTATGAGCCTATCGGAGAGAAATGGTTTAATGATTGAGAAAACATTTCCAGTTATACCGTAGCTGGAAATCTTGTGAAGTAGACCCTTATGCCATACCTTGTCGAAGCCCTTTGATATGTCAAGAGCAATTTCCCTAGAAAGGAAGCCTTTTTCAAGAGATTCACTAATCCTGTGGGATATAACTGTCAGCAAATCTGCGGTAGATCTTGCAGAGCGGAAACCATATTGTGTGTCACTAAGAAGGTTATTCCTGCTGAGGTGGTTGACTGACTGCTCCACGGTTTTCTAAAGAGATTCTCATTGAACTCATTTTAATGTGTACGAAATCCGTGGAATTTAGTTTTTGTGATATTATGTACTGTAAGGTTGACGGGGTTTCAATGGGGAGTCCGTTGGTCCCAACTTTAGCGGATATTTTCGTCGGGTACTATGAATCCGTTATGTTTAATTCTATATCTAAACCCACTGCATATTTCAGATATGTTGACGACACTTTTGCTATTTTTCCTTCGCAAAGTGAAGCGTCGATATTTTTTAATAGGTTGAATTCTTTATATGGGGCTCTTAATTCACTATGGAAAGTGAGAAGGACAATTCGCTTCCTTTCTTGGATGTTCTTGTCGAACGCTCAAGGGGGGGGGCTTTCTCTCTACAATTTATAGAAAGCCGACATTTACTGGCCTATATGTGAACTGGTTGTCTTTTGTACCTAAATCACGTAAGGTAGGCTTAATTAATACTTTGGTACATAGAACCCTCATGATTTGTTCGCCTAACAGATTAGATGTCGAACTCGATAAGATCAGGGAAATATTCATCAATAATGGTTATCCTGTGTACCTTATTGATGATTGTATTTTCAAAAATTTTAAATCCCCTAAAAAGTTTGGACCCTTGAAATGCCCGGTTTATTTGAAATTACCGTGCAAAGGGGAGGGGAGTAATATAATTTCAAAACAGATTCGAAGAAGTATTTACGATTGCTTCAATTCGGTGACCTTGCGTGTGGTATATACTACGAGACCTGCTTTTCCGTCTTTCCGCAAGGATAGTTTGCCTTACATCTAAAATAGTAATATTGTATATCAGTTTAAATGCCAGTGCGATGCTGGTTATGTTGGGCGAACATCCTTGCACCATTTGACTCGTATAAACCAGCATGTTCCATCGAAGATCAGACAAGGGAGGATGGGATTCGGTGGTCTCCCTCCTTCTGCAGCCTTGGACTCTGCTATTGGCCAGCATTTGGTTGACAACCCGTGCTGTGTCGATAGATGTAAAATAGATTGGTTCGAGGTGCTACATAGAGCGGACTCCAAAAACAATTTAAAGATTTTGGAGGCCGTCTCTATCGCGGTGCGTCAACCTTCTTTGTGCCGGCAAAAAGAAACATCAAACGCATTGTTTCTCTTTGGGGAACTATAAATTTTTTCTCCCGTTTTTTTTTCTCCCTTGTTGTGCCAACTATTTAATCGTTTTTTAAACGTAAATAAATTTAATTAATGTCCCCGTACGTTGGCACATTAAATTAGTTCCCCAATTGAACTCTTTATTTTTGTTACAATATTATTTAGATTGCTATCGATTTACTCCTGAAGAGATGATAGCCGAAAGAGCTCTCTAGAAACTTCCGCCTAGTATTTTATTTAAAACCATATACAACTTCTGTACCTCTAAACATATATATATATATATATATATATATATATATATATATATATATCCCTCTTGAAGAAGCCCGCATAAATCGGGCGAAACGTTGAGTATCCAGGTTCTTCAACCTCCATTTGATTTCATATGTGTGAACGTGTTATTATATATATATATATATATATATATATATATATTTATATATATGTATATATCCACATATATATATGTGAATATATATATATATATATATATATGTGTGTGTGTGTGTGTGTGCGTGTGAGTGGGTATATATTGTTTGACCAAATCAATCATCAAAGAACAGAGTTATAGCAATAAATAGTGTATTACACCGTTAGTCACAATCGCTTCAAGACTATTTGGACAGATTGAAAACCTATATCTTTTAAAAATTTTCACAAGAATAGCCTTCCATGAAACGTATTTAATAAAAACACTTTAACAATGGACACTATGGAATAAATTTGCCTTGTAACGAAAAACATGAGAAAACATTTTAACTTCATCTCATCCTTCCAAAATTTTTAAAGATTTTTATATTTACCTATTTTAGTATTTCTGTTTAAAAATATTACAATGGAAGTATAAGTTACCACTAATTGCCTATGTTTATTCTAGTAATATTATTCACTTATTTATTAAATAAGAATTTTGCATATTTCTTTATTTTACTTTATTTATTTTTCTTATCCGTACAAATCAACTAAGCCTTTTTAGCTATATTGCTTCGAATCTATGTTACTTTCTTATCCAGAATTTGCTTTGTTCATTTACAAAAATAACGGCTAATTTGTGTAATTTCAAAAAGCAGTTTTTGTTTAGAATTCATTTCATGAGGAAAAAAATGGTAACATTACTCTTTAATCAGTGCAATCCCATTCTTCATTTAAAAAGTAGAATCTAAATTTATTTTTCATTCTTTGTTTTCTTTTCTCCGTATTTAGATTTGCGATTATCTGGTAGTTTAGACGTTGAATGTGAGTTAACACTATACGTTCGAAATCTTAAGGCGTCTGTCAAATTATTAGTTGCCAAATTCTTAATATGTAGTTATGGCATTGAAAGGTTCGAGATTTTGATGCTTTTGAAGACTTCTAATTGGCAAATTCCTAATATGTAGTTATGGCATTGAAATTCCTAATGTGTAGTTATGGCATTGAAGCGTTCGAGATTTTAATGCTTTTGAAGACTTCTAATTTGCAAATTCCTATATGCATTCACGATTTATGTATTAATTGATCGAAACTATTTAAATCGTGGCTAAACTGAAACTTAAACTTCCAAAAATGGTCTGCCGAGGTTGCTCCAGCTCTCTCCAAACTTTACAATAAATGCCTTAACGAATTTTGCTTTCCGTACTACTGGAAAACCGCCTCAGTCGTACCAGTCTTCAAGAATTCTGGTGAAAGAACTGACCAAGTAAATTATCGCCCCATTAACCTCCTCCCGCTTTTCGCCAAAATAGTTGAGTCCTTAGTTAATCAAGCCCTAGTCCAGCACATAACAGCTGCTAACTTCCTGACTGACAAACAATATGGATTCAGGCAAGCCCGTAAAACACCAGCATATATCTTAACTGTAGTCTCTGAACGTATATACCGTTCATTGGACAAAACAGGGGAGGGTAGAGCAGTAACCCTTGATATATCTAAGGCTTCTGACAGGGCATGACACGGTGGTCTTCTAAGGAAATTAGATCATATGGCATCACTGGAATAATTCATGATGTAATTAAATCCTTCTTAAGTAATAGAAAAATCCAAGTTGTCCTCGACGGTCGTACATCTAAACAATGTGACATAAATTTGAGAGTACCTCAGGGGTCTATCCTTGGACCTCTATTATTCCGGATATTCATAAATGACCTCCCTGTTAAAATTGTTTCGGAGATGGATATATTTGCCGATGACACTACTCTCTATAACAGATATGAAGGGAAAACAAATGGACACATATCCAAGGAAATGGCAGAAACACTAGAGGATGACCTCCAATCTGTAGTGGATTGGGGACAAAAATAAATGGTCACATTCAATGCTGCTAAGACTAAGCTTGTTTCCTTCAATAACTACAAGAAACCTTCTCTACTACCAATAACAATGGCCAAGAACACATTCCCTTAAAGTACTTCTTTTAAACTCCTCGGCCTAACGTTTACAGGGAATATGAACTGGAATAAATACCTGTATAAGGCCACCATTCGCCCATGTATGGATTACTGTTCACATCTGGGCTGGTGCATCTGCTGCTTGTTTCTCGCTCCTAGACAGGGTTCAAAGGGTGGTCGCCAACCTGATAGGTCCTGAACTGTCATCTAGGTTTCAGCATCTGTCCAATCGACGAGATGTTGCATCCCTCATCTGTTCTACAAATACTTTAATGGTGAATGCTATGACGAATTGCAAACACTTGTGCCTCCCCGACGTAAATACCCCCGTCAAACCCGACAAGCTACTAAGTCTCATCCCTTTACAGTAGAGATCCCTAGGTGCAAGAAAGCCTTTTCCTCCAATAGTTTCTTCCCCAGAACAGCGGTTCTTTCGAAGTCCCTTCCAGGATTCTGCTTTCCCAACTGCACTACTTACTTAGGTCGTGTGTGTGATTGCGATAAATTCTGCTACACACATAGAGCGATATAATATGTTTTTTTTTTTAGATTTTCATATAAAATAGACCCCTTTAACTGATAGTCCGGAACAATATACTTTTCAATCTTTGTCGTTTGCCTAATCTGAATCCGAAAATCCTTCTAATATAAAGGGATGTTTTTTAAAAAAAATCTTCTAACCAAAAACATCTGTTCATTAGTTCCTTTTACATAATAAAACACTTGTTTAGCTCTATTTAAATCCTTCATTATCGGTCTTGATAATTTTTGGCAGTTTTTTTTACTCTATAGCATATATCAGGGTTCCTCGCAGTTATAAAATATACAAGACTTCCCATGATTCTCGGTATGATTTATCTACTATTATTTCAGATTTTGTGTGTATATTTTTATTAATATAATTTTCTAACGGTGTAGAGCGTTCTCGCACTCCCCCATTCCACATTTTTATAGTATTTTGTCAATGTATCCCGATTGATTCATCGTAATAAATCCTTTCCTTTACGTAAATTCTATCAAAAAATATTAAAAAAAAAAAAACAGGCGATTTTAACAAGATGGCTAATTTTGAATGTTTACTTATTTTTTTTTTCTTAATATCGGTCAACATTATGTCACAATTTAATGCGATTAAAAATCATCGAACCATAAATGAATAGTTTGTCGTCTCAGGGGTTTACGGCGCATTTTTTTTAATTGTTGTTCTATCATAAAACCATGCAATACTGTATTCCAACATCGAACGGTCCCGTTAGATCGTATAATGACGTTTTAAGTCGACACACGCTATTTCTATTTTTCATTATAAATCCATCTGTAGAGGTAATATAAATTCCACGGTCTATTGTGGAATTCAAATAAACATTTCTACGTCCATTTGATGGATGTTTAAGTCATATTGCAATTTTATTTGCAATACATTTCTGATTTTCGTTAGGTTTGTGGTCGGGAAAAACGTGGAAAAATATTCTATACCGTAAATCTGAGAGTATCCTCTCGCAACAAATCTAGTTTTGTACTGATCAACTCGCGATGCTGTAGTCTTTTTTTGTAAATACCCACTTTGTACAAAAACATCTTTATATTTTGGGAGAGGTACAAAGCATTTATTTGTTTTTTTCATGGTTTTGTTAATTCATCACAATCTTCTGAATAATTGCTTCGTTGAAGCTTTTCTTATGCCAAACGAACAAAAAAAAAAAACGTTTCCCATGAAATTGAACATTTCCCAAATTATATTCGCATATTATCTGAACTCAAAAACACGCGACTCCTTGTATTTTTTCTTCTAAGGTATGCATTACTTCTAGCTAAAATACATAACCTTAAAGGTATTCCTTCTTTACCAGCTTTTTAAAACAGTTAAAAATAACCAGATTTTTCAATTTGATAAAAGTTCTATTACAGCATGTTTATTAATGGGTGGAGCTGGAACAGTTTAACGTCCCAGCTAGACCTATATAAAGACAAAAAGAGTCCAGGCATTAACATGGGAGAGGGAGACTATCTTCAATTACTATCATAAGCCGTGAATGGGGCAACGAACTTATACTAAGGAGATATTAATAAGCCCTTCTAATTTTTTTCATTGGAGAGTATATAATGCATGTAGATGTGTTATCGGCTGCTCCAGTAACTCTCGCTTCTTCTTTTTTGTCCTTGTCCTAATTTCCAATGAGTGATTTTTCTGACAAAGAGTGAAGAAAATGCTGATATCTAGGTCGATAGTACTTTGTAAAGGATAGCCTGAAATGTCGGAAATCTATGTTTTTATGTCTATTCTTGTGGTCATGTCACTAGTAAGTGTGCTTGAGGTAAAAGTTTAATCCGGGTTGACGTTACACGCCTGATCTTCAGGGACCAGTACTTTGATTAATTACTAAGCAGGATGTCCTATCAGCAGGTGCAAAGTACCGGGGATGCGGTATTGCCATTGGTGAATTGATTCTGGACCATACACCAGTTGCTGGTAAGGTCTCTCGATGCCATACTAGTGAGTAATTGTTACGGCTTTAATATTCCACAAAAAAATGCTTGTCTTTTTCTCTGTTGTTTTCCCCCATCCGGCCTGCTCCAACTAAGTCTACCGACCTGCTCCACAAACCCCAAAACCTGAATCATGACATTCTCAAAAAACACACACACGAATAAACCTAGAACCCCATCCACAAAGTAGACCCTTACTACGAGGTCTCCTTCTCCAACATTAGGGGTCTACGTTCCAACCCTCCAAAGGTTGAAACACAATTATAGGAGAATAAACCGGACATACTCTAAGTGAAACTGGCATAGCGCCAACTACTTCTCTAGACGAATTCATAATAAAAGGATACTCCAACTTAATATCTTAACCTGACCCCCAAGATCGTCATGGGCATGGAATATGTGCCTACATCAAATATGGTTTTCCATGTGTAGGGATATATCCAGAGAAGACCATAATTTACCTTATATGTTCTTCCGGGTTGCACTAGCTTACACCACTGCATTAATATTTGACCTTTATCTTCCCCACCCCGTACAACAGTGGGGTTACTATCTTAAAGAGCATATCTGAGAAAATTGACCAGCTCGTGTCTGCTCATCCTTCGGCTAACATTCACATTTGCGGTGACTTCAAAGTCCATAATGTGGAATGGCTGACCCACTCAAATAAAACCGATGACGAGAAAAGGTTTTGCCATTATTTTGCCATTGACTATCATCTCACTCAGATTGTTCACGAACCCACCCGTGTGTCCGATACACCCGATCAATATGCAAGCCTTCTGGACCTTTTCCTCACAACTTCCCCTGAGCTGTGTTCATGTTCCGTTCTATCTACTCTGGGATCCTCTGACCACTCTGTTGTAGCAGTTAAGATAAAAATGAAAGGTAATAAGTCTTCAGACGTACCTCTCCACCGTACTGTATATCGATACTATATGTCTGACTGGCATAGCTTCCGTACATTCATATCTGGCCGACTTCTGCATTCCATGTTTAATAAGAATGCGTTCTCTATAGTATCAGACCTTACCGAATCGTTAATTGTAGGCATAGACCGATTCATACCATCCAAAAAATTCCAGCAAAAACTTAACAGCCAGATATGGTTCTCCCCTGAATGCGCTGCTGCCATCGCGCACAGAACTCACTTTTCCATAGCTACCAACGTAATAGATGTACTGAGACTAAAGCTGTTTTCAGGACTGCCGGCAACCACTGTAAAAGATTAATAAAACATGCAAAAGAGCTATATGCTCAGTCTGTTAAATGCAAAGTAGCTGAGCAGCGGTTTGGTTCCCACCAGTTCTGGCAAATAGCAAACAGGATCTTGAACAGAAGAGTGCGTTCTATCCCAACTATCATCAATGGACCTGAGGTTGTCTCGTCCGCATCATACAAGGCCAGATTATTTGCAAAGAAATTTTGCAGCTAATTCTACCCCATGCGACAATGACCATCAACTCATTGTATTTCCTCCTATAACTAACACGCTATGCAACATACAAATATGTGTGCGTGAGTTCGCCAAGCTAATCAAGAACCTTGATTCCAGTAAAGCAACTGGCCCTGATGGCATTCCAGTTATAGTGGTGAAAAAGCCCCAACCAGAACTTGCCACCATACTTACAAAACTTAAGGAGAAATGCGTTCGAACACCCTGGAAAACCTCATCAATGCGCCCTGTATTTAATAATAAAGGTGAAAAGTCATCTCCCTCTCAGTACAGACCAATAAGTCTCCTGTTTGTCATGAGTAAGTTGTTGGAATCCATATTAAATAAAGAAGTAGTCAACCACCTCAGAAGAAACAACCTTCTTAGTTACACTCATTATGATTTCCGCTCTGCAAGATCAAGAGAAGATGTGATAACGCTTATATTACATAGGATTAGTGAATCTCTTGACAAAGATTTCCTTTCCAGGGCAATTTCTCTTGACATATCGAAGGCCCTCGACAAGGTATGCCATAAGGGACTACTTCAAATTTTGTCCAGCTCCGGGATAACTGGCAATGTTTTCTCAATCATTAAATCGTTTCTCTTTCCATAAGAGTAGTGGTTGATTGGCAGAAAACAGAGGCCCAAAGAATTAATGCTGGAGTGCCCATATAGTCCATCCTGTGCCCAACTCTCTTCCTGATCTACATCAATGATCTCCCCAAAACACATACTACAATCTATGCTGATGACACGGCCATCTCTGGCAACACATCAAAGGCCGTAAATGACAAAGTTCTCTCTAATTATCTCTCCTCTGATCTTCAGCGCGTCGTACAATGGGGGAAGAGGTGGGTTGCCACTTTTAATGCATCCAAAACTAAGCTTCTATCTTTCCATCATCAACGCTCTGATCCCCATCTGGCATCAATTGAAATGGATGGCTCTCATCTTGGGGAGGCTCCATGTTTGACAAGCTTCTGGGATTGACATTTACTCCTAATCTGAAATGGAACACGTACATCAAATATGTTGTGTTGCCAGGGACGCTGGGACAATGGGGGGATCCTTCAACCGCTCCAGAATAGGTCTCACTACTGATGCAATTCTCTATTTGTATATAAGCCAAGTACGTCCAAGGATGGAGTACTGCTCCCACATCTGGGCAGGAGCTACTAAAAACACCTATCCTGCCTTGACAAAGTACAAAATAGACTTTGTGGTTTAGTGGGGGATGCCCTTTTCTCTTCCCTGCAACCTACTTCCACAGAAGATACGTTGCGAGTCTGTCTCTGTGTTATCTTTATTTCCTTGGCAGGTGCTCGTCTGTGATCATTTTTAAAAGTTACCTCGTAACTTCTTAGTGACACCTGGAATTGACTAAAGCCATGTATTTTTGTTTCTGTGTTATCACGGTGACAAAGTACTAGGTGATCCCCTGAGGTCCATGGAAATTAAAAGAATGTCACTAATTACTTCACCAGATACTTTTAGAGAATTTGCAGTAGTTTCGGTTCTTATAATATAATAGGTAATGGTGTCATATTCCATTCGTTTTAGAGCCGTCAGTTTAGCATATAAAAAAATAATTTTGGATTTTCCTTTCGATAAATAATTCTCTCTCAATATTGTCGATGCTCTGTAGCAATCGTGCAGGGCTTCTCTCATTATCAATGATATACTTCGCTCATTAAAGCACTGTATTAATTCCGCGAAGTCAGTTAAGTTCTTTTTAATAAAGTCGGGGTCGTTTCTGTCTTCAGGTATGCCTGTATTACTTTGTGGTGCTTTCAAATGCGGAGATATATTAAAAGTTTCACTTGCCACGATTCTTATTAAATTCGGATAAATTGAAATAAATACACACTTTGGGTCCATAACCTCCAGAAGTCTACGCCATATTTATTTCCAGAACAGGTTCTAATGGTGTGTTTTTATACTCGAGTCCTGGTGGTGACTGGTGTGCAGTAAGAACCGTTTCTGATGGTTAGTTGTTCTACACAAATGCTTAGGGCGACTGGTTCGCAGTAGACAGTTCTCGAGTTGGAATCCACAGACCAAGAGATTCTTCCCGTGTTGCAACATATGCGAAATAGCAACAGATAGGCTTAATATTTATGGGGAAATTCTGGCTTCTGATTGGTTGGTATCACAACGTTTTAATTCGATTCATTAGTTCCTATCAGCATCGTTTATAAATAGAACCTTTCGTCTATGCGGGATCATACCCCTTTATCAAAATATTTAAAAAGTGAATTCATCTATTTTTATTTATTTATGTTCACCTTTTTTGGAGGAATCGAGATGAAAAGACCGGTTTTGGGTCTGTAACACACGCTACTTTTATTTTGTAACTCAATCCTCATTCATAATGCGATGTGTGTCTGTCAAGGCGGGGAGAAAATAGCCGGCGTATATTTTTCTATGCAGTCGCTGGAGATGTCCTTCTTCCCTTTCTCTTTTTCTACCCTTGTGCTTATCTAATAAATAAATGAAGGTAAACTTTTTCCAGAGCTGATGTTATCCGTTTGATAGTCAGGGATATTCAGAGAGCGAACCTTGATTCACCCCAAGGAGGATGTTCTATCAACAGGGGAAAATGTTAAGCCTGCTGTATGGTAAGTTGTTGAACTGATTCTTGACCATGCAGTGACTTCTTGGTGTATTATTAGTGGGTAATTATAACGTTTTATCTGATCGTGGTTGATAAAATCATTTTTCGTTCTTTTTTCTTGTCTTAGAAAATTGCTGACCCTTTCCAGATGTCTAATTCCTCCGAAAAGAAAAATCTCAAGAAAAATAAAACAAGATAAAACCCCGAACTCCAACTCCCAACATAGATCCCCGCCACTACCAGGCCTCTATCTCCAATATATGCGCTCGACATTCCAACCTCCTAGAGGTTCGAAATTCAATTACAGGTTACTAAATTAGACTTACTCATATTGTGCGAAGTAAGCCTAGATTAGTTCACAATTAGGGGTGATTAAAATTTGCAATCAAAATCTGACGCGGAAAATCGTCATGGAATGTGTGCCTATATTAGTGATGGCTTTCCATATTGTAAGAGAAGACAGTAATTAGCCGTACATGTGCTTGACAGTAACACGTGCTCACAGCACTGGATTTATAGTTGTTTCTTATCGGCATCGAAGTTACTGTTAATGAAAATATATCTGAAAATAAAAAGTTTATCTGTCTACGAACCAGGTGCACCTTAAAATGGACTACTGTTGCCACATCTTGTCAACAACTGCTCGGCACTTTCTTTATTCCTTAAACCAGAGGCAAAACATAATAGAATATGCTATTTTCACCTTCATACACCCTCTTTCCTTAAGAAAAGACGTCGGGAGCCGATCTTTGCTTTATTGATAAGTAATCGTCTGAACTCTTATCTATGGTCGCCCTCTACCAAATTTGCACCAAAAAACCATCGCCAAACTTAAACTTTAATATATTTATCCCACTCTGTATATGTGCATAAACGTAAACGCAAATTTCAGGAAGAAGCTGTTTCCCCACTTTGTAACATTGTTCTGTTTGCATGTTTCCCGGGAAAATAATCTAAACTCCGTTAATCGCTTTAGTAAAATATAAATATTTTACTAAATATACGTCCAAAAAGATTTTAAAAAATGTACAATCAAATGACTGTTTAAAGGCTAGTTAGTTCTCCACATTTTATTAAAATATATGCCATATTCACGAAGTTATGACATTTTAATTATTATGAACTAATTTTATTGCAGTTTTTTTTAAATGTCAAAAAGAGGGGGGGTAACGGTTATTGAAAAAGAAAAGCATTGTTCGGGACCCACATACAGATTGTTCAGCAAAGATTTAGCGATGAAGTTGGAGAATTGACTTCCGTGAACAAGCGAAACCCCAAATTCAGAAAGGGTAAGGGCATCAGGAGAAACATTTCACATCGTGATATTTGGAAAATTCGTAGGGAAGTCAACCGAAACCAAAACAGCACCAGTGCTTCCATTTCTGCAAAAGCTGGAATCGTCCAAGATCCAGGTAGGTGCGAGGTAATGTGTTGAATGAGATGACAAAGAACATCAAAACTATTCCAAGTCCTACATTGGGCAAACACCATCGATAAAAACGATTGCTTGGGCACAGAATTACATGAAAATGGATTTGGAACGTGTCCTATTTACAGATGAGATCCGTGATACTCTTGACGATTAGGATGGAGCGGCAAAAGTTTGGAACTTGAACGGAATTCCACCCCTTACAAAGTCTATCGCATAAAAGAAGGTGGAGGCATCAGGTTTTGGGCGGCAATAATCAGGCATGAGTAGGTTGGACAATTCCGAGTTCCAGAGGATGTAAAACTTACCAGCAATGCGTACAGTGCCTTTTAGATAAAAGTTAGTCATCACGGCTTGATGACCTACCATTATCAGGTCGTTTTCAGATGATTTTTTTGCATGACAATCCACTAGTCTTATGTGTTAGGGCGACTGTAGCCTTTCTTAAAACTTTGAGCTTATTTGAAGAAACCCTCATGTGCTGGCAGTCGTGTTCTTCGGATCATAAGCCCATTGAACCTCTCTGGTCTCTGTTCGTGAGGGAGGAAAGCAATTTACTTCAAACGATGCGATGTGGAGGAAAATAGGTTATGTCGCCAGAACGTATAATTCCTTTTCAGATCAAACAATTTACGTCTACGGTGGACAAAATATGGTTTAAAGTTAGTTCAATATCGCCAAAAATAATTCATTTATTTGAGACTTAGCACCTGATATGTGCTTTTGTTTATCATACTTTAACCGAAAAATAAAAGAAAAAAAGTAATATTTTCATGATTAGACAACGCTTTAATGCTCTAATAAAATATTTAAGGAGACCTTCAATAAAGCGATGGGCAGTTGAATTTCCTTGGTTCAGAATAAAATCTCATAACTTTATGAATTTCGCATGAATTTGAACACACCTTTGGGAAATTACTAAACTTTAAGCCGGCATTCTTATTTTTTTGTAACATATATTTATGAAATATAGAAATTTTACTAATCTGCAATACAACTATTGATACAGTTTAATGCAAACAAGTTCTTGTATAGTCGTCTCGCTTAAATATGTAAATTTTACACAATTTGCATGATTAACGAGTATTTTTCCATCACCTTACACTCATTTACCTCTAAATGATGGGAGATATCGCCTTTTTCTCTAACTAAGGAAAATTACACATGATTGCCGGGATTTATAATACAACCAATATACATTTTCTTACAGTAATTTTTCATTAGTAAGAAACAAGTCCATATCATTACAGGTTATAAAAAAGAGTCGTTGCGTGTATACAGCATGAGATTCTTTCCAAATACAAAAAACGGTGAGTTCATTCGTCTCTATTGTTCTGTTTCCAGGTCAAGAGAGAAAGAGGGAGATAGAGAGAGAGAGAGAGAGAAAAGAAGAGAGAGGAAGAAAGTAGATGTAAGGTGCAAGAACATCCTTGTGGCAAAAAGCATTGCTGGAATTAAGTGGCGATGTTTGTTTATTTTCAGATGGTTTGTGAGTGTCTGTTAGCTCTGTGTTAAATGCGATTCATACAGTAAACTATCAGATCACTGGAACCTAAAGGAAATACACTTCAATAACCGTGCAGTTGTATATAGTCAATGCGTAAGTAATAAAATCAACAAATACATGTTCCTGGTATGAAGGTATGAGGAAAGAAAAAAGAGGTTACAGTTCTCCATATAAAGTACGGTTTTGCTGTATCACACACCATCACTGCAGCTAGACAGGTAACTACGTCAAAACATGGTCGAAACGCGAGCGCGTTACCGATGGGTAAAGCTTCTCACCGTTACGCTATACACCTGTTGCTGTGCGGGTAGTGAATTAACGGTTTTCGAATTCGTCCAAATGCTTAAGATAGATTTATTTACACACAGAGCATCTCTTAATACGATGATGGCAGTTTGTTTAGCACATCTGTATATGCTCAAGCCAAGATAGGAAGCATTATGTTAATCCACAAACCGTACTGATTAACTGTATGGCAGCTCTTCTCTGCGGCTAGACAGTCAACTACCTCAAGCAAGGATAACAACGCTAATCCCCAAACACCAGTCAAGTCTTCTCACCACATAGCTATTCAGATGTTGCTGTGCGGATAGTAAATTAACGGTTTTTACACACAAACACACACACACACACACACACACACATATATATATATATATATATATATATATATATATATATATATATATATATATATATATATATATATATATATATATATATTATTTCTACAGCCAAACACCCTCGCAGTTCACAGGAGCTATGGCAGCAAATCAACCGGAAATTCAAGACTCGAGTTTCGGTTTTATGTGGGCTCCTCAGTTAGACATACCGAAATCAAGATTCCTTACGTCTTGCATGTGAGGCGTATATTTATCACATGATCCAACGCGCTTCATACTTGAAAACCTATTAACTAATCCGCGGCGCAATTCGATTATGGAACATCCCTACTTTGTGTCGAACGAAGGATGTGGTCCGCCAACCAAGGTGTAACCAAAAACGATGTCTTACAAGTAGGAATTGTATACTCGCCAGGACAATGCGCTACAACATGCTAACCTAGCGATCAATGAATAATAAAAGTTATAGAATGTAAGAAAGTATATAATTATTTCCACAGCAAACAATATCGCTGTAATGTGGGCTGTCATAATTCGAGTGAGCTGCGTATATGATTGGCTGTGGAAATAATGTTATATCGTACATTCTTAAAATTCTATTATAAATTGTTTGCTAGATAAACCTGTTTGCTTTCATCGCCTGGCGAGTTCAAAATTCTTACTTGTATATCTTCGGCTGGATTGGATGACCACGCCCCTCGTTCGCTAGGAAGTAGATCAATAGCATAGTGCGATTCACCCGCAGTTTTCTTGGTGTTTGTTAATAAATAGACTTTCTAGCGTTCGGCGCGTTTGTATCATGTGGAAGAGTACTCGCCTTGAATAAAAGAATCGTAACTGTCAAATCACAATGAGGGTAAATGTTGGGACTTGGAATTACGGCTTGTTGACTTGACTGTCATGTCCTATTTGATCTGCGACGATATTTGGGTGTAAAAATAATTATATATTCTCTCACATTCTTTATATGCATATATATATATATATATATATATATATATATATATATATATATATATATATATATATATATATGTATATATATGCGGGTGTGTAGTTATACGCTTTCTTCTTGTTACTCTAATTCAAAAATGTTGTTTGTTCTCGGTGTCGACACAACTGTATTTAATTCTCGCACAGAGGACTGAGAAAAAATCGTTTGGAGTATAGAAATATCGCACATGGTATTAGACACAAATAGAGTAATTTTCGAAAATATATATTTCCCTTTATTTCTGGTTCTATTAGCTGTTTTACTTTCTTCATTTTTGTATTCTGCAGTGAATTATCATCAGAGAATGAAACACAATGTTCGTTGCTGGTGTATTCTTGTCCTTTTAACGTCGATGGTTGGGGGGTACGAGTTGTAGAGGATGAATGAAAGTCGCTTGGTCGTCTAAGCTAAATAAATTACACAAGATTGCCGGGATATTTAAAATAACTAATATATATTTATTTACAACAATATTACATTAGTACGAAGCAGGTCCCTGCATTAGTAATTATGAAAATAGTATTTGCACGTGTGCTGCATGAGATTTTTTTCATATGAACAACATGAGTGTATTTCCAGCAAATACAATAATAGAGAGAGAAGGTAAATCGAAACAAGATGAACGGGTCTAATACACCCCTGTGGCAAAAATGATGTTGCTGCATATAATGGTCGAGACTTACATCTGCCTTATTGCCACATGTTTGTGCCGGTGTGTGTAATAAGATTCCCACAAACTGTTACATTGAGTGACATTTTGGCATTAGTAATTTATTACCTTTATGTAAAAAAAGTGTTTACTTCAGTATATTCTTTGGATAGCGGTATTATATTTTGATAAGAAGACAAGCTCGGCGCTTTACATAATGTTCCGTGCAAAGCCGAGCGGTCTATTAATTACGCAAAGTTTTATTCATGAACATTTACTAAATATTTAAATTGCCATATTAAATGATAATTTTGATTCTTAATTTAGCAGATTTTGTGAAAACGTAGGCCTTTTTACGCCAAATATTAACCATTCACAAATAGCGTAATACGCACCCACTTGTACCAGGTAGAAATATAAAAATAAATTCAGAGAAAAAATAAAGATGTAAACTTAAATGTAAATAAATTCTGGAACTAGCATATGAATCATTAATACAATGACTTCGTATATCGACATGCGATATATAAAAGTATATATATATATATATATATATATATATATATATATATATATATATATATATATATATATATAATATTTAGTAAGGTGATTGATAATTCCAAATTCACATTAAAATTAAAAATTAAAAATCCGTTTCACAAGAAGGAACACCGAAAAACCAATAATGTGTAAGATCGTTTCGGAAACGATGTTTTTATTAATAATGTTGACATATATTTTCTTTTTATGAAAGACACCAGAAATACACCTATCATTTTAAAGTAAAGAAGATGTATCTGGAAAATATTAAAACACAAAGGGAAATAGTTACTTATTGATGTTGACAAGCAAAGTAATATGGGTTGAGATTAAATATTGAAATAAAAGTATGAATCCGAATGCGGTTTAAATATAATAATATATTTTGTTTATAAAATGTTACACTTATACATACATATATATATATATATATATATATATATATATATATATATATATATATATATATATATATATATATACCTTAAATCGTTCGCCTTTTGAAAACCTTAATTATCGTCAAAGCATGTGTAATGTAGCTTATAAATGTTCCAAATGTTGATTTTTTTTAAAAACTTTACTTAATTTAATTAGTAGTTACTAACATATTCTAACCGCTAAAATGATTCCATTTGCGTCCACTTTTAAAATTCAACATTTTGAGCATTTATAAGCTATATTCAACATCCAAATGGATGTGTTGAAATAGTTATGGTGTGTAAAAGGCGAACAATAAGAATGGGTATATATATATATATATATATATATATATATATGTATATATGTATATATGTGTATATATATATATGTGTGTGTATATATATATATATATATATATATATATATATATGTACCTACTAATCGAGCCAAAGATGTCTCGTGATGCGGGGTTCGAATCGTTCGACTAGTATTAATTGTGACACCCTGCACTGAAGATTCCCGAAAATGATGAAACACTAGTGTCTGTAGGTATTTAATTATTTTAGTAAAACAAATAATTATGAGAGCCCCTTTAAGAAATTCGTTTCTTATCGTTGGGCAGTTTCAGCTGCATTAAAGTCGGTCAATTTAGCTGTTATGCATACATCATCGTATAACGATTAGATCACTCTCTGGCTGACGTAAAGAACATTTAAAAATTTAAATGTTTAAAATTCGACGTTATTTCAAGTGGTTAATGATAGCCGAATGGATTAGGTCTTCGCTAACCGAGTCAGAGATGTCTCGTGATGCAGGGTTCGAATCGTTCGACTAGTATTAATTGTGACACCCTGCACTGAAGATTCCCGAAAGAATGAAACACTAGTGCCCGTGGGTATTTAATTATTATAGTAAAAAAATAATTATATATATATATATACATACATATATATATATATATATATATATATATATATATGTTCTTATTATTATAGGCTTGTATGTAATATACTGAGTTTTACTGGGTTCGTGTAATTCATTAAATTTTCATATACCAATACGTTTAAAGCAAAAGAGAGATGACTTAAAGAGTAAGCTACAAAAATATCATATTTCACTGTAACTTTAAATGGAACACACTTTCTATTGCTATCAACACCTTTTTTGAAGTTTTGGTTTTGTTAATACAATATTATATTATATTATATTATATATTATTATATATATATATACATATATATATAATATATATAATATATATATATCTATAAATATATATATATATATATATATATATATATATATGTTTGTTAAAATGTATTAAAACCATATTATTATGACATTATATTCAAACCGAATTCGGATTCATAATTGTATTCTAATTTTTTTTCTCAACCAATATTACTTTGCTTGTCAACATCAATAACTAACTATTTCCCTGTGTATTTTAATATTTTCTAGGTTCATCTGGCTTATTAAAAATGCTAGGTTTATTTATGGTGTCTCTTATAAAAAAACAACCATCCAATAGTTTTGCTGATAAGGAGACTTCGTTTTAAAAAAATCTATATGTCCAAATTATTGTCCATGGCTTAATGTCTATCGCAATAAAAACATCGTTTCCAAAACGATCGTGTAAATTAGTTGTATTGTTGTGTTCCTTCTTTTGTCACAGATTTTTAATTTTTAATTTGTATTTACATTTTAAATTATCACCTTACTGAATTTTAAAACAGCCTAGGATATTTGCCTTATGAGCTTGTTATATATCTCTGCATTACCACGAGCAATGTTCTTTTCTTGTGTTTTTACTAAATTAGTGATTATATTATCACATTAACATACACTCCGCTCATTAAACTACTGTTCTTACCCACTTTATATATATATATATATATATATATATATATATATATATATATATATATATATATATATATATATATATATATATGTATATATATACTAGGTGGTCAGCCAGGTCCTTGCCCGGCCCACATGTGACTCTTCATAACTTGTCATACTTTGTGAAGATTTCCAAGGATTGGGCCATAATTTGTATACGTAATTTCGTAGATACCGCAGAGGTCATTTTTTTACAAATTCGACACTAATTTGGACGCCTGAACATCTATTAGTTAGTCTCGAATCAAAGTACAAGTTTTCTGCATGTTTAAGTTACCTACATCTAAACTTTTGACCCAAAAACGGCGAAGGACTATGGTAGAATCTTCGAAGATAAACTTTTTCAACTTTGACATTTTGACAACCAAATTTTCGACCAAAAATTGATTAAACTGATTGCCATTTGGGTGAATACACGTTATGTTCTAATGTACAATTCTTGAATCCAAGATTGGCTGAGTATTTTACTTTACACTTCAAAGGTCAAATCTGTTGAACTTTTACCCTTTGGCATCTCAAATTTTCGATCCAAACCGAATAAAAACTTGCCTAATCTCTGGATAGCCTTTATGTAAGATTTCAAATGTTTACACCAAAAATTTGCTGAGTAGTTTTGTAGAGATCACAGAGGTTAATTTGATTAAAACTCTGACCCCAATTTTGTAACATTGTAATACTAACTACTGTGTCAATTTACAGTCTACAGACTCGAGATTTTACATAAGGTATATTGGGATTTCGGAAAATATTGTTAATCGATTTTTGGCCAGAACTGTTTCTGTCAAGGGTCAAACATCAACGATCTTACGTTTTAAAACTTTACCGAACTCCTCTGCCGATTTTAGGTGTAAACACTTGAAGTTACTATAAATTGGATTTTATTTAAATTGAATCGGTAACAATTACTGTTAAGAGTACGGAATTTGGGTCAAAGTTAAAAGTATTGTTAATAGGCAGAAATAAGAAGCTCACAAAATTAATGCTGGAGTCCCTTTAGAGTTCCATACTGGGCCCAACTCTCTTCCTATTTTGCATCTATGATCTTCCAAAGCATATCCTTAGTTAATTTGTAGATATTTACGCTGTCGACACTACCATCTTTGGGAGTAAATCAAAGACCGGAAACACCAACGTTCTCTCTGATTCTCTTTCTTCGGATCTTGAGGAGGTGGTACAATGGGGAAGAGGTGGCTGGTTACTTTTAATACATCTAAAACCAAGCTTTTTTCTTAACATCATCACACTCTAATCCCCCTATGGCATTAATTAAAATGAATGTCTCTCGTCTTGGGGGCCCCTCATGCTTTGACAAGCTTCTGAGCTTGACCTTTACTCCTGATCTTAAATGGAATTGATCTATTGTCAATGTCGCTGGAAAAATGGTGGAATCTTTCTATCGATCCAGAAGATATCTCACTGGTGATGCAATTCTCTATCTATATAACAGCCAGGTACGCCCAAGGATGGAGTACTCTTGCCACATCTGGGCAGGCACTACTAGAAAGATCTTATCCTGCCTTGACAGTGTTCAAAATATACTTCGTAGCCTAGTGGGGGATTCGCTTTTCTCTTCCCTGCAACCACTTTCTCACAGAAGAGACGTTGCGGGTCTGCACCTGGTTTATATTTATTTTCATAAGAAGTGTTCGTCTGCAGTCAACTCTATGGTATCCCCTCGCCAAACATTCACGAAAAACACTTGTCTTGCTGAAAACACTATAAATAATTCCCCTCCACTCTTTATCAATGCCTAAACCTAAACGTATATTACATGAACAACGCGTTTTTCTTAGCACTGCGCACGTGTGGAACTTTCTCCCATTGGCTTGGGTTCCGGTTGACTAAAATATGGCCGTCTTCAAGTTCAACGGAAACAAGTTCTTTATGAGCCGTTCCCCTTAAGTAATCCAATTTACTAAATCTCCAATACAAACAATTACTATATCACTGTCCTATTGGCCACTGTACATTTAAAAAAAAAAGTATTTACTCTTCACCCCAAACAAGGCAAGTTCCACTTTGATGTAGGGGGCTAATATCGGGGACAGTTTGCGATTACATTAGGAAAGGAGATGACTAGAAAGATGTTTGTTACATGAACTTCTACATATAACTACAGTTGGGAAAGCAGTATATCGGAAGGGAGTTCCATAGACTTGCAGTTCTGGGGAAAGAACTATTGGAGTAAAGGATTTCTTACACCTAGAGATCTCTTATGTATAGGGGTGGAACTTTTTTTTTATTACATTTTCCCACCAAACAAGGCACATTGCCACTCAGATGTAGGGGGCTACTATCAGGGTCAGCAACTACGGGGGCACTATGTAGGGATTTGGACAGCAAGATGTCGGTTCACGTTGCACTTGAACTTTTGCTTGTCAGTACAGTTAGGGAAGTATGATCCTGGAATGGAATTCCAGAGTCTAGCGGTTTTGGGGAAGAAACTACTGGAGTAGAAGGATCTTTTGCATCTAGGGATCTCTACTGTGTGGGGTGGGATTTAGCTGCCTGTCGGGTTTGTCGAGTGTGTCTGCAACGTGGGGCACAAGTGTCTGCAGTTCGTCAGAGCACTCACCATTAAAATACTTGTAGAACAAGCAGAGGGATGCAACGTTTCGTCGATTGGACAGAGGCTGAAGCTTAGATGCCAGTTCAGTGCCTATCAGATTGGCGACTCTTTTTTGAACCTTGTCTAGGAGCGAGAGACTAGTAGTAGACGCACCAGCCCAGATGTGACAACAATACTCCATACATGGGCGAATGGTGGCCTTATAGAGATACAGGAAACTTTCAGGTGTCAGTAGTTTTCTAGCACGGTTGAGAGAGCCTATCTTTTTTGCAGCAGCCCTGACAATGTTTTCAATATAATTGTTCCAGCTAATGTTTCCTTTGAACGTTAGGCCAAGCAGTTTGAAAAATGTACTCTCAGATAGGGAGTCATTGGCCATTGCTATTGGTGGCAGATAAGGTTTCTTGTAGTTATGGAAGGAAACCTGTTTGGTTTTGGCAGCATTGAATGTGACCATCCATTTATGTCCCCATTCCACTACATATTGGAGGTCATCCTCTAGTGTTTTTGCCATTGCTTTAGATATGTGTTCATTTGTTTTCCTGTCATGCCTTTTATAGAGTGTAGTGTCATCAGCATATATACCCATCTCAGAGGCAGTTTTGTCGGGGAGGTCATTAATAAGTATCAGGAACACTAGAGGTCCAAGAATAGACCCCTGGGCCATTCCCGCATTTATATCACACTGTTTAGATGTTCGACCGTCGAGGACAACCTGGATTTTTCTCTTGTCTAAGAAGGATTCAATTATGCTAAGTATTCTACCAGTGATACCGTATGATTCAATTTTCCTGAGGAGACCCTTGTGCTATACCCTGTAAAAACCCTTAGATATATCTAGAGCTACCGCTCTGCACTCCTGCGCTTTATCCAGTGAATGGTATATACGTTCAGATATTACAGTGAGAATGTCAGCTGTGGAATGGGCTTGTCTAAATCCATATTGTTGGTCAGTCAGAAGTTTCGCGTCTGTAAGGTGCCGGACTAGAACATTGTTAATCATGGTCTAAACTATTTTGGCAAAAAGTGGGAGGAGGCTAATCGGGCGATAATTTGATGGGTCAGTTCTTTCGCCAGAATTCTTGAATATTGGTACCACAGAAGCGGTTTTCCAACAGCCCGGAAAACATTATTCCTTAATGCATTTGTGGAAGAGTTTGGAGAAAACTTGAGCTACTTCAGCTGAGCACTTTTTTTATAGAACAGCTGGGATGAGATCAGGCCCGCATGCTTTGGAAATGTCAAGATTTATTATGATAGCATGAACCTGAGCAGGGGTGATTTTTAGATCGTCTAGCGTGGCGTCTGTCCGCAAAGGAAAGTCAGGCAGGGGGTGGTTGGTAGGGACCAGTGTGGAGTTCGAGGCAAACCGGCTGGCAAGCATATTAGCTTTGTCGGTTGCTGAGAAAACAACCTCGTGATTGTTTGTTAGTGGGGGAATTATTGATTGCCCATTGTTTACTACACTGTTGTAGATTTTCCAGAAGTCACGATTTCCTAATTTTTGTGCTTCGATGCGTTTTTTAGCGGTTTCAGTAAATTCTCTCTAAGCTGTCGCTATTTCTTTCTTAACGTTATTTCTCGCTTCTATGTACTTCTGTTTGTTTGTACTGGACTTATGTCGGTTAAGTCTGTGGTATGCATCCTGCCTTTGAGCAATGGCAGTTGTGCAAGTCGAAGTAAACAATTGGGGAGAGTAGGGCCTGCTATAAAATTTCGCCACGGGAACATGTGCTTCCATTGCTGTTTTGAACCATTCAGTGGTCTCATTTGCACACTTTTCGGCAGGAAGAGAAAAAATATTTCCCTATGGGGCATCTCTGATAAGATCTCTGATGGCTTCCCAGTCAGCCTTTTTAAAATATCTCGTTGTTTTGAGCACTGGCTCTTCAGTTTTGTGAATTTAGGGCGATTTCTACCATTATCACTGCTTGGTCAGCGTTCCCGAGTGGGCTGTTAGCATTTGTTGTACAATCCTCGGGAACTGTAGTCAGAAACAGATCTAGAAGTGATGCTTGTTGTTCTTGCTGGTCAGGGAAACGCGTTGGAAACGTAACTATTTGTGATAGGGAGTGAGATATAGCAAAACTATGTTTTGTGCTGCCCGCTGCATCTGTGTGAGTAGAGAATCCAAGTCAGTGTTTGTGGTGAACATTAAAGTCGCCAAATACATGGACTTGGGCGCTATTGTCAAGGGAGAGTGCTGTGTCTATACTGTCGGAGACTTTGTTTATTATGGTGCAGTCCTGGGACGAGGGAGAGCGGTAGAGAAAATAAAAGTAGCTAATGTTGCGTTGTATGTTTAGTCTAAAGCACACAAAGGCTTGATCGTATGTTTCTAAGTTTGTTTCTCTAGTCAGGCGGAGGGTATTACGAATGTAGACTCCAAGTCCGTGCATATGTCTGTCAGAGTCCTTACGGCAGAGTGGGAGATAGCCAGGCATGTTAAATAGTTAGAGGGGATGGAGGACTGTAGGTTAGTCTCGCTTAGTTCTAAGATATCCGGGGTATTTGTTAGGAGAAATGTTTCAACATCAGCTAAATTAGTTCTAAGCCCACGGATGTTAGTGAATGCAAGCCTCAAGGGAGGAGCCAAGTTGAATTTTTTGTCCCTAGGCCTGGTTTTAGCTTATTTTTAGAATTTAGTTTAAACATGTTTTGAAAGAGTTTCAGTAAGGTGAGGGGGAGCTGAACAAGAGGTTATTCAGGATATCAGACAAGCAACACAAGTAGACCAATTGGCTGACCTTTCTTCAACTAGGAATGTGGCCTCGGGAAAGCCCATCGGGGATGAGTGCAGGGTCCCTTTCCATGCGCGACATGGCACTACAAACAACCCGATATTATACAACTGGTGATGGAGCAGCCGGTCTAAGCGCTACCAAAGAGTTAGGGCTACTGTACTACCAATCGGAAACAGCACCCAGGAACAGTCACTCCGCTACCCTCAGCCCATCAGGAGAAGATCACCCCAATCTTATTGCACATGCATGCGTGGTACTCAAGCACTCCCAAGTGTCCAGTTATGAGGGGTGGGGTGTGTCGGGAGTGGGGGAACGGCATTCAATGCCCTAGAAAAGAAACAAGATCAACCACTAAGTGTTTTGTTGATTCACCTGTGATAGTGTCTCTGCGCCTGACTAATAGGCAAAAAAGGAGTATGGAAACCGGCGATAGACAGGGCCTATCTACTCCTTAAGCAATTTAGGTTTGCAGACCGGTAATTTGTTTGAGTCACCAGCTCTAGGAAGGTTGTCGTCCAAGACTGGAGAGGCCTCCATCCCCTTTGGTTTAGTTTCAGAGTTTTCCTCCTCCTAGACGGTGATCTGGGAAGATCTACTGGGTCCAGCAGCCCTGAGAGGGTTTGCTCCGCGCCTGGGTCCTACTCCAGGTATTTCTGGGATCTTGCGCGGTTAGTTGGTGTTACAGGGTTAGCTTGTAAAGGTTATTTATCAATGAATAGTTACACTCCTCAAAGAGATTTAGGGGCATGCAGTGGAAGCGGTTTTGGGGGGAGGCTTGTTTGTTAATGTTACAGGGTTAATTGTTGTGGTTATATATCTAATGAATAGTTACACTCTTCAAAGTTATATATGGGCATGTAGTAGGAGTAGTTTTGAGGGGAGGCTTGTTAGAGTAGCGTTAGTGCGGATTAGGACATTTAATTTAGATTTTTTGTTTTTATTTTATAACTTTTGTAGTATGGGTTTTGGATAACGTAATAGTTTGAGTAGGTATTAGGAATGGAGCTAAGAAATTTTGCCCAGTCACTGTATATTTAGGTCTACTGAGGTTAGGATGTAGGTGAAGTACACCCAGGGTGTATCTGGAGGTACATTTTAGATTATGGTGTATTTCGTATGTATAATAAAGTAATATATATTTGAGCGAGTTTTCAGTAGATGCAAATAGGAGTTGTAAGTGTTTCCACTATTCAGGCGGAGATAGTTTCAGTTTTCATTAAAGAATCATAGCGAGTTTTGCATGGCATTGCGTATCGGCTTGGTTGAGTGTGGTTTGTTGCAGAGCCGTCTAGGAAGAGGCAATTGCTATGTAATGAAGATCGGTTTCCATCCGAGTGCATACTTGGCTGGTAAGTACCTAATTGGATAGGAGTGACCTCTAATGTATGTCAGGGGTAGAAATGTATAGATGTTTGGTGAAGACCATTTGGCGGGTAGTTTCTGGAAGTTAGGAACTTGAGGTTAACGATTCTACTATTACGGCCTGTGTAAAATGTAGGGTTTAGTCGCAGCTAGTGGGGGGGCAGATTGTCAGCTTTCAAGGGTCAGGGTTATTTACTTACAGAATACAGTAAAGTTTCATTTGGATTTAGAGTTTACAGTATTGTTTAGTTTTGGAGAAAATAGAATCTACCTTTCTTTTCCCCTATTTTGCATGCAGGTTAGACATAAGCAGACGTCTTGGAGGTAAAGAGAAACAAATTATTTCGACGTGATTCGGAATTCATATTTTTAGGCAGTCATTAAGATTGGGTTGGGGATAAGATAACGTATCTATTCAGAAGATAGGTCCTAGAGCCTCAGCTAATATATCTGTAGATTTCAGTTACAATTATAGTAACAGTTAAAGACCATATCCAGTAGTTTGGTAGAGATATCAGCGAGACCTCTCTATTAGTATAAGCGAACATTAAAGTAGTTGTAGATATTAAGTATATTACTTAAATAAAGTAATTCTCATTTCTAAAGTAAAAATAAATCCACGTTTGTGCTAAATTCGGAACATTTATATTGCGTAATATTATTTGTTCCCTAGCCCTAGTAAAGAGCGTGGAAACTACTTTAGCTGGAAGTGAACATGATTGAGTTTTGCTTGGGGGGGTCAATGCATATATAAATTAAAATACACATAGCTACAAAACAAATAAAAAATGTAAAAGAAGAAATGTCAGAGTTACTGTTTTTTTCGTTTTTTTTTGTTTTTTTTTTTTAGGATACCTTCATTTGGAAAACAAGAGAAAAAAACAACAACTTATCTTATCTAAAGTGACGCGCCAACTTCCAGTATCCCGGCTGGCCAAATTTGGAGGAGGGGGGAAGTTATTTCTTGGACCGGGTATCGTGTTCGTTCTATTTTTATCTTACGAGTTCTACGCACATGCGTGTATATGTTAAATTTTACTTTCTTTTTATTTTTTTTTCTGGATTCTCACTTCTAAAGTAAAGATAAATCCACGTTTGTGCTAAATTCGGAACATTTATATGGCCTAATATTTGTTCCCTAGCCCTAGTAAAGAGCGTAGAAACTACTTTAGCTGGAAGTGAACATGATTGAGTTTTACTTGGGGTGTGAATTTAAAAAAGCTGACCAGAGTAAAGACAAATGCATATATAAATTAAAATACACATAGCTACAAAACAAATAAGAAATGTAAAAGCATAAATGTCAGAGTTACTGTTTTTTTGTTTTTTTTACCTTCATTTGGAAAACAAGAGAAAAAAAAAACAACTTATCTTATCTAAAGCGCCGCGCCAACTTAGTTGCTCGTCGGGTTTGTCGGGGGTAGTAACGTCGAAGAGTTACAAGTGTTTGCAGTTTGTCAGAGCAGCCACCATTAAGGTATTTGTGGAACAGGCAGACGGATGCAACATTGCGTCCATGGGACAGAGGCGGAAGCTTAGATGACATTTCAGGGCCGATCAGGTTGGCCACTTCCTTTTAAACCCTTCCAGGAGTGAAAGACAAAGAGCAGATGCACCAGCCCAAATGTGACAGAAATACACCATACATGGGCAAATGGTGGCCTTATAGAAGTACAGGATACTTTCAAGCCTAAGTAATTTTCTGGCAGGGTAGAGAGAGCCCACCTTCTTTGCAGCAGCCTTGGCAATGCTTGCAATGTATATATTCCAGTCCATGTTCGCTGTAACTTAGGTCGAGGAGTTTAAAGGAAGTACTTCCAGGCAGTGCATTCTTAGACATTGCTGTTGGTGGTAGAAAAGTTTTCTTGTAGTTATGTAAGTCTTGGCAGCATTGAATGTGACCATCCATTTTTGTCATCATTCCACTACAGATTGGAGGATATCCTCTTGTGATTCTCCCAACTCCTTAGACATGGGAGCATTTGTTTTCCCCTCATGCCTGTTATAGATGGCGGTGTCATCGGCAAATACACTCATCTCCGAAACAATTTTATCAGGGAGGTCATTTATGAATATCAGGAACAATAAATGTTCAAAGAAAGACCCCTGGGATACTTGGAGTATTTTCTTACTTAGAAGGATTTAATTACATTGTGTATTCTTCCAGTGATACTATATGATCTAATTTTCCTCAGAAGGCCATCCTTACAAGACAATCGTGCCATACCCTGTCAAAAGCCTTAGATACATCAAGGGGCACCGCTCTGCCCTCCACATTTTTGTCCAATGAACGGTATATACGTTCAGAAACTACAGTTTAGATTTCTGCTGTTGAACGGCTTGCCTGAATCCATCTTGTTTGTCACTCAGGAGTTTAGCAGCTGTTAGGTGCTGAACTAGGGCTTGATTAACTAAGAACTCAAATATTTTGGCGAAAATCGGGAGGAGGATAATGGGGCGATAATTTAGTGTGTCATTTCTTTGACCATAATTCCTAAGAAGACCATCGTGTCATACTATGGCAAGAGCCTTAGATATATCAAGGACTACCGATCTACCCTCCCCTGTTTTGTCCAGTGAACGGTATATACGTAAAGAGACAACAGTTAAGAAATATGCTGTTGAACGGGCTTGCCTGAATCCATATTTTTTATCGGCCAGGAGATTAGCAGCTGGTAGGTGTTGGACAAGGGCTTGATTAACTAAGCACAAAAATATTTCGGCGAAGAGTGGGAGGAGGTTAATGGGGTGATAATTTAGTGGGTCAGTTCTTTCAGCAGAATTCTTGAAGACTGATACCACAGAAACGGTTGGCCAGCAGTCGGGAGAGCAAGATTCGCTACGGCATTTATTGTATAGTTTGGAGATAACTGGAGCAACCTCAGTAAACATTTTTTAATAGCACAGCCAAGATGAGATCTGGTATACATGCTTTTGACGTAGGTTTCTTTTATGATGCAATGCACCTGAGAAGGGGTGACTTTAAAATCTAGTGGGGTGTCTGTCCGCAAAGGAAAGTCGGGGAGGGAGTGATGTGCGGGGTCTTGTGTGGAGTTTGAGGCAAACCCACTAGCAATCAGATTTGCTTTGTCGGTCGCCGTGCAAGCAACCCCATGATTGTTTGATAGTGGGGAAATCAATGCGTTTCCTGGTAGTTTCAGTGTAATCTCTCTTTGCTGTCGGTATTACTCTCTTACAATTATTTCTGACTTCTATATACTTCTGTCTGTTTGAACTGGACTTATGTAAGTTGAATGTACCGAACGCATGCTACATTTGATCAATAGCAGCTGCACAAGCAGAGGTAAACCATTGAGGAGAGTGGGGTTTGCTATAGAATTACCCTGTGGGAACATGTGCCTCAATTGCAATTTTGAACCATCAGTTTTCTCATTTGCACACTGTTCAGCTGGGAGAGAAAATATATTTGGCCATGGGGCATCTCTGATGAGTTCCCTGGTGGCTTCCCAGTCGGCCTTTTTGTGATGCCTCCTTTTTTCCAGTAGTGGGTCTTCAGTTTTAATGCAAGGATTTAGGGTGATTTCTTCCATTATCACAGAGTGACCAGTATTTCCAAGTGTGATGTGGCCACTTGTTGTACATTAATCGGGAACTGTTGTCAGACATAGACATAGAAGTGAGGCATGTTGGTCTTGCTGGTCTGGGAAACATGCCGGAAATGTAACCGTCTGAGTTAGGGAATGGGATATAGCGAAGCTATGTGTTGTGCCACCAGCTACGTCTGTGTAATTAGAGAATCAAAGCCAGTTACTGTGGTGAGCATTGAAGTCACCAAATGCATGTACTTCAGCGCTAGTATCGAGGGAAAGTGATATATCTATGCTGCCAGAGACTTTGTTAACAAGGGCACAGTCTTGGTTTGAGGTAGAGCGGTAGAGAAGATACAAGTAGCTTATATTATGTTGCATATTTAGTCTGAAGCACCTAAAGGCCTGGTCGTATGTTTCTAGTTTTATTTCTCTAGCCAGGGGAAGGGTGTTACGAATATAGACTCCGAGCCCATGCATATGTCTGTCCGAGTCCTTACGGCAGAGTGGGAGATAAAAAGGCATGTTGAAGTGGTTAGAGGGAATGAAGGAGTGAATGTTAGTTTCACTTAATGCTAAGATGCCCGGGGGGTTTTCAAGGAAATATGATTCAACATAAGCTAAGTCAGTTCTAAGCCGCGGATATCTGTAAATTCAAGCCTCAAGGAAGGGGGCAGGTTTTTTTTCCTTTGATTTTGGTCCTGGTTTACACGTATGTTTAGCTTGAGGTGTCATTTCATTTTCTTTAATTTAAAAGTTCGGTTATGGTAAGGGAGTGAAGGGTGATGGGCAAGTGGTTGTGCAGAATATCAGACCTGTAGCACAAGTTGATTATCAGCTGTCCTCATCCACAGGACAATGACGTGAGGAAAACCCACCAGCACTACAAACATCCCGATATTTTACAACTGTTAGTTGGAGCAGCCGCTCTAAGCGCTACCAAAGAGTTGGGGTTCCTGTATTATCAGTCGGAAACAGCATCCAGGAAACTGTAAATCTGGTACCCTCAATCCATTAGGCAAAGTCAGCACAGTCCACTGTAATGACATATATAGTACTGAAGCACTCCCGCAGTGTCAAGTTTTGCGGGGATGGGATGTGGCGGGAGCGGGGAAAACCAGCGTTCATTGCCCTAGTCAGGAAACAAGGTCAACCACTGGGCGATTCTGAGGAGTTCCTGTGATAGCACCTCTACGCCTGGCTAATAGGCAAAAAAGCATTATGAAAACCGGGTGATAGACAGGGCCTATCTCCTCCTTGAGCAGTTTTGATTTGCCAATCGGTGAATTGTTTGAGTCACCAGCTGTAGGAAGGTTGTCGTCCAGGACTGAAGAGGCCTCCCTCCCCTAGGTTTGATTCAGAGTTTTCCTTCCCCTAGACGGCTGACCTGGGAAGATATACGGGTGCATCAGCACCGAGAGGGTCTGTCCCGCGCCCGGGTCCTTACCCATGTATTTCTGCGACCCCGCATGGGTAGTTAATATTAATCGGTTTATTAGGTTAATGTCTACTGAAAAGAAAGTTTATTTAGGTTAAAACCTACTGTATCGATTTGCAAACAGTCAGTCTATTAAGGCTTAGAGGGGGTCCTAACTCTCAACCCTAAGTTACGTGCAATGGATTAGATTTAATGGCAGCTTAGGAAATAAGGCAGTTAGTTTGTAATCAGGAGAGAAGATTAAAGTAACAGTGCAGTATACTTACAGGTTAGGTTATTGAGTAGGGGTAGGGTTAAAATTTGGTGTTGCCATGCAATACAGACAAAGGCAGTAAAATTGGGGGCAAATTATCTATAGGATATACGTAGTATACAAGCATCTGTCTTTTTTGCGGTTTGGAGAGGAATTATCGGTACATAGTGTCGTGGTTTAATTGTTCGAGTTTATAGACTAGGTCAGGCACAAATCACTTCAAAGGAGGCTCTGATATTGCAATTGTGTCTATCTATATTTTTAGACGTTGAATAGAGTATTAGGCGGTGTTTACCTTTGCTTAGGGATAGAGATGAGGAGTTAAGGTAAAATTACAGTGATATAAGGAATTTAATGAGAATAAGATATATGATCACTGGATGCTGAACTACTCGGGAGAAATTGTGAATCTATTCAGAGGAATGTCTTATTGATATAATATTTCAGAAATTAACAGTCTGATGATATTGAAAGGAAGTTTTGAGCTGATGAAGGTCCATTATAAGCGATTAATTGTAGGTAGAAGGTTGTTTAGTTTAATATGTACTAATTGTATGCATTAAGTATACTGCTTAAGTTCTACTCTCTATTGTAAAGGGAACTTCACTTGCAATGCGGTTGGCTAATTTTACAAGAAGAGACACATGTAAATTGTATCAATAGAAAGAGCTTATCTAATTTTTGATGATATCGGCTTACAGACAAGTGTACAGATTGATGAATTGCTGAGTAATACGAGCTCCTCTTCCTAGTGTTTCGATGAGGAACGGATCAAAAGGATAGACTTTATGAATTTGAAAATACACACTCGGAATAGGTGTCTCAAAAGGAGATTACAGTGTGCGAGGGGAAGTGGCACTTTCTATTTATTTAATAAATGTTCTAATTGTTATTAAAATTTATTTTTATTTTTTTCATTTTTTTGCGTCTTACCGTGGCTGATTATATTAAGTATCATACTTACATAATTTTTTTTTGTTGCCAAAATAAGCTAATCTATAGGGATTTCCCCACCCCCACTATCTCGATGCGTCATGGTTAAAGGAAAAATTTAGGAAATTGTTTTAAAATAAGTAAGAATTGTTTAAATGTGTCTGAGAAATAAAAATAAAAACTAAACAGAATTATATGTGCACACGAGGAGAGGGGGTTTGATTTGTTTGACATTTCAAAAAAGTGCGGAAAAACAATGAACTTAACTTAAAGTTACACCTTCGAGTCATGCGTTCCATCGGGTCAGCGTCCAAATTACGCTAAGAAATGTTACCCTTATTAACAGAGATCATTGGAGGGGAGGGGGTTGAGATCGTTCAGTGAAAAGTGTTCTCTTTTTTAAGGAGAAGGAAAGACACCTATATAATGCTTATATATTTTTAATGCAAAGATTTTAAACGTCGAAAAATGTCGATTATACAACATTGCTAAGCTAGGCACGAATTACATTAAAGAAGGAAAAATGAGTAATGGCAATACATAATCTGAAATAAAGAATAATTCATGGATGTAATATTTACCACTTATTAACACTTATACTTGAGTGGTCTCTGGGCCTTGATAAGCGGTGACTCCTCTGTAAAAATATTAAATTGAATTCGAAATAATGTACAACATATAACCGTATTTCATATTCTAGTCTATTATATATCTCTCTGCTAATACTAATAATTATTCATGGTTATTATTCTATTAAAGCATTTGGATTAATTATAAAGATTTTCCATTGTTTAATTACAATCTCCTCCTCCATTAATCGTTAATTTTACTGTGTCTTATATATTTTCTTCTTTATTCCTTTTTTATTTTCTTATTTTAAGTAATGATTTCTCTAAGAAGTTATATTTTAAATATGCCCACAAAACACCTAATCAAATTTCAATCTATATTACGACGATTGCTGACAATTTTGAAATTACCTCTTGTCGTTAATTTCCAATTCATGTATCGGCCAAACCCGGTGGGTACTTATTTAACCATTCCTTATGTACGCCATATCAATTCGTATTCAATTTAATAATTCTTAATTATTTTATGCATTTTGCTTATGATGTTGTTTCCTTAATTATATATATACAATAGTGCACTTCTATCATTATAAATCACTTCACATCTATATACTATATCATGAATAAGATTATATCTCATAACAGCCTCGCGTCAATATTTAAACAGTTTCAAATATGGTAATTTTCAATGTTTAGATTTGTAAAGGAACTCCTGTCTTAATTTCCCTTGTCAATATGTGGACTGTTTGCACTTACAGTTTTCACTAAAGTATTACTTAAAGAGAAGATATTTTAATAGTTTTTCGGTTTTGAGTATAGACATTTGCATTTATTTATATACTAGTGGGTTTATAAAATAAAGCGAAAACGTGGTTCTATCATCCAGAAGCGATTTGAAAGAAAATTTTGTAGGTAAAAAAAAGCGCGACATTTTATTAGCTAAAATGGTAAACAAACACGATATACAGGACACTACGGCGATAGATATGTAATGGCGTTGCTATTTAACTTTTTTAATCTGAAAAACGAACCGCATGAGCGATTAGCAAACATCGTCGAATAATTATTTTTACCTTCGCTCTAACAAACTACTCATTACACAGATGCCTTGTAGTTACAATGAGCTCCATAAAGTATAGGTTTGTTATAAATATAAGATGATTTAGTATTAAATAAGCATACCCCCATTACTATTTAAGCTTACATATATATATATATATATATATATATATATATATATATATATATATATATATATATATTATGTGTAAATATCTCTCTCTATATATGAATGTATATGTGTATATATGCATATATATGCATATATATATACATATATATATAATTGAATGGCATACATATAAATATATATATACTCTTTTGCTGATATATATATATATGTATATATATATATATATATATATATATATATATATATATGTATATATATATATATATATATTGCGTGAGTAAAGAAATCGAGTAGAAATTAATCCATTAATACTTTATCACAGAGCATTTCGTCGAGTGGATTGATGTGAACAGTGTTTATTTCTTGTCCGTTTTACTTTTTCCCCGAATAACTGCCTTCCGGACGTTAGCTAATGGCTTCCCACAGCATCTGCACTCAGTATAAATGTGATTTATGTTAAAATCTTTGCCAAGATGCGTTGTTAAACCGCAAATAATGTAATATTACATGAAATTAACAAACAAATATATAAAGTAATCAGAGATGATAAAGAGCTCAAAGTTATTGATATATGGACTAGATTGCATGAGGAAATATCATGGAGATAATTTAACATGAACATATTTAAGTATGTTTATTGCTTCATATACGAAATGATTACTTTTAGTAGAAATTGTGTAATATTTGGTTAATGTATTAACTATTTAAGAAATAAACCACGTTTTTCAATCAGGGATAAAGGTCCAGCCATTTATCGCTGTTCTAGTGGTAGCGTGTAGTTTAATTATTTTTAATAGATGTGTTTAGTGGAATTTTTTGTGCCACATTCGAAAATTGTATAAGAAGATGATATATTAGAAAGTTATGGGGTGTGTTAATCTGGGTTTAACTAAAAGCTTATAATGATTAATATATTTTTTAACAATGCAGTTCATTATTGCATTAACTATACTATTATTTATTTTCTTATATGACTATCGTCAAAAAAAAGGCGTCCTAGCTAATTATGACAATGTATAAAACTTAAAGATATCACGAAATTAAACAGTACACATCTCTGAGAAGTTTAAATTGATACATGATTATTGAAACTATTATGAGAAAGCGCGTTAAGGATTGCAGCAGAAAATTACAAAAGGACAACGACGGTCTGTCTCTAAGCAAACACCAGTGTGATTGTGCAAGGATCTGATGTGAATGTATGTCGTCGCAGGTTGACTGGCACCACAGGGCGATGTTTAAAGATTGCGACAACACAAAATACAATATATTTTCAATAGACAACAAACGAAACAGTCACATGATGAAAAAGGACAGTCGTTTAATCCCCTACAAATCATAAAGTTTACACGTCATCGAGTTGCGACGGAAAATATGTTATATATATATATATATATATATATATATATATATATATATATATATATATATATATATATATACACACACACATTTAGTCGAACGGTAGCCTTGCAAAGGTAAGGGGTATTCTTATGTTCAAGTAACCTTCTATCATAATAGATGTACCTTAGGTTCTTTGCGGAAGCTTTCACATTGCATTATCGCAACAGTCGCCTCCCACCGATTTCTCGCTAGCTGAGGCCATTGGTCTCTACTTGCATTTGAGTTGACATAACCCTCTTTTACATTAAATTTCCTCTCGCGTTTGCCCATCGTGCTCTCTCCTATGTTTTTTCTATTCTCTTTGATCCTTCTCGGCTATTTGGCGTCATTCTTTCGTTATGTGCTGGTGATTGATAATGGGTGTGTATGGAGAATACAGGAAGACAGGATAATGAACTTATAGATATGTATCTACAATGTTCTTGGTTCCATGAAACTCTTCTTCATTCTTTTTCTTTGACGCAGTTCGTCTGGTCCGATTCTGAAGCCCTTGTATATTAGTCCGCGCATTCAAGCGTTTCTTTATTTTTTCAGCTGTATTTATTATTGTTATTATTGTTATTCGTTGTAACATTCCAGTCATTCCCCTGCTTCCAACTTCTCTCCTTCTTTTTTCAAATTATTCAAAGTGATTCTTCTATGCTAGCTACTATCTTGATTTTTTATCATCCATGTCGCTTTTGTTCTCTATTCCTCTTTTTCTTTGATATTTATCCTGTGGTCAGCTGAAACAGCAAAGCCTATACTTTGCCAGGACATTACTTTTCTTGTTGATTATTATGACGTCCGGTTCCTAGCTTTGATGGGTGTATCAGTTTGTATTACACTACTCCATAGGAGTTTGCGATTCCCATTTTCAATTACTGTTGCTGGCTTATGATTGTAGCATCTGTCTGCTTTTTCGGGATGCAGCTGGATGCAAAATCCCAGTGTACTTCTCTTCTACTTGGTCGTGCTTGTTCTTGTATTCTTTTTGGGCTAGTTTGCTGCACTCATTTATCTTCTTCTTATATATTATTCCAGTCATGTTTGTGTTCTGTCGGGTTTGGTCGTATTGTCTTTGTTCTTACCCTGTTGCATTCTGGTAGAATTGGCTTTCATTGGTTCAAACGTCCTGTTGAATGCATTGTTAAGATTCATATATATATATATATATATATATATATATATATATATATATATATATATATATATATATTGTCTCAGTCTCCATTGTCTTTTTGCTTTTTTTTGGTTTAATTTTTCCTGTTTCTTATTTAGCCTATCCCTGCTATATTTCAAAGTTTACATCTACACTCCATCGCTTTCTTCCTGTTTATATGTTTGGATAGTTTTTTTCTGGTTCTGCGTTTGATTTTGTTCCCTTGTTTCCTATCCTGGTTCCCTAAATGCACCTTTCCCAGCTATTTCTCTGATTCGATTCCGTAAATTAAATAGTTTAGGTCAGTGATTGTATCTGGTGTGATTTATTGGTGAAGTTTGTTTACTTTCTGTGTTCCTCTTAGATGTATATCTTAAATGATAATGGCATCATCAACACTAAGATATGCACATTATCGATTGTGCGATGTAAGGAAGAATTACCTAAATATATTTTACAAAATACAAAATGGCCGTAAAAGTGAGAAATGATCACGAATTAGACTATTGCACAACGAGTCACCGGAAAATATGTTTCCTGAATTGCCGGACAACAACAGATTACCACATTATAAGCCCGGCATTACGATTGATTATAGAAAAAAAATGTTATTTATACGCAATTCGAATCGTTCTAATAAGTATGGGAATTAGAATAAGCTTTCATTAAACCGAACAAAATCGGAATATACCTAAAAGCTAGATAAAAATGTCTCATGCCAGTAGCAATATAAAGGAAAACTTTTAGATTAATAGATTACAATTATCAAGTAATTAGCTACATATGTATTAGATTGTTACATACATTCTAGCCGCTTTTTAATCAAAATCAAAGAATTTAAATCGCATCGGAAAGGCCAGTTAAAAATACATAATATACTTTGTTATTTTCTTTAATTAATTAATTAATTCCTTTTTTAGAATTTATTAGACAAAATGTAACTTTTATTTTACGGTGCCAATAAATATGATCATCACTGTATGTATATATATTCAAATACCAGAAAACGGTTTTAAGATAACAGCTTCAACTCTCAGAAATGAAACCTTTCGAATTTAGTACATATCAGATTTGTGAAGCAATTAGTGACTACATTTAAGTATGCATGAAAAGATACACATCATATGTTCGCAACACTCACAATGTTTAAGTGTTTAGGATGAATTGTTTGAACATTGTATTATGTTTACATCTTTAATGATTATCACTATTCGAATTTGTGCATTGTAGACTGAACCGATAGTAAAATACTTGAATAGTTTTTGTGCTATTCTGCAAAAATTCCAAAGTGTAATATATTGAATTATCATGCTGAAACGTTCGTTTTGCGTTATTATAAAATAGAGTTGACATTATAAAAATAAGTCATGATATTAACTATATTTGTATTGTATATTGTAATATATTATCGAAAAGTCTTTGTTAGTTAGGCAGCAATTATGTTAGTATAGTTTAATATTTTTCTGTTCTATAGATTATGTTAGTAGATATTTACAATAGTTTACTATTGCTGAAATATTGCTATGCGTTGTGTTGTCTTTTGTGAAATAGTTTATTTCCAGATGAATATCAAGCCTTCGCGTAATCCAGAAGCTGTGTAACTCTTATTAATTTCCAAGAATATGTGTGCAGTTTTACAATAACTTTCTTAAGATTTATATTTTCTTTCCTTCATCTATATTGCATATGTTTTTTTAATTTTTTTCTGGTGATCATATTCTGCACATGGCAGTGATTTATTACACACAGAACTTTGCAAATTATTGATTACAATTTTCAAGCTAAGCACTATAAAAATATATAAACATGTTACGAGTATCCGACAATTTAATAGGAACTTCCAAATGTCCATGCTATATTGTTTTTAATTTTAGTTAACGATATACTAACCCATGTGATGTGTAATATCAGAAATACTGATACAAAGTAAAAAACGATTTTTGCCGACTTTAAACAGGAGGTGATTATTTAACATGAAAATATAATAATTTCATTGTTTTCTCGTTCAAAATTTATTCATGTAAACTTATCGGCACATTGCCACCAGACACACTGTTTAAAGAGGAGTAATTATTCTAGGTGTCATAAGAGTTCGCATAAACGAACGGCTTTGTGTGAACAAGCTTCATGTGGTGTAATTTTATTAGATAAATTTATTACGCCAATCATATTTACAAAATAACTAGATGCGTACGATAACTCTGAAACTGCGACTACATAGTTTCATACTAGTAAATCTCATTAGTGCCAAGTCTATAAACAATCATCAGATGTAGGAGTATTTTTCATAAATGACAATCTTATAAATTTTACAGTCCAACGACCATACGTAAGGTTAATTCATATGAGGACCTTGCAAGAACAAAGCATAGAACGAGCGTGTTAGCATAAGACTAAAGAAATTATAATTAAGGAACTCAGCCGGCAACGTTTTTAGAAGAAAAGGCTACTGTAATCAGAAGCTATTGTTACAATAAAATATCAAAACAGAAAAGTCGCGCAAAGAACCATATCAACGAATCAAACAAGATGAAACAACAGATGAGGCAATTCTGATAATGAAACAGTCAGTGATAATATTTATAATATTGTGCCTAGAATATTATACAACAAAGAGATATTTTCAGAAAAAAAGCATATGGGGGCCCACTATAATTAATGTTTTGTCCCTAACCAATACTCCTTTATAAAGATACACATGCACGCATATGGACAATACGGTATATACAACTTTATTGTAGGCGTATATATATATATATATATATATATATATATATATATATATAGACGAAAGCATCATCCGTCAGATAATATTTGCAGCGATAGATAGAACTGATTTACCAAGACACATAAATATCTGTCACTAAATGTATATTGCAGTAGTGTGAGAGTATGAGTGTTTATCATTTTTATTTAAACTAGCTGGACCCGTGAAAATTTCACGTTTTCTTTTCTTTTTTTTTCACTTACACAATATCCCATCACATATCCGTACCTTGCAACATTTACATTAACCCTTTACTGCCCTGGCCGACGAATTCACCCTGTGTACTATTTTTTTTAAATAGTAAATGAAGATTACGGTAGGTAAAATGTATGTAAATATGTATATACCAAAATCACGATATTAGTGCTCCAAATATTCTCAATAAATACATCCTCATTTATGTTTTATAAATATGTTTATTTAAAAATATTTTCAAAAGTTTTATTTAATTTTTAGCTTATTTATCATATACTTATTATATAATGGAGACTTAGAGTGTTTAAAACATGATATTGTTAATTCCGCACAGTAATGGGTTAAACCTGTGCATTTTGTTCAGAAATATTTGAACCTAACGTTGAACCTAACCAAAACTATCCCAGAATATGTTCTTGATGTTAAGATGCATATGCTTGATTACTTAAAATACATTTCAAATGTCAACGTTTAAAAATTATAAAATGTCATTACATATGTTTTTTCTCCCATATACGTCCACTATTCAGATTGCCTCAGGGAACCCAAACACGTGGACAAGTTTAGATGACTTCTGTGTATACGATATTTCGTGTAAATGTGATTCCTCTTCTTTGGTCATGCGTGGAATCATTAAGATCAATCAAAAGTCTGACCTTGAGCTTTATTTATTGTCATTGAGTATGAGAGGCGAACTGGGAACTGAGTGCGATGAAGAACAAAAAGAATATTGGCATCGCTAGGTTTCAGTTTTATCCTTGGGATAAGTGCTCTCTTATGAGCGTGAGAACCGCTGATTATTGGTGCCTTGATGATGTGCTCGTGAAGCTGAATGACCTCTAGTCGAGTGCCGTTACACCGCCCCCGAGTTATGGGGAGGTTTCTCAGTAGCATAATTAATGCTCCAATTTTCAAATGCAACCTATGAGGAGGCATGCCAGATCGAGTGAGAGAATTAATGAATTCCATTGGATAATTTTGTGCTTCCTCGTCATTATCGCAACTTACAGAATCAGTGTTTCTATTGGCAACATTCTCAAAATTTCCTCATTCATTCAGAATTCTTTGGATATAGAATTACTCTTGCTTTCATCTCTTCAGCCGTACAGTTGTCATACACCTGCGATATCAAAGAGCCATTACATGTGCACATTTCAGGAATGTCAATAACATCTGGAGCCACTTCATCAAGAGAACTCTGGACTGATCCATTGCCCATTTGCAGAAGCCATCTTGAAAACTCCTGTTCATTTGAATTTGCTCTCATGTTCTGTGTGAGGCTCATCTGATGAAAGCTGTGCCAGAAGTCTGAGCGTTTGAGGCACACATCTAGCACAGCAGCAGGAGGAGCTCTCGGGACAACCGGAAGTACTTGTCTGAAATCGCCTCCAAGTAAGATTACTTTACCACCAAATGCAGTGTGGGTGTTCATTATATCTTTCAATCATTTATCAATGGCTTTCAGCGCATAACATGCGATCATAGAAGCTTCATCAATAATGAAGACTTTAACTTGCATCAGAAAGTTTCCTTGCTCAGAGTTCGGTGGCACATGGCAGACACTTGTTTCGCTTAGGGGAACCGGAAGCTTCAATATACTGTGCAAAGTTTTGCCGCATTTTAGCAGTGTTGCAGCAATACCAGTCCAAGCAGAAGTGTTTGTCTTAATGTTGTTAGCGTGAAGGTATTCATATAACTTGTTGAAAAGATAGGTTTTACCTGAACCACCGGGTGCATCCACATAAAACAATTTATTTTCTGTTTGCTCACCTTGCTCAGCAGAGAAGGAACTTGCAACCACAGCATTGAATATCTGCCTCTGTTCAATATTAAGAGAAGTCACATCTATGTTAGAGTTTCCAACATCTCCTTCATATCCAGGATGATCTCCAACTGGTTCAGACCAAACATGTTGCAATTCATGCCATTTTCCATGAATAAGGTATTCAGAAAGTGGAGAGCAACATTTTCAGCAGTTATGTTATCATATCTAAGCAGCAGATCTTCGATCATAAAATGCTTATTCTCATTCCATAAATGCAGAGCATTCACGGGCTGGTTGAAGACGCACATCATGGAAAACATGGATAATAGTTGGCGTGGCATCTGATGAGCTTCTGCTTCTGTCAAAGCTTCCTGCAATGCATTGTCATTCTCAACCAGGCACAGTCTGATGCATGCGTCTTTGAAGGTGGACATTTCTTGACCATCGATTGTCTTCAAATCGCTGAATGAAGTCGCTCCGGGAACATGAAGGAGCAACATCCTCAAATAAAAATTTTCTTCATTTCGAGGACTTGCAGAGTACATTCTGGTTAAAATGTTGATGAATCTAATTCGCCGTGTCCACTTTGTTGTTTGTTTGCTGAAGACATAATGCTCAGGTAAAGAACAATAGAACAGATTTCTTGCATTCTCATCTGTTTGATTGAGTTTGAACCAAGCTGTCAATTGTGTGTCACGTTCTTCTGCTCTTGCTGCCGCCTGTCTTTGATTCCCTTCTCTATAGTAAACATGCTGCTCATCAGGCAAATGTACAGCCAAGCGATAAACAGTGTGGGATTGAGCATGCATTTTGAACTCTGACAATCTCCAAAAGCCCTCTGGAGGAGACACATATCTACATGACAAAAACTGTTAAACTTCATTGTGTTCATGTATTCCAGTGGGTTCATTATTCTCTAAAACATGCCTGATTTCCATGTTTGCACAATCGTGACTTTATATATATATTTGAATAAATATTTTACGCTTTTCACCGAGGAACACACATCAACATTAATAAGGGCACGGTATTTTTCCAGTAGATACTTATTGTATGGGACAACTGATCTGTTATCAACCTCATTAGTGCCAACTTGTACCTTTTCTCTATTGTTTCTCCGTCTGTACACTTGATATCCGGATATATTTGTATTCGTCTCTTCAAGGAAATCTTTTGGAATTTTTTTCTCACATGTTCCATCAACCATTAACACAGAATTAGGATTTGATATCCCACATGGACCATGGATCATCAATGTTCTCACGCATTCTCTCAACTCTGGGTAGTCTAATGAAGGTATTTCAGCACAAACCATCTCATCAATTTGTTCTCTTGTCCTCAGTGTGTCTTCTTCTCGCAGCATTAGCAAAAGGTGGCAATGTGGTAGACCGCGCTTTTGAAATTCAATGACATAGATATGAGCAACTGGAACACCAAATATTTGTCTATCCTTGATATCAATCATAAGTTCCTTTAGGTGCATGTTATAAACTCGTGCAACTAAATCTGGCCTGTTTTGTGTTGTTTCATGCGGTCCAAGGTTCTATGTGATTTCTCGACACTTTGGGTTACACGTGTATGTCAAGAAAATATATGTTTTTTCAAATTTGCAAACGATCGCCATGGCATCTTGATATGCTTGTTGCATGTTTCTCGGACTTCCTGTGAATGTAGAGGGCAAAACGACTGGAACACCTGCCTCTTGATGCTCATTCTGTCTTCCTAGGTGATCCCTGAGACCCGAATAAAGTGTCACTCTTAATTGTGCTTGGTTATTGTGAATGAAGTTCAGACGGCATCCCTCCACCTTCACATAAGCGTCAACAATATATTGTTGCAATAATTTTCCAGCTCGATGCAAAGCACTAAAGCCATCTCTGATTGCTAGCCGGTATGAGTAAAACTCTTGCATGGTGACTTTGGTGCGAACACGAGTTTTGCGTTGTGCCACATGAGCCATTTTTATATGCTATCCCGATTCTCCATTCGGAAAGAGAAGAGGATGAAACATGGGATCAAGATGGCAAGAGATGTAAGCAATCCTCTCCCTCTGTTGACCTATGGGATAAACAATGATATCACGATGTACTGGAGGTGCACAATCATCACCAACGAATATGGCTGCAATCTCATTGCCTGGTGGGTTGTTGTATGTCCTTCTGTCAGGGCCAGGGATGAAGTGCATGGTTACTTGTCTTGCTGACACGTTCTCAATTGCAGCTCTCTCTTGTTCTTGTTGTTCAATATCCCTCATATTATGGTATGTTGCTGCATAAGGATTATTAATCAGTGCTTCATTTATCTTTTGAAAAACAGACACTAAACAGTTAGCATTTTCTGGAGCATTTACTCTATTGTGTATGACTTTATTGGTTTCTATGATGTACAGCTGGGCATATCTTCTATCTTCAGGGTCATTTGCATGGAGGTTGCTTGCGTAGTGGTAAGTTTGACCTTGTAAACGGAAACAATAGGGTCCACGTCCTTGAGGGGTTCTAATATTGGCACCAAAAGATGCAAAAGCAAATGCAGAATTATAATTTCTTATATTCTGCCTGAAATTAGCACCCTCGGCATTGTTGGCATCAAATAATAATCTTAAATTTTCGGGGTAATCTTGTAAGGGGGGTAGTATTGCTTTTCTGTTATGACAGCAATTTAGTTGTTCTCTTTGGAATCTTAAGGCTCTGCAAAATTGACATCGGACATCCATGGCCCCAATGTAATATATTTGGCGTTCCATATTGTAGGCATTTCTATGACTTTGAATTCTATTTCGCTCATTATCAAGATTATTTTGTCGCTCTTGTTGATTCATATTATTTCTTCTTACATGGTCCCTGTTTCTCATGTTTTCTAGAAATTGCTGTCTTTCTTCCATATTCATATTATTTCTTCTTACAAGGCACCTGTTTCTCATGTTTTCTAGAAATCGCTGTCTTTCTTCAATATTCATATTATATCTTGTTTCGTGGTCTATGTTTCTCATGTTTTCTAGAAATTGCTGTCTTTCTTCCATATTCATATTATTTCTCCTTACGTGATCTCTATTTCTCAAATGGTCAAGATGTAATTCTCGCTCATCCTGGCTCATATTACGCCTGTGCTGTTGCATTCTTTGTCTGTTTGGATCACGGATTGATTGCCTTTCCTCTTCTCGCAAACGCTGTCGTCTGATTCTCTGTCTCTCTTTTGCTGCTTCTCTTTGATGTGTTCTTCTCTCATCCATTGCTCTAGATGGGCCAAACGGTCTGTGTTTAATCTGTCAATAATAAATCAATTTTCGTTTTTTTTTACTCTCTCTCCCTTGAGAGTTCTCTTTTTTCTCTCTCTGCCTGGGTTGGCAGACGATAATAATTATTTGAAGCCAAATTTTTCAGAAAAAAAGCAAAGAAGGCCAAATGTAAAAGCGCAGGCACATTTTTGAAGTAAAAAAAAGGCTAACAAAAAGCTAAATTGAAAATTAAAGGAAAATTGACTATATCAAAGTTGTTGACTTTCAAATACAAACATTTAGTAAGTAACTGTGTAAACGGATTTTTAAAATATTTTAATTAACGAAGACCGCGTTTCTCTCTCTCTCTCTCTCTATCTATCAATATATCTATCTATCTATATATATATATATCTCTTTGCCTTGAGCGTGCGTACAGAAAAGGGCCGAACTTGAAAAAAAAGCCAAACAGAACTATGATGGCCAAAATAGTTTTTTCTTTTTTTCTCTTCCCTCCCCCATCTATCTCCCCCCGTCTCTCTCCCCCTCTCACTCCTCTATCTCCTCCTCTCTCCCCCTCCCTCTCTATCATCTTGGCTTCAATCAGTCGTAGTTGAGAGAATCTTCTTCTTCTATTTTCTTTTGTTTTTCTCTCTCTCCCTAGTAAATAACTGTGGAAACAGATTTTAGAATATCTCTGTCTATCTATCTACGGATTACACATTAAACGAAGACTCCAGGCAGAGTAGATAGATAGATAGAGAGACAGAGAGAGAGAGAGAGAAAGGGAGCGTCTTCGTTAATTAAAAATATTTTTAAATCTGTTTCCACAGTTTCTCCTATTAAAACTTTTTTTTATGAAATTTATTGTAGTAGTAGTAGTAGTACAATTATATTGTGAAACCATCATTCTCTCTCTGTCTGTCACTCTCTTAAATATAAACAACGCCTAGAGGAGAGAGTGGGAGATTTTTTTTCATGAAATTTAATGTTGTATTGGAAAATTCAAGATGGCGTCTCACACCCTCTTTAACACCGTAAGTTTGGAAAAAGGTGTTATAAATAAAAAAAAAACATACAAAATACTATGAAAAACCCGCCGAATATGTGTCAACCTATGTCACGGTAACATATATTCAGCGAATTTTTTAACATTATTTTATCCGTTTTTTTTTTTATTTATAACATCTTTTCCCACACTTACCGTGTTAAAGTAAGAATAAGACGACATCTTGAATGTTCCCTCTCTCTCTGTCTGTCTCTCTCTTTAATATAAACAACGCCTAGAGGAGAGAGCGGGAGGTTTTTTTCATGAAATTTAATGTTGTAGGAGTAAACATATATTTTTATAAAAATATTTCATGTTTCGTTCCTGGATTAGCGGAATACACATCAAACGAAGGCTAATGTAAATTTCACGGTTTCTTGTTTCTTTTGTTTTTCTCTCTCTCCCAAGTAAATAACTGTGGAAACAGATTTTCAAATATTTTTAATTAACGAAGACTCTCTCTTTATCTCTCTTTCTCTATCTCTGTCTATCTATCTACGGATTACACATTAAACGAACGCTCCAGGCAGAGTAGATAGGTAGATAGATAGATAGATAGATAGATAAATAGATAGACAGAGAGAGAGAAAGAGAGAGAAAGAGAGAGTCTTCGTTAATTAAAAATATTTTAAAATCTGTTTCCACAGTTTCTCCTATTAAAACTTTGTTTCATGAAATTTATTGTAGTAGTACAAATATATTGCGAAACCATCATTCTCTCTCTGTCTGTCTCTCTCTTAAATATAAACAACGCCTAGAGGAGAGAGTGGGAGGTTTTTTTCATGAAATTTAATGTTGTAGGAGTAAAAATATATTTTTATAAAATTATTTCAAGTTTCGTTCCTGGATTAGCGGAATACACATCAAACGAAGGCTAATATAATTTTCACGGTTTTTTGTTTCTTTTGTTTTTTCTCTCTCTCCCTAGTAAATAACTGTGGCCAAACTACTTTTAAAATGAAGCCAACCATGCAACCCTGCTGCCTTGAGCGTTCGTTTAATGTGTAATCGGCTATTCCAGAATAAATTCTTCTCAACCAATCAAATTTGCCGGAAAGTGTGACACACATAGATAGATAGTTACAAGCGTATTAATATATAGATAAATGTCACGCTCTTGCGTATGTTAATTCGGTGTAGAAGAATATTACACTTGAGAAAATATGAAGAAAAACAAATGATCAATTTTGCAATTAAATCAAATCCATAAACATTTTATATAACTTAATTACAACTTTTTTTGTTGTCAATGTTTTATATATAATTTATAATTTCGATACATTCAATATAATCTATGTTGGGTGGAATGGGCTGGTACATATTTTTCCAATAAAAATGGAAATTGAATTGCATTTAGTACTACAATAAATCGAAATACTCAAACCAAACCAATAGATATTAAAATGCACTTAATATTTTATCCGTGAAAAGAAGTTAAGTATTAAAAAAAAACATATAAATATATTTTATTAGCATAAATATATTTTTATATTACGCAAACATCTCCCTAGCTTTACTGTAGATATCTGTTTTTGTCTGTCTGTTGTATTCTGAATAACAGTACAGGAGCCCTACCTCTTTAGTGACGCTTAGGGAGACTGCTCTACAATATTGTATAATACCTGGATATTTGTAGTGTATGAAAAGGAACTTGACACTCAGTTATGGTGGGCATTCCCCATACAACTGTCTTGTTGACAAATGCATGCCTTATGGGCTGGTCGTAATGCATCATGTGATTGTATGCACATCCGCTTTGTCTATAACCTCCTAACATATGCTAAAATTCTGGGCAACCTACATTACCTATTAAGTTAAGCCTGATACACTAGATTAGGTAAGTGAAGGGAAGACAATTGCCCTAGATATATATAACGCTCTTTGTATGGCACGGTGGTATTCTGATGAAAATAAGATTATATGATAATATTGGACAAATACTTAATTTAATGCTTTTTTAAACGCGCGATGATACAGGTTGTTGTCGAGGCGCTTACGTCAAAGCAACATGATATATATATATATATATATATATATATATATATATATATATATATATATATATATATATATATATGCTGATGTGCATCAGGGGTCGATCTTTATACTCCTCTGATTCCTGATATTTATAACTTTGCAATGACTTACTATATTTAATTGTCTCTGGCATTGTCGAATTATTGACGACACAACGCTCTATAACAACCACAAACAAAAACAAACGAATGAGCATATATCCAAGTAAATGGGGAAAACCTAGAGAAGGGCATCATGTCTCTAGTGGAATGGGAACAAAAATGGATCATCACATTCGAGGCTGCTCAGGCTAAACTCGTTTTTTTTTTAATAATTAAAACAAAATTTCTCAACCACCAATAGCAATGGATAATGAATGATTACTTGAAAGTACTTTGTCCAAGTCGCCAATCTGATAGGTCCTGAACTGGCATCTACGCTTCAGCGTCTGTCTCATCGATGAAACATTGCATCCCTCTGCCTGTTCTACAAGTATTTTAATGGGGAATGCTCTGAAGAACTGCATACTCTTGTGCCCCCACGACGTAGACACCCTCGGAAAACTCGACAGGAGGCTAAATCCCACCCCCACACAGTAGAAATCCCTAGATGTAAAATATCTTTCTACTCCAGTAGTTTCTTCCCCAGCAGAGCTAGACTGTGAAATTCAATTCAAGGTACCTGCTTCCCAAATTTACTGACATGGAGAAGTTCAAGTGTAACGTGAACCGACATCTTGCTGTCCCAATCCCAACATGATGTCCTTGTAGTTGCTGCCCTTGATAGTAGCCCCCTACACCAAAGTGGCAATGTGCCTTGTTTGGGGCGAAAATGTAATAAAAAATTTTAAAAAAATATTAATGTCGACATGGAAAATAACATTCATCGAGACGATTGTCAAGGCAACTGGAAGCAAAGTGAGCTCTCTCTACAGTGTTAGAAAGTTACTAATACCCGAATGAATTCTATACATCTACAAGGCCACTATTCGCCTTACTATTGAGTATAGTTCTCAGGTTTGAATTTTTTTTTACTTGTCTCTCCCTCATAGATATGGTTCAAAACAGAGTCATCAACCTGATATGTCCCGGACGGAAAGCTAAGCTTCAACATTTGTCTCATGACCTGTTTATAAAATATTTACTAGTATATACTCTGAGGAATTAAAAACCCATGTGTTGCGTTGACTTAAATACTCCTGACAATCCTTACAAGCAGCAAGTCCCAGCTCAACGCTGTAAAAATGCCGCTTAGTTAATTGCTACTAATAGTTACTTACCAGCACTGGTAGACTTGAATTCGCTTCCGCTTAACTGATTCACCGACTCTACTCACATGTAGAAGTTAAATATAATATGAACAACCATTTCGCTGCAAAAGTCTTCACATAATATTCCTCCAATTTATGTCCCAGCGAATAGCCCCTATATTAAACTTGCATAATGCCCAGTTTAGTAATAAAATTCAATGACTTCTAAAATTTTTGCACAATTAATTTTGCTAAAAACTTGTCACTGAATAAAAGACGAAAATATTAATACGTTCATGTGTGCGTATGCACTTACACACGGCTATATACATTTCAAGATATATATACATATATATATATACATACATACATATCTTTATTATCTATATATATAAACAAATGTATATATATATATACATATCATTATAATGTATATATATATATATATATATATATATATATATATATATATATATATATGTGTGTGTGTGTAACATGGAAGGATGTGCTTATAATGTATGTAAAAAGACACACTCGGTAATTTCAAATTATATTAAGATAAGGCTAGAATCGAACCCTGTAAAACAACAATGGACTAAATTTTGAATATTCAATTTTCCATTATCTTTAGATGATGGAAAATAGAATATTAAACATTTAGTTCATTGTTAATTCTATAAGAAATGGTTAAATATTGTTTATGGCGGAAAAAGAGTCGATTTTCTATTCTTTTAGAAATCTGGATATTAAAGCAGTCAGTTAAATAAATGCACAATGCGAGGTAAAATACCTTTTAAATAGGTTAGAATAAGATTGAGGATTCTTTGTTTGCAAAATGCGTGTTTGGACAAGCATTTGTAAACTAAGGTTAATCAATCACATGTGTAAAAAATTTCTGACGTAATAAACATTGAAGATTGCTCAATATTGGAATCTGATGATTCGAAGTTATAGAGTTAATGAGGGTCAGATATTCAGATCAGATCCCGCACTGTGATAGTCAGTTGGAGAGAGGAACCCGTAGAAGCGAAGGGAGAAAAATAGACCATGTAAATCAACATCTGAGTGCCTGACTACACCGATCAGTCGATTGAAGATTTGTATAAAAACTTTTATATCAATACCTCCCAGCCGTATTAATACGTATTAACAAGAATTATACAGAAATGTCTCCCTCCTTTTTCCCCCTGATCTAGGTTCCCGTTATGTTCCTAATATGAGCCCTTCTATTCAACACCCCCCACATATATATATATATATATATATATATATATATATATATATATATATATATATATATATATATATATATAAATACATATATATGTGTATATATACATATATGAGCGTGTGTATACTTTAAGATATTTACATATTTACCATTTTAATGAAGCCAGTTATCTTATGAGAAAAACATGATAATTATCCATTCCAAATCAACTGTAAGGCAGGATAATATAAACCGGTCTATGACCTTAGTACTACCCTCTTAGCTACTTCAATAATTTTCTTCTTTTATAATTTTTATCCGAGTAGAAATCAATATACAAACGTGTGTGTGTTTGTGTGTGTGTGTACTTTATGATTTATTGTGTGTGTGTACTTATGTACTTACAGTACATTTAGAGATGCAATAATTATGTAAAGGACTATATAAACTTTTTGACGAACATACACTTAGTAGTCAGTTTGGAATTGAAATAATAAAAAACTTCCACAGTATAAACTGTCGGAGAATAATTTATTGTATTAATGATAAAATATCTATTACGTTCGGAAATAGTTGAGATATAACTCGTAATATGTTTAAATACAGCACACATAATTAAGCCATTATCTTTCGTATATCCTTTACAACTCTATTTAAGGTTCGCATGAAAATAATAGTTTAGTGCGTTTATAAGCAACTTTAATTTCAATTTACTCATCAACAATAGGATTTACAAAAAATTATCATATATATATATATATACATATATATATAAATGAATATATATGTATATTCAAATAAGGGAGTAGTCACCAACAATGTGTATTTTTTAACATTATTTTATTATTCCGTGTCTTGGTATTTCATTGAGAATTATGTTTGGATCATTGTAATAATGTTTTTAAGTCATTGAAATCGTTTACGATCGTTTCAGACGGTCGGTGGTGTGTCCTCGTCAGAAATTATTTTCAAATGTGTAAAATGGCGATTTTCGTAGTAAGTTTGAAGTTTTTCCCAGGGGTGGAGGCTTGTAAGTGTTTATTATACATTGGTATGCTGAATTTCTATTGTTTTTTTTATTTGGTTTGTCCAGGGAGATACTGAAAAAACTTCACCAAATCCACTCCTGAACTGAACAGAACCTAATACCATCACACAAAAAACATGAAATGCAAGGTACACTCGAATGCACACCCATACACATACACATATACACACCCACACATAAATCAGAACAGACGCATTAAAACACACACACGTGCGCGCATACAACCACACACAGACATAACACCCCTATATCTAATACAACACACTGAACAATACCAACCCTACTTAACCTCGAAACCAACAACACTAGGAGACACCTAGAACCATAGTATGATATCTGTTCCAACACCTCGCTCCCTCCTCAGTCATGGAAGGAGAACCCCCTCATGACTGAAACGACTATCTTCCCTTCTATCATCACCCTCCCATAACTACACCCCCTCCAATGCTCCCGATGGGGAATAAAATCTTCCCCACACAAGGAACCGATCCTGGGTCTGGCCATACCCACATGAGGAAACAAATAAATAGACACATTAAAAAAAATCCCCTATTTTACTTACACCCCTCTTTGCAAACAAACATAATATAAGACTAAAACGAAAAATCACAATACTAAAATCCAAGCATCAAAAAAATAAATATCAAAATAGAATGAAAGCACCCCTACCCTTACTTCAGAAGAGCCAGCTCCCCCTCCCACACATACACATTAGTAACGACCTCGGACCACAGCCGCCTTCCTAAGGAAGCAAATAACCCCAAATAGTATAAAACAATATACACATTCTCAAACCAATAAAAGCAAACACACACGCACACACACGCGCACACACACATAAACACTCACACACACACACCCACACCCTACCCCACCTTAAAGGAAAAGAAAAACACATTAGCAGAAAGAGATAGCGACTGACTACAGGGAGGTCATTATCTCCCTGGACAAACCAAATAAAAAAGCAATACACATTCAGCATACCAATGTATAATAAACACTTACAAGCCTCAACATCTATGAACAACTTCAAACTAACTACGAAAATCGCCATTTTACCCATTTGAAAATAATTTCTGACGAGGACGCATCACAGACCGTCTGAAACGATCGTAAACGATTTCAATGACTTAAAAACATTATTACAATGATCCAAACATAATTCTCAATGAAGAACCGAGTCACGGAATAATAAAATAATGTTTAAAAATACACATTGTTGGTGACTACTCCCTTATTTAAATATACATCTTTCTTTAGTTGGAATTTATTAACCCATTTTATATAAATATGTATGTATATATTTATAAAAATATATATATATATATATACACACTATTGTAAGCTATATATATATACGATAGTTTTATTGTGTTTCCCTGTTCTGCAGATGTTTTCGAAATTACCTTTAGAATTTGGACAGCATCTTATTATTTTCGCCCCAAAATTATGATAAATCTCTGAGGAAACACGGAATCAAGTATGTCCAAAATGATATTTCGGTTTTACAATAATTATCTAATCCTGAAAAACACGAGTATCTTCGAAGTAGATCCGGCTTGAATAAATAACTGTTGTATGCAACCAGAAATACTGTGCATACATTTACACTATTGTAAGCCTAAAATAACAAATGCATATAGAGAGGTTTATAGGAGTGGAAGCAGAAATAGCTTGCGTATACAATCGCCTGTTTAAAAAATATTAGACATCAGCAGTTTCGAAATAAGCTTTATAGTTTAGCGCACACGGCGTCCACGAATGTACATTACGCAGTAATTTAAGCCATTACATAAAAAATACACCACACCTTTTTTTAAAGAGCAATGTGGACCAAACTGCATTATTGGCTAAATCATTCCGGATAATGTAACGTATTTCTATGGCAATGAAATTGTAAAAATTCTGGAAGATTCCATATCGAACACTATAGTGTTCCCCTTTTATAAAATAACTGAGAAAGTGTATATAAAGAAATAATGTTTGTATAATCAACTATCTCCTTGAATATATATATATATATATATATATATATATATATATATATATATATATATATATATATATATATATATATATATAATTATATAATACCATATGCAGTATATACGTTTGAAGCCCAAACAACGCTATAATACAAAATAAAAAGACATTTTTTTTTGTTTGAAATATGTATAGAAACCCAGAAATATATTTCGAGGGATCTTAAATATGCCTTTCTTTCTTTTTTTCCATGTTGTTGTTGGAGCAAAGAATAAGCAAGTAAATTCCCGTCTGTTGTTTTTACGGTCGTTTTGAAAATCTCGGAACGGTGCGTTGGTCACGCGGTATTTTCGTAAAGATTTTGGTTCCTTAGAAGCGCTGGTTGAGTTTGACTAATATAAAATACGTAGTATATACATTTTAAGGCAAAGCAACGCATTATTACAAAACAAACAGATATATATTTTGTTTGAAATTTATATTTGAATTCATAATATATTTAGAAGGACGGCGTTATCTGCAGTATGTCTTTCTTTTTTCAATGTTGTTGTTGGAGCAGAGAATCCACAAGTAAACGTTTGTTGTTTATTACATCTTAGAACGTGCGTTTGGTTACGCGGGATGAACGTTAAGCTTTTTGTTCGGTAGGAGCGCTAGTTGAGTTTGAATGAAATAAAATACGTATTATATATGTTTGAAGCAAAAACAATAAAGAGATATATCCAGTAAAGTTCCTTATTTACTTTATATGTGCTTCCGGGTTGCACTTGCATACACCATCGTATTTATATTTGCCCTCTATCGCCCCCAAAACTGCCGAGTTACTATCTTTAAAAGAATATCTGAGAAAATTGACCCCATCGTATCTGCTCATACTTCGCCTAGCATCCACATTTGTGGTGACTTCAATGCCCACAATGTGGAATGGGTGACTCACTCCAACAAGAAATATTATGAGGGGAGGTTCTGTCATGATTTCGCCATTACCACTGACCTCACCCAGATTATTTAAGAATCCACCCTGTGCCAGATACACCCAGTCAATATGCTAACCTTCTAGACCTTTTTCTCACAACTTCGTCTGAGTTATGCTCATAGTCCGTTAAGTCTTCTCTGGGATCTTCAGACAATCGTTGTATCAGGTAAGATAAACATGCAATGTAATAAGTCTTCAGACGTACCTCTCCACCGGTATATATCGATACTCTACGGCTGACGGGGATAAATTCCGTACATTTATATCTAATCTACCCCTGCATTCCATTTTTAAACAGGAAGTGACCTCTATCGGAGAATGGAAAATTGTAGACATAAACCGATTCATGATATAAAAAATTGCCAACAAAAACCTAACAGTCAGCCATGGTTCTCCCCAGAATGTGCTGCTGTTATCGCACACAGAAACCATTTTACCAACGTAATAGATGTACTGAGACGAAAACTGCCTCCAGGACTGCCAGCATCCACTGTAAATGAGTAATAAAAATTGCAAGAGAGCGATATGCTCAGTCTGTTAAATCCAAAGTAGCTGAGCAGCGGTTTGGTTCCCACCAGTTCTGGCAAATAGTACACAGGATCCGGAAAAGAAGCGTGCAGTCTATCCCAACCATCATCAATGGACCTGAGGTTATCTCGTCAGCTTCAGACAAGATACAACTATTTGCCAAGAACTTTGCAGCTTATTCAACCACATACGACGAAGGTTATCATCTCCTTGTATTTCTTCCTATAACAGACAACACGCTAAGCACCATACAAATATGTGTGCGTGAGGTCGCCAAGCTAATCAAGAACCCTAATTCCAATAAACAATTGGTCCTGACGGCATTCCAGTTATAGTGCCGAAAAATCTTCAACCCGAACTATCCCCCACACTTACAAAACTGTCTAAGCGTTGCCTTAAAGAGAAGTGCTTTCCAACACTCTGAAAACCCACATTATTATGCCCTGTAGTTAAGAATTCAGCTGATAATCATCTTCCTCTCAGTACAGACCAATAAGTCGCTTGTATGTGATGAATAAGTTGCTGGAATCCATATTAAATAGAGAAGTAATCGATCATCTCAGTAAAAATAACCTTTTTTTTGACATCCAACACGCTTCCGTTCTACCAGATATACATCAGATGTGCTAACGATTAAATCTCATAGGAATATCTAATCTCTTGACAAAGGCTTCCTTTATATGACATTTGCTCTTGACATATAGAAGGTCTTCGCAAGGTATCGAATAAAGGCATACTTCAAAAGATTTCCAGCTACAGTAAAACTGGAAATGTTTTCTCAGTCATTAATCCTCTCTCTCTGATAGACTTATAAGAGTAGTGGTTGATGGCCAGAAATCAGAAGCGAACAGAATTAATGTACCTCAACAACCCATCTTGGGCCCAAATCTCTTCCTGATCTAAATCAATGACCTTCCAACCCACATACAGTAACCATTCGTTGACATCTATGCTAATGACTCTATCATCTATGGCAACACACTAAAGGCCGTAAATGGCAAATTTCTATGTGATTCTCGCGTCTTTGATATTAAGCGCTTGGGGCAATGGGGAAAGAGATGGCTGGTTACTTTTAATGCGTCTAAAACCAAGCTCCTATATTTCCATCATCAACGCTCTGATCTCCATCTGGCATAACTTTGAATGGATGGCCCTCGTCTAGCGAAGGCTCCATGTTTTGACAATTTTCTGGGCTTGGCCTAAACACCTGACCTGAAATGGAACACGTACATCAAGTCAGTTGCCAAGGTTGTTGGAAAAATGGTAAGATCCTTCTACCGCTCCAGGAGATATCTCACTGGTGATGCTATTCTCTATTAATATCAATCAATATAAAAGCCAATTACGTACAAGGATAGAGTATTGCTGTTACATCTGGGCAGGAGCTGCTAAAACCGTCTATCCTGCCTTGAAAGAGTACTAAATAAGCTTCCTGTCTTAGTGATGGCGCCCTTATTTCTCTTCTCTGCAAGCTTTCTCCTACAAAAGAGACGTTGCGAGCCTGTCTTTGTTACTTACATGGCAATTGCTCGTCTGAGCTCCAATCTTTGGTCCCCCTTGCCAATCTTTCACGATAAACACCCGCCTACCTGAAACCACTGTCAAAAATTTTCCAGACTCGTTATCTGTACCAAAATCAAAACCTATATTCAATGAAGAAAGCTTTTTTTCTTAGAAAGAGACGCCTGTTTAACTCTCTTCCGTTTGTCTGTTTCCCACCTTACTACAACCCGCATGACTTCAAGTTCAACATGAACAAATGACTGATGAACCGTCCCCTTAAATAAAACACTTTATCAAACCGCCAATACGTACGATTACGACGATATTATCCCATTGATTACTGCACACGAAATAACCCCTATCCTCGAGTTGCTTCCGGACCTTGATAAGGGTGACTACCTTGTAAAAAATGATGAACAAACATAGTAATCCAGTTTATGTAAGACTACATAATCTCAATGGCTACACGTAGGTTTCGGCGCCAGAGGAAAACAAAGGACAAGTGCGACACACATTTATTAATTAAACATATGCTGTCAACAAATTTCAGGCGGTTATAATAACTAGGGCTATGACAACAGCATCATTTCATTGTTTTGGTTCTCGACTGTGTATCAATTGATATCTTATATGCTTTTATATAGAGTGTGGTTCTCAGTTGATTAACTGTGTTTGTGTCGATATACACTTGAGAGTAAGAACAATGAAAAGAATATGCTGTTGGCATCGTACTAATAATAACAACTAAGAATAAAATATAGCGATCGAAAATGGGGAAGAAATATCGATGTATGAAAAGGAATACGAAATGTAATCTAGTTTTTTGCATGCGCTTTTTCCCGTAAATATTGAATGATATCATTTTACTGGCACCGAAGCAAATGGGTTGTAATAAGTCTTCACAGTGAATTGCGTATTTATGGTTCAATTGCTACGTACATTAAGCTTAAATAATATGTCAAGTAAGCTGAAGTAGCTGTCTATAAAGAAGTATGATGTACACATAAATATGTGTGTGTATATAGTATTATATGTGGATAAGGAGAAAGAAAGATATCCAGACAAAAACGAAATGAATTAAATAGACAAAACAATCGCAAGAGAGATATTACAAGAGCCATAGGAAATATATATGGAATGAAAATATCGTATTTTATCTGCAATTATCTTTTAAGGAGTACATAAACATTTGACCAAGCATAATTTATACGGCTCAACAACTATGCCACAAAATATAAGATATTCATACATTGTCCAGATGCCTATATAGAAATATCGCTTATTTTCTATTAGTCATACAGGATCCTTGCATTTATTCTGCACCATACATCTCTTCATAGCTAAAACTGATCCGAAGTTGTTTTATTTAATTCCAACTGCCACATAATTGCATTACATACATTATAGTTCTAATGTGTATTGTTTAAAATATTATGAATTTAGTAAACGTCTATCGCTACGTTCCTCAGGTAAAATGAAGTGTTATAACAAAACAAAATGCAATACATTATAAAATATACATGTATATAATCAAATTACATTATACATAACATATGTAAAGCGGAATAAATCCCATTAACAGGGGGCGGAAAAACATCGTATTTCACATCGTAACCTTTCAAAACCGTATCCTAGGACAACCGTATCCTAATGTTATATTGTAAATATGCATACATTTACTAATATGTCAGAAAATCCTATTCCTGGCTGAGATTTGAAGTATTGATTGCGCTGTCGTCTGCATCAATATCTACAAATTACCAAAGAGTGTTATTTAGAGATCATTGGAAAAATCTGGAAAAGATTGAGCCTCGACGGACGCCACTGTTAGTGCTACAGGCTTCTGATTTTGTCCCATTGAGGACGACTCTTGCAAGTTTTTCAGATAAAAAAGATCAAATAAACGTGAGGGCATTTCTAGCTAATTCTTCGTTAGACAAGAATCCCACATATTTTCTAACAAGTTGATGAATTTTTGTTTGCAAATTCATTTAATCCTAATTTTATAATTCGTTTGTTTTCGGATATTAAAATTTCAAATAAGCCAAATCTATTCCTCGAAAAAACCATCATTTAATCATGGCCGGACCATTAAACAGAGTATTTTTTGCAAATTTATTATTTGTTAAATTACTGTGGTTTAGTCATCGTTCGCCTTGAACACACTGCTCTTGTGTAATAAATTTCCGCCTTCGTAGGAGTTGAACTTATTTAAACTGCTGCAACATAAATCGTTCATTTATAGTAGTTTGAACTGGATTGATAGATATTAAGGCGGTTATTGTCTGCTGAATTGTCTTAAGAGAAGGCAATATTTTTTAAAACATGTAATTAACACTGATTGTGAAAATCATATGCACTTCAATACTTATGATTTATAAGTAATATTACGGTTCTAACTGTAACATGGTCGAACATATACAATTGTTATTGTTGGGGGGACGCTCACTAATTAGTATACGTGGGTGAATATATATAGATAAAGGTATCAAGTAAGCAAGATCGGGGAGCTGTGTTCGAACGCCGGATAGGCAAGACGCATGTGCCGGTTGCTCCATGAAAGATTTTAACACGCTCTCTGCCGCGCAATCTTCCAAACTGCAGCGCAACACCACCTTTGTAAATATGATTATCTTTTCGTCTTAATATATTTGTTTTCCTTTTACTTTCTGCGTTCGTGTTGTTATTGATACACACGCAGCTGTTATATATTATTCAGTTTGTTTTTTTATTCCATTTTCACCCCAAACTACGCAACAGTTCCACTGTCATGTAGGGGGTTACTATCGGGGGCATTTGCAAGGATACTATGTGCAGAGATCATCAGCAAAATGATTGTTCACTTGAAGATGTACATGTCATTACAGTTGAAAAAGCAGATCCCCGGAAGAAGGTAGCTCTTTCTACCGGAATAAAGAGAACGTTATTTACGCCTGAAACAATCCTGTACCTCTACAAAGAAACCATTCGCCCATGTATTGAGTACTACTGCCACATTTAACCTAATGCGTTTGCTATTAGTCTCTCACTCCTTAACAGGGTTCAGAAGAAAGTTGCCAATCTGATAGATCCTGAACTGCCTGTTTTCAAGTAGTTTAATGATGGATGTTCTGGTGAAATACAATGCTTTTGTATCGCCTCGATGAAAATATCCCCAACTGACTCTGCCCTGTTGCTGCAATCCAGTCGTGTTCTTTTCCACCATCTTGAATCCATTTTTTCTTTTGACAAAGAGAGATCCCTTGCTCTCGAAATTAATCAAAGTCCATACCACACACGGACTTTACATACACCGGACACACCAGAAACTTGGTTGTAATTAACTATAAATTGAGGTGAGGAAAGATAGGCGAATAAAGGCTAGACACTCCTCTACTCAAGCACCCCCGTCTACATTTGTTTGTTTTTCTTTCTTTACTTTCATATTTCCGGTCTTTCCCCGCATTGTAAGAAAGTATTCTAGTCTAATGGCTTCTTTCTCAGAACTGCTAGACCTTGGAATTCTCTTCCGGGGGTCTGCTTTCCCAACTGCACTGGCATGCAGAAGTTCAAGTGTAATGTGAAACATACATCTTGCTGATAAATTCTCTACATTGTACACCTGCAACTTCGGCCCCTTATAGTTTCCTCCTTTATCAAAGTGGCAATGTGTCGGGTGAAAATATAATAAAACATAAATTTGTCTGTGTAGGTTTATAATATCACCACAGCTGATATGTGGGCTTAAATCAATGCCCAGGAGAAGCCATTAATGAGTAATGTTTAGTTTATAAATATGCAAACGAACGAAAGATTGCGGTGATTTAAAATGGAGTATACTATTTTATCTTTAATTAAACTCATTAATAAAAAAAAAAAAACATTGGCTCGAATGTAATAATTCTATCTGTAGTCGAATAATCAACGAATCTTCTATATCTCCAGATAAAAATAAGAAAAAGAGAATGTGTTTATTCGAAATAATATACCAGAATCATTATTTTTAATAGAATTGAAATCACTACACTCTGTTACTATTCAAACGTAATGAATGTGTAACACGTAGCAATAACCAAAATAAACAGGATACGAGGACAAGTATTACATCGTCAGACGGCTCGAAACGTTGTCAGCAAGTCAATTAATTGAAATCGCACCTGTCTACGCATCTGAATCATTTATTCTATCAGATATATTCTTGGTGATGAACTTAATTTAGGAAAAAAATCTTGTATTGAAGCTGTAGCAGAGGATTGGTCTACTATCTTTCTTTCAATTGTCTTACGTTTAGCATTTTTGCGTATAACATTTAAAATGACTTACAGATAATTGCTAACTTTATGCAGCAATAGCTTTTTATGGCCTCTTTAATTTGGCGTCACTATTTACTATTGCAATATGTTTATATCGAGGCAAACCTAAACTCCTTTTATTTCGGGCTATATTTTCGTATCATTTAAAACGCTTATTCGCCATCATCAAATCTACTTTCAGGCTTTAACTCCTGAAGGGAACAACAACCTAAGTGAAAGTGATTGTGCCGGACTAAATAGATTCGAACGTAGAAACACCCAGGTCGCCAATCTGTCTCGTTAACAACTTGACCAGCATTATCTTAAAAATGTATTCTAAAAATTCATGAGTTGTATTTGACAAAAAAGATTAAAACACTAAAACAAAAAAAAAAACAAATGCACTGTTATATGAGAGAACATGCCTACTACTTCCCACAGTACATTTATGTTTATATGCTGCACATTTATTTTAGGAATTTAACCAATGTGCACGTCTTCACGTGCAGCACAATAATGTTGTAATTTTTGTAAGTAGAAATTTGATTTATGAAATTTTAGAGTAAACACATAAACTTACATATTTTAGAGAATTACGAAAATTATTTTTTTCCATATCTCCGAATAAATTATTGTTTCAGTAATCCGTCAGTTGCTACCGTCTCAGTCGTCTCTGCATAAGTGTAACCCAGAATCTCAACGTCACGTGTAGATGTGCTATTAAAAAAGTACTCAACCGAAGTATCTTCAGTGTTCTCCAAACTCTACAACAAATGCCTTAGTGAATCTTGCTTTCCGGGCTGTTGGAAAACTGCTTCTGTGGTACCGGTATTCAAGAATTCTGGCGAAGGAACTGACACATTAAATTATCGCCCTATTAGCCTCCTTCCACTTTTTGCCAAAACATTGGTGACCTTAATTAACCATGCTCTAGTCCATCACCTTACAGATGCTAAACAACGATCAACAATATGGATTTAGAAAAGCCCGTTCCACAGCAGACATCCTCACTGTAATCTTTGAACGCATATACCATTCACTGGACAAAGTGGGAGAGGGCAGAGCGGTAGCTCTAGATATATCTAAGGCTTTTGACAGGGTATGGCATGAGGGTCTCCCCAGGAAGATTAGATCATAAGTTATCACTGGTAGAATACTTAACATAATTAAATCCTTCTTAGATAAGAAAAAACTCCAGGTTGTCCTCGACGGTCGTACATCTAAACAATATGATATAAACGCCGGAGTGCCCCAGGGATCTATCCCTGGATCTCTACTGTTCCTGATATTCATAAATTACCTCCCCGACAAATTGCCTCTGAGATGGGTATATATGCTGATTACACCACACTCTATAGCAGGCACGACAGGAAAACAAATGAACATATATCTAAAGTAATGGCAGAAACACTAGAGGATGACCTCCAATCAATAGTGAAATGGGGACACAAATGGATGGTCACGTTCAGTGCCGCCAAACTAAACTGCTGTAATTCAATAACTACAAGAAACCTTCTCTACCACCTATAGCAATGGCCAACGACTCTTTATCTGAGAGTACGTCTTTCAAGCTCTTTGGCCTAACGTTCACAGTAAACATGAGTTGGAACAATTACATCGAGGGCATTACCAGGCCCGCTGCGAGGAAGGTGGGCTCTCTCTACCGCACTAGAAATCTACTAACACCCAAAAATATCCTGTACCTCTATAAGGCAACCATTCGCCCATGTATGGAGTATTGCTGTCATATTTGGGTTTGTGCATCGGCTACTAGTTTTTCGCT
>NC_136489.1:34693014-34695514 GCF_053919585.1 Euprymna scolopes
TGGGTGAACCACTTCGAGAAGTGTCGGACAGTGGAAAACCTCAATGCTGCCAGAGAGCCCCGTCCAAGCCATTCACTCGAGTTGGCCGAAAGAGTGAAAGGGTCTGGTGAAGGATAGCGGACCTTACCCATACAGAATACAGACGCTGCAGATCCTTACAGCCTCAGACATGAAGCAGAGGAGGGCTATGTCAATCAAGATGCTCGATAAGATCGAGGAGACACCAATTTTCCTTAACCTCTTTTGGACTTTGGAATCTCACTGCCATCTTGATGAAAAGGCGAATTCCAAGACATATGTATTCTAGGCGTCCTCTAAACTCAATGAAGTAGCCACCAATCCCCTGCACTCTCCTAATGAACTGTGTGGGCTGAAATCTCGGCCAGATTCATCATCGAACCAATCTTCATCGAAGAATCTGGCGCAGCAGTGACAGTGACAAAGGAGCGGTCTGTGGAGCTCCTCAAAACCTTCAAGGGTGAGCTCCAGACCATCCACTGATCGCGCATGGGCAATTTCTAGTTCCAGCAGGACGGAGCAAGTTCTCACACATCAAACCTGTCCCAAGATTGACTGAAAGAGAACTTTGGAGGGCGAGTGATCAGTCTCAATACTGATTTTGAGTTTGCAAACCGTAGCCCGGACCTAAGCCCCCCCCGCCAATTTTTTCCCTCGGGCTATCTTAAGGGCAGAGTCTACGAAGGGAAACGCAGAACCATCACGGAACTCAAGAAAGTCATCAGGGAGGAGATAAGAGTCATTACCAATTCAGTCTGTAAGAACGTCATGAACAACTTCGTGCTTCGCCCCAAGCGATGCATGGAGCTAAATGGAGGCCATCTAGAATATGCTGTAGAAGGGAGAAAAAACGTCAAAATACCCTTGTGTTTTGATGTGATGTGCTGAAAATAATGAACTAGTTATGACCAAATTTTCATTTCATTCGGCAATGCACTAAGAAACGGGGCCTAATTAAATTTGGTTACCGTTGTCTTTAGTCGCCCTGTATAAATATATATGCGACCGTTGTAGGCTCAATCCACGGCTGGGGAAAGGTGTTTGTTTAGCCGCACTGATGAGTTGGTAAACGAAACCGTACTGTATGTGGATGACAATTAAACCCCGCTCTTTGAGTTGAGCACTTTGTAAATATATTTACACCCGACGCGTATTTAAAAGCGATTAAGCGAATCCCACTATTAATTTCTTTGTAAACAACATGAAAGTTGGAGCACTGTCAGACGGGAGGGTGTGGATTTAATTCACACTCTAGGAGAAATATTTATGGCACTGATTCGTAGCCGAATGGTGAGAGCTGCCGACTGTCAATGCGACGTTTGTAGGTTCAATCCACGGCTGTGGAAAGGTGTTTGTCTAGACGCACTGATGAGTTGTGATACAACCAAACAGTACTGTATGTGGGTGACAATTATATATAATTGCATATTATATATATATGACTATTGTTTACATACTTACCCCCAGTATGTTGACCTCTAGACAGTTATTCCTTAAATTACGCTGAAATTAACAATTGTTTTTATAATTATTTCGTGGCGGAAAACATATTTGATTATTATATTTATCAATGAATGTATACAACCCTAAACTCATCAAAAGATGTAGAAATGGGAAATCAATCAAAATAAAATAAAATCAATCGAGCCATGATTACTGAATCCAAAAATTAGAACAGACCTTGCAATAACCTATTAATTTATCTTTTAATACATGAGTTGAATTTGCAAGTAAAGCAACTAAAATTTGAATCGCCAATGTACTCAAGTATGACTTACACTAATAAAAAAAAATTAGTACAGTATTGCTTAGATGTGTATAATTAATATGCGCTTATTAACTTGGAAAATATTAATAGTTATATGCATATATATATATATATATATATATATATATATATATATATATATATATATATATATATATATATATATATATATATACCAGTGTCTATATATTTATTTAGTTTTATGCCGAGTAACTACACAATAGACGAATTTAATTTCTAGTTATACCAATTAGTTATTTTCTGTAAAGGATGCATCCTAATATAATGCATTTACGTTAGTTGGTTTCATATGAAATTTCCCGTTTTTAATAGTTAATCTTAATTTGTTAAAAAAAAGTATAAGATCGATTATTCACTTTCATAATTCAATGTAACATTTCCCCTTTATAAAATCGTACTATATTAAAGTATATTTTAATGATAATGATCAATAATATATTCATCCGATATCATTGTTAAGTTATTGTATATTCTTCTTTGTGTAATTTAATTTCTATTATAGCTGACTATATCGTATATTTGAATTTAATATTACGAATTTTTTAAACATTTGATTATTAATTAATTATTAGTAATGAGTTTTATATATCAATGGCTAAAGTTTTATATAAATAATACAATCAACGATAAGGGTTTATGGATATTGCTTATTTTTTCCATAATTATATTTCACTCTATATGATTTATTAAATT
>NC_136489.1:34700514-34703014 GCF_053919585.1 Euprymna scolopes
AACTCGACTAGCTAAAAACACTATCAATAATTCCCCCACTCTTTGTATGTTGCTTAACCTAAACGTAGAGTCCATGAACAAAGCTTCTTTCTTAGAACTGCACGCCTGTGGAATTATCTTCCATTTTACTGCTTTTCGGCTGACTAGAATATGGCTGTCTTCAAGTCTAAAGTAAATAAGTTCTTGATGAGCCGTTCCATATGAGTTAATAAATTTACCGAATTTCCATTACTAATGATTACTATATTGCCCAATTTCTATTGTACCATGTTTTAACACTTATCCTCGAGTGAACTCTTGGCTTATATAATGTGGTGATGCCTGTGTATAAAAAGTAACATCATGTTTATATATTGCTTAATTAATAAAACTATTCAGACATTTAAAATGCTACAGCAATATTAAAAAGAGAAAAATAAAGAGAACTCACCGCATGAAATAAGACAAGTTTTCCAAGCAAAAAAAATAATTACATTAAATTATATTGAATTTATTATTAAATTATTCATATTAAAATGAATGATGCAATATACTACAGATAGAAATCTTCCTTACTGTAGCAGTAAACTTAGAGAAACCACTCCCGATTATGTCTGGGTCCATTCGTAGTCTGCAATATTGGCGGTAATTTCAACGGCTGTTGCTTTTTGTATATGCTGTTTTTATCTCATTAGATTTTACATTCACTAACGATCCTCTGTGTCTCCGATTGCTTAGTGACCCTTCTGTTTATAGCGAATTGGAACACAGGAGCAAAGTTAAACAAAACATTGCATTTATTACAATTATTTATTCTTGAATTTATAACTAGTTTGTATATAATGTATTTAAATAAATGCCAGTACAATAACAATATGCAACTGATAAAGTCATATTTAAACAGCAATTTATAAAAAAAAAACACACGCTCATATACACGCGCACACACACATACACTCATATATCTATAATAAAAAGGCCGAACGTTTGTGGGTGTGTCTGGTCACGAATATGCTCCTGTATGGTTGACTATTATAGAAAGCTGATCACATATAATGATAGAAAATGTATAGTGACACTGGACTGGGTATGTTTGATCTTGCATAATGATGCTTCATACAAATTGTAGGGTCTGCGTATGCGCCTGGTCCACAAAGTATGAAAATAAAACAAATAAAAAAATGAAGAAAAAGAAAAACGTTTGCAAGTGTTTGTGATATAGATGTTCATAATACTACTTTGACAAGTATGTTTTAACTTAAATAGGGAGGGTACAATAAAATTGTGCGGTCTGTGTTCGCGCCTGGCCTCCATTGAATAGAAATCGACACAAACTTTAATAAATACTTTTCATATCTATCTGCATAGTATACTTTGATAATTATGTTTCAGTTTAAAGAAATATGGTATGATAAAATTATGAGGTGTTCGTTCACGTTTCACCTCCATAGATTGGAAATATGTCAAAAAGTTTAACAAGGATTTTTTTTTAATATAGATTCACAAAATATTGTGATAAGTGTTTCAGTGTGAACAGTAATGTTATAATAATTTATGAGGCTTATCTATTTTATTTTTATTTTCATCATATTTTGCTTTGGTTTTGATACCCCCAAATTAGACGCTATCACTGTACAGCCCTTCCTTTTCATAACTCATTATCTATACATATATATATATATATATATATATATATATATATATATATATATATATATATATGTATATATAAAAGCTTAAATTTATGTATGTATGTATGAACGCTTTTCCTCGATTTCCACAAAAGACTTCTTTCAGAGAAGCGCTTGCTCGGTTCACAACTTCTTAAAACGTTTTATATAATCTATAAATTTTAATATCTCAGAGTTATCCACGGAGCTCGCCTGTCTTTAATTTCGCTGACATTCACACGTTAATTATTCGACATTTTCCGCATCGGCACGCGGTACATTCGGTTTTAGGTATACAAAAAAACAAAAAAACAAATTCGACTCTAATCACAGGCCGAAAGCCACTTGTCTCAAGAGAGCAAAGTAACGTTTGTTCAATGTCGACTTCGTCATATCAGACTGTAGCTTTCATTTCGCTCCTCCTAATAAACAGGGAGCGGGTTTTTAAAAACAAACAAACCGATTTATTCACCTCATTCAAAACTGTCCCGCACAAAATGCTTACTGTTGAATACCTATCGCCGTCACGTCCATCAAAAAAGCGCACCTGTTTGTACACACTTTTCTATTTACCAACTGCGCGTCGTGAAGGCCTCGTTTTTTTTTTCATATTTTCGGGGTTTTTTCACATACCCGGAAAACACCCTAGAAACGGTGGGTACCCCTCGCTAGTCTATAAATATAAAAGTGAAAATGTATGTATTCATGTGGGCATGTATTGTGTGTGTTCGATTTTTCTGTATGTCTACGAAAGGCTTTTCTCAGAGAAGCGGTCGGTCGCTTCACAACTTTTTAAAACTTTTAATATCAAATATAAATCATAATATCTCACAGCTAAAAACGAAGCTCGC
>NC_136489.1:34705514-34913014 GCF_053919585.1 Euprymna scolopes
CTTAAGTGGGCGGTTTATCAGGAACTTGTTTATGTTGGACTTTAAATACATCCAAGTTGTAGTCAGGTGGGAAACAGGAAAATGGAAGAGGGTTCCAAAGACGTGCACTTATAAGAAGCTTTATGGAATCTTCATTTTGATTTCAGCATAATACAGTACTAATGTTTCACCCGAAATGCGCTGGTTTAAGAGATCATTAGTCTACACAAGCATCATTTATTTTTCTTTTCACCCTCATATGTTTAATTGCTCCCTGTAATATGCACCATCTCCCCCATATCACATGTCTAATGCACGTTGATTCTGACTTTTCACATTCTGTTTGTGCTCACCAACTCTGTTTGTTGACTCCTCACGTTCAGTGGATTCATAATTCCAATAAAAGTCTTTGTGTCTGCTTGGAAATTGCTCTCCGTGTTTTCTATATTAAAATGAGGGATACCGCGAGGAGCTTCCACCTCGTTGGGAAACGGTTCTGAGTTTTCTCTGGACATCTTTATTTTAGTAAGACGATCCTTTTGGATGTCTTTCTTGTACTTATCATCATCGCCCGAGTCAATAAGGATCTGCTTCTTAAAAGGCTGGTCTCTCCCACCAAACAGCAACTGTCCAGGCACTTTCCTGCCACCAAATCCACTGCCTAATCGATGTGGAACCCAATTTTTACACATTCGCTCTAGCTCGTAATCAACAAATCTCTCTGAACCATCAATGGAAAAATGCTTTGCGAGCAAAATAGACGTCTTCATATTCAATAAATCCGTAGCCACGAGAAAAGCCCGTTACTATGGCTCGAACAATACGCAACCTTTTTATCTCCCCGCATTCAGAAAAATCCCATCTCAAAGCATCTCTGTCAGTTTTCGGATTGAGCCTTGCAGCAAATATAGTTATTTTATTTTTATTTCACACACTCTTCTTATTGGGCCTGAATGTGCGCTTCGTGGCTCGGATAATTCCACGATCGTGTGGATATTCGTCTGTGCCATCGATACTTCCTGCCTTTAAAGGGGCATACAAAAGGGCAATAGGTGACCGGTTGTCTTCGCGTATTGTTGTTATACTTTTTTTTTCAAAGCAATACTCTTTTATAACAAAAATAAAAATAAAAAAAACAACAGAAACGTAATAGTCTTGATGAACGCAGAAATGTCCACTGGTTATTAAGAACAAAGGCGGATGTATATGATTGTAGTGTCATTAGCATAAAGGTCTACGAATCGTGAAAAGATGCAATTTCGACGATCAGTAATGTAGCTTAGGAAGAGAGTTGGGCCCAAGATGGACACGTGAGGGACTCCAGCATAAATTCTATGAGCTTTTGATTTCTGCCGATCAACTACTAATCTTGTGACCTGTCAGAGAGAAATGGTTTTATAATTTCAAGCTACAGCATAGCTGGAGATCGTGTTAAGCACCTCTTTATGGCATACTCTATCAAGGTTGTTGATACGTCAAGATCAATTGCCCTAGAAAGGTAGCCTTCGTCGAGAGATTCGCTAATCCAATCAGGCATAACAGTAAACACATCAGCTTAAGATCTAGCAGAAGGAAACCATAATGTGCTTCATATTGTGTTTCAAAAATTGAGTACTAAACACCTCCGTCAGTTTTTGGTCTACATACATGAAATATTATATATAGAGTATAAAACCAAACGAAACTTTATAGTTTGCTTCTTGCCGCCGAAAAATCGGTGGACAATTTTGAAATTCAAAATGTAATTTGCCTGTTAAATGTCGAAAATTTCATCGCGAATATACATGCAACACCTACCTTTTTACGAATATACATGCATAGCGCAAGGTGTTTGAGTGGCTTTCCAACATCACGAACATATACTTGTATATAGCATAGCGTGTTTTCTGATGCAGATTGAAATGAAGGGAGTAACAGGATTGGTTACATAGGGTAGAATTAGCTGCTAAGTTTCTGACAAGTAGCGTGCTTATGAGATTACCTCCGGTCCGTTGATGATTTCTGGAATCGAATAGAGTACGCGCCTATGTTCAGGACCCTATATGCTACTTCCCAAAACAGGTTAAAACCAAGCCGCTGCTCAGCTACTTTGGACGTAACAGACTGAGCATATAACTTACATGCGTTCTTTATTGCTCTTTTACAGTTGTTGCCGGCAGTCCAAAAAGCGGCTCTTGTCTTAGTGCATCTATTACGTTGGACGCAATAGAAAAATTGATTCCTGTGCACAATGGCAGCAACCATACCTGGAGCCAAACACGGCTGGCATTTAGGTTTTTGCTGGAATATTTTGTAGAATATAAAGTGGTCTATAACTACAGTGTATCATTCCGTAAGGTCTAATAATATAGAGGACGCATTATTTTAAGCATGTAACGCAGAGGTAAATCTGATATAAATGTACGAAAACTACCCCAGCCAGACAGATTATCGACATATAGTAGGATCGAGTTGTATATGTGAGCACTTATTACATGTTGTTTTTATTTTACCTGGTCCAACTACCGTACGTTTTTAACCTGATAATTAGGAGCCGTTTTCGATACCCATACCAAGCTGTCTTCAGCTAAATTTTTGATAGCATAAATAGGTTGGCTGTAGAGAGTTTGATATGCGTATTTAAAACGGTCCATAATTATCGGATATGAAACCGCCGATACCGATGACTTATCTCATAACCACTTTGTGTAAACAAAGGACACACGCACGCACACATACAAACACGCACACACACACATATAGATATATATATATATATATATATATATATATATATATATATATATATATATATATACATACGCTCAGACAATTTTCTTAGGAGAGAGTATCTCCCATTTAAGGGAGCATGAATTACGACCCGCATTCCTGATCTTGTATCAAGTAATTCTGAGGTGAGAAGCATTTATATACACACCTATTAATACTTTAGAGATAATAATATATAATGATATGTAAAAGGCAAGGAAGCTATTTTTGAAAATACAAATATGTAAGAATAATTAATCCGAAAAAAAAAAAAAACAAATAATATATACAGTATTTGAAACATTTTTGTTCTTGTCGTTAAGGAAAGGGTTGTTTGATCAAAACTACTGGAGAGGCATGATTTAATATACTGTTATATTTTTAAATCCCGGAAATAGTATTTTATGGTAGACAAGTGATGATTCCTGAAACAACCTCAGACCACTGTAAATTCAAGAAAACAAGTTGATGCTGCGATTACAGATGATTAAATGATATACTGACTAAGTAGTATTTCATATATATATATATATATATATATAACGCATGTACGTTATATGCTCAGTCTGTTACGTCCAAAGTAGCTGAGCAGCGGCTTGGTTTTAACCTGTTTTGGGAAGTAGCATATAGGGTCCTGAACATAGGCGCGTACTCTATTAGATTCCAGAAATCATCATATATATATATATATATATATATATATATATATATATATATATGTGTGTGTGTGTGTGTGTGTGTGTGTGTGTGTGCGTGTGCTTATATATTGGAAGTTTTTTAACCTAGTATATTGTTTAGCATTCGTTGAAATACTACTTAGTCAGTATATCATTTAATCATCTGAAATCGCAGCATCAACGTGTTTTCTTGAATTTACAGTGGTCTGAGGTTGTTTCAGGAATCATCACTTGTCTACCATAAAATACTATTTCCGGGATTTAAAAATATAACAGTATATTAAATCATGTATATATATATATATATATATATATATATATATATATATATATATATATATATATATATATATAACGCATGTAAGTTATATGCTCAGTCTGTTACGTCCAAAGTAGCTGAGCAGCGGCTTGGTTTTAACCTGTTTTGGGAAGTAGCATATAGGGTCCTGAACATAGGCGCGTACTCTATAAGATTCCAGAAATCATCATATATATACATATATATATATATATATATATATATATATATATGTGTGTGTGTGTGTGTGTGTGTGTGCGTGTGTGTGTGTGTGCTTATATATTGGAAGTTTTTTAACCTATTATATTGTTTAGCATTCTTTGAAATATATATATATATATATATATATATATATATATATATATATATATATATATATATATATATATATAAAGCTGAATGCCTGGGGGGGCTTGTATGTCTATACACGAATAGGCTCCAATATAGTACGCTACTATACTAAATTGCCCACATACACTGAGAGAAGTGGCATCCAGGAACAACAATTTCTGTTACATTTTGAACAGTAGTGGTTTATATTAATTTTTGAGTCAGTGAAAGCGCCCTCTCATCCAAGGATTGATATAAAACCAAAAGAACCCACATATTTGCAAGGTTTTTATATAGATGCACATGCAAATATTTGATGAGATATTTGATGAGAATTTTTCAGTTTGCACATGAATGGTATAAAGAAATTGTGAGGCGTGTGTCCGTGCGTGGCTTCTATAAAATAGAAATATTCCACAAACATTAAAAAAAAAAGATTTCTGTCCACGTAAAAATACTTTGATAATTATGTTACAATTTGGAGAAATAAATATATGGGGCCTGCATAACTTTCGATGACATCCAATACGTCACAAAGTTTAACAAAGTTTTTTTTTTAATATAGATCCACAACAGAATATTGTAATAAGCGTATTCATTTTGAACAAGTGCAGTATAATAAAATCAAGGTTGAATGATAATGATGGTGAAACCTATTTATGTAATCAGAATAGGATTTGACAAGTATTTAAATAATCTATTATATAAAAAGCCAAATATGTGTGTTGTGTGTGGGTTTTTGTGTGTGTTTATATTTTATTGTTAAAAACTTACGAAGGACGCGTTTGAACGCGGAAAAATCGGAATCGTTTTAAAAGACGGTATTTTAAAATATCGAATTTTTTTTCCTTAAAATATTAATGCTTCACTCTCAGCTGGGCAGTTTTACCTAAGAGGGGATCGTTTTTTTCGGCTTCCTTCGATTGATCACCCTTAATTTCAAATCTCACGACTTCTGGTTACGTCATAAACGTATCGGCTAAGATGTTATTTTTATTTACCCCTTTTTTTACCTTCTTCGCCTACGGGTTCGGGCCTGCCTCTCTATTACAACATTTTTAAACGTATTTCCAACGGACTGCCTCCCAGTATTTTAATCCTGCCCTACTATTGCTAGCTATTGAAATTATCTCTCCCCGAATGTCCTTTCTACTCAACCTCTACACACCCGGCCAATGCCGGGTACTTTTGCTAGTATATATATATATATATATATATATATATATATATATATATATATATATATATATATATATATATATATATATGGCGCGATAGAAAAAGTTCCAAAATGTGAAAAAGCATGTTTCTTATAGATTTAATTTTCCATTTCGTGTGGGTAAACATTTCTCCTGGTTTGGTGATTCTTGAATACGTACCATAAATTGCCCATGTGAAAAACAGTCAGTATGTAGCTGTAAGCCACACAATGGTAAAGATTGTTCTCGGTGCTTTGTTGATGGTTATTGCAAACTACAATAAAATTGGAAAGTGCAATTTCCTAAAGTGTAATGATGTATCCGGTGGACTCATAGGCATGCATGGAATGAAGATATATTCGTCTGTAAAACGTCCTGTTATGATTGATGTTTCTATAATATTGTTTGTTTTTTGTTTGTTTTTTACTGCAAACCATGTGCCTTTGCAAAGTTTAGATTGGTTTATATTTCACAACATGATAATTAGTACGCCAAATTTCAGTTGCAATACATGCTGTGGCATCCCTGGCAAATATAGCTGTTGGATAATTACCCACTTTATCTGCTTTCACAACAGTGTCGTTGGATTTGTATTTGACTACCTCCCTTGGAATTTTGTATTGAATAATAGCGTGGACGTTTTTGTCGATCAAGTACAATTCTTATCATGTGAATATCTGCAAAAACATTTTAAACTGCCTCTTCTTTTTATGTAATAACATTAGAGAAGTTTAAATTCAAAGAACTTTGCCCTTATCTCTGATTAGCTGAAACTTTTCCGTACCCAATTTCCCACAAGTGTTGCAAAAATGTCTGTGTGGATCGAACAGTCTGCAACTGAGCATGCATATTTTCAGTTAAGTTTAATGCCTTCACATGATACAAAAAAGTAGAGTATTTAAGACAAGCATTTATTTCATCTGCTGGTGTTGATTGAAGATTATCAGGTAACATTTGTCTGAAATCTCCTACAACCAATATTACTGCATTCCCAAATGTCACGCAAATCCCGCAAGGATCGACAAAGAGCCTCAAGTGTGTTTATGCGTACCATTGTGTATTCATCCTAAACGATAAGTTTGGATTTCTGCAATATTTCCCCCATATTGGATGTTGTGGAAATATCGAACATGAGATTTTTTTAAAAAATGAATGTCCCAAAGTAGAATAAATAATTCTTCTACTTGCCAGCAAGTCGCGGGTATTCCTCAGGCTATGCCATTTTCTTACCAAATGGCTGCCAGAATCAATTTAATTAGAAAGGTTTTACCAGATACTTCTGGTGCTGTTTAAGGTAGCAGTAATTTCCAAATAACTTTTATTCTCACAGTCAGTAAATTAGGTGACTAAAATAGAATTTATCCCTGCTTGGACAATATATTATTCACTTTAATTAATTTTGGAGACTAAAATTGGATGAGGGATTAGAGAGTGGCAGATAAAGAAGAATATATATATAGAAAGAAAAGAGAAAGTGAGAGGAAAATAGAGGAAGAGAAGGAGATAGACAGAGATAAAGGAGTTGATATATAGACAGAGAGAGGGGATAGTTAGAAACAGAGAGGGGCGAGACAGAGGAAAGGAGGGAGATATAGTGGAGTTAGAGAGAGAAAGGTGATCTTAAGAGATTGAGACGGTGATATAGAGAGACAGATAGAGTGAGAGAGGGAAAAGGAGAGATGGATAGAGAAAGATATTAAGAGAGAGAAAGGAGGAACAGAAGATGAACAACACCATCGTGTTTTTCCTTGTTCAGTAGTGAAGAAATCTTTCGAGACTGAGGCAATTTTAAATTTTTGTTACTATCCAGAGTACCCGTTTTTTCGGGAGCTAGATTTTTCACACATTAGAAACCAACCGGGTTATCTGAAGTGTAACCTAACAAATTAATAAAAGAAAAAAGATATTGTTAAATTTGACTTTAGCGTAAAAATGCTATTTCAAAAAAGTGCCCGATAACATAAGTGCATGTGCTAATTTACGTACTCCTTGACCGTTCAGTTCCATGCCGACCAGCATTATTATTTAATTGTCGCTCTCTTTGCCTCCCCCTAGTCAAGGCTAATGCATGCGCCCGTATTTTTTTTTTACTGACGTTGGCTTAGTAACTAAACGATTTATTTTAATTTCGTAACCCTTAAACACAGGCTGGAAAATTCAAATTGTTTCATCGTTGTTGAAATAAACAAAAAAGTGTCATTCAACTCAAAACCAAAAACACATATTCACGATGAATTATTTATTATTCTATTCATTGAAAGTTACTAATTTTTAAATAAAACAGTAAATAGGAGTTAATAAAAAAAGTTGCTTGTGCGCGCATGTAAAAATGTTTGTAAAAGTGAGAAATTATTTTAATCATTTGAAAAACTTAGTATTTTTTACATTAGGCCCACCTTATAATCACCCCAAACTCCTCATCTAAAGAACAGCTTCCGGAATAAACACCAGTTTGGAGGGGGGTTAAAAATATTTGCAAAATTTAACTGATGTTTGTTGTCAGCATACCCAACCGAAAATACTATTTTAAAAAAGGAGAGGTTCAGTGTCCGTTGCAGAGTAGTTGATTTATTTATCAATAAAAGTTGAAAAGAAGTAGAGAACATGCCCTTCTGTTATCGTGCTATTTTTAAAAAAAAAACTTTACAATTTCGTTGTTCTTTTATTTATGTATTCATATATAAAAGTCCTTATTTAAAAAAGAAAATTGTCGAGGTGGACCTGAATATAAATATTTACCCCAAAAAATTATCCACTCATGTAAATTAAAAATGTCTGTAAAAGTGAGAAATTATTAATTGTTGTTTAGTACTTTTTTTTCTTTTAATATTCATAAAGAGTAACACTCTTTTCCAATGTTCATGAAAAGAGTTAAGCCAAGGTAAATAAATAAATGTTTATAAAAGTGTAAAAGTCACGTGTAGCTACTTTTTTATTCATAAAATGTTTTAAGCCAATGTAAATAAATAATGTTTGTAAGAGTGTGAAAGGCAACGGAAGTAAATAAATGATAAATGTTACGTTCGCATGCGTTAGCCTTGACTAAGGGGAGCTAAGGAGCGACCATTAAATCATTATGATTAATGAGTACCCCACTTTATTTTAGATATTTATTTTCCAAAGGACTGCTCTAATAAATCAACAATGAATAAAATGTTAAGCGTTGTGTAATTATTTTCGCAGCGTTCAGTCCGGCAATGCTAGGAAACGTAAAGTAAGATTTTAAATGTAGAAATATGAACAGAAAAAAAAAACGAAACAAATCTGCCGTTTATTTGTATTTCTCATTAAATATTTGGAGAAAATATTGTTGTTTTTTTGTCAAATGAAAAAAAATATCACGCAATTTTTTCAATAAATAATAAATAGAAACTTCGTTAATTTTACGACTCGTCCCAGCATATTATAATACCCCTAACCTCCCTATGTAAAAATGGTTTTCGGAATGAACACCTCAAACATCCCAATGTTTAGAACGGTTTTCGAGGTTTGTGGAAGGGCGTGCTTAATTTGTAGGCGTTTATAACATGGGGAGGTTCGGGGTTTATAATATGCTGCGGCATGTCGTAAAAATGAAACAATTTAGAAAAAGTTAAAACAAACATTTTTATGTAAAAAATGCTGTGAAAGAAACTAAACAATAAAAACGTAATGTTTGACGAGTGAAAAGCCTTCAGATAAATAATGGAATTTAACATTTAAGAAAAATGCGGTAAGATACATAAATGTATTTAAATTTTTAAAAAATAGGGGATTTTTTGTGCTAATGCAGAAAGTGGTCCGCGCTATTTTTTTAATACTATTTCGACGTTTAATTGAAGTTTTATGATACTTTTTAATTCAATTGTAAGGTTAAAGTACAGAATAGGTACACAACGCTCTCCCCTCCCCATGTTGAGAATTGCTTTATAAATAATAACGTTACTATTTCAGCACGGATCATTCCCTGCATGAGTGCCTTTTTTACGTATCTTGTAATTCGAGAGTCGTTGAAACGGAAGTTACCGAAAATAAAACCGAGCAGTCCCGCAGAAACGACTTACGTAAAATATTCTCATATTTAATAATATTTTTATAATTCGCATTGTAAAATTCTTGTAATAACATGCAGACTTTTCTTGACTTTACAGATAGATTTTCCGAAAATTTCAATTGGTAATGTAGAAATAACTTTTTAAAGATTTTGAACGAAACAAGAATTAGATTTATATATATATATATATATATATATATATTTTACACACACACAAATATATATACATATATATACACGTATATATATGTGTGTATATATATATATATATATATATATATATATATATATATATATATATATATATATATATATATATATATAAGCGAAAAGATCTTACCTACTCGGGATTTGATGATCACATATCCTCAAACAAATCCATTTATGTCTGTCCTACTATGGCGTTCACTGCGGCTCACTGTAAGGAAGCTTCATATGCCGCTTTACTATTACTTAGTTCACAAGATATATCAACATATCTTGAAAATTTTCCGTATATTTAATAAAATAGTTTTTGCCCTACTAGAAAATGCCGTTTATTTATGTTGTTTTCAAAAACTTATCTACGTTTGTTCATGGTAGCCACTGATCCTCCTGAACAATATCAGACACGTAGCTTTTGCAGTGGACACCACAACATTGCAAGGAAAAGAATAGCCTTCGGAGTAAACAACCTTTCTTTCTAATGAGGAGAGAAAAAAGAAAGGATTATATTGCTTATCGCGCCTTCGTAGAAACCTGGAAGCCAGCGAATTACGGTGCATTATATAAGTATTTCTATCCCTATAATTACTTGTCTCGGCAAAATTTGAATTATATTTAATTCATCAGCGTAGTTGAAAATAAAAGCCGTTATTTTAAAGAAAATTATAGAGTTGGATCTTATGTCCAAATTTAACTCAAAAGAAAATGTTCACCAGCTCGCAATGTCGAGAATCATATCAGAATGTATTACGGTCGTCGCAGATCTAAAAATAAATATTTCGTCAAAATTATCTCAATGATTCTTACTGATTATTTTGTTTGAATGGTATGTTATTTGAAGATCTGTGAAATATTCACAGTTTAAAACTGTTAAACTATATTCAGTTTTTCTAACTGCTAAAATTGTAAAAAATATGAAAGTCTATTACTTATTTTTAATGTTTCTGATAATAATTGTAAATAAATATTTTAACACTTTTCCAAAATATATAACATAATAACTTAAAGAAACATAATTATTGGAAAAGATATGCGATTATAAAACAATCATTTTATAAAAAAAATACGTATTTTTAACTAGTTTTATTATTAGAGGGAGAACACATACATTATCGTTAATTATTCAAATAATTTAACATTTTTATAATGTGAATTGTTTCAATAGGTAAAGAAAACATTATATTCAAACAAAATAATCATAAATTGATTATATTGCTGAAAAAAGTTATTTATAAATCAGTGACGACCGTAATAGTTTGCGTAAGTTTATACAAAGTATATTATAATTAATTACATTTAAAAATGAAACTATGTTTGAAAAACATAATTACTTGAACAAACTTACAAAGCGGGGGAGCTAGAGAAGGAGTGAAAACAAATGTTTTTTTTTTGTTTTCCGTCGAGATCGCCGTGTAATGTTTTAGCTTTTTTAGTGAGCGAGAGAGAGATAGATACAGAGAAAGATAGGGAGAGTTGGGAGTGAAATATTCAAAGAAAAAGAGCTAGGGAAAGAGAAACATAGATACACATAATGTAGGAATTACAAAATTATTTTTATTATGCTCAAATAGAACTTCCGGGGTATTTGTAAGTCAGGACCTGGTTTCATAGGCAATTACGTATCTGTTCTACTTGTCTACGTCCGTTCGAATAATTAAGAGCACAAACATTTAATTGTTTGTGTATCAGCTCTTAATATGCATGTACTAGGTTTTATTCGTGTTTTTTCTCTTAGCAATAATGTCTGCTGTAGGAAGCGATTCCAATTTGCAGAGTTTTTGAAGTGTTCGTTTCTCTAGGAAATATAAACATTCCGTAATATATGAATGGCAGGTCTCACCAAATGATCTATCTATCAAAATATTATATACGGAGAGATACTCGCTTGAACTGATATTTATAATACGAAAGTCAAGTATTATGCTGCAACTGTCCACCAAAACAGATGCGTTCATTTCAAGGGGATCGCTGTCATGTGAACGAATATATTATTAATTGTATAAATATCGTTTATGCTAGTGCGATGAAAATTGTTTCTATTTAAATTCAAAATGATTTTTTTTATATCATAGTGCAACAGTACGATAAACTAAAAACATATATAAAAGAAAATACTCTTAATTCCATACGGTAGGCGTTTCGGCGCTTAATAACTCCAAATTCTCCAACACACGTGTGTTATTTGATTTTGTCAGGTGGATACTAATATCAAAATCAGCTACGAACATTTCAACATAATTTTCAATTAACGATACTCATCCAAAATAGTCTAGTACAAAAAAAGGTCAGTAAACACTGTCAAACATATAAAATCACTTTCTCGTAAAATTTAATAAAAATATCTTGAAGCTTTTAGTCAAAAGGAAACTAAATTATACACACGCTCAAAGACAGTCACGACCGGATCGATTACTTTTATAGACGAGTAGATTAAATACATTATTATGCAATAAGAAGAAAATTGATCCATTTATATTATAAATTACAATGAAAGATGTGCTCCTCATAATATATATAATATATAACTCACTCATAATAACTGCAGAGAAATTCATCCTTCTCTCTCTCTCTCTCTCTCTCTCTCTGTGTATATATATATATATATATATATATATATATATATATATATATATATATATATATATATATATATATATATATATATATATATATATATATATACACTAGCATTTCAGCCCGGCGTCACCCGGGTGTTTGGAGGTGTATGCTGAGCAAAAAAAAAAAAAAAATTAATTTGTATCCCTATTATGAGCCCTTAAAATGTATAACTTTATTAAATTAGATCCAGGTTCAAGCAACCTATAATTTAAATTTCCAGTGTCTAGACCTAAAATTGTCGGAGGAGTTTGGTAGAGTTCTTAAAGGTCAAATCGTTGAAATTTGACCCCTTAACAGCCAAATTTCTGGCTGACACCCGTCACATCGATTTTCCCAAATCTCAGTACCCGGTATTTCAAATTTCGAGTCTATAAACTAAAAATTGACAGAGTTATTGCGTAGGGAAATGTACACAGACAGACAGACATACATACACGTTCATTTTTATAGATATATAGATTGATAGACAGATAGATGAAACAAAAATATATACGTATACATAAATATATATGGAAAAGATTTTGTGTTCATTGTAAGCTTTTTACGCAAATATTTCGCAAGTATAACTCATGTAGAATATCTGCATGCATATAATTACCCGTAATAGTTAACTAAAGGTGATCACCCTATAAGAAAACTGAAAAAAACTAATAGGGAATTAACTAAAAATGAATGTTTAAAAGAATATGCAAATTAGTTAGATCTTTTACTAATGAATGCAATTCGATAACTCATATATAAGAAAATTATATTTTCTTTTTAAATAAATAGAAAAATAGGGTGTTTAATATGAATATCACTACACACAAAAATGATACGGACTAATATATATATATATATATATATATATATATATATATATATATATATATATATATATGTTATGTAGCAGGGGGCTCATAATACAGACATAACGCGGGTGATGATAATGGAGAGAATACATTTATATATGTTACATAATGACGACGACTGTGACATATCTGGAAGGTTTCATATTAATATGGAATAAGAGATATGATGCAACAGCTTTTAGAGAGGGGGATATACTTCACTTATAATGATGTCAGAGGAGGACACATAATATTTGGAAGGGATACACCAGAGTCCGTGTATTAAACACATTTACCTTTTTGTAAGGAATAACGAGACAAACAGTCACAAACATATTTGCTCTTTATTCACTCGACCGATCGGTGAGATTAGGAATTCTAGCCTTTTCAAAACCATGGTTTTCTTTTCTACCCTTCGCCTCTCAGGGCTACAACTATTCAACTCTATCACCGTGTGTGGTCTGCTCTTATTATATCATACTCATTAACTCTTAACTCCTAAACTAGCTCGTAACTCTTGGCTGATCAACTGCTTTCTAACTTCACACACTAAGATTCCTATATTGAATAATTTCCTTAATTTATGACGTCAGAAGTGTTGTTTTCAAACGGGACTAATTTAAACGTGGCTTTAAATATGTTTGTCCAAACTCATTTTGTCAAACACAAGAATACTCAGTCCTAATTCTAACCTATTTTTAACAATATATATTTGAATTTGCTTTGCCCATTGTTTTAACTGACATTCAGATTACTAAAAAAAATGGACAATTGACTCTTTATGACACAAACAATAATTATTTCTAATAGAATTAACAATGGACTTTATTTCTTATATTCGATTTTCTATTATTATCTTAACACTTGCATACAGGGTTCGAATCTATCCTCATCCTGATATGATTTTCACCTATCTTAAGTGTCTCTTTACTTACATGAGAGGGTCCAGCCCTTTCATACAATATATATATATATATATATATATATATATATATATATATACATGTATATATATATATATATATAGGTTGAATGAATATTTGTTGAATATACATATTTTAATATATGTATATATATATATATATGTATATATATATATATATATATATAAAGAGAGAGAGAGAAAGAAAGAGAGATGAATTTGTATATATTCGTGTGCATGTTTTTGTACATACACATGTTTGACGCACTTTTGTAAACCATTACGATTAATTTCTCTTGTAATAAACAATCTGAAAGAACTGTATGTTTGGTAAAATATACAATGTGTTAATATAAGTTTGGCTTAAAATAAATTTAGATCCGCCTGATATATCGCTTGTAATTTTTACTATTTCTTATTGTTAAAAATTCTAAGCATCATTACCGCCAAAAACATCCCCTCATGCCACACACTTTTTAATATAGCTGCATTAGTAGTAGATAATGTGACGCCAACAGTTCTTTCTCATAACTGAAAATATATTTCAGTTCAAGTAAATCACGTGTGCCACCAATTTGATAAAAAAGGGTATCTATTTAAATACGATGATGCGGTGAGATATACTCTTAAATGGCAGATATATCGTCCTACACTGCCATTTTGTTATGGCTGCTAACAATGCGTCCAATTATTCAACGATGTCTGTTGATACTGTCAGTTGTAATCGGGCACAGACAATTGGTACAGAAAACACACAATATTTATTCGATTTCTGTAGATTCCCTTGTCATTCGTTTCCCTTGTGCATTTTAATTTGTTTTCCCCAAAATATCGGCGAGGCGGCAAATATCGACTAGTGTATAATATACTCGCATGATTTGGCCAAGTAAAGTGTCTTACTCAGTGGGGAATATGTAATTTGATTTACTATTTCTGTAATGTCATATAACTTGGAAGAGACTTGTCAAGTGTGGAACGATGATTCTTGCCAAAAATCATGCTATTTAAGATGACATGTTTTCATAAGGAATAATAATAATAATAATAATAATAATAATAATAATAATAATAATAATAATAATAATAATAATACTTTTAAACAGTTGTTGGATTAAATACACATATAATGTTGCCGAGAAAACTTCCTTTTGCAAATAGATATGATGCAAAATTAAACACCGCAATCTTCTAAAAATATAATGTATGAATATATATTTCGTATATTTTTAAAGTAAAATTAGTAATTTTCTTAATCGTAGAGGAACAGATTAGGTGTTTAGTTAAAATTATTAATAATCTTTAAGAACTTAAATATATATTCATCGGTGCAGGATATAATAAGAATTAGTAATTTTATCAAGGTCCTTCATAACATGGCTGATGAAGTTAAAACGAACTAGGCATAGTAATAAAATAAAGTGTCATGTTTTAAATCCCGAACATTTTCCCAATTAGACAAAATACATCTAGAAAAGTTGTATTCGAATAAGCCAAAAATACATATGATTTACTGAAGATGGATACAATACAGCAGCAGTTAATCCAGATATAATATACACGTATGTTTTTGGTTACAGACAAGCTCATGACTCAGTGAGGAATATGTGATTTGATTTATCATTTCCATAATATAATATGATTTGGAAGATGCTTGCAAAGTAATAACCGATGGATGTTACCAGAAATAATGTTATTAATGAATTTATAAGTTCATATTAATAATAATGTAAACAAAAAAAAAACTGTTAGATGAAATATAAACATCATACATGCGAGTATAACTTCTTTCTGTTAATTAAATTAATACTATTTTTAAAGTGTTATTTTAGAGAATAATTAGTAATTCCCTCCATTGACTGATGCAAGTCTGTAGTGTTGCAGATAACATGGGAAGTGTTCATTATTTACAGACTTTCAAATGGTAATTGTGTATTCCCCTGTACTAACGATATTCAGAATACTCTTTCTAATTAATTTAGTTTTTTTTTCGTGGCGATGTCTGACACATTACGCTAAAAATGCCGTAGGATCACAAGCATAATCCAAACAATACACACAAACAGACACACACAAACACACGCATACCCACACACGCATATATATATATATATATATATATATATATATATATATATATATATATATATACACACATGGGATGCGGTAAGGAGTACTATATGATTAACAAAATGCTCTATATTATCAAGCAATCCGGTCTCAACAAGTGTTTTGATCGCGTCTATTTGGTGTTATTATTTAAACATTCGCAATTAAATATATTGGTAGCCGGACAGCTTGTTTCATTTTCAGCAGTATTAATATGCCTTCTCGAAGTATCCGCGATTACACTGCACACACACATACATCTCTCTCTCTCTCTCTCTCTCTCTCTCTATATATATATATATATATATATATATATATATATATATATATATATATATTAATGGCGTCATAAGCATTGTCTCGCATCGCACTCATGACAAAAGAAAAACAAATATTTTTGTAGAAAAGGTTATATTAAAATGAATTGGAATCTATTAGAATGTATAAGAACTGAAATAAGCCAGACATAAAAAACAGAAACACTGAAATAACTTGCATAACCAGTGAAAATTCTACGTTAGCTTAAAATTATTAACGCATAAATAATTTGATACAATTTTTATTCATATTTTACGAATACCAAAACGAAGTCGCATTAAATTAGAACATATAAATAATCTTAACGACATACAACTGGTTTACTCAATCCATAATAATAAAACACGAAATGAATTGCACAATTTAACAGATTTAAAAGAAAACTCTGACAATTAAAAAATAGTTTTTGAATGTTTCCCAAATCGTATGAAAATATTATTTATTTTTAAGTTTAAAATTAAAAAAAAAAATATTTAGTGCAATATATGGGCAAATGACGTCCGTTTATATCCGAAAACTGTTGCGTCTATTTGAAAATAGTATTCCGTTACGTCTATCCATATGATAAAATGCTCTTTGCAACCAACAATTTACTCCGGGATTAGTTCTGAAGGTGTATTTATTTTTTTTTAGAAAGGTTTTATTTTATGCGCAAGTACATTAATGCCAGGATTTGTATTACTTTTCAATAGAATTTCTTGCCCAATTTAGTGAGCCTGCCTTTTATACAGATTTTCTGCTACATAATTAACAATAAATAAAATTGTTTAATTTATATATATGTATATATATATATATATATATATATATACATGTGTGCGCGTGTGTGTACGTGTGTGTGTGCGTATGTGTGCCTGTGTATGTGTGTATGTGTGTATGTGTGCCTGTGTGTGTGGCTAAGTACAGGCCAATCAACATGATGGTTTAAAAAATAAATAATGAAAAAAAAAAGCTTAGCCAACCAGGTTCCGTTCCTCGCTCAACAGATCTAAATCAAGGAATATACGATTATAAAAAAAAGTCATGAAGATGGCGGGGGAGGAAAAAAGCGAAAAATAAACGAGGGTAAAATACATAGAGACCAAATTTAGCCTTAAAGATTTTCTTTTGCATTGCAAAGAGATTGTCGCAAAGACTTAATAAAAATAGCCTTAAGAATTATTAAATGAAAGGTCGAGTGCGACTTACTCAAGATCGTAAACATGGCACACGGATGGGTATTTATAAGGTAGTCGCAAATTGTAGAACCATACGTATTATTCAGAACATCCAAGAGTGAAAAAATTGCATAACGGATCTTTGAGGGTACATGTTGTTTCAAACGGGAATCTAAACTGTATAATGTTCGCCTAATATTGTGTGAATTGCACCTACATTTAAATAAATAATATAATTATTACGGAGGGGGAGAACAACTTTGCAACGGGACAACACCATAGGCATGGTCGAAAAAACAACATGTGGATTCGATGCAAAATAACACCGTTGGACAGACAATGAGATTTGCTTCGCAAATCAGTCACTGATATTACCTAGGCAAGTTAAACGTACATAAACAGGACATCTATGAACTATAATTTCTTTAGGTTTATGAAAATTGGAAACTTTCTTATTAATAGTAGTTTCAACAATTTTCGTTGTCAAATAAGCAAAATGTGTCATCTACGTAACAAAAGCAAATGGCTGGTGTATGCACACCAGATAATAGGCCCTGTTCATGAAAAGCCACAAAGACACTAGCCATCGCTGGCCCCAATAGGGAACCCATGGCGACAGCATCTGTATCTCTGTACATAAAATTAAAGCTGAATTTAACCGACATGATGGCGAATTTCATCAATTCTACAAAAATATTTCCTGGAACTGAGGGACTTGGAAGTTGCCCTCGATCTAAGGCGCCAGATCAAATATTAATAGTCTCTAACAATGGGATGCAAGTAAAAAGACTAGAAATATCAAAAGAACACATACATTTGTCTGAATGAGTATAATTTTGCACAAAGTTAGCAAAGTGAAAATACACCTTAATGCAAAATAAACGATAACGTTCCAACGGATTCTAAAATACTTGTCAACCATTTAGCTAAATATGTTGAGAGGACACTATTATAGACAATATGAGTCTCAACAGTAACCCCCTTTTTTCTGGGGCGTAGGCCGCATGAACATTATGCTAGTCGCCGCATCTTCCCCATGCTACCTAGCTCCTTCTCTACTCGTCTGATGAGTAGCATAAGGCTTCGAAATAACCTGGCATAAAGATTCCCTTCTATGCCCACAATCTTGCCTGTATTCCATTATTAAATAAATGATCCATTCTATGCCTACCAATATATAGTGTTGTGTCTTCATTTAATACTCTTGTTGTCGTATTATATATATATATATATGTATATATACATATATATATATACATATGCATGTGTGTATATAAATATATATATATATATATATATATATATATATATATTGACTTAAAAGTGAAACATATAATGAATCGTGATAAAACTCCTGCCTAATATATTTTATTATCATTGCAAAACGATGTTTTGCAATCAAAATCAACGAATAATTTGTTTCTTGAAGTGTTTACACGATTCCTAATATGATAAGAACAATAAAGTTGGCTTGTATTTTAACACACACACATACGTATATGTATATGCATATATATATATAAACCATATATATATATATATATATATATATATATATATATATATAAAGACACAATTTCTGACATTTATTTTTAGAATCATATCATTAAAATATATACGAGAATGTTTATTGTAATTCTCTGACATATAGTTACCTTTTTTTGATAACATCCGCTTTAATCACTGGTAACATTTCCCTGGAATCCATGTTTCGATCCCCACAAACACATTATAACATTGTTTTTTTTTTTCCTTTTTCCTTTTTGACAGACTTAATTCCCTCAGAAAAAAGGGTGATCAGATTCGTATCATCTTTGCTTTGAAGGATTAACTCGAAAAGTTATGGGGCTTGTTTTATATGTTGTTCTTTGTGGTTGTTATCCAAAGCATATCTGGAAGACGTGCATATGTTTTTTGTACCTGCTACGTGGTTGAACAGTGAGGGTATGCTGGAAGCTCTCGCGAGCATTATGGCCTTCGTGCGTAAGATTACATACACCTAACAGGAATAAAACATAACAAAAGAGAAAACTGTAATTCTACCGAATCTTTCAGGTTAAATTATTATGCTTGCGATAATCTTGCATGTACTGAGAAGCTAGAGAGTGTTTCTTAAAGTTTCTATGCCGATAGGAATAAAGAAAAATACATGTATCGAAGCAATAGAAATAATATCAAGACAACTTGCTAAGATTGAGGCCAAGATAGAAGCAGAGGAAATACTTACATAGTTCTTTTATCTGTACATTTGCGCTATTTTAAATGACAGGTCATGATAAACACAGCAAAAATAGTATGAAAGAATTCATAATACTTTTAGATATATACACAAACTTACACGCACATGCACACGGAAAATACATACATGTTTGTTAGCTACCCGGGTGTGGTAGCTTAAAGAAAAAATACACAATTTCCAAAAAAATGGAGAAAAAAAGAGTACAAACCAGCATACGCCCCGGAATTAAGTGAATGCTAGCTCTGTAATGCATAACAATAGTACATCCTGTGAAATAAAATAAAATGTTTAAATGTAAGTAGAGCATCTGGGAAAAATTGCATACATTGAAGGAAGGATCTTCTAATAAACTGGGTCAATTACAAGGGCACTACTTAAATTTTGATTATATATATATATATATATATATATGTATGTATGTATATATGTGTGTGTGCGTGTGTGGGGGTTGGTGTGTTAGTGTGTGTGTGTGTAATCAAATAAGTCAAATTGTAAATACTAAAATGGTTTGAGTTAGTAAACTTGGATTTTAATCGTAATTGAATTGTTATATAGGGGTTTCATTGAGAGGTGAGTCTTAGAGTCTTATTAGAGGGTTTGTCTTGAGAGAGATGCTTCGAAAGGGTCTCATTAAAAGTGATGCTTTTTCCTAGTGAGAGAGATTTATTAAGAGGGATGTTGAAGCATTAAGAGAGAGAGAGAGAAGTTGTAAGAGACTTACAGAGATTGTCCGTTTATAACGATTCCTATATTTAAATGTTCATTCCTTAGATGTGTAGAAGAAGAAAGCTCTGTGAGTGAAGGGGGATAGTGTTCACTGTTCAGACATTGTGTAGACATGAGGATGTTGAGACGTGTATGTAAAGACATTGTATAACACAAATATATAATACAATTTCACTTTACATTTTTGCTAGACGACTGATTCTCTCCGAGTTTCTTCACTGACTGTCTTCTAACTCTAAAGTGTTTCTCTAAATTTCTATTTTCCGTGACGTCATACACATGTAAAAACATGTGCCTTCTTTCACGTGTTCTTGACATACGTGTCCAAAACTTTTCCTATTTCTACAAAAGGAATTTAACCTATACTCAGTAATATATTATTCCAATATGTTAAAAACATTATCTTATGAGCTGCATTCTTTCAATTTAAAATTTAATACAAACTTGATAGTTCACATTCTTTCCTTGAAATATTTTATCTATATTCTAAACAAACCTTTGTTTTACATTTTTAACTTCTCACACGTAATCTATTTCTAAACCTTAATTACGAGGTTCGAACCTCGTCTATTCTATTTCATTTTCATTTTAACTAAACTCTCTATTTTTATATTTACATGAAAAGGGGCAGCCCTTATCATGTAAAAGAATTAGGGATATTAAGTTAATGCATTACATACATTTTTTTTTAAAAATCATGAATTATAAATGTAATTTACAATCTGTTTCAAATTTAAAAGTATAGGAAAAATATAATAGTGCTAATACACTAGAAAAATATCTTAGGCTAGAAAAATACTCACTTCCCCAAAGCTTGAAAGATTTGAACATTTTTTAAAGAAATTTTTAAAAGCATTTCGTAATTTTTAATCGTTATTCAATATAATTAAGCGAACGATTTTAAATTGAAAAAAATAAAAGTATTTTCTAGATTTTTAAACGTAATTTCATATAATTTAACGAAATTTTAAGTTTTAAACCGAGATCAATGAAAATTTGAAGGTTTTATTTGAATAAAAAAATAAGATTTTTAAATTAAATTGAATTAAAATAAAAATCGATTGATATATTAGAAAACGATTATATACAAAATGAATTTTCAATAGAAATTATATACTTAATTTAATAATTCAAATATTAAACTTAATGAAATCGTCACAATCCGATGAGAAACGGGGCACGACTTAACAAAACAAGAGTTAAACGTGACCTCGCGAGGTATATATATATATATATATATATATATATATATATATATATATATATATAAATCACAATTATAAAATAGAGGAATATTGGGTTAAAAGACATTGATAAAAAGATGTTACACTTACCTAATTATCGGGTTTGAAACCGACCATACAATAACTTTTCTAATCTAATAACTTTATTGACACAACATATAAATATAAAATATAAACATATAAATACGCTCTTATATTTCGGAGTTTCCTTTTAATTGAGAACACTGCTGGATTTCGGTTTCTCCAAAAAAATATTAATATATATACATATATATATATATATATATATATATATATATATATATATGAAATGTAAAAATACCATCGGTATATGACGTTATGTTTTGAGAAAAATATAAAAACGGAATGAAATTCTTAAAATAATCACCGTTTCGTCCTTATTTCAGAGGACATCTTCAGGATATTGAAGTAAATTAGCAAAAAAAAAAACAAAAAGAAAAAAAAGATCGTACGAAAAAAAAGAACAGTTTTTGAATCCTACCCATGTTGGGAAGGACAAACCTATGTGTGCGTATGGGAAGGTTGGGTTGTTCGGTGTCTATATATACACATAAAATAAGTATGCACATTTTTTCCTCCTGTAAACTTATTCATTTTGTTGAAATATTTAAGGAAAAACGGTTAGCCATTAATATTAAATACTAATAATATATCGCAGAGTAAAGGCTTCTACCATTTAATCCCTAGCACAGGGAGAATAATAATCCAAAAACAAAATATCAAAACAGATCCTGGCTAACCGTTTTTCTTAAGTATTTCAACAAAATGAATAAGTTTACAGGAGGAAAAAATGTACATATTTATTTTAACGCATTTTTAAAAGTGTATATATAGACATCCAACAACCCAACCTTCCCATACGCACACATATGTTTGTCCTTCCCAACATGGGTAGTTTTCAAAAATTGTTCTCTCTTTGGTACGATCTATGAATTTTCTTTTTTTGCATTTTAACTTCAAAATCCTGAAGATGTCCTCTGAAATAAGGACGAAACTTAGATTATTTTTAATAATTTCATTCGGTTTTTCTATTTTTCTCAAAACATATATACATATATATATATATATATATATATTATATATATATATATATATATATAAAGAGAGAGACGCAAAAGAGAGTCAGAGAGAGAGAGAGACAGACTGACAGAGACAGAGAGACAAAGCGACAGAAAAAATAGTGGAATATATAATTTTAAATATGATATTCAAAAAATTTAAACCTCTGAACAGAATTGAGCGGTTTCTATTTATATACTTTTTGCTTGGGTCTAGATCCGAACTTGGATGAATTTATTATATATATATATATATATATATATATATATATATATATATATATATAAATATATATATGTATAAAATACGTCGGTGTATATATATATATATATATATATATATATATATATATATATATATATATATATATATATATATATATATATACTTAAATTGTGATTCAATTAATTTCAAAAAAACTTTATTGAAATGAAGTGGCGGAGTTTCATATCAAATACTTTTATTATTCTTACCAAGACAAAAAAATCCTTTAGAGTATTAATCTCCTATAGTGTGTCGATGTCTACCATCCCTTCAGAGGAGAGAAAATATTAGCAAATATTTAGATATTTATGTCCCCTATTTTATAAAGTCAGTGAGATATGGAAAGTCAAAGTCAACATAATTAAATTGTCTTTAAATTATCAGGAGCCATGTGGCAAGAGGATTTGCAGAAAAGTATATGAAAATTGTTGGTCCAGATTGCTTGGTAAAATCCATTGTAGGTGTTCTTCATAGTAGTTTGGTAATAAGGTACAAGTTATATATCAATTAATCCGCATAGCTGTGTAGATGACCGAATTGCTTGTATAAATTTGTTTGTTGGTCCAGCAAAAATAAATCAAGGTTTGTTGAAATCCTTCCCATTAGAAGTCCAAATTTTTTTTAGTGGGGCGAGTGTTTAGTTTTAGGGAGATTAGGTAAGTGTGACTGGTAGCAAATGGAGTGGAACACATGTTAACATATATCTACATATATATGAAACAGGTACTTGACCTACCAATTGACCCAATCCCTTGTAACAAATGTAACTCACAAAATAAAAATGAATGCCCTCTTCATAAAGATTGCATACACAAAGACGTGGTGCATGCCGGCACAGTCACGCAATTACAAAACGTCAAAACGACCAATGAAAGTAGGCAAACAATTAATATAGTCGAATCATTCAGAACGCAAGCATACATAGGGAAACATTATGACGGATTTTATGATAACAACAGGAACAACAACCAGGCTTAAGTATCTAATAATATAACTCACAGTGAAGACCAGTATAGGAGTTAACAGCACCCGAGCTATGAATAACCATGCCCGATCTTAACCCAGCCCCCAATATAAGATTCGATAGCAATGGGACTGAGAAAAAAATAAACAATAATAAAACAAGGAAAACATTTACGTATATAGGTGCATCATCATGCTTTCTAAAAATAAGAATCTCAAACCCCCTACATTCCTTCAGAAATTAAATATCTGAAAACAATGATAATATTAGTATATCCTTAACTTAATTGATGAATAGCCTAGACGACAAGAAAATTCCCTATTCAATTAAATAGGTTTAAATTGAATGAATTTTTAAAACTTATCCTAAATGTTTTTTATGTTACCTTATTTTTACACTTGTGTTTCTCGTTTTATTTATGTGTTTTGTCTGTATTCTCCTGTCTTATCTTTCACCCCCATGCTACAAAATAAAGTATAAAAATAAACAAAATGCCGGAAACTAACGATTAAAAAAATGCCGGAAATTATTCTCTATAAGAGTAGATAAACTTAGGACTTTATAAAAATAAGTTAGAACTTTTTTTAACAATAAAAACAATGTAAAATAAATATTTTACACATCCGAACGTAACGACTTTTCTATAAATAGATAGGCACTCGACCAATTTATCCGGAAATAGAATATTTTTACGCTCTAGAAAGACATGATGATATGCCAGATACAAGTTGACTAAAAGACGGCGGACGGAACACTATGGCAAAAACGTTAAGTATTTTTTAAAAACTAATCCTAAATGTTTATGGTATCTTGTTTTTAAACTTGATTTTCTTGTTTTATTTATGTATTTTGTCTGTATTCTCCTGTTGTATCTGTCACCCCCATTCTACAAAGTAAACGATAAAAATCAACAAAATGCCAGAAACTAACGATTAAAAAATGCCGGAAATTATTCTCTACTAGAGTAGATAAACTTAGGACTTTATAAAAAAAAGTTAGATTTTTTTTAACAATAAAAACAATGTAAATTACATATTTTACACATCCGAACGTAACGATTTTTTTTATAAATAGATAGGCACTCGACCAAGTTATCCGGAAATAGAAATCTTCTTACGCTCTAGAAAGACATGATGATATGCCAGCTACCAGTTGACAAAAAGACGGCGGACGGAACAGTATAGCAAAACGTTAAGTATTTTTTAAACTAATCCTAAATGTTTTATGTTACCTTGTTTTTAAACGTGTGTTTCTTGTTTTATTTATGTATTTTGTCTGTATTCTCCTGTTGTATCCGTCACCCCATTCTACAAAGTAAACGATAAAAATTAACAAAATGCCGGAAACTAACGTTAAAAAAAATGCAGGAAATTATTCTCTATTAGAGTAGATAAACTTAGGACTTTATAGATAAAAGTTAGAACTTTTTTAACAATAAAAAAATGTAAATTACATATTTTACACATCCGAACGTAACGATTTTTTTTACAAATAGATAGGCACTCGACCAAGTTATCCGGAAATAGAAATAGTCTTACGCTCTAGAAAGACATGATGATATGCCAGCTACCAGTTGACAAAAAGACGGCGGACGGAACACTATGGCAAAAATGTTCAGTATTTTTTTTAAACTAATCCTAAATATTTTTTGATGTTACCTTGTTTATAAACTTGTGTTTCTTGTTTTATTTATATATTTTTCTATATTCTCCTGTCTTATCCGTCATTCCCCATGCTACAAAGTAAACGATAAAAACAAACAAAATGCCGGAAACTAACGATAAGAAAAAATTCCGGAAATTATTCCCTATTAGAGTAGAAAACCTTAGAACTTTATTTAAGTAGTATACTTAATATATACTATTACTGCAAGCTTGCTTGTATTGAAAATGATTGCGTCCTTGCTGGCCAATCAAACGATCTAATATAGTTAGCCTTATGTTCAAGTACATTGGAAATATAATACAGTGCAAAGAAAAAGTAACCCATTAAAGCTAACCTCCTAAAATAAAACCTTGAAAAATTATCCAAACTCGAATGTAAATTAATATTAAGCCGAATTGATAATAGTGTATTATTGGATTTCAATTAATTATAAGGTGAAAATCTTATGATAAAACTCGACAAAATCCACATATTAATATGGGGGGTTGCTAATCATCAACAGTTTCCTGAATTGTTAACTTAGCACCGGACTTACTATTGGATAAAAACAAGTAACTCGTATCCATTCCCCTCCTCCCCCTCTTTTTTAATTGAGAGTAGATAATACAGTGAATGTGTTATCGACAGCTCCAGTAACTCTCGCTTTTCCTATTTTGTCATTCAGTCATCATTCAATGAGTGATTTTTCTGACAAAGGGTGAAGAAAAAGCTGCTTAAAGCTCGGTAGTACTTGGTGACCAGTAGTCTGAGATGTGGGAAATTTTTCTGTCTCTGCCTGTCCTTGTGGCCATGTCACTAGTAAGGGTGCTGAAGGTAAACGTTTGTCTGGGCTGATGTTATCCGCCTGATAGTCAGGGACCCGAACTTTGGATTAACCACTAAGGTGGCTGTCCTATCAGTAGGAACAAAGTACTGGGACTGCTGTATTGCCATTTGGTGAGCGGATCTGGACCATGCAGTAGTCTCTTGTGGGGCCTCTCGATGTCTCACTAGTGGGTAATTCTTAGGGCTTTACCTTTTCGTGTGCCACAAAAAAAATCCTGTCTTTTTCTCTCTTAGTTTCCCTCTCTGTACTGCTCTAACCAAGTATGCCGACCTATTCCACAAATCTCAAAACCTCAACATGAAATATCTCCAGAATAAACACTCGATTAAACCTAGAACCCCATTTCCAACGTAGACCTCTACTACCAGATCTCCTTCTCCAACATCATGGGCCTACGTTCCAACCTTCCAGAGATTGAAACCAAATTACCGGAGACGAAACCTGACATATTATTTCTAAGTGAAACTGGAAAAGGCCGACCACCTCCCTAGATGAGTTCATAATTAACGGATACTCAAATTTAACAGCAAAATCTGACACCCAAGATCGCCATGGGCATGGAATATGTGCCTACATTAAGGATGGCTTCCCATGTGGCAGGGATACCTCTAGAGAAGATACTAATTTACCCTATATGTGCTTCAGAGTTGCACTTGCTTACACCACTGCATTTATATTTGCCCTCTATATGCCCCACAACAGCGGAGTTACTATCTTAAAGAACATATCTGAGAAAATAGACCACATATTGTTTTCACATCCCTCGGCTTACATCCACATATGTGGTGACTTCAACGTCCATAACGTGGAATGGCTGACCCATTCAAATAAGACAGATGATGAGGGGAGGTTTTGTCATGATTTGCCATTGCTTATGATCTCACTCAGATTGTTCGCGAACCCACCCGTGGGCCCCATACACCCGGTCAATATGCAAGCCTCTTCGACCTTTTTTCTCTCAACTTCCCCTGAGCTATGTTCATGTTCCGTTCATTCTCCTCTAGGATCCTCCGACCACTCCGCCGTATCAGTTAAGATAAAAACGAAATGTAAGAAGCCCCCAAAGTACCCCTCCACCGTACTGTATACCGATACTCTATGGTTGACTGGGATAGCTTCCGTACATTCATATCTGATTTACATCTGCACTCCCTGTTTAAAAAGGAAGTGCCCTCTATAGTATCAGATCTGACCGAATGGTTAATTACAGGCATAGACCAATTCATACCATCTAAAAAATTCCAACAAAAACCTAACAGCCAGCCATGGTTATCCCCAGAATGTGCTGCTGCTATCGCGCAGAGGAATCACTGTTTCCATAGCTACCAACGTAATAGATGCACTTAGAGTAAAGCTGCTTTCATGTCTGCAATTAACCACTGTAAAAGAGTAATAAAAATGCAAGAGAGCTATATGCCCAGTCTGTTAAATCTAAGGTAGTTGATCAGCGGCTTGGATCCTACCAGTTTTTGCAAATAAAAAATAGGATCCTGAACAGAAGTGTGCGTTCAATCCCAACAATTATCAATGGACCAGAGGTAATCCCGTCAGCGTAAGACAAGGCCAAACTATTTGCCAAGAACTTTGCAGCTTATTCTACCCTATGCGACGAAGGCCATCAACTCCCCATATTTCCTCCTATAACACAGAACAAGCTAGGTAACATACAAATATCACTGCATGAGGTCGCCAAGCTAATCAAGAACATAGATTCCAGTAAAGCAACTGGCCCTGATGGCATCCAAATTATAGTGTTAAAAAAGCTTCAACCAGAATTGCTCCCATACTTACAAAACTATTTAAGTGCTTCCTTAAGGAGAAGTGCTCTCCGACTCCCTGGAAGACCTCATCATTTTGCCCTGTATTTAAGATTTCAGGTTATAAGTCATCTCCCTCTTAATACAGACCCATGTCTCCTGTGTGTTATGAGTAAGTTGCAGGAATCCATATTAAATAGAAAAATAGTCAACCACCTCAGCAGGAATAACCTTCTTAGTGATACACAATATGGTTTCCGCTCTGCAAGACCTACCGCAGATGTGCTGACGGTAATATCCAACAGGATTAGTGAATCTCTTTACAAAGGTATCCTTTCTAGGACAATCGCCTTTGACATATCAAACGCCTTCGACGTGGTATGGCATAAGGGTCTACTTCACAAGATTTCCAGCTACAGTATAACTGGAAATGTTTTCTCAATCATTAAATCATTTCTCTCCGAGGGGATCATAAGAGTAGTGGTAGATGGACAAAAATCGGAGGCCTGCAATATAAATGCTGGAGTCCCTCAGGGGTAAATCCTGGGCGCAACTCTCTTCCTGATCTACATCAATGACATCCCTAAACACATACTTAAATCATTCGCATACATCTATGCTGATGACACGACCATCTAAGGCAACACATCAAAGGCTGTAAATGACAAAGTTCTTTCGGATTCTCTCTCCTCTGATCTCGAGCGCGTGGTTCAGTGGGGGAAGATGTGGCTGGTTACCTTTAATGCATTCAAAACTAAACTCCTATCCTTACATCATCAACACTCTGATCCCCAGCTGGCATCAATTGTGATGGATGGCTCTCGTCTGGGTGAGGCCCCGTGTTTTGATAAGCTTCTGGGCTTGACCTTTACTCCTGATCAGAAATGGAACACGTACATCAAGTCTGTTGCCAAGGTCGCTGAAAAGATGGTGGGATCCTTCTACCGCTCCAGAAGATATCTCACTACTGATGCAATTATATATCTATATAAAAGCCAAGTACGTCCAAGGATGGAATAATTTTTCCATATCTGGGCAGGAGCTGCTAAAAACAGCCTATCATGCCTTGACAGAGTACGAAAAAGAGTCATGAGAAGTTTCCACAGAAACTTCCTATCCATTATATTCTTTTTTATATCCCATTCGTTGAATTCCGAAATTAGAGTTCAGTGTTTTTTTATTTTCCATAATTCATTTTTTTATAAAAATATTTTTAAAATTTTTATTTCCATATTTATAATATGGCCGTAACATCCTTGCAATAACGTTACGGTTAATTTTATTTTGGTGTTAGTGGCAAGTAATGTTTACATATTATCGTTTTTTTTGGTACTAAAATTTAAGACCATTTTAGGTGTAATGTTAAATTGAATATGAGAATAAAGAAAAATACTGTATATATATATATATATGTATTTATATATATATAGGTATATATAAATCCTTGTACAACATGTCCAGTAAGGTGGCCTTATCTATTGGTTATTATGTAATGTTTTAAAATTCATTGTCATTTTACTGATATATGTTTTCATATCGTTACTAAATACATTTACGAGGGGAGAAACTCCGATTAATTTGGTAATTGCTAATAGATAATTTTGTTGAAAAAGAGGTTGAGTTTATTTCCTATAACAGTTAAAGGGAGATACTTCAGGTCGTTTGATGTGTACGGTCTACTGATTACTATAAAGCGTCTATGATTTAATAAATTATTTAAACTAACAAATCCAGAACGTGCTACGATCGCTTATTTAACAAATTAAATATATAAATTATGTTTTTTAATCTTAACAATTAATTGTTACACATGGATTTGACCCACATCTGTTTTTAATCACTTATGCTGCTCACATCCTCAAAACCATATTTATAATTCGTGTGTTGTATTCTTGAGTATCTAAATAACATTGTGTATATCCTCTAATTATTTTTCTGAAAGCAAAACCACCCAATAGCTACAAATGTGTTTTACTCTGATGAGACGATGTCTACTCCTGAATTAATAGATAAAAACATTTAGAAGAAGGAGTAAAGTAAGTAAATACATAAATCAGCATGCAGTCTACGAACATAAGATGCAAATCACACATGGTACCGTTTCCAACCGGTTTCCATGACTAGCAGGAACAACACGCATCACTTCTAGATCTGTTTCTGACCACAGTTCCCGAGGATTGTAGAACAAATGCTGACAGCCCACTCGGGAACGCTGATCACGCAGTGATACTGGTCGAATCGCCCTGAACTCTAGACCCAAAACTGAAGAGCCAGTGCTAATACAACGAGATATTATAAAAAGGCTGACGGGGAAGCAATCAGACATCTAATCAGATATGCCGCATGGGGAAATATTTTCTCTTTCTGCTGAACAGTGCGCAAATGAGGCCACCGAATGTTTTAAGACAGCAATTGAAGCACATGTTCCTATGCGGAACTGAACTATCAAATTATTACCCCATTAGCCTCCTCCTGCTTTTCTTCAAAATATTTGAGACCATAATTAACAATGCTCTAGTTCGTCACCTTACAGATGCTAAACTTCTGACTGACAAACAATATCGATTTAGACAAGCCCGTTCCACAGCAGACATCCTCACTGTAATCACTGGACGTATATACAATTCACTGGACAAAGGGAGGGAGGGCAGAGCGGTGGTTCTATATATATATATATGTAAGGCTTTTGACAGGGTACGGCATGAGGGTCTCCTCAGGAAAATTAAATAATACTGTATCACTGGTAGAATACTTAACATTATTAAATCCTTCTTAGATAAGGTAAAAATCTAGGTTGTCCTCTACGGTGGATGCGGGAGTTTCTCAGTTAATACACTTGTTCCTTAACTGAACCTCGACTTGATTTTCACTGTTGTTTTACGACACAACAGATAGCCGATAAGGAATCGAAACGACCATCACTGCAGAGAATCACCAAAACTGATTTAAATAAAGATTCGTAAAATTTTTACGGCAGACCACCTTTGTCATTTCAACCGATATTAAGATACGCAAGGATATACAGCGAATTTATTACTACAATTGTAATTTGGTGACGGGAAATAACGTGCTACCCAAATATACAGTGAAAAACGCGAATGTTGTCAATTATTTAATAATTGAACACACTTACCAAGTGTTTTAGAAACGGAAAAAGTGTTCAATTTTTCTTCACTACAAGCCATTTTCCTACGGTATGGAATTTATTGCATGTATAAATGCTACTAAAAGAGAGAAAGACGACTTCACTACTTATGCAAGTATAGTGAACAAGTATAGCGACGATTTAAAACTGGAGGAATTATCATCAGATAATTTTAAATGGGCAATATTTGTGCAATGGCTGGTATTAAATAAATACGCTGAAATGAGGTGTCGTGTTTTAAAAAGAACTTGAAAGCGAACCGAATTTAAAACTACAAAACTTAGCGGGAGACTGTGAACGCTGTATTACGTTGAAACAATACAGTCCTCACATAGAGGAAAGCAGAGTGTCGCATATTAAAAAATACCTATCAAAAGAAATATACGACTTCAAAAAATAGGTAAAGAAAGAAACAGGGAAAATATTCACCTGGACTCTGTTGGATGTGTGGAAATAAACATTTGTACAATGGTGTCCCTACCAATTCAAACAATGTGGCAACTGCCACCAGAAACGGCATAAAACATCGTATTTTAGATAAAAATCTGTTAGAAAGACATCCACTAAACTTACGACGATTGAACCTGATGAACACAACATCCGGAAATATGTACAGGTCAAAATATTCAAAAAGAAAGTAAGGCTACAGCTTAATAATGGGTCTGATATTGCCATTTTTAACGTACAGACATGGAAGAGGCATAGGATACCCACTATAATTAAATCACATGAAACTGTGAGAGGTGTCGGTTGGGAAACAATTACCTTCGACGGAGAATTATTGACGAATAATTTTTCCAGAACAGGGCCGAAAAAGCAGGAATTTTTGTCATACGAAAATCAAAACTCTTCTTTGGATCTAATCTTTTCGAAAAGTTTAGACCGTGGAATCTTCCTTTAAGCCCATTTTGCCAAACGGTTCAGTACTGAAATGTGGAGGCAGAAAAACTTAACAGGGAGTTAAAAGAAAATTTCCCAGACGTATTTTCAGGCAGTTTGGGGAAAGTGTACAAAACGGTAGCAAAATTTGACGTAAAAGTAAATGAACAGCAAGTGTTCAGAAAGAAAAGAAATCTTCGATACACCGCTATTGAACAGATAGAATATGAATTAGAAGACTCGAAAAAATGGGTGTCACACGAAAAATTGATCACAGTGAGAGGGGTGCAGCAACGGTTTACATCAAAAAGAAGAGTAAGGAGATTCGGGTTTGCGCCGAGTTCGCGACATACTTAAACAAGGCATGACAAGATCACCATTATCCTCTTCCGAGCCGTGTAGAGATATTTGAGAAACTGAGTGGAGGGAAATGTTTTTTCTAAAATCGACTTCAGTGACGCGTATGTAAAAGTTCCCGTCGATGAGGAGTGTTCAAAGCTGTAATGCATTTATACCCATAATGGATAGCTCAAGTTTAACAGACTTCCTTTTGTGATCAAAGTCGCCCCTGCGGCTTTCAGCAAATTATGGGCGTTATCTTCAATTGGTTGGATTTCGCAGTAGGGTACCTGGACAATGTGTTAATGAAAAGCGCTTGCAAAGAACACGACAAAATTCATGTAAACCAAGAATTTAAAACGATCCAGGATTATAGAGATGAAGTAAAACTGGAAAAATGTACATTTTTCATGGAGAAAATAAAATACTTGGGGCAAATCATCGATAAACTTGGAAGAAGGCCGGATCAATGTGCCCGTGCCAAATATGCATACACTAATGTCGCTTTTAAATGAAGGAAAGACAAAAAATAGGTCTGGACGCAAGAGTGCGAAGAAGCATTTCGGGAAATTAAAGAGACTTTAACGTCTGACTTCTCTCTGGCACATTATATCCACGTGGAATTATAGTTGCAAACAATGCCAGCTCCTATGGCATAGGAGAATTAATTTTACACAAAATGAATGATGGAAAAGTGAAACCCATAGCACATTCATCTCGACCACTTTTGCCAGCTGAAAAGAACTACTCAAAATTGAAAAAGAGGCGCTAAGCATAACATTCGCGGTAAAGTAATTTGATCGTTTTCTACACGGTAGGCAATTTCTGTTACAAACAGACCACAAACCATTTTTAACGATTTTTGAATCGAAAAAGGGGACTACCACAACATACGTTGATTAGACTCCAAAGATGGGGTACCATACTCCTGAATTACAATTTTCGAATAGAGTATGTACCAGCTAAAGAATTTGTCATACAGACGGGTTTTTGAGGTTAATACCTAAGCAGACAGAAATATTGGAGGGTATGGTATTAGTGGCCATTCAAGAATCAGTTGAAGTTAAAAATACGTTGTATGACACAATAAGAGAACTTCTAGTAACGCATGATGAGATTAAAAGGAAGGCAGACGTTGACAATTTAATTATACGCATGAAAGAAAGGAGCAACAATAACGAACTGGATGAAGAAATGTATTCAATTTGCGATAACCTCCTGGTATATAGCGACAGGGTCGTTATTTCCGCGACATTACAGAAAATAATGATTAAGAAATTCCATGTAGGACACCCAGGTATATCAAGAACGAAAATCCTTCTGCGGTTTTTGTTTATTGGCAAAACATTCATAAGGATATATAAGGAAATGTAGAGGATGCGCATTAGCTATAAAAGCTTCTCCGACTCAATTCGGATCTTGGGCAAAACCGGAAAAACCTTAGTCTAGTAGGAATTAAAATTATGCAGGACCGCTAGATGGGTTCTACTATCTCATTGTTGTAGACAGCCTACCTAAATGGACTGAAGTATAACAATGTAAGAACCCCACATCCGCGGTAACGATCAACTTCCTGTATGAACTATTCGCTAGGTTTGGAATAGTAGACTACATTGTCACAGACAATGAAACGCAATTTACCTCTACCGACTTTAAACATTTTTGCGAGGATAACTAAATCGAGCATATAACCATTCCGCCATAAAACCCAAGAAGTACTGGAAAAGCAGAGAAATTCGTTGACACATTCAAGAGAGCTCTGCAAAATGTAGTGGGTCGCCGACGGATAAGTCAATCCAACAGTTTTACAAGTCTACAGAGTTACTTCCAATGCAAACTTCGAAATGTCGAAGACACCTGCTGAGGTTATGTTCGGACGCAAGGGTAGATCAATTTTTCACAAATTGTTACCAAACCAGGATAGGCCAAACCTAAAGAACCGATAAAAAACGGTATAAAGTTGGCGAAAAAGTCTTTTACAAGATTCACAAAAATAATAAGCCTTTCTGGGAGTCCGACATTGTTGAGAAACAAATAGGCAACATGGTCTACATGAATATGAGCCAGACTTCGTAGAACAACTTCACATTAACAAACTTTTAAACAGATACTCGAACAGTGAGGTGACCAGATCGCCCGAGGAGGACATCATGGGCATAGTGTTTGATATTTTTCAGGTGCCCATACTAGGGAGAGTTCCTGAGAACAGATGATCAAACAAAAAACGGAAATCAACAGAATTGATCAGGGTGAACCTAAAACAAAAACGTTATTAATCCCAGACCGGATATTTTCCTAGGGAAGGGGGTTATACTGGGCTAAGTTGAACAGAGGAATTTACACCGATTAGCACTATAAATAGCTCTAGTAATTCCAACACCGCTGAGAGAGATGCGGCTGCACTTCAACTGCTAACCGAACTTTATTGTTCTTATTTTCACTGTTGTTCCACGACACAAAAATACTCATATTTAATTCTGTATTTCCTCATTGAAAGAGAGAAAAAGAAAACGAAGGAGACAAACATCGAAAAAGTGAGAAAAGAAAGAGAGAGAAAGAGAGGCATTCATATATTGTTGTGTTTTTGTGTCCTATCATTAAGTTCTATCCGGTTTTGCCTTACAAATTCTAAGGTCTTAAATCGTGTTTACTCTAATAAAAGAACTGTCATCGCGTTTACTGTCAGATCATCAGATATTCTAGCATTTGCAAAATCACAAAGGAAATGATAAACACATCTGCACGTCACAAAATAAAAACAAAAGGTAGGAACAATTTTCATTAAGAAAGGAACCTCCAGCTCCTCCAAGAGGGGCGATCTTCATTGTGCCACATTTTCTCCCCATATTTTGTGACGTTTTTCTCCCTAGCAAATGTCATAACATCGTCGGGTCGTTGGCACAATGGTTAACATTCAAATTATTATTTTTCTCTCAGTTAATAATTATATTCTTTTTCTTTTAAGCATACCTTCTTTTGATTATTTTCTTTATAATAATAATATATTATTATTATTATTATTATTTTTATTATTATTATTATTATTATTATTATTATTATTATTATTATTATTATTATTATTATTATTATTATTTATTATTATTCTTTGGATCATATTTTTCAATAACATATTACTATTAGTTATTTTTAATCATTAATCATCCCCTATTTATATTTTTCATTTTATTTCATGGAAATTTTGGTAATTGTTTTCTATGATATTTTATCACATTCTTAACGTTATCGTTCTCTATTTAGTTTTATAGCCATTTGATTTTTAATAACTTTAATATTTAATGTTTTCCTGGTGCTTTAGAGAACTTACAAATTAATTGTCCTTATTTGTTTCGATGCTTATTATTATTATTATTTTTATTATTTTTCTTCTTATTATTATTATTCTTTTTATTATTATTATTATTATTATTATTATTATTATTATTGTTGTTGTTGTTGTTGTTGTTTTTTTTTCCTTTCTAGTCATCCATTATATTGATATTCGTAAAACTTTACTTTTTTTAAATTTCTCAACATTTTGTTTGTGTGCGCACGCGTGTGTGTTTGCATGTGTGAGAGAGAAAGAGAGAGGGTGTGTGTGTTTGTTTGTGTGTGCGTGTGTGAACGCGTGTGTGTGTTTGTATGTGGGTGTGTGATAATTTCCTTTCGCTCCAGTTTTTTTTTTTTTTCTCGAACCGTTTTTTTTTTGTCTGTTTGTTTTTGTAGCCGACTTTTACTTATATTCTTTAAACGGGAAGAATTCGAGAATTATGTATGAGTTTGAGAGTGCTTGTACGTTTGGGTAAAGGGATTAGGTTTTTAAATTCTCTTCTTTTTCCGAAAGTAAAAATCCAGTGGAAAGCTTACACATTTTCTGAGGTTTTTACAGTTTACGTGTACCTGTGGTGTGGATAGTTGGCGGCATACCTAATTGTCCCTGTTACAGGTTTCCTTCTTTAGACTGGGGGGTCGGTGTTTACGGGGGAAATTTTGTTTGTAAGAAACCACATTAACAGTATGTGGGGAATCGGTGTACAGCGTTACACAACTTTACAACTAGTAGTACTAGCAAGTGGGAAGTTCACCTCTATAACCGTTAGTTGGTTAGAGTGAAAAGTTATTTGGACTCCTTTCCTTTGCGGTCAGTCTGCACCTAATATCAATTCCTGATCTAAGTCTGGCGTGATATAATCCCTTCATGAAGTTTTTGCCTTCTTCATCTTAATAGGCACATGGGTATGCTTTGTAATGCGAGTATTTGACCGTTTGCGAGAGGAATTGTTACGTTACTCGTTTTTATCTACTCAAAAACTAATGTTTGAGGAGCGGGGCTGCCGATCCAGTGTCGATCAGTGCATCTATCGGTATATTCCTTTATCTCTACTATACACTCCACTGTGGAACCCTAATTGGGGATTTTATTTTGTCGGGTTTCCCTATTTTCCCGAGTTTTCCTGACCGATTTCTTTGGTCGGCCCGTTTTGGTGTGCTCTCGCAGCTTTAGGGGCATTCATGACCTTTGCTCTTCATCCGTTCTAAGATTGCTCCTTTCTTTGAGGGTTTGACATGGTTGCAGTCCGTGTGTTTGACTTCTCTGGCGGTCTGTAATAAGTTGGTGTTAGTGTAACCTGGCCTTGCTGTTTCCTTATGTTATTTAATCTTTCTTCAGGTGGCAATTGCCAGTCTCGTTCTAGCATATTATATCCGCAACACCCTCGTTGCCATTTGGCCGAAGAACACTGACAAAACTTATATCTTACAGCGTTAGACTTGCTGCATTTTTCGGTTTTGGGTATCTTAAATCATGCCCCCACCATACCCCTTAATCATGTTAATGTTATGATTTAATAAGCTATGATTTATAATAGGTTGCTCCTTTCTGTGGCCACTTCGGAGTCGCTCATAGAGATTTTCGCTTTTTCCAGCTGCAGACAAGACCCCAGATAATGTTGCGGAATCGGTCCTACCAAATTTTCCTTGATAATGTGGTTACTTAAGGCATATATGAAGAATTTAGCAAAGTTGACTTGCACAGCTTGACTTTCATTAAGCTCTGCGCCCCTATAAGCTACCTTGAAAGTCTGTCAATACTACTTGCTAAATCTGCGAGCATCCCGCTATGGATTGTTCTTATTATACCTGACCAACGTCGGAAGGATTTGTGGACGCGTCGTGCAGGGCTGATACATGATCTAGCAGATCGTTACTGGGGCAGTTCGGATGATCATCGAGAAATCATCCGATCATTACGGATACTAGACCGTTAGTAAAATTATATGCCTGCTTCATTTGTTCTGGATCATTATGCTGGTATATCCGTTCCTTGTTTTTCAGAGCTGCTAGCCACGACCTTTAGTCACAGGGTTTTCACGTAAACATTGAGATCTTCGATTCAACGGTGAGGACTCTGTACATTGGGCTTGGTTAGTTTTAGCCAATTTGTTTATATATATATATATATATATATATATATATATATATATATATATATTAACAGTCGACGTTTAAACAAACAGTTTCATCGCTTTTATCTGCAAGTTTTTTTTTTACACGGTGGTCACCACTTATCAAGGCCCGGAAGTCACTCAGGGATAAGGGTTATTGCAAGTACACTACGTTTGTGTGGAGATTTATTGAAGTGTTTACTTTATGTGCCATTCGTTAGGAATTTGTTTAAGTTGAACTTGAAGACATGCAACTTGTAGTCAGGTGGGAAGCAGGCAGATGGAACAGAGTTCCACAGGCGTGAAGTTCTAAGAAAGAAGCTTTGTTCATGGAATCTACGTTTTGATTAAGGCACACATATAGAGTGGGGGAAATTCTTCACAGTGGATCCAGGTAGACGGGTGTTTTTTGTAAGAGATGGGCGAGGGGGGACCAGAGATTGGAGTTAAGACGAACACCTGTTATGTGGGAGATGGGTTGCAGCGAAGAGAAAAGGGCATCCCCACTAAGCCACGCATCTATTTTGTACTCTGTCCAGGCAGGACATGCTGTTTTTAGCAGCTCCTGCCCAGATATTGCAGCATTATTCCATCCTTGGACGTACTTGAGTTTTATATATAGAGAGAATTGCATCAGTAGTGAGATATCTTCTGGAGCGGTAGAAGGATCCCACCATCTTTCGAGCGACCTTGGCAACATACTTGATGTTCCATTTCAGATCAGCAGTAAAGGACAAACCCATGAGCTTGTCAAAATATGGAGCTTTTCCAAGACGAGAGCCATCCATCTCAATTAAGGCCTGATGGAGATAAGATCGTTTATGATGTTAAAATAGGAGTTTGGGTTTAGATGCATTAAAGGTAACCAGCCACGTCTTCCCCCACTGAACCACGCGCTCGAGATCAGAGGAGAGAGAATCAGAGAGAAGTTTGCCATTTACAGTATTTGATGTGTTGCTGTAGATAGTCGTATCATCAACATAGATGTCAACGAATGATTTAAGTATATGTTTAGAGAGATCATTGAGGTAGATCAGGAAGAGTGTTGGGTCCAGGATTGCCCCCTGAGGGACTCCAGCATTAATACTGCAGCCCAATGGTTTTTGTCCATCAACCACCACTCTTAGTAGCATATCGGAGAGAAATGATTTAATTATTGAGAAAACATTTCCAGTCATATCGTAGCTCAAAATCTTGTGAAGTAGGCCCTTATGCCATAACAGGTCGAAGGCCTTTGATGTTTTAAGAGCAATTGACCTAGAAAGGATGTCAAGAGATTGACTAATCCTGTGAGATATAACTTTTAGCGCATCTGCGGTAGGTCTTGCAGAACGGAAACCATATTGTGTGTCACTAAGCAGCATATTTCTACTGAGGTGTTAATTTTATTTTATTTCGGACTATTAGTCTCATCTTATCTTTTTATTGGTGCACAACGTTTCGGCCAACTTCCTCTGGCCTTCGTCAGGTGGTAACCGCGACGGATATTCCAATAAGGAATAATATATATATTCTACTGAGGTGGTTGACTATTTCTCTATTTAATATGGATTCCAGCATCTTACTCATAACACACAGGAGACTTATTGGTCTGTACAGAGAGAGCGATGACTTATCACGTGAATTCTTAAATACAGGGCATACTGATGAGCTTTTCCAGGAAGTCGGAAAGCACTTCTCCTTAACGCAACACTTAAACAATTTCGTAAGTATGGGATCAAGTTCTGGGTGAGGGTTGTTTAACACTATAATTGGGATACCGTCAGGGCCAGTTGCTTTACTGGAATCAAGGTTCTTGATTATCTTGGTGATCTCATGCACAGACATGTTTATGTTACGTAACCTGTTCTGTTATAGGAGGAAATATGGGGAGTGGATGGCCTTCGTCGCATAGGGTAGAATTAGCTGCAAAGTTCTTTGTTAATAGTTTAGCCCTATCTTACGCTGACAAGATGATCTCTGGTCCATTTTTAATGGTTTGGATAGAACGCACACTTCTGTTCAGGATACTATTTATTATTTGCTAAAACTGGTAAGAACTAAGCCCCTGATCGGTTACATTGGATCTAACAGACTGGACATATAGCTCTTTTACAGTGGTTGCTGGCGTTCCTAAAAGCAGCTTTAGTCTCAGTGCATCTATTACGAAATTATGGAAAAAGTAATAAGTGTGCGCGAGTCTCGTTCAGGTGCGCCAAACTTAGTACGGAATGCGTTACTCGGTGATGTTTGATTCAAACAATGAAAGTGACAGTTGTTCATTTTAATTTTGAGGACGATTGTTTTGTTTTTTGTTTTTTTAATTTCTACTCAAAACAAGGGGAGACAATTCAATAAATTCTTATGAAAGTTGAAGTTTTAAAAAATTAAATCGTTTTCGCCAACCTAAATTGTTCGTGTCAACTAATAGCTATTCAAAACCTATTCATTTTTATTACGTTTATTTATTAGAAAAGATTACATTAAAAAAAGTAAAAACTTTCTTTTTAAAACACAAAAAAAGTCTCACGCCTTCCAACAATTAATTATGGCTAGTCAGAGTAATTAAAATCGAGATTTTATTATTTTTCTAACATAACACATCCCAAGAAGTGATTAATACGCTATCCTCCTGAGTATCCCGTTCGTGAACTACGATAACATATAATAGTTTAGTTCATTGAATTTAATCATCATGCATTGCAGAGGGAATTTTCTTTTTTATTTTTATATTTTATAAACATATAACAGTAGTTTTAAAAATTTCTTTGAAACAGTGGTGCCGTCATTATAATCAAATTAAAAAGTATTGGCTCTGCAGTATTATTCGATGTTTGGAATTATGCATATAATAAGTTCAAAAGCGACTTTATTAAAGAAACCCATGCATATTTACGCATGCGCACATATTCCAAATTTAATAAACTTACACCAACAAGTTCCTTTTTTTCAATTATTTCCTTTTAGTATCTTTTAATAAAAAAACAAAAAAAAAACTAAATCAATTTTTTCTCACATGACCAAAGGTTTCATATATACATTTTCATATTGATAGACAGAAAAGTTAGCGTCTAGTTCAGATACACACAAATTACGTGATTATCTAATGCTTTTTCTTCAATAATAATAACTTTCTCATCCGTCAGAGTGCACAAAATTAAAACTGGGCTATTCCACATTTCCTCTCCCTAAAAATGCAATGTCGTATCATGTTTTATTACCATTCTTATAAGAGGCCAATCTACCAGTTGTATTGTTAGGTAATGTCTTATTCATTCTTGTTTAATGCTTCCCTTAGTGATTCGCTATCATATGATGTCATGGCCATTATGCTTACCTATGTTTTGGTTGAATAAACTCTCATTCAAAGAATAATCGGCGGCCGATTAAAAAATTAAATACTTATCTGCATTTTTACAAAAAGTGGCGATGTGCCTTGTTTGGGTTGAAAATTGAATAAAAAAAATAAGCTTTAATGACTCTTGTTGAGATTCAAGATATACCGATAAGCCTTCGCTTATGGAATTGGACTTACTCTCTTCTTCTAACTAACTAAGCTATATATATATATATATATATATATATATATATATATATATATATATATATATATATATATATATATATATGTGTATACACATGTATACTAAGCTATATATATATATATATATATATATATATATATACTAAGCCATATATATATATACATATATACTAAGGTATATATATATATACATATATATATTATATATATATATATATATATATATATATATATATATATATATATATATATAATAGGAATTACAGTAAAGTTTACCAAAATGATCCAATATGGCAAAACTAAAGTAAATTATGAATATAAAAGAATTAATATTTATAAAGTAATCTCTTTTCAAAGTGTGTTCTAACATTTTTTATTAACTACTTGTTCTTATATATATATATATATATATATATATATATATAACTACTTGTTCTTATATAAATATATATATATATATATCTTCATATATATATATATATATGTGTGTGTGTGTGTGGGTGTGTGTGTGTGTGTGTATGTATATGTACCAGCTTACAGATAAGGTATCGATATACGTATTTAAAAAAAAAAAACATATATCAAATTCTTAATTGACATCTACACACAATTTCTACAAGCATAGGCAATTGTCATTTCCGTTAAGAATTTATTCCGTGGTTGGATTTAGAATCAAGGCACAGTGTCAATTATTTGCCGATTAGCTAACTCAGAGCAACCGATCCACAGTCTATTCTGGATATAACTCTTAAGTAAAATACGTAACATCGTTATAATAGAAAAATATCTACTGATGCATGTACATTTATTTGTCTGTTGGAAACAAAGCAATATTTATTGGATTAGTCGATATTTTTGATACTGCCTGACCTTAAATCACTTTCACTTTCTGTTTAAGTTTCCCCACCCCTCTTTATATATATATATATATATATATATATATATATATATATATATATATATACATATATATATATATGTGTGTGTGTGTGTGTGTGAGTTTTAACAAAGAATTGCATTACAGCGTTTGAGTGATGACATATCTTTAAGCCAGTTATCACCAATCGTAATGCCTTCTATGAGATTATGAAAGAGTTGCCAGGTAACATGCCAGGGGTTAAACGTCTATCATATGTATATTTATATTGAGGTTATCCGTGGAATAATTTGATATTGATTGCAAAATAAATATGCTCGGCTGGGATTTCAATAGAATTTTGAATATTCGGTATATAGAACGTATTAACTATAGGCATTTTATGATATGGCATATCAGTAAATCAAAATTAAGTAATTCTTTATGATGTAATAAATGTTAAGTATGACAAGCACTTCCATTTAAGTAAATCATTAAAAGAAACAAACTATAATAATACAAAAATAAAAATGTAGAGTTTGAGTAAATTAAAATATTGAATATTAAAGTAAATAAATGGTGTAAAATAAAGTACTACATAAAAAGTAAAATTTGCAGATGTTTTCTAATATTAATCGGACATGCCCATCTAGGCCGGAGATGGAAAATACATGATTGAGAAAAAGGATAAAATTAAATAAAAATAAAGCTATAAACTGCCAGGAATATAAAGTAGAACAATGATAGAAATAATAATAAAGATATTCATAATTATATGAGTAAAAATAATATGAATAACCTTTTGTGTGTAATTTAAATATAATGCTCTTGCATAATTTGACACGGATTCTCTCGAATTCATGTCAAACATAGATTGGGCGAGACCGGAAACTATTGGTTTCATTTGTAGCGTAGTTACCATGTTGAAACACTAAATCGACGTTTTATTTTTCTTATTTATTCCTCCGACAAGGTGGGTTTTGATTGACTGTACAAAACGCAACGCCTAAACCCTCTTCCCAATAATAAATATATTCTGCAGGAGACTACAGTTGTATATGCAACTGTTGGAAACGACTAAAATTGCAGTGAATCATAAAATACATTTTGTAGACATCGCGACGAAGACAACAACGAACAAAGCCGAGAGGGTGTGCGAAGGAAGCTAAAGAGCGAAACAAGAAACAATTGCGAAACAAGAAAGAATGCGAAACAAGAAAGAAATGCGAAACAAGAAAGAAATGCGAAACAAGAAAGAATGCGAAACAAGAAACAAATGCGAAACAAGAAAGAATGCGAAACAAGAAAGAATGCGAAACAAGAAAGAATGCGAAACAAGAAAGAATGCGAAACAAGAAACAATTGCGAAACAAGAAAGAATGCGAAACAATCCTGGAGATTCTGGATACACATTTACTTGAATTAATGTGGAGACAAATCATATTTCCGAAAAGTGCCCGGTTCTTGCGTACCTCCTTCCATTTCCTCTACCCACATCACCCTCCCTCCTTGCCGTCGATGACCGTTAAACAGCCGATTAATATAAAAGATTCCTAAGGAAATATCCTCATCTCGAGAAAGTTTTCCACCGGTAATGAACTGTCGTAAAAAAGATTAAATACAAATAGTGAGTTTTCTTCATGAATAAAAACAAATTATATTCCTGTACTTTTATCTAACAATTTGGACCTTTCTTAAACATATTTTTATGGATGTTATGTAGCCCCCCCCTGCCCCCACATAAAGCTTCCCGGAACATAAAGTCTTGGACAAACACTTGTACTTAAACCTAATAATAAACGGTAAAAAAGCAATAATTTTAACCGTTTTGAACAAAAAGAAAAGGACTATGCTGATAAGTATGTTGCAAAAATAAATAAATGAATAAACAAAATGGTATAAAAATGTTTCCACTGCTATAGAAGTAGGCTTTTGTTATTGTTTTATTTGCATTTGTACTTTGTTGTTTTTCAATTCGTCTGCGTCCGTAACAACACTCGGCTTAAACGGATGATTGTCGGTCGCGCCCGCTCCACACCTGACGGAAATTCTCGAGAATCCGGGTCAAATTATGCAAGAGTACATAAAATATTAATAAATATATTGAAAATTATTTGGCCGGCCGGCGTTAACAAGTCGCAGAATACACTTAATCATGCTATTGTTAGTTATGCATATTGCGTAAATATAATTATAGACTCGATCATCTATTGATTCATAGATATTAAAAAGTGTAATGTGTCCGGTAGCTAATGCATAAAAAAACGGAATAATAATAATAATAATAATAATAATAATAATAATAATAATAATAATAATAATAATAATAATAACAACAACAACAACAACAACAAGAAGTATATAACCCAAGTAAAAGAAGGCATATTGAGGACCAAGGACCAGAAGTTCATTACTAATAAAAACAAATAGTTGTTATGATTTCCTCATTAACCGAATAAACCAAGAGACGGTTCTGTGTGCACTTTGATTCAAAACAGAGATCATAGAATCATTGTGAGGTAATTTGAAAGAAAAAAATGATAATAAAAATAAGGAAAAGATGCATAGGCGGCCCTAGGTAGATTTATTGCATATCTATTCTTGTGACTGGCAATGAAATATGAGAACGTGACTTGATAAAAATGAAAAAAAAATGTTTTAACACACAAATGGAAAACAATCTAGGGGGAGATAACAAGGGAACATGAAAAGACAGTGCATGTTTTTTTTATAACCGTTATTGATTAAACGTTTAAAATATGGACCAAAGTAGACGATGGTCAAATCAGATAAAGAGCTTAAATAAAAGTCAAGACGAGTACTCTCCCTTAATTAGAACTGGATCTAGCTATTATAATTAAAGTATACAAGGACATAACTATAACTGTTCTGGCATGGATACATAGCCTTAGTATGATGTGCATGTTGCATTAATTTTGTTTATTTTTAAGATAGAATGTTTGTGAAACAGATAGTCGGTACGGACAAACTATTGTTGTTGAGCGGTGATGTATGCAAGACATGGTTTATCGAGGACCTAAGGAGATGTTCAACCGATAATTGATAGTTCGAGAGCGGACGAGAGTAACGTGGAAGAGTTAGAGTCAACCATTTTCTGTGGAAGTTGGATGAGCTAAGAGGGCGAATGTGACCAACGAGCAAAGATGGTTGAAAATTTCAGCTTAGTTTTGCGACGGATGGCTAAATTATAGCGTTTTATTTAGGGAAAATATATCAAGGTAATGCTTGAAAACTTATTTTTTTCTTGGAAGGGAATTTATAGAGCGATCTCCCTCCTCGCAATACATTTCAATAAACAAAATAAAGCATTAAAAAATAAATGCTTTAAATTAGAAATTATCAAGCAGAAAATATTGAACTCTAGATTTGCATAAAAGATTGTCTCAAAAAATGTAAACAACAGGGCATATGTGTAGGACTGTCATATACAGTATTTTATTTAAAATAAGAAAAAATATATCCACACATTTTACTTTTCAAAAATGGAAAAAGAATCATTTAAGTTTGCTTCTTACACTTATATGACAAGTTTTCCACAAAGATACATAAAATAGTCTGGAAATTCTGTTACACTATTGATAATTTCATGTATAAAACAGTTTCCCTTGATTCAAGGGGTGGGCCATAAATGATATGCAGCCAATGTTGACTTATAACTTTGTTAATTTCTCATGGAAAAACATCTTGTTCGATAATATTTTTAATTTTACCATTATGAGTAAGTACTATAACTTTGTTATTAGTCTCTACCCCAGAAGCATTGATATGTAGGTGTTTGTGTGAAAACACCCATCTTCTAAATGCAAACAAAAACTTTTAGTGTCTGATCTTGTGACATACGGAAAGACATTGCAAAATCAAACGTGTAAAAACTGAACGTATTTGAACTCCAATGTATGTTGGAAATTATTAAAGAAATTTCAGGGATACAAATATCTTCGCCTTCTCTGCAACTATAAATTAGTGTGGCCTGTAAAACATTTGTCATTAATTCCTTGATAATGTGTTTTGTGCCATTGCATAACTATTGTAGTGAGAGATTGCTCAGAAGCGTGACCGAAGCACGTACTTAACCACCAATCAATGAGAAAAATGATTTTTGTGCTCGGGGGAATTCAAATATTCAATTGGATAATTGACTATTTAAGAATTTTCTACGATAAAGTCCAGAGCTTTATAACTATGCTCAGTTCCTGGTTACATTTTCACAAGTATATCATCCAACGTATTCACTGCAACATTTTCTGGTGTCATAATTGCCTTTTATCAAAGCCAATCACGATATGTAAAATTTGAAAGTAATGATTGAAAAACGTTTTCGATTGATTCTTTAACTGAGGTTACCAAAGTTGATATTTCTATTAAATTTATTTCACTTTTTAAATTTATATTCGATTTTTTCTTCAAAATTTCAAAAGGGTGACAGAAAATCTTCATGTGCTCTCATAATTGTAATAGTGTACAGTAGTCAAAGCTAGAATACTCTAGTAACCGTTAGCAGTGTAAATTAGGTGCATTGGATTACTTAAGGGGGACGGCTCATCAAAGAATATGTTTACGTTGGACATGAACGCGGCCATATTTTAGTCAGCTTGAAAGCAGACAAACTGTAGAGAGTTTCACATGTGTGTAGTTCTAAAAGAAAGCTTTGTGCATGGGATTAACGTTAAAGTTTAGGTACATATAAAGCGTAGGGATAATTATTGATAGTGCTTTTAGCTAGACGGACATTTCTTGTGAATGTTCGGAAAAGGTGGGCCATAAATTTGAGCTCAGATGGGCAATTGCCATTGAAATAACGATAGAGCAGTGCTGTTTATGATAAACTTAAAAGCATAATTTTAAGGCAAGATATTCTATAAAAGATATTTGTAATGAAAAAAACGAAATGACACACCAATCTATTAAAAAGTGTTTGGAGTGAAGCGAGAGGTGACTTAATTTATAAATTATTTAACTTAAAAATAAATTTTAATTTGATTAATAAAAGTAGCAAATTATCTTCGAAAATAAAGAAATTCCATATCTTTGCGTTTGAGATTTTCAAGACATAATTTTAACAAGATGTGTAAATAAAATATTGGTGGGATTTAATAATTCCAAGTGTAGTATTTATCATGACAGTTTTTTTTATTTACATCACGAATATATTACTGATATAAAGAACGCACACTACTTTCTAATGACACATTTACACGGTTACAACATCACAAATTCACTGTTGCACGTATTAACATAACTGAAATTTCTACGTTTTCTCTGTACTAAATGGCATTGTAGGTCACTCCCTTTTTTGTCCCTTGAATTACACACGTTTATATATATATATATATATATATATATATATATATATATATATATATATATATATATATATATATATAAACGTGTGTAATTCAAGGGACAAAAAATATATATATATTCCATCTCCACTGTCAACACACTCGATCTTTATTTAGTTTCACCCCTACAATTCCTGAAAACTTCACGTATCTGAAATAAGTTTCCATTACTTTATTATTTTTTTAAATTTTAATGCTATGCCGTATTCATTTTTCAAAACGTTTTAGACAATACCATCACTATAATTAGCATAATTATATCTTTATATTTGGCCATCTTATTAATATTATGAATTTACCTTACAAATTAAGCCTTTCCAAGACTATATCTCATCGGTATTGCATATGCCCAATGATTCCGTTTAATATAGCATAATTATTGCACTGTTAATCAGCATATCTCACATACCGTTTGGAATGGCTTTCTCTTGCATTTTATGTTGTTTTCAGTTTTTATAGTTGCTTATCATTTTATAATACTTTTTATTTTAAATATTTTTGTTTATTATTTATTTACATTTTATTACTTGTGCGCAATTATCTTTGGAGCCTAATTTATTAAATAATTGATCATTAATGAAAATGCATATAAAAAAGGCAACTCGTAGAACCTTCATCCTTTCTACTTCCAACCAACTATGTAAAACTCCCTGTATATGTTATATAGAGTGTAATAATAATCTAAAATTACTATGAATATACTGTAGATCTTCCTATATGTATACCCATTATATAACCCCCCAGTATGATAATTTCTAGGCGTCGCATCCATATCTTGGGACATAGAAAATAACGTCCTCATCTGATGACAAGCCTGTCATATATATATATATATATATATATATATATATATATATATATATATATATATATATATATATATATATATATATACGCACCGAAGTATTAGTCGTTCACTCGGAGCTCACAAATTACTTAAGATGTTGTGTTGGTTTTATAATAGTATTAAAGTTTATTAAATGGATTGTCTTTTTAAAGAGATAGTTTCAATTTTTGAGGTATGGAAACCTAAGCAAAATATAGTTAAAAAAGCAAATCTTTCGGAAATATGTTTTATATTACTTGTGTTGCTATTCGGAAACATATATGTTTGCTATCATTTGTGATGTTATTCGTAGCTAAGAATGGCCTACAAAAACAACAAAACCACACAGAGAGCCTATTAATATTTCAACCACAAAGAGAATGTGAAACTATGTAAAACAAAAAAAAATATCAGTAATTTGAATTTCTTCATAAGTCAGAGATCATACCCATTTCGCATGAGATGATTCTTCCTATCACAATCTTTATTTATATTTCGAGTTTTATTAGAATTTGCGTTTTGTTTTGCCCTACGGTATGTAACTCACTATTACATTGGTTTATTTACTAAATCATACTAACTGAATCGGCATCAAAATTATAAATCGTTTTTATTTATTAATTTTACAAAAATATAGTTTCAGTAGTAGAAGTTATTCGCAAATGTTGTCAGTTAAATTCAGATTATTAACGCATATTTTTACTTATTAAAGAATATGGTAACTAATTGAACAATTAAACTAAACACCTTTCAGTAAATTTAGTATTTAAACCAATCAGTCACTTAAACAGGACTAGAATCCACATACAAAAAGAATATCAAATAGTTTTACATTTATACATGATAAATTATTTAAATATTGGTCAAATGCTATAACGGTCACATGAATTGGTTTCGACACTACTCAAACTAGACTTATTTTCTTTAAGCTATATTTAAGCCAAAAACTAAAGGGTACATTACGAAAACTAGATATCCCCGTAGTTTTATGATACCAGTGCTGTTCAAGTCGCAACACGCTTATTACAATATACTTATGTGGATTAATATAAAAAAGCATGTTATACTTTGAGAAATATTTCTATTGCAGGGAGATAAGGTGCAAACGCAGGTGGAAAGACATTTATCAAAATATACTTTCGCGGATAAATATGAAAAATCATTTTAAAAGTTTGTGGCATATTCCCACTTTGTGGATGCCACGTAGCAAGGCAGAATCTCATAATTTCATCATGCAATCCATGTTCAGACTGAAACATACTTATCAAATTATTCTATCTAACATTTTTTGAAGTTTTTTTTTAATTTATTTATATAAGTTGGGCATCGGGCTGATTAGCACACACCCTAATTTTGATAAACTAGCTCTACTAGTTATACATGTTGTCAGTGTAATTTAATAATAAAACATATTTGTGTACATAAACACAGACGTTCAGATTTATTATGTGTATATATATATACATATATATATATATATATATATATATATATATATATATATATATATATATATATATATATATATATATATATATACTAGCTAGGAGACAAAAATTGACTAGGACTGAATCATGAACACCGAATAATAAACACTCCGATATTGTAGTTTTCATCGAAATCTGTAAAACGCACGGAGGAAACTTCACATTATATGTTATTGCATTCTAGAGCTCGTAATCTTCTTTTAATAAAATCATTTTATAGACATGCCTTTACAGTAAACTAAAAAAACATTAAACAATTAACATGTTATATTTTGAACTCACAGACGACATCACTCGGAAAAAGCCAAAACACGTCGATTTCTAAGGGTAATATCTTCTTTTTTTTACTGTGAATTAAATATTTTATATACTGTTTTTTTATATTATACAAGAATAAAAAAGCATTGGAAATGCAAAAGGATACAGGAATGGTATGACAAAAAGTATACAAACAAGATAGCTATGAATAGCTAGGCACATGGAAATAGAATTCCATCAAAAGTATAGCCCTATAGCTTTTCTCCAATCTTCATTCCGTGCCATCATTACAGTTGTAAAAAGCTATAGGGCTATACTTTGGATGCAATTCTATTTCCATGTGCCTAGCCATTCATAGCTATCTTGTTTGTATACTTTTTGGCATATCATCCCTATATCATTTTGCATTTCCAATGCTTTTTTATTCTTGTTAATAAGTATTTTTACTTACAGTCTTATTTTTAAACTTACATTCATGATAGTATTGTCTTTTTTTAGGAGGCGGTTCATTGCCGCCTCCATTAGTAGCAGGTCGCTTCCTGCTGGGTTTTAGGTCTTTGGGCTTTGGGCCTTAGGAGTTGCCTCTTGGTCCTCCATCGGTTCTATATTAAATAGAGAGTGCTACCGCCTCTCTGATAAAACAGTTAGAGTATTATAAAGTTCTAAAATGTTCATACCTTCACTATTAAATTTTTCTTGACTTTCTTGCAGTTTCTTTTGCGGTTAATTTAACTTATTTCCTTTGGCGTTTGGTGAGTTCTTAGAAGAACTGGTCTGATCTACTTTTCTTAGAGAGCGAAGAGATTCAGCTGCATTTAACAATGGTTGCTATAGTGTATTTTTGCGTATGCGTGAGAATTTCAAGTTTCCTCCTCATTTTTCAATAGTTTGACAGTAGTGATGTGTCTTTCTGCCAAGAGCGACAGACGTCAGTGTTAGCCGTGATCGTCTAGAGGTTAGGACCCCACGTTGTGGCCGTGCTAACTTAGGTTCGAATCCTGGTCACAGCATTGACATTTTGTACATATTTTAAAGTCCAAAATCTGAAGAATTATTTGTTTTTTAACATTGTTTTTTGACGTCGTACTTGCTGATAAGTTACTCTTATAACAATTTTGATCAACTGAGATAAAGATTTCGTGGTTTCATTAACGCTGGTGGATTACTGTTTAAAGAAAAAACCTTAACGTTCACCTCAAATATTCAGCGTCCAAGAAATATAGGCCACTGGAAAACTGGAACGTCTGTGAGCATCCGGTGTATTATTTGGAGCTGTCCCTTTTGAGAGAAGTTCCGTGTTCGAAGTGGTATGTCTACATTGGGTATATAGTGTTTAAAACTTGTTATTAAACGTAATCTGATTTAATTATGGAGTTAGCTAAAAAGCGATGGGTCACTGAACTTCTCCGTGTAAAGAGCAGTCGATTGATGCTTGAACTGTTGTCAGAGACCGTTCGTACACCGAGATACATCGTCTCAAAAGAAAGAAGAAAGAAGAAGAAAGAAGAAAGAAGAAAGAACAATTGGCCATTTTTGTACCCTTTTATTGTTCTCATTTGACATTTTAACCGACGTTCTGACACTCGCTGGATTCGTAAGACACTTCTCTGAAAGAATATGTGCTTTTTGAAACTTATAAGTTGATTTTAGTTGAGATTTGGATAGTTTTGTTGTGTAGGCGTATATAGGCGTGTACAGGTCATCCCTACATAGAGAGTGCTACCGCCTCTTTGATATATTTTTTATTATATATATATATATATGTATATATATATGTATATATATATATATATATTTACTGTGAATTAAACATTTTATATGCGGGGTTTGAACCTGAAGACAACGTCAGAAACACACACAAAAATGTAAACACGTTATCAACATACCCACAGTAGAATTGTCATCTCTCGTTGTTCTACGATTGTTGCTAAGCTACGCCATGGGAAATTCCTATGCGAATGATAGAAAATAGATATAACGTTTCGATTATCGATTATCGAAAATTATCTGTAGTATTATGAGACAAAATTTTACTAAGATCAATCACAGACTTATACACTTAATGGCTGTCATTTTAAAAGAATATCTGTTCAGACGTTTCGGAGTCTATAAGGAAGGAACTCAAACACAGTCAAAGTTGTCATGTATATATATATATATATATGTATATATATATATATATATATATATATATATATATATATATATATATATATATATATATATATATATATATATATGATTGCAATGTATTGCCAGACGAGTGCCACTCTCTCGGACACTTAAAGTCCATGAGCCCAAATGCCTGAGGGAGTATCTATACAAAGATGAAGTTACAGAGGCTTAGCTTTGTACGAGGGTTTTATTTCTCTCTTTCTCTCTATCTCTATCTCTATATCTCTCTCTCTCTCGGTTCAAACTGTTTGGATCCATCAACAAGCAAGAGTAAGATAGCCAGCAACAAATTATACTGCAGACCAGCTTAATACGAGTACTGATCTCCCGCTTTATGTTTTTTTTTTAAATCAGAGATTTGCTTCTGCTAGAAACGGTGCCTTCACCACGGCTTATGGGAGGTCTCTCCCCCCAACATATATATATATATATATATATATATATATATATATATATATATATATATATATATTTACATATGTATCCATGCACACAATTAACCGAAAAAGGGTTCATCCGCCCTTCTAAAGGCCTTGTTTTTAATCCTTCGGGGAGACTAGCCGCCCTCCTCACAAACAAGTCTGGTGGGGAACAGGTTTAGTCGCCGGTAACCCGACCATGAGGTAGCTAGTACTGGGTTACATGGTACACGTAGCATATGACATGACCTGACACACACATACACACACACACGCACACACACACACGCACATATATATATATATATATATATATATATATATATATATATATATATATATATATATATATAACGTAGAGTAATATTGAAAGCGAGAAATGAGAATTGAAAAATATATAGGGAGGAAAAGATGTTTCTCAGCGTCACTTTTTCTTCATTGGCCAAAATCAAAATACTCGCCAAACTCAATAAGTATTTTCATCCGATGTATCATCGACGATTAAAAGACACTCAACTGATTCCCATGAATTGATTAAGTTGTCTTAATCATCGAACTATATTCTGTGAAGTGGACGTCGAAACAGAATAATATAGTTAATCGATGACTATCGAGCGTTTGGCCGTCATTTTATTGACACAAGCAACATTTTATTCCCTCAAAGTATATTTGTATTATTTTTTACTTTCATGGGCTTACGTCTCTTCTGTTCAATTAAATTATGCCATACTGTGTTGTTATTTAGTCACGTTCGAATATCTAATTGGAATTGACCCTGGCAGAAAATTGTAGAATTCTTACTCAGAAGAAAACACCAGCTATCCACGCATACACTCGCACGCACACTAATAACACACACCCACACACACACATACCCACACACACACACATATATATATATATATATATAAACATATATGCACATATATATATATATATATATATATATATATATGATGTATTTAGTAGTATATTGTGTTAATCGGAATTTAGTAAAACGCAGTTGTTTAGAGTGACACAGACAATTATTTTAAGAGGAGGACCTATGATACATGTAAAAATCATTGCTATAAAAGGGTGTGAGCAAAGAAGTAGATATAATATCCAGAAAATTACTATTTAATTATTTGCGGTGTGCTGGATTAAAAAAAAAATGTTTTTAATAACCTTCACCCCCTTACAAACCATAGCGCCAGTTTAACGTAAAAGGCTACCATTTATAGGAAATATAAACAAAGTGATTGTTCATGTTACATTTAAACTTCAGCGTCTCAATACAGATAGGGAAGCAGGCAGCAAGAAGGGAATTTCCAAAGACTTGCTGTTAGAGGGTAAAAACTATTAGAATAAAAACGTTTCTGGCCATTAGAGGCAACAGAAGTGAAGGTATTGGATCTTATTGCTAAAGGGTGTTGGCGGGGATAAGTACTTAAGGAGGGGACATGTAAAACGAGTTCATGAGACCACATTCCATTAAAATATTTGTAAAACAGGCGTAGTGATGCAACATTGCGGCGATGGGAAATGGGTTGTAGCCTAGTTTGTAAAGCGGGAACGATTATATTTACATCTCCCTTTAGAACTATTTCTAAGAGGGAAAGACTAGTGATAGATGCATCAACCTAGATGTGGCAACAATACTCCATGCATGGGCGAATGGTAGCCTTTTAGTTGTGCAGCTTACTCTCAGTTGTAGGTAGTCTTCTAGCCCGGCAAAGGAACGCCGCCTTCTTTACAGCAGCCTTTAAAGTGTATTTGCTCCATTTCATATTAGCCGCGGAGCTTAGGCTGAGAAGTTGAAAAGTAGAATTCTCAGGTAGGCTGCTATTTGTCATGGATATATGGGGTTGCAGAGGCGTATTGTAATTGTTTAAGGAGTACAGCTTAGTTTTACTAGCAATAAATCTTATCATTCATTAGCGGCTCATTCAACTAGAATCTGGAGGTGGTTTTCGATTCATTTTTGCATTGTGTTAGATTCATACACATCTGTTCTTCCCTCATGCATAATTTAGCATATTGTATCAGAAGTTAACATACCCATCTCGGACAAAATATAATCAGTAAGAGTTCGTATAAAAAAAACAGTAATAAAAATTGTCCAAGGATCGACCCCTGACGTACTTTTGCATTAATGTTAGCTGCTTAGATGTACATCCGTCAATGGCAACCTGTATTGTTCTATTGTATAAGAAGGATTCAATGACATTAGTATACGCCCAGTTTTACTATAGGAGTTTATTTTGTATTAGCAAACTTTCGTGCCAGACTTAGTCGAACGCCGTGGATATATCAAGGGCATAAACCCGGGATTCCCCCGCCTTATCCCGTACATGGTAATTGCGTTCAGAGATGAATGTTAACATATATGTAGTAGAACGCCATTGCCTGAATCCATATTGCTTGTCAGGTAGATAATTTGCTTTTGTGATGTGATGAATTTGTGATTGATTAATTAAGGTCGCAAAGATTTAGGCGGAGAGACGGGGGCGACTAATGGAGCAATAATTGAAAGTGTATGTTCTTTCATCAGAATTCTTGTATACTGGTACTACAGAAACTATCTTCAAGCAATTAAAGAAGCAAGATTCAGCTAGGCATATTGTTGTGGGGGCAACCACTTATTTGCATATGCGAATAACAGAACACTATAAATGGCAAACCAAGGTTGACCTTGGTGTGTCTTACTCAAATGCCACCGGAAGTGACGCCGAAGAGCGTACATGTCCTCCCACCAAGTCTCTCTGACTCGACACCGTCATTTTACATATTGTAAATATACCTTTTCTTTAATACACTTATTAGTGCGTTATCTTGTTGTTTGCGTCTTCATTGTATTTCCTTACTAATTACTGTTCAATCTCGCAACCACAGCAGTTGGCAACGAGATATGAAGCGTCAAATATAACAGTTTGACGAAGAACTATAAAAAAAAAGTACAACGCAAAGGTTGACCATTTTTTTTAAGGAATGCAAAGTGTTGACGAGCAAACGGATTTTACGCTAAAGAGAAGTTTCAACTCAAGATAAAAAACAACTCTAACGTGGCAAAAGCGACAATTTACGCCGTTTTCTGTGAATCCGACTTGCAAATGAATGTAAAAGTGAATTTTTGTTTCGTCGCTACACGACAAATCTTACTAAAGGACCAACTTGCAAACGAAAAGCGAACTTTGTTCTGTCGCAAAAACGACAGTTCAGACCCGTATTACGAAAAGCAAGGAAGTAACCTACGAAAAAAGTTCACCAATGGATTCTAATTACTGTTCTCCGTAAACAAAACAACAACTAAAGGACTTTTTAATTAATGTTTTGGTTGACGTCGGTACTAAAAGGAAATACCACAGCTAAAACTAAAATTCAAGGAAAGGATTTTTTTCTTGAAGTTGTCACTGAATAAAGGATAATACAGTAAAATGTTACGTAAAAAAAGGTAATCTCAATTTAAGAGGTATTTTAATTACAAAAATACTAGAGAAAAAAAACTCAAAGAATAAATGTACTGCATACATTTATTCAATTGTGACTCGATTAAAAAAAAACCCAAACCTTTATTTTGTGGAAAGAGTTACTTATTAGTAAGTGCCTAAACAACGGAAAGTCAATTCCATTTCGTGATTCCAGACAAACCTGTTTTATTTTTTTTTTGCAGCGTGACTCGCAAAAAGAATATATTACTGCAAGCAGCGATATTATTATTGAAAACAGGAGCTTACAGCAATTTGCTTTTTTGTTGTAACCCAAACCGGTGTATATTGTACATGGTACAATTTTTTTTAACTACACACTAAAAAAAACAAAATAAAACATGGAAGACTTATCAAAGTGTTCATGCAATATTTACAAGCACAGGCTGAGTGGGATTAACGCAGACAAGCTACACAAAACGAGCTTTTGCAAACACAAATACAGGCACATGCTGACCGCGAGGAAAAGAGAGAGGATAGATTATTGAAATGGCAGCAGGAACAAACAGAAAAGCAGAAAAAACTGCAATTGGAACAGGAAGAAAGGCATAAGAAACTACAATTGGAATATGAAGAAAGACAAGATGAACGTTTTGCTAAAACACTGGAACTACTAAAGAGTAATCAAGAAAATGTCGACAGTGTTAATTTCTCCCATACAACTATTTTAAATAGCATGGACACATTTCATTATGTGCAGGAGGAAGAGAAGAATTTTGGAGCATACTACACAAGATACGAGGATGGTTTTCAACTGGACTGTAAAAATTGACCAAATAGTCAGAAAGTGAGCCTCTTACTCAGAAAATTGGGTAAATCAGAACACAGCAAATGCGTAGATTACATATTACCTAAAAAAACTGCGGAATTAGAGTTCATGGAAGCTGTAAAATTACTAAAAGAATTATTTAATACAAATATATCTCTTTTAAATAAAAGATGGCTGTGCATGAATCTAAGAAAGATGGACAACCAAGATTATTTGACATACGCATAAGTTGTCAATAAAAACTGCGATAATTTTAAGCTTGCAGAACTAACGGTAGAAGATTTTAAATGTATAATCTTCGCTCAAGGGTTAGTTTCCACGAAAAAGGCAGAAATACGCAGACGAGTGTTGTCTAAGCTGGAATCTGAGCAAGATTTAACCCTCCAGAAACTAGCAGAGGACTGTGAAAGGGCCATTACACTAAAAAAGGATTAAAAAATATAGAAGAATCCTGAGTGGCATACGTAAGAAAAGTCAGAAAACCATACGCACCAACCAAGAACTTTACAAAGAAAAGCAATGGAAAGGGATATTCCAAAGATAATAACAATTAATATAGTACAGAATATATCAAGCCTCTTCCTAGACATAACTGTAACAAATGTGCAGAAACGCATTGGGAATCAGATTGTCCTTATAAGAAGAAAAATGCTACATTTGTAAGAAGGTGGGACACAAAAGCGATTGCTGCAGATATAAAGATTACACCAGAAAGAGAGTACAGCAAACAAAATCAAATACGAAATTAAACAAAGATCGGCGAAAATACGTAAAAGTGGAAATATTTAAAACATCAATAAAGTTACAACTCGACTCCGGCTCCGATGTTTTAATAATAAACCTGAATACGTGGAAAAGTTGGGAAAACCGGCCATGATAAAAACTAGTAAAGCAGCCCGGACGGTAACTGGTGGTGGTATAAAATTTGAAGGAGAAGTTGTCCTCCCGATAAAATTGAAAGGGATTTCGAAGAAATTAAAAATATTCGTACTAAAAAATAGTGAAAATCTGTTTGGAATAGATTTAATTGAGAAATTCGGACTATGGGATAAGCCAATCAATACATTCTGTAAAAACATTAGAATGTTTTTCTCTAACAACAGTAAATATAAAAGACGATTTAAAAGAATAATTTCCTGAGGCATTCACGACTAACTTAGGTCGCTGCAATAAATTCAAGGCCTCGTTTGAACTTAAAGAAAACGCCAGCCCAGTTTTTAGAAAAAAGCGAAATGTTCCGTTCGCTGGGTTGGAAAAGATTGATAAAGAATGAAATAGATTGGAACGGACGGGAATTCTATCGAAAATAGAACACAGCGAGACGGCAGCCCCCACCGTATACGTAAAGAAAAAGAATGACGAAGTTAGAATGTTCGCAGACTTTTCGACCGGGGTCAACTCCCTATTAAAAGATCACCATTACCCCCTACCAAGCCCAGAGGAAATATTCACGAAGTTGAATGGGGGTAATATCTTCTCCAAGATAGACTTGAGCGACGCGTATTTGCAAATACCGGTCGAGGTGAATTGCTCAAAAATACTATGCATCAATACGCATAAGGGATTATACAAATACAACCGATTGCCTTTTGGCATCAAAGTAGCGCCTGCCATCTTTCAGCAAGCGATGGACACCATGCTACGTGGTATTGAGTGCGCATGTGCATACCTGGACGACATTGTTGTCAGGAGCAAATCCCTAGAAGAACATAAGGAACATTTTAAACAAGTATTTACGCGAATACAAGAATTCGGCTTGAAATAAAAGAAAGTAATGTGACTTTTGTATGAGCGAGATTAAGTATCTTGGACACATAATAAACAAACATGGACGACGTCCAGACCCAGACAGATCTGCGGCAATAAAAATATGCCAGCATCCGATAATTTAACAACCTTGACGAGTTTCTTAGGACTCGCAAATTATTACCAATCTTTTATTGAAGGAATGCATAACTTGCGAGCCCCCTTAAATAATCTGCTTAAAAAGGATACACCGTGGAACTGGACGCAAGAATGTCAAACCGCTTTTGACAAAATAAAGAGCGCACTAACATCCGACTTATTCTTAACGCACTTTGACACAAACTTAAAAATAGTCGTCGCTAGTGACGCTAGCTCCTACGGCTTAGGAGCATGCATTCAACATATTATGCCGGATGGGTCTAGAAAACCAATAGCGCACGCTTCGAGAACGCTGATACCAGCCGAAAGGGCATATTAACAAATCGAAAAAGACGCGTTGAGCATAATCTTTGCCGTGACTAAATTTCACCGATATTTATATGGTAGACAATTCATACTTGAAACCGACCATGAACCGTTAGTCACGATCTATGGATCATAAAAATGATTGCCGTTATACACCGCAAATAGATTGCTGCGCTGGGGTACAATACTACTTTATTACGATTTCCAGCTACTACATCTAGCATCAAAAAAGATTTGCCATGCGGATGGACTGTCAAGACTGATACCACAGAAACACAATCTGGAAGAATCAGTCATTGCAGCAATTCGGACAAATGTTTAAGTAAAAAATATGGTAGCAAACATCATTAAGGAACTACCCGTAACTTTGTCGGACATTAAAAGGGAAGCCGAGAAAGACGAATATATAAAGGACATAAAAGAGAAAATTATAACGGACACAAAGGTTCAGGACGTTTTCTCCATATGTGACGATGTGTTACTGTACAGCCAGAGAGTGGTAATACCCAAAACATTGCTGAATAGGATGTTAAGAGATTTCCACACAGGCCATCCGGGGATAAATCGAATGAAGTCGTTAATGAGAAGCTACATGTACTGGCGTAACATGGACACTGACATAGCGACAACAATTGATAAATGTAAAGGATGCCAGTTAGCGGCAAAATCATCACCTATAGTACACAAACCTTGGCTGAAAACCGACCAACAATGGTCGAGAATCCACATGGACTTCGCTGGTCCAGTAGGTGAAAACTATTATTTAATTGTAGTGGATAGTTTCACAAAATGGCTGGAAGTAATGTGTTGCAGGAATCCAACAAACAACAACTCAATAGGCTTCCTACACGAGTTGTTTGCAAGAGTCGGTGTACCAGACACACTGGTCACTGACAACGGAACGCAGTTCACATCCGCAGAGTTTAAGGAATTTTGCGACACGTTCCGAGTGAATCACATCACGACTCCGCCGTATCATCCAAGGTCGAACGGCCTCGCGGAAGAGTTCGTGGACACGCTAAAACGAGCGCTAAAAAATCCATTGGAACACCAACAGAAAAAGCGTTGCAACAATTCTTGCAAGTATATAGGATTATACCACATCCTAGTACACCATCAAACATATCACCAGCTAATCTAATGTTTGCCATAAAGGTAAAATCAGTAAAAGGTAAAACTATTGCCAAGGCAGGCAATTATCCGAAACACTACACACACGAGAAGAAAGAAATATAACTCGGGAGATCGAGTATATTTTAAGTGCTACAGAAATAACACATCTTACTGGGAATGTGGAGTAGTGGATAAACGCATTGGTGATTGTACATACATGATTAAAGGTCCACAGAATATACATAAAAAGCACCTAAATCAGATAAAAAATCATATCCAAGATGATGATGATACGACAACAGTCGAAGAGGAGGACACCATAGATATCATATACGAATCTTTTAATTTGGAACCGCCTCAAAATGCACCTGAACCCCGAAGATCAGGTAGGAAAAAGTGAATGAACCATTAATGGTAAACCCAAAAAGAACAAAGATATTGAAATCTGTGTGACTTCAAATCTTGGGAGGGGGGTGTTGTGGTGGCAACCACTTATTTGCATATGCGAATAACAGAAGACTATTTATGGCAAGCCTAGGTTGGCCTTGGTGTGTCTTACTCAAATGCCACCGGAAATGACGCCGAAGAGCGTACATGTCCTCCCACCAAGACTCTCTGACTCGACACCGTCATTTGTACATATTGTAAATATACCTTTTCTTTAATACACTTATTATTTCGTTATCTTGTTGTTTGCGTCTTCATTGTATTTCCTTACTTATTATTGTTCAACCTCGCAACCACAACACATATTGCAGAGCTTGAAAGTAAGGGGCTAGCAAAGCTGAATATTTCTTAAATAGTATAGCAGATATGAGATAAGACCATGACGCTTTGGAGGTCTCTAAGTCATTTTAGCTATCGGGGATGAGAAGGTGTGACTTTAAATCATTTAATGGATTCGGTCTGCATAGGGAAGTTTGCGCGTGAGTTGTTTTAAGCTGGGGTTGGAGGCGAATATCTGGGCAAGCAGTTCCATCTGCTCCATTTCCGTGCATGTTTTGGTTGTAGCTCGGTGGAGGAATACCTGGTTGTGATTTGTTCTCTAGAGTAGTATAGGTATTCTAGAAATAACGAGTTCCAATCTTTTGTCGATTCAATACGTTCCCTGATTATTACAGCATGTTTTCTTTTGGCTGTTGATATTTCACTCATACAACGATTTCTAGAATCTACGAATTTGTGCCTTTTTGTTTTTAAGTTATACGTACAGACTGTTGGAATGCATGATCTGTTTTTATAATTGCTGCTGCACAATCTGAATTGAACCATGTGGGTTAGTTGGTCCTACTTTATTAATTCTGTACGTGAACATGTGCCTCAATGCCCGTTTTGCACCATTTAATTGTCTCATTGGCACACTGTTCAGCAAGACGAGCGAAGATATCGATCTATATGACATATCACATTTGTTCTCTAATAGATTCCCTGTCAGAGGTGTTTTAGTACATTATTGTTTTGAGCAATAGTTCCTAACCTTGAGGTTGAGATTTAAATGCGATGTAAACGGGGCTCACTATTTGGTGTGCCTTTTTTTTTACACAGTGATCACCAATTATCAAGGACCGGAAGCCACTCAGGGATAAGGGTTATTGCAAGTAAATTACGTTAGTGAGGAGATTTGATGAACTGTTTAATTAGGGGGGCGGTTCATTAGGAATTTGTTAATATTAGACTTGAAGACATCCAAGTTGTAGTCCGGAGGGAAGCAGGCAGACGGAACAGAGTTCCACAGGCGTGCAGTTCTAAGAAAGAAGCTTCGTTCATGAAATCCGCGTTTTGATTTAGGCACAGATATAGAGTGGGGGAAATTTTTCACAGTGGATTCAGCTAGACGGGTATTTTTCGTGAAAGATTGGCGAGGGGGGACCAGGGATTGGAGTTCAGACGAGCACCTGCCATGAAAATTACGATAAAACACGGATAGGCTCGCAACGTCTCTTCTGTGGGAGAGGGGTTGCAGGGTAGAGAAAAGGGAATCCCCCACTAAACCAGGAAGTCTATTTTGTACTCTGTGCCTTTCATAAAACTCGTTAGTTTAAAGGAACTAGTAAGGTAAAAAAAAACTTAAAACAAAAATTAAAGCCTGAGCAGTGTTGAAAAGGAGTCCTGAAAAAATACTAAACAAAGAACATATATAGTAAAAACACTCACAACACAGAACATATATAGTAAAAAATACTAAAAAAAAACAAAAGCCAAGCCATAAAAGTAAGTATATATGTAGGCAATGTAATAAATAGAAATTTGTACTTTACTTGCGTAAATTATTTTACAAACATGGAAATTAACGAAAATCCTGTATAAATGTAATCAAATACAAACTAAATGAAAAGTAACAAAACATTTAATATTTAGAAAACCTGGCATATCTTATTCTTAAATTAAAATGTGATTAAATTTTATAATAATAACAACCTGATTTTTTTAACGTTAAACAATGACAAGATTGTTTTCTATATTAGTCGAGCAAGTAACTCCTCGACAAACAAAGCGTTACTTGCAGACTACCATTGAGTAATGTCGCAATAGGTACTGCTTGATAAAACTGTATTATTTTTTAAATTCCTCGCCAAATATTACCTGAATCCATTTGGAATAGTAATATTAATAATCTAAATGTTCTTCTCTTTAATTTCAGATATTATGTTAAATAATTCGATATAATATCGATTAAATTTTTTTTTGCAAAGTCGATCACTAAGATTTTTCCAACCTAGCGACTATTTATACTACCAAAACACAACATTTAACTCTCTGCTAAATCTATCACTAATTCTACTTATTTCTATTTCTATAACGGCGTGAAATTGAAAGCTTTCTAGAATTAAAGAGAGAACGAGGGAGTGAGAGTGTTAGAGAGAAAGAGATAGGAAGGTAAGCGAGGGAAAAAGCTAACTGGTTCTACATACTTAATCTCTCTCTCTCTCTCTCTATATATATATATATATATATATATATATATATATATATATATATATATATATATATATATATATATATATATACTATTGTATAAATGCAACTTTGTCTTGGCAACTGATATAGCTATGTGTTATTGTGTTGTAACGTGATCAAATTGAGGGAGCGATTTGCTCCCTATTAAAGAGCTTGAGAAAGATCGGGTGGATATGCTAAGATTGACGGATTTAATTCTGGACAATAGCGGATATTGAAATACTTGAATTAGAAGATATAGATATAGATTTTGTTTTATTGTCAAAATCCGATCTATATTTTGTTTTATTTTGACACACACACACACACACACACACACACATATATATATATATATATATATATATATATATATATATATATATATATATATATATATACTAGCGGAGTGTCCGGCGTTTCTCGGGTGTTTGGAGGTGTATGCTGTGCAAAAAAAGCAAAAAAAACAAAAAAAAATGGTTAATTTTTTAAACTTTGACCCCGATTATGACCCCTTAAAATTTATAGTTTTGGGGTCCCATCACTTTATTAAGTTAGATCCAGGTTCAAGGAACCTATATCTAAAATTTCAAGTGTCTAGACCCAAGATTGTCGGAGGAGTTTGGTAGAGTTCTTAAATGTCAAATCGTTGAAATTTGCTCCCTTAACAGCTAAATTTCTGGCTGACACCCGTCACATCGATTTTCCCAAATCTACGTACCCGGTATTTCAAATTTCGAGTCTATAGACTAAAAATTGACAGTTATTGCGTAGGAAAATGTACACAGACAGACACACAGACACACAGACAGACACGTTCACTTTTATATATATATATATATATATATATATATATATATATATATATATATATATATATATATATATATATATATATGCTGTTTGAAAAATAGACGACAGGAAATGTTAGAATAAATACGATGCCATTCGTCTGGCCTGCTGAGCTCCGGAATAGGTTTTTTGAGTTTTAGGCAAGGAAAATTGACAGGCGTTAACCCTCTGAGGTCATGGGAACAGCAACTATTTTTTTGTTCTAGATTGCAAAACTGGTAATATTGGTGGAGTGCACACACACACAATTTAGATTGGAAAGCACCAGATACGTAGCATAATCTGATTGGCTAAGTAGATTTTCCACCGCGAACCGACCCTGAATATACTAGGCCAATGAGGCTCGAAATTAACACGGTTTGCGTGGAATCTCGAGATAATACCATCGCTCTCAACGCCTGACCACCCTCTCTCCATTCCGCCTGAGTGTCATCTACGAAGAAGAGTAAATGGTTACTTTAAAAAGCGTGCAAAGAACTGAATTATTAAACGTGCAAGGACCTGAATTAAAAAAAATGTGCTAAGAACTTAACGTGTTAAAATTTGTAATTTGTGTGAAATTAATTTTTTCTAGATTAGAAGCAAAAGTCTGTTTTCTTTCTGGTGAATGCAGCTTTCGTTTTCCGCTTCAAGAGAATTCTACACAGAGGCGCCCAGGATCGGACAGTTAGACATCACAAGCAAAAGTTTCGACGAAAGCCGGAGGTCAGTTGCTTGACCTCACCACGAGAGTCGTGTAACAGGTTTTTTTTTTTTTTTTTAATTTGACCAACCATTTTTCAATGCCGTCGCTTAGCAACGAAAAAATCGACGCGACAACTTATTTTTTGTCATGGGATTTTTCGTACAAATACTAAGCGCACAAACGAACACATGACAATTAGAGCGTGTTTTTTTCTTTTGTTCCTTCTTTTTGTTTGTTTGTTTGACTACGTTCTGTACCGTGTGCGTGTATTTGTTTTTACGTGTGTGTCTGCGTATATTTATAAATATTTATTTTACGGAAAAATAAATACTTTTCAGAAAGATTTTATTGTCTTAACAGAAGAAAATATAATACAAAAAACTAAAACTTTGTCGTTTGTAAAGCGTAAAACTTGAAAAAAAACATTATTACAAAATATTTTAAAATATCAAAATATTTAAAAAAATATTTGCGAACATTCATAACTCTTAATATCCTTATAAAACATTAACAATGCGTAATATATTTATTCGATGTTTTTACCCTCAAATTAAATGTAAAAAATAAATATTAAAATATTTTTAAACCGTAAAACTTTGCTGTTCGTAATACAAGAAAATTAAAATAAAAATATCTGACCGACGTACACGAGTTCTTCATATTTACGAAATACGCATCGGATCCAATGTTGAACGTTGTTTTCTTAAGGTAACATCATTATTTGTACAAGGAAATATTTTTTTGTGTGCGTGTTTTTTCAGGAGAATTTGTGGATATAATACTCAAGTTTAATTAAAGTTTTACGATAACTACGTTATTTTTGTTAACTTTATTTTCTTTGGTTGGATTTAACAAACAAACAAAATAAAAGCAAGGCAAAACAAAACAAAACAAAAATGGGGTGCTAATGCACTTATGTTACCGTTATTGTTTATGGTTTAAGTGGCTCTGCCAATGTTTGAATTGTTTTTAAAGGAAAATTGGCGAAAGTCAAAATTACCACAAATAAACAAAAAAGATTTAGCGTGTACGTACCTCTCATGGAATGTCGTAGATTGAAACACAGTGAAATGTTATTTGATGCTAGTGCACATATTGATCCGCGCTATATTAAAATAGTACTTTCCGGATTAATTACAGTTTTATGATACTGTATACCGATACTCTATGGCTGACGGGGATAGCATCCCTACAGTTATATTTGATTTACCTCTCCATTCCATGTGTAAAAAGAATGTGCTTTCTCTTGTATAAGACCGAATGGTTAATTGTAGAGCTAGACCAATTCAGACCACGCCAAAAATTCCAACAGCAACCTAACAACCAGACATGGTTTTCCCCAGAATGTGCTGCTGCCATCGCGCACAGAAATCACTTTTTTCCATAGCTACCAGCGTAATAGATGCACTGAGACTAAAGCTGCTTTCAGGGCTGCCAGCAATTATTGTAAAAGAGTAATAAAAATGCAAGAGAGCTATATGCTCAGTCCGTTAAATCCAAAGTAGCTGAGCAGGTGCTTGGTTCACACAAGCTTTGTCAAATAACAAATAGGATCCTGAATAGCAACGTGCGTTCTATCCCAAACATTATCAATGGACCAGAGGTCATCTCGTCAACATCAGACAAGGCCAAAGTGTTTGCCAAGAAATGTGCAACAAAGTTTACCCTATGCGGCGAAGGTCATCAAATCCCCGTGTGTCCTCCTATAATACGTAACACGCTAGTTAACATACAAATATATGTGCGTGAGCTCGCCAAACTTATGAAGCACGTGGATTCCAGTAAAGCAACTGGCCCTGAAGATGCCCCAATTATAATGTTTAAAAAGCTTCAACCAGAACTTCCCTCATACTTACAAAATAGTTTCCAACACCCTGGAAAACCTCATCAATCTGCCCTGTATTTAAGAATTCACGTAATAAATCATCTCCGTCTCAGTACAAACCAATAAGTTTTCTTGTGTGTCATATGTAAGTTGCTGGAATCCATCTTAAATAGAGAAGTAGTAAACACGCTCACCAGAAATAACGTCCTTAGTGACATACAATATGGTTTTTGTTTTTCTAGATTTACAGCAGATGTGCTAACGGTTATATATCATAGGATAAGCGACTGTCTCGACAAAGGCTTAATTTCTAGGGCAATTTCTTTTGACATATCAAAGTTCACCGATCAGATATGGCATAAAGATCTACTTCACAAGATTTTCAGCTACGGTATAACGGGAAATATTTTCTCAATTATTAAATAATTTCTCTCTGATAGGCTCATGAGAGTAGTGATTGATGGGCAGAAATCAGGGATCCGAAATAAGAATGCTGGATTCTTTCAGGGGTCCATCCTGGGCACAATACTTTTCCTGGTCTCCATCAATGATCTCTCAAAATACACACTTAAATCCTTCGTTGACATCTATGCTGATGACATGGCCATTTATGAAAACACATCAAAGGTCGAAAATGACAAAGTTCTCTCTGATCCCCTCTCCTCTGATCTTGAACGCGTGGTAAAATGGAGGAAGATGTGGATGGTTATTTTTAATGAATCTAAAACCGAGCTTTTATCTTTACATCATCGACGCTCTGAACCTCATCTGGCATCAATTGAAATGGATGGATCTCGTTCTCGGAAGGATCTGTGTTTCGACAAGCTTGTGGGATTGACTTTTACTCCTGATCTAAAATAGAACACGTGCATTACATCTGTTGCCAGGGTTGCTGGAAAAATAGCGGGGTATTTATGCCGCTCTAGTAGATATATCACTGCTGATGCAAGTCTCTAACTAAATAAAAGCCAAGTAAGCCCAAGGATGGGGTAGTGGGCAGGAGCTGCTAAAAATACTATATACTAGCTTTACAGAGTACAAAATAGACTTCGTGGCTTAGTGAAGGATGCCCTCTTCTCTTCCCTTCAACCTTTCTCCCACCGAAGAGACGTTGCGAGCCTATTTTTGCTTCATCGTTATTTCCATGGCAGGTGCTATTCTGAGCTCCAATCTCTGCCCCCCTCGCCTATCTTTCACGAAAAACACCCGTCTAACTGAAACCACTGTCAATAATTTCCCCAATCTTTATCTGTGCCTAAATCAAAAGTAGATTCCATGAACAAAGCCTATTACTCAGAAGTGCACGTCCATGGAACTCTTTGCCGCTGGCCTGTTTCCCTCCTGGCTTCAACTTGGGTGTCTTCAAGTCCAACACAAACAATTTCTTGATGAACCGCCCCCTTAAGTAATTCAACTCTATATAATCTCCGGTACTAACGCATACTACGACACTAACCCATTGATTACTGTAGACAGAATAACCCTTATCCGCGAGTTACTTCTGGGCCTTGATAAATGGTTAGCTCCATGTAAAAAGAAAATACCAGTTCTGATTATAATTTCGGTGAAAGTACGGGTGAAATCCCTGTTAGCTATAATATTTATTTGATAGAGTAGGGGGATTCTACTGAGTGTCCCCAATATGTATGTGCCGGGATACCTAAGTAAATAGGGTCGAAATTTCAGTGGGTGCCGTCTTGTAATTGTCAGTCTTTTTCAATTATGTTGTCCAGGGTGGGTGGGTATGGGCACATGTTCCAAATATGTAAAGCAATTAGAATCTCTTCAAAATTGGGGTAAAATTAAAACTATTATAAAAACTTAAACTATTATAAAAATAACAGCAACACAAACTATTATAACGGTAACACAAACTATTATAAAACTTACATACACTATTATAAAAATAGCGGTAACTTAAACTATTATAAAAATAACAGCAACACAAACTATTATAACGGTAACACAAACTATTATAAAACTTACATAAACTATTATAAAAATAGCGGTAACTTAAACTATTATAAAAATAACGGTAACATAAGTGCATGAGCACCAAATTTTGTTTTGTTTTGCTTTCATTTTTTTGTATATTAAATCCAGCAAAATAAAAAGAAGTAATTTTTTTAGCTAATTTTCCTGTTAATAAATAAATATCCACCCCCACACCCACAAAAAAAACGGACAACACATGGGACGGGAGGATGTTGTGTACCAATTCTGTACTTCCATCTAAAAATTTGATAAAAAATCGTAAAAGTGTATTAAAACTTAAAAATACTAATAAAAATATAGCGCGGGTGCTTTAACCTAACAATTTTATGACATCTATTTTGTTAATCATTAGGAGAGGCACGTAAACCATTAAAAAGTAACGTTGACATAAGTGAATAAGCACCACAACTTTTTTTTGTTTTGTTTTCATGTTTTTTGTGTATTATATCCGGCCCCAAAAAAGTACATTTTTTTGCACCAATTTTCTCGTTAATAACTACATAAATTCCGGTAAAAATATCTATCCCAAAAAACAAAAAACAAAAACAGATAAAATCATAACAAAAAGCATGCGGAAATTTATAGCAAAAATAAATAAATAAATAAAGCTAGGTCACACACGTAAACATTATTTCCTTTTAAAAATAATGATTTCTCCCTCAATCGAACAACGTTCAACATCGGAGCCGATGCCTACTTCACTAGTATGGTAGCACTAGAGTACGTCGGCCAAATATTTATATAATTTTTTAAATATGTTTTTTTTTAATAAAATATTTATTATATTTGTTTATGCTTTACAACTAATAGTTCGTAATATCGTGATTTGAAGGTGTAAATACTGAGGTTACTTTTCAAGACTTGTCGAACTTTCTTTCAAGTTTGCCGGCTTAACCACAAGACTGCCTAAATAAATACAATATGTGTGGGTGGGGATGTGTGTGTGCGTGTGTGTATTGTCCTTTACAGATACCACGTTAATAGAAATAGTTAGAAAGTTACTGAAAATTAGTAAACAATTGGGTGTCTATTCCTATTAACGTGTAATCATTATTGGACTACCTAAATAAGTACTTTGTTTTGTATTCATCTGTAAAATCATTGTCCCAAGTAGTTAATTACATATAAACATATGTGCGTGCGTGTGCTTGCGTGAGCGCGATCGCATGTGTGCGTGTGTGTGTAAAACAACAGTAAAAACGCTATTATAAAATCGCCTAGGGTGAAAAAAGAACAAACATAATTTAATTTAAACGTCCGTAACTTACGGTTTGGCGATGGAGGCAACAGCAAAGACGTCATGTTTTGTTTTCACGTTCTTTCCCTCCTTCGCGGTATGTGTTCGAACATGCCTACCTACTAACACTTTTGTATTACTGCTAAACACACACTCGAGTATATATATATATATATATATATATATATGTATATATATATATAAATATATATATATATATATATATATATATATATATATATATATGTTCATACTACTATAACATAACATTTATTATCTGTACGCTAAAAAAAAATACTAATGATTTATCAGAAAACCGTTTTTGCTTGTTTTTTTTTTCTCCTATTAAAAAAAGAAGCCTCTTAGCTGTGGGGTTAGTTGTCCAAAGTTTTTTCCCCTCCTTAAAAAAAAAAGGTTTAAATAAATATCAAAAACGATTAGAAAAGTTTTTTAAAAACTTGTTTTTGGTGGTGGGGAGGTCTTCTTGTTTTTTTTTTTCGCGCGACACAACGAGCCCCGCCTTCCCCTGTCCCTCTACCCCCGAATGTAAACTGATTTTTTGTTCAAAATATAACAGTTTTCTGCTCGATTGATGTCGGTGCGTTACTTAGGGAAACACTGTACATTGGGGGGAGGTGATGTGGAACGTTACTTATGAAAAACGGTTAATTAAACTGCAGAAGCACATGTTAAATGATGTGCAAGTTCTATAATTTAATAACCCCCTTAAAAAAATTTAAAAAATATTTTTGTAAACCGTTCGTGAAAACTTTTTTTTTAGATCAATTAATCAAAAACTACATCACAAAGAAAAATGAACCACATGTTTTTGTTTTGCAAAAATGTCCTGTTATTTCAAATATCTACTAAAGCAGTCTTCCGCCATGTGACAAGTCACTTTACTACGCGCGTGCACGCGCAAACGCATCATGTAAGAATAGCATGAACGAATGCAGTGATATGGCACGAAATAGTGCGACGGTTCATAGATTAATTCCATGAAAACGGTAAATTTGCGACGAGTTTGAATATAAGATTCGTCGTCAGCGACACAGAGATGCTATAAAAAATCAAATGTTATCGGTCCGTATTCTGTTGTAGTTAAAGTAAACATTTACCATTTTTTTAAAGAACATTGCAATAAACCGAAAGAAAAATTTTAGAAAACCAATGTATTTCCAAAAAGACGTCTGCTTGCGAGGCTGTTTCTTACACATTAAATAAAACATGAATCTACAGTAAGTGTATTGAATAAGTAAAGGTGGTGTGGAGGCAGGTTTTTTCTAAACGATCTTCAGAACTTTTAAGAATATTGTTGGCTCATGCTATTCACCATTACACCGCATTCACACTGTAGAAGCAAACCTTCTTACAATTAAACTATAAATTAACTTCTTTATCTCGCACTTTCTCTCTTTCTCTCTATCTCTCTCTCACACACACACACACACACTCCCATACTGTTGCAAATTTAATTGCTTCCTCTGCATGAATTCCTACCTATCCCCTCTTCCATAAACAATGAAAGCAAATCAATTTTCTTTTTAATTCCTTCGAGGAGTGTAGTTTTCCATTAAATATATAGCCTAGTAAATAAACAATTAACATTACCTACCCATGCAGGGTCGCAGAAATATCTGGTTTAGGACCCAGGCGCGGGGCAAACACCATCGGTATAGATGGTCTCGTAGATCTTCCCAGGTCATCCGTCTAGAAGGAAAACGCTGGAGTTAAACCTGGGGGAGGGAGGTTTCTTCAGTTCTGGACGACAACCTTCAGAGAGTTGGTGACTCAAACAAACTACCGATTGGCAGAAATAAACTGCTTAAGGAGGAGATAGGCTCTGTCTATAACCCGGCTTTCATACTCCTTCTTTACCTATTAGCCAGGCGTAGAAGCGCTATCACAGGGACTCGAATGAACCACCCACTGGTCGAACTTGTTTCCTGATTAGGGAACGGCCGCCGGTTTCATCACTTCCGCCACATCCCATCCCCCTACACTGGGAACTGGTGGTGGTTCAGTATCATATATGCCGGTACAGTTGGACTGGGCTGACTTTTTTCTAATGGGTTGTTAGTGCCGGTTTGACAGTTCTTTGCTGGTCTTTCCAGCTGATAGTGCAGGCGGCCGAACTCTTTTGTAGCGTTATGAGCGGCTGCTCCATCAACAGTTGTACAATATCGGGATGCTTGTAGTGCCATGCCACGCATGGAAAGGGACCCCGAACTCATTCCCTGTGGGCTTTCCTGAGGCAACAATCCTGTTGGCAAATACAGTTGATGGTTTACTTGTACTGCATGTCTAATATTCTGCACAACCATTCTTCAGTCATCCCTCATCACATTAACTAAAACTTTTTTAATTAAATAAAATCGAATGACAGTTTCATCAAACATTTCGTTTAAATCAGGGCCAAATTAAAAAACATAAATACATGAATAAAATAAGCAGCCTCCCTCCTTGAGGCTTTAATTTACGAATATCCACAGGCTTAGAACTAACTTAGATGACCTTGAATCATTTCTCCTAGTAAACCCCCGGATAACTTAGCATTAAGTGAAACTAACCTACACTCCTCCATTCCCTCTACCCATTTAAACATGCCTGGTAATATTCCACTCTGCTGCAAGGACCAAGACAGACAGATGCACTTTGTTGGAGTCTATGCAACCCCCCTGGCTAGAGAAACAAAACTAAGATCTGACAACCAAGCCTTTATGTGCCTCAGACTTAACATACAACAAAATATTACCTACTTGTATTTTCTCTACCTCTCTCCCTCGGCCCAATACTGAACCCTAATAAACCAAGTCCCCGACAGAATAGATATAGCACTCTCCCTCGATACTAGCTTGTACATGTATTTAGTGACTTTGGTCAGTTTTCTACTTACACAGGCACAGCTGGTCGTACAACACATAGATTCCCTATATCTCAGTCCCTATCACAGACGGTTTACATTTTCTGACAAGTTTCCTATACCAGCAAGATCAAAATGCCTCCATTTAGATATATATCTGTCCACAGTCTCCTATGATTGTACAACGAATGCTCCCAGCCAAATCGGGAATGCTGATCATGCTGTGATAATGATAGAACTCGCCCTAAATTCCCGATTAAAACGGAAAAGCACTACTCAAACAACCAGGTATTACAAAAAGGCTGACTGGAATGATATCAGGTATCTCATCAGAGATGCCCCATAGTGAAATATATTTTCTCCTCCTGCTGAACAGTGCGCAAATGAAATCACTGAATGGTTCAAAACAGCAATTAAAACACATGTTCCAACACAGAAATTCTATCACAAGCCCAGCTCTCCCCAATGGTTTACTTCTACTTGTGCAGCATGCGTTCCGCAGACTCAAACGACTTAAGGCCAGTTCAAACAGATAGAAGTAATTGTAAGAGAGAAATAACGTCAGCTAAGACAAAATACATGGACACTACCAAAAAACGCATCAAAGCACAGAAATTAAGAACCCGTAATTTTTGGAAAATCTACACCAGGGTTGTAATCAATGGGCAGGCAACGTCTCCTCCGCTGTCAAACAATCGTGTGTGTTTTTTTTGCACAATCACCCAGAAGGCTACCCCGCTCGCCATTCGGGTTGCCTCTTACTCCACATTTAACACGGCAGACCATTCCATCTTGCTTTCTTGACTGCTTGGAAACCGATTATGTGGTACTAGTTTTAATGATACATTAAATTATCGCCCCATTAGACTTATTCCGCTTTTCCCCAAAATGTCCCTTAAATAATCAAGCTCTAGTCCATTATCTTACAGCTGATAAACTCTTGACCGACAATCAACATGGATTTAGGCAAGCCGGTTCCACATCAGATATCTTAACTGTCATCTCTTAACATATATATCGTTCATTGGACAAAATAGGGGAGGTAGAGTGTTAGCCTTCGATATATCTAAGGCTTTTGATAGGGTATGGCGTCATGGTCTTTTTAGAAAAATTAGATCATATGGTATCACTGGAGAATACATAATATAATTAAATCCCTCCTAAGTAGGAGAAAAATTTAATTGTTCTCGCCGGCTGTACATCTAAACACTACGATATAAATGCGGGATTCCTAAAGGGTCTAGCCTTCGAGCTTTATTAATATTCCCGATATTTATAAATGACAGCCCGAGAAATTTTTTTCTGAGATGGGTATATTTACTGATGGCACCACACATTATAGCAGGCATCAGGGAAACAAAATGAACGCATACCTAAGGAAAATGGCCGAAACACTATAGGATGACCTCCAATCTGTAGTGGACTGGTGACAAAAATAGATGGTCACATTAAATTAGGCAACGACTAAGCTTATTTCCTTCAATAATTACGATAAACTTTCTCTACAACTATTAGAAATGGCCAAGAACACATTCCCAGAAAGTACTTCCTTTAAACTCCTCGGCCGAACGTTTACAGGGAACAAGAACTGGAATATATACATTGAGAGCGTTGCTTAGGCTACTGCGAAGAAGTTAGGCTCTTGCTTTACTCCGCTATGTATGGAGTACTGCTGTTACGTTTAGGCTGGTGCATCTGCTACTTGTCTCTCACTTATTGACAAGATTCTAAAGAAAGGTGCCAACCTGATAGGTCATGAACTCTAATCTAAGTTTCAGCTTCTGTCCTATCGACGAAATGGTGCATGCCTCTGCCTTTTCTACGAGTATTTACTGGTGAATGTTCTGACGAACTACAAGCACTTGCACACCCTCGATGTCAACACCCCCGACAAGCAGCTAAATCCCAGCCCTTTACAGTAGAGCTCCCTAGGTGTAAGAAAGTTTTCTACTCCAATAGTTTCCTGCCCAGAACTGCTATAATTTGGAACTCGCTTCCGGGATACTGCTGTCCCCACTCTACTGGCATGCATAAGTTCAAGTGTAACGTGAACAGATATCTTGCCACTCATCTCCCCTCATATTACCCCTACAACTTATGTCCAGGATAGTAGCCCCTACTTCATATATCCAATCTAAATAGAAAAATAATTAGTGGTGGCTTTCTACTTTAAAATTCCACCATAACATAGGCATGGAATGGGGTTGTAACTGAATCCCTGCAGGCAAACTAAGACATTATTATGAATCATTAGATTTTATTTAAAAAAAAAACAGATTTCTGCTTCAACAGATAAATGTGCAATAAAATGTTACACCAGAAAGCTATTTTACTGAAAACTATTGAGCAATAGTCCACATAAAAAGGGAATACACTGGAGTTAAAAAAAAACTATTTACACTCAAACAATACAAAATTTGCTTGAAATTGACCCTTCAATTCTCGAACATTGTAATGAATGGCAATAAAATAATGGGCACTTTCAAAAATTTCAATGTAAAAAGAGCTATTGTTCACACTTTTATTAAAGTATATTTTGGACTTTATACTTGCAAGAAATGGAATATTATCAGTGGCACTAATAATTCTCATAATTCCAATTTTATTCCAAAATGTCCCACACTATTGGCATTTCTTTTGGAAAATATAAAAGAAACAAATAATTGAGAAAAACAGACCATATACACAATAGTAACAACAAACATATTAATGATTGCATTCTTCCTTTAACATTCAACCAGAATATCAGCATAGTATGATTTTGTAACTGCATCCCAGCAGGAAAACGATGCTACTGCTATGAATCATTCAAACTCAGAGATGTTTTGTAAATATTGCAGTCTATGATACTTTTAATGTAATCCTAGCATGTTATATTAATAAATATAATGCTGCTATTTCGGTTGTTGTTAATGTTGGGGATTAATATAATTTTAAAAAGTTATGTATTTTCTTGAAAAAGATTTCTGTCTCAAAAGAAAAAAATAAACAAAATTATTTTACCGAAAATTATTAATATTAAACAATAAACGGAAGATACTTGAATTTAAAAAAAATAATATTTTGTTTACACTCAATCAGATGTGGCTTATGCACTAGTATAAATGTAATTGATATTTTGTTGCACTTTTTAAGATTTAAATATTTTTAAATTCTCTCATTATCTAAAAAGGAGTATTTTATTGATTACTATTTTTGGACAGAAGAAATAAAATGACTAGCATATCGGTAAAATATTTTTTCCCGTTGAATATTTTGTTAAACATTTTTCTGTTGAGACATAATTCTTTTCCAAGAAAATATAATAAAATGATTGCCCAAGCCCCCTTTCACGAATACATTTCGGTAGGTTTGCAATAACAAATGCATCAACCATTTTTATTATATGTCAACTATTACACACAATTTTATGTAACATTTGAACGCCGTTACAGAATATTAATTCGCTATAATCTAATCTTATCTTAATTTCTATAGTGACATTATCACTATCACCAAGAGCTGTAGATGAAGTAGTTCATGTTTACCCCCTTTTAATTAAAAAAAAACAATCAACTGTTCCAAATCAAACAGCGTAATTATTTTAATATTTGTAATGTCTTGCTCTGACTCACTTTTTAAAACACCCATACACATAAAACTACCTTTACACTTTACTAATCAAAATAATGATGTTCACCACTAACATTTTGACTGTCCGCATTGGCTTAGAGCATACCACTTCATTATTGTGAATCTCACACATGCTTACAAGAAAAACCTTCTTCAATATGCTGGTTCAATCTACACGAATCAGTACTCTTATACATATTAAACCAAATAAAATACTATCATTTTCATGTTCATGATTTTACGTAATGACACCATAAACTTTTACTACATAAACCTTACCGGCACGTTTGTAATCAATTATATTGCCGGAATGTTGCATTTCAGCAACGTTGCTTACTGCTATTTTACAAAATAAACCCATGAAATTTAGTTTTAAGTTAAACAAATAAATAGTCGTAAATTTTGTACAAGTAAGTTAGCACAGCTTCTTATGATTATGTTTACATCTATTGCAAACGGCATTGCTTCGTAAATTATGTCATTTTACATTATTTAAATACACTTTATTTACATATTAGTACTTTAAAAAAAATCGCCGCAGCTTTATGTCAAGGTCCTATACTTTGCGATGATAAAACGAACTGTTGTCTTTGTAAACGAACATAAGCTGATGCCATACACGAATATTAACTGAAATCCACCCACCCAACGGTGTTTCAATACAAGAACTTATGAGATGAAAATACGAACGAATTTAATATATAAAGGCAAAATGTGTGTATACAGTGATGATCATATTTATTGGCACGGTAAAATAAAAGTTAAATTTTGTCTAATAAATTCTAAAAAAGGGATTAAATTAAAGAAAATAACAAAGTATATTATGTATTTTTAACTGGCCTTTCCGATGCAGCAATCGGATTTTAGAAAAAATAAATAACAAAAGAACAACAAACATAATTGCAAAAAACCCTTGTTCAAAATTATTGGCACGGCTTTGTTTTTCTTTTAGTATCAGTATAATATCAATCAATTTCCGGTGTACGTGCTTTCTGAACTTTTTTATAGCCATATTATGCTTGTTTAACGCTAATTCAGTGAATAATTTTTTTTCAGATAATTTTTAGATAGCGATTTATTTAAACTATTATAAGTGACTAAATTATAATTTTCAATCGCCATGGTTAAAACTAAGGAACACAGCGAAGACGTCAGGAAGCTTGTTGTAGCATGCCATACCAATGGGGAGGTCTATGATAAGATTTCAAAGAAGCTAAACCTTCCCAAATCCACTGTTAGAGCCATAATAAACAAGTTCAAATCGCAAGGCCACGTTATGAGTTTAGAGGGTAGAGGGAGAAAAAGGATTCTTTCCCCAAGAGAGGAACGGAAAATTGTTCGACAAGTAAAACAAAACACAAGGATCTCTGTTGGGGAGATTGTTGATGAACAGAGCACCTCTGGAGTGAATGTATCTCGACATACAGTTGGTAGAGTTTTGAAGAGAGCTGGTTTAAAAGCATGTCGTCCGAGAAAGACTCCCTTATTGAAGCCTATGCACCTGAAAGCAAGGCTAGCCTTTGCAAAACGTCATATTGATAAAGATGTTGCATTCTGGAAACGTGTTCTATGGACTGACGAAACGAAAATAGAGTTATTTGGCCATAATAAAGTGTCTTATATTTACAGAAAATCTGGCGAAGCTTTCCTGCCTAAGAACACCATACCCACAGTGGAGCACGGTGGAGGCAGTTTGATGTTTTGGGGATCCTTTGCTGCCTCTGGACCAGGGCGACTTGTTAAGGGCACGGGTAGCATAAAAAAGGAAGATTATGTTAAAATATTGGATGAAAACCTGAAAGACTCTGCTAAAGAGCTCTCACTGGGTCGTCGTTGGTGGTTCATGCAAGATAATGACCCAAAGCATTCGGCTAAACTGACTAAGAAATGGCTTGAGGACAATCATATTAATGTTTTGGAGTGGCCATCACAAAGCCCAGACCTTTATCCAATTGAAAATTTATGGAGAACATTAAAATTGAGGGTAATGCAAAGGAAGCCTAAGAATCTTATTCAATTGGAGGATTATTGTCAGGAAGAGTGGGCTAAAATTACTACTGAAGAGTGCAACAACTTGGTTGTAAACTATGAAAAGCGACTGAGGAAGGTAATCAAGGCCAAAGGCTATACAATTGATTATTAAATAAATCGTGCCAATAATTTTGAACAAGGGGTTTTTGCAATTATGTGTGTTGTTCCTTTGTTATTTATTTTTTCTAAAATCCGATTGTTGCATCGGAAAGGCCAGTTAAAAATACATAATATACTTTGTTATTTTCTTTAATTTAATCCCTTTTTTAGAATTTATTAGACAAAATTTAACTTTTATTTTACCGTGCCAATAAATATGATCATCACTGTATGTATGGTGTTTTATGTTAGTATGTCTCTTGAAAAAGACGGTAGATCCTGACGAATACCGACAGAAATATCGAGACATTGGCAAAAACAGTTATCCCTTCACCCTCAACTGAGCCATTTTATAGAAGAAGCGGTCGCTTTTATCTCCCATATTTTAGCAAGTTATCGTCTTCTTTTCGATTGACAACGCTTGCATTAAACTTTCCGAATTCCGAATTGACACATCTGCTAAGACATCATGTTCTTTAAACGTTTGTTTTTACTTCGCGCTATGAGGTCTAGCTTGCTGCCTATTACCAATGTTTAATGCCTCTGCAAACTTTTGTTTGATCCCCCAGGCTATTACCATTTTTTCACTCCCGGGAATTCCTTACTACACACAATATACACTGTTGTATTTACCAGTAAACACGCGGGAAACACCTGCCATACTGGTTCATTAATAATATAGACGTGTAGTAACCCTATACATCAAAGTGAGACCCAACTTGAGGTGATTCGGCAAAAAACAAAATACTATTTTTCAATTTTGGTCGTATTCATAATCCATAAACGGTATATTTGGGGGGGGATTTTCATTTGTTTCTAGGTGGGGCGTTTGAGATTCTATTTCGCTGCTTTGTTTTATTAATTATTGCTTCATCAGTGTATTCGTTTTTGACAAACTAGCAAATCTTCAAAACTGTGTCATTTTATATGAAACACATTTTTACAGTGAAATCCTGAATTACATCTAGAAAAGTAAATGTTTGCATTAATTCTCAATGCGTTTTTATCTAAGTACATTTACGTCATCCCCTTCATTACATTGCCTACACAAAGGCGTTTTTGTTATATTTTTAATGAAAATTGTTCTTCGTTAAGTTCTCTATCAGAACTCATTTTCTGCGCTGCTCAGACAATTACTTTTTAATATTTTTTTTATGAAAGGTTGTACGTTAGCTCCACCTACACTATTTCCTTTAATCTTGCGACATGTAATAATTTGTCCTATGCTATATACTACTATCACTTTTAACGACGTATCAAGTAGTTTTCGAGATATGAGATTAATTCACTGTGCTACACTCGTACTATAAATAAGTCTACTTCATGAACAAGCCACTGCAACCCCCTATCGTTTTTCCCTAAATAGTTTGTGCGGATGAGTATACATATAGAATATATAAAGGTTACACTTAGGGAAAATACTTAGAAATTCCGAAAGTTGCTGTCATCATGATGATGTTTGGCGACTCTATTCTATACGACGTTCTGAATATGAGGATGTTACGTGTGTTTTTTTACCGAAAACCGTTCTTAATATTAGGATGTTAACAATTGACCACGATTAACAAACGTAGAAGAATTTTTTACCAAATAGGAAGCTTCCACCGAGCAACACGGTTTTACGAGTCCTGCTAGTTAAACGTATATTGTGATAGTTAATCTATGTTTAAGCATTCGGTCAAATTGTGCGTGCGACAAATTTTCAAAAAAATATGAAATTTGGTTTTATGTGTGTTTCAGTGGAATTAATTATAATCGATATATGCATACTCGTCTAGCAGCAGTATTGTTAAATTCTTTATTTAGTTCTTCCGAAATTCAGGACTTGTTTTTGTTCGAATGAAATTAATTAAGCATAAAGGAACGCATGATGTATAAGAAATTTCTATTAATAGCAAATACTCTTAATAATTCTTCGGGTACTATTGGGGAAAAATGAGGACGACCCTGTTTTAGCCATCAGGTTTTAAGACGTGAGTGAAAAATATTTACATGTTACCTGAAACTGATAAAAGCGACGCTGGTTACTAAAATTAGCTTCTTACATACGCGATAATGGGTTTACGATCAACCACATAAGGCACAAGTATAGAATAAAGATAGAAAAAGTAATAGTATGAATACATAAATATTTTATAGAATAAACTAATTATGTTGTAGTAGAAACAGTAAATGTTTAATACAGGAAATCAATAGAAACGATTGATCATGTATTAAACTCGAGAAATTCCCCCAAATATGAATGTAATAATTTAACGTGGTTAAAAATATCATTTGAATCTGACATATACTAAAATTAATAAATTACTCGGACCGTGTTATATAGCACAGCTATTTATAACAGAATGAGCTGACTGATTTTGGCAGGGTATGACACGATAGTCTTCTAATGAAAAAAAAACCTATGCCATTACTGGAAAATACTTAGCATAATTAGATCCTTCCTTAATGAATAAATGAAAGAAGAGAAGGGTGACCTTGATGGGACTATGTCCAAAAAAATGATATAAATGCGATTATACCTCAGGGATCGATCTTTATTATTTCTGATATTGATAAATGATTAGCTGATAAAATTGTCACTGTGATGGGTATATTTGACGACGACACCACGCTCTCTAGTAGGCACGCAGAGAAAACTAATGAGCGCATATCAAATATAATAGCTGAAACACTAGAGGAACACCATCAGTCTGTAGTAGAAAAGGGTTAAAATTGATGGTAATGTCTTACGGTGCAAATAAAAAGCTCGTTTCCTTTAATAATTACATGAAACCTTACCAATAACTAATAGCTATGGATAGAGATATTTTATCTGAACGCAATTCGTTCAAGCTCCTTTGCTTAACGTTCACACGAAAGATGAGTTGGAATAGATACGCCGAGATTATTGCAAAGGCTGTTGCCAAGCACCGGGACCCCCTTTATGCTATTAGTCAGTTACTTACCCTTGAAAGTATCCGCTACATCTACAAAGCAAACATTCCCACATGTACGGAGTACTGCTGTCACATTTGGGCTGGTGCATCTGCTACTAATCTCTCGATTTTGGGCAGGGTCCAGAAGATATCTAAGATTAAGCCCCTGTTCCATCGACGAAATGTGGCACCCCTCTGCCTGTTTTACAAGTATTTTAATGGTGAATACTCTGACGAACTATAATCCCTTGTACACCCTCGACGAAAATACCCTCGACAAGCCCGACAAGCAGCGAATCCCAACCTTATACAGTTGAGATTCCTAGATGCAAGAAAACCTTCTACTCAAATAGCTTCTTCCCTCAAACTGCAGAATTTTGGAATTCTCTCCTAGTTTCCTGCTTCCCCAACTGAAATGACATGTAAAAGTTAAAGTGTAATGTGATCATCCATCTTGCTGCTATAATCAATATATATTACCTCCTCAACTAAACCCCTTGATTGTAGCCCCCAATTTTAAAGAGGCAATGTGTCTTGTCTGGGGTGAAAATTTAATTATAAAAAATGTAATAAAATAATCAATGTAAAATAATTCATAATGAGCGAATTATTAACCTTCTTACATGAATCGTCTGATTATCTAACCCTCTCTTGTCTAACATATTCCCATATCTCAAATACAATACAAATATATGCTGGTTTAGTTACATCGCCGAGTAATTACGCATTCTACTTGTGTTTATACAAGTTTAATTCGTAAATCTATGGGACTCACGTCGAAGGTAGTCTTCATGCATGTCCATAGGATATGCATGCTGATGACGGTCGAATGCATAAAAATGCATGCCTTTGGTATACTTTTATGCAGTAATAATATGTAATAAAATATTAATAAATAAATAATAAGCCTCATTGAAATAAGACGGGTATCATTAACACACTTACACTTACACAGACACACACGCGCGCGCACGAACATATACATATATGTATATATATCAATATTTACAAAATATATATATATATATATATATATATATATATATATATATATATAAGAGCTATTTGTATTGCGTATTGAGCGTTTTAAATCGATTTGGATTAAATATTCTCTGTATAATATTTTTTCATATGTTATATAATATATCAATTTAACTTTGCGTATATTAGTTAACAATATATCCCTTTGATTTGATTATATATATATATATATATATATATATATATATATATACATATATATATATATATATATATATATATATATACATATATATATATATATATATATATATATATATATATATATATATATATATATATACTAGCATTTCAGCTCGGCGTTGCCCGGGTGTTTGGAGGTGTATGCTGAGCAAAAAAAAAAAGATTAATTTTTTTTTAATTTGACCCCTATTATGCCCCCTTAAAATTTAGAGTTTCGGGTTCTAATCAGTTCATTAAGTTAGATCCAGGTTCAAGGAACCTATATCTCAAATTTCAAGTGTCTAGACCCAAAATTGTCGGAGGAGTTTGGTAGAGTTCTTAAAGGTCAAATCGTTAAAATTTGACCCCTTAACACCCAAATATTTGGCTGACACCCGTCACATCGATTTTCGCAAATCTCAGTACCCAGTATTTCAAATTTCGAGTCTATAGATTAAAAATTGACAGAGTTATTGCGTAGGGAAATGTACACAGACAGACAGACACGTTCACTTGTATAGATATATAGATATAAGTTATAAAATATATATGGCGATTAAGCTACACAGAATATTTCGCGTTTCATCCAAGCTAGGATTCATCAGGCTTACGTAGGTATTTTCTTACTATAAAAAAGCTTGAAGAATCCTAGCGTGGATGAAAGGCGAACTATTCTGTGTAGCTTAATCGTCATATGTATTTTATAACTTTAAACCTTGCTCTATCTACGTATTGAGAACCCGTTAAAGGAAATACTTGCAATTTACGCTTAAATTTATACTTTCGTATATTATTTTAATTGATTAAATGAAGTAGTTATATATATATATATATATATATATATATATATATATATATATATATATAGGTAGCAAACGGAGATTTCTACAAACTACTCCCCAGTGATCCCAGTAGCACTTTCAAATCTGAACTAAACACCCTAATCAGCAATCTAGACCACACCATTAGGACAACGGTTGAAAAATTAGCACCAGAACATCATAATCCGTCTGTCTTTTACACTATCCCTAAACTTCATAAACTCGCGAAAACAGTCAGCAACATACTCGCACACCACTTATTAGAAGACACGGGAAACACTGAGGCATCGGTTACCGAACCCACAGGCATATACCACATAGCTAAGGCTCTTCAAATCCATCCACCTGGCAGACCTATCGTCTCGGGCATCGGGACCCTTATAGAAAGTTTTCGGGATACATTGACAGCATCCTCAACCCATTGATGCCAAACATACCCAGTTATATTAAATACACGACACACTTCCTACAGATCCTACGCGACATCGGTAACTTACCAGACTATACAATACTCGTCACGATGGATGTTTCCTCTCTCTACTCGAATATTCCACATGAGGAAGGAATATACGCATGCAGGAGTTTTTTACAAACCCAGAACCCAAAAGACACCCACATCACAAACATATGCAGCATTATAGAGTACATTCTAACACATAACAATTTTACATTCAACAACAGACACATTTTACAAATAAAAGGCACATCCAAGGGGACTAGAATTGTTCCCAGCTATGCGAACATCTTCCTGCATACATGCGAACAAAAATACATACACACACACACCACCTCAAACCGGCACACTATTATATGTATATAGACGACATCTTTGTCATTTGGCCACACGGTGAAAATACATTGATGAACTTCTTCCAACATATAAACAACTGTCATAATAGTATAAAATTCACAATTGACCATTCAACCACGCATATCACATTTTTAGATGTTCTGATAAATATTTCAAATAATCATATCACCACAACTCTACACACAAAACCGACCGATGGACACAATTGTCTACATTTCGACAGTTGCCACCCAATCACAACGAAAAAGTCAATCGTATACAGTCAATGCCTGCTCATTAAAAGGATATGCACAGACCCATCCGATTATGATACACAGGTAGCTATCTTAATTAACCACTTCCGTCGCAAAATCTACCCATTCAAAATATTAAAAGAAGCCATCAGCAGAGCATCACACATTAGCAGACACAACCTACTTACATACAAAAACAACAAAACACCCACACGAATACCTATGGTATTTCACTTCAATAATAACACCAAACATTTATACAGCCCCATGAAACAGATCCTCAAACAATTACAACATGACCCCACACTCAACACAATATACAATAAACCACCTATTTGTGCCAAACGACAACTCCCCAACTTACGTTCCTTACTCACATCCACTCGGATTAACCGCTTTCAAACATCTCAAGGAAACAAACCTTGCAATATACCCAGGTATCTAATATGTACACATATTAACATTAACAGCGCATTCACTCCTCCAGGCACCAACTTCCATGTCAAACTTCCCCCACTAAATTGCAATAGCTCAAATGTGATATATCTGTTATATTGCACAAAATGCACAAAAGGTAACTACGTGGGGGAAACAGGACTGGAGTTCCGCCTACGTCTTAATAACCACAAACATGCCATCAGAGATAAATCTACACAGCATCCAGTAGCTATCCACTATAATTTACCTAACCACGCAATAGACAATATCAGATATATCCTCATAGCATCCAATTTTATTACACAACCCCAGAGACGAAAATATGAAAAAAAAAATTCTAAAACTCAACACGCACACTACAGGCCCTAACAAAAACCTAGGACTACTCAGTGACTACAATTTTCATAACTACAAAGATATTCTATAAACATTTCCTTCGGACTAAAATGCACGGTGAGAAAGGGTAACTCTTTCCGAAATCTTTACATTTTCCCTAATGTTTTCTTTCTTTATCCTCTCATACACATGGTATGTGTATGTGTGTGCGTATTATGTATGCATATTTGTATGTATTTGTGCGAGTGTATGTGTACACGTACCTGAAAGTGTATGTACACGTCAGTATATGTATATACATGTATATGTATGTGTATGTATATATATATATATATAGCTATATGTATATATGTATATTTGGACATATGTGTATGTGTGCGCATATATGTGTGTATGTTTTCAAAACACATTTTCTTTAAGAGTTAATATTCTTTATATTACCGTATATATATATGTGTATATATGTGTATGTATTTCTCGCACATCTATACTTCTTTTCCCGTCACTCTCTTCTCCTCTTCCTCTCTCTCTCCCTGCATTCGCTTATGTAAACTTGTGTATATATGTACAGCTGTCTCTACGTGTAAATGTATGCGCAAGCATTTATGTATGTACATGTATGTATTTTAGTATATGTATATGTGTATATGTGCATGCATTTATGTATGCATATGTGCATATATATATGTATATATTTGTACATGTGAGTATTTGTTTGTATGCGTATGTATATGTACATATTAATATACACATTAATAAAAAGTAGCGTTTCGTTTTTGTCTTAAAACGGTTGAATTTAGACACCATGTTTTCGTTCTATTTCGAACAAGAAATAGCCGTTAAATTACAAATGAGCTTCATAGCGTTTCTTCTCATAACGTTTTATATCCTTTGAATTGTTATTCTCTCTTAGGATAAATAATATCGTTAAAATTCAAAGGATTATACAGTTAAAGACGCGTTTCTCATTTTTATTTACTATTTAATTTTTAATTTTTAGTTTGTATGTGTATATGTACTGTGTGCATGTGTGTGTGTACGTACTTATATGTCTATATATTTAAGACTGACGTGGCACCTTCTCATTGGGTATACCTCCTTCTCCTCCTCCTTCTTCTCCTCCACCTCTACCTTCCTTCCTTTCCATTCCCCCTTTCCCAGTGTACCCTCATACTTTCACTACACCGTTGAAGACTGAAGGAACGGTCGAAAATTATGTACTTATAAAAAAGGTTTTTAATTTTTGTTCATAATATTATTTTGTATTCCTGCACATCACCAATTAAAAACGAATAAAGAAAAGTTATAAACTTTTATATTTTTCGTATTCTTTTCTATTCATATATATACTTTCTAAGGAATACACGTGGATACAACATGCAATTCGGACCATACATTGACGGTGAAGAACTCCACGTTAGAAGAAAACTTGAGGGAACTCTAAGGAAACTGGCACATATAAGGTCGGACATCATCATTTTTCTCACAACATGCAAGAAATTAGATATCATGCCCACCGGACTTAAAATTAAGAACCACTTCCAAGGTTCATCTTTCACAAACAATACACTTAGAGCAAAACAAATATATGAAACTGCCTCATCGAAGTTACGGAACCTCGCTATAAAACATTTTATGCAAAGCAAAAAACACTCTCGAACACATGCGACAGAAACAGATCTCATCTTCGTGATTTACTTACTCATACAACATTTATGGAAACCTCTAAAGCCCTTAACACAATCTACTCTAAAAATCTCTGCCAATGTTTACAATTCAAGCAACGGAAACTCAACACGTTAATCAACAAAAATCCAGTGTTAAAACATATCTACAACCAACAAACCCCATACACCATCAGTAGACTTCTAAAAAATAATAACGCGCAATGAATCCTCACAAAATCACAGGACACCAACATTGCCAACTTATCGGACCACCAACTTGCAGAAAACGAAACCAGGCTATTAGCTAAAGGGATCTGATTCTGCCCATCCAAAAACCTGAATCCGGTGGACCTATGCTATGACATGGAGGACTATATCCGAAGAATAAAAGTAAGGAAATACTTCCATAATAACAACCAGCAAGCAGACACCAACTCCACCACAAATAAACGTGCAAAAGATTCAAAATCTAAACATTGGACACCTGCCAATGGACGCAATCTAAACATAGACGCACATAACAACACAATAAAAAAGCATTGATACAAGTTCATCATAGCCAAACTGCACGAGGAAATCCATAAAAAATATCACAAAAGACGAACAACAGGCCATAAAATCATTACAGAATAATGATCCCATCACCATAAAACCAGCAGATAAGGGAGTAGCTATCACTATCATGAACACAAATGATTACATAACAGAAATAAACACACAGCTAGCGAACGGAGATTTATACAAACCACTCCCCAGTGATCCCAGTAGCACTTTCAAATCTGAACTAAACACCCTATCAGCAGTCTAGACCAAACCATTAAGACACCGGTTGAAAAATTAGTACAAGAACATCATAATCCGGCTGTCTTTAACACTATCCCTACACTTCATAAACTCCAGAAAATCGTCAGCAACATACCCGCACACCTCCCATTTGAAGACACGGAAAACACTGAGGAATCGGTTACCGAACCCACAGACATATACCACATAGCTAAGGCTCTTCAAATCCACCCACCTGGCAGACCTATCGTCTCGGCCATCGGGACCCTCACAGAGTATATTTCGGGATACATTGACAGCATCCTCAACCCATTGATGCCAAACATACCCAGTTATATTAAAGACACGACACACTTCCTACAGATCCTACGCGACATCGGTAACTAACCAGACAATACAATACTCGTCACGATGGATGTTTCCTCTCTCTACTCGAATATTCCACATGAGGAAGGAATATACGCATGCAGGAGTTTTTTACAAACCCAGAACCCAAAAGACACCCACATCACAAACATATGCAGCATTATAGAGTACATTCCTACACATAACAATTTTACATTAAACAGCACATTTTTCAAAGAAAAGCCACAGCAATGGAAAATGGAATTGCTCCCAGCTATGCCAACATCTTCATGCACACATTCGAACAAAAATACATACACCCACACCACCTCAAACCGGCACACTATTATATGTATATAGACGACATCTTTGTCATTTGGCCACACGGTGAAAATACATTGATGAACTTCTTCCAACATATAAACAACTGTCATAATAGTATAAAATTCACAATTGAACATTCAACCACGCATATCACATTTTTAGATGTTCTGATAAATATTTCAAATAATCATATCACCATATCTCTACACACAAAACCGACCGATAGACACAATTTCCTACATTTCGAAAGTTGCCACCAATCACAACGAAAAAGTCAATCGTATACAGTCAATGCCTGCGCATTAAAAGGATATGCACAGACCCATCCGATTATGATACACAGGTAGCCATCTTAACCACTTCCGTCGCAAAATCTACCCATTCAAAATATTAAAAGAAGCCATTAGCAGAGCATCACACATTAGCAGACACAACCTACTTACATACAAACACAACAAAACATCTACACGAATACCTATGGTATTTCACTTCAACAATAACACCAAACATTTATACAACCCCATGAAACAGATCTTCAAACAATTACAACAGGACCCCACACTCAACGCAATATACAATAAACCACCCATTTGTGCCAAACGACAACTCCCCAACTTACGTTCCTTACTCACATCCACTCGGATTAACCGCGCCCAAACATCTCAAGGAAATAAACCTTGCAATAGACCCAGGTGTCTAATATGCACACATATTAACACTAACAGCACATTCACTTCTCCAGGCACCAACGTCACTGTCAAACTTCCCCCTCTAAATTGCAATAGCTCAAATGTAATATATATGTTATATTGCACAAAATGCACAAAATATATGTATGTATATGTATATATGTACAGCTGTCTCTACGTGTAAATGTATGCGCAAGCATTTATGTATGTACATGTGTGTTTGTTACTATATGTATATGTGTATATATGCATGCATTTATGTATGCATATGTGCAAATATATATATATATATATATATATATATATAATATATATATATATATATATATATTTGTACATGTGAGTATTTGTTTGTATGCGTATGTACCTATTTACTATGCCTCCCCACGGGACAGAGTTAGACACCAGTGTCTTTTTTTTACGTGGAGAAAAGGTACAAAAATAAAAATTGTCTCAGTCGTGAAGGATTTCTCCTCCACCGAAAGAGAACAAGAAAATGAAGTGCAGCATATGAAGAACAGATACTACACTTTGATCTTGTCCAAAAGGCCAAAACCCTTATATGCGTATGTATATGTACATACATGTGCGTATGTATATGTACATATTAATATACAAATTAATAAAAAGTAGCGTTTCGTTTTTGTCTTAAAACAGTTGAATTTAGACACAACGTTTTCGTTCTTTTTCGAACGAGAAATAGCCGTTTAATTACAAATGAGTATCATGGCGTTTCTCCTCGTAACGTCTTATATCCTTTGAATTCTTATTCTCTTTTAGAATAAATAATATCGTTAAAATTCAAAAGATTATACAGTTAAAGACGCGTTTCTCATTTTTATTTACTATTTAATTTTTAATTTTTCGTTTGTATGTGTATATGAACTGTGTGCATGTGTTTATGTGCGTACTTATATGTCTATATATTATAGACTGGCGTGGCACCTTCTCATTGGCTATCCCTCCTTCTCCTCCTGCTTCTTCTCCTCCACCTCTACCTTCCTTCCTTTTCCATTCCCCTTTTCCCCGTGCATCCTCATACTTTCACTACACCGTTGAAGACTGAAGGATCTGTCGAAAAAAATGTACTCATGAAAAAAGGTTTTTAATTTGTTTTCATAATATTATTTTGTATTCCTGCACGTCACCAATTAAAAACGAATAAAGAAAAGTTATAAACTTTTATATTTTTCGTATTCTTTTTTATTCATATATATATATAATTGTTTATAGTAACTGCGTGGCCTGTCTCTCGGGCTAATGTCAAGCAACTGACTTCTGATCGTTTTCGGAAACTGTGGCTTATTTACTGATAGACCTCTACATTAAATTCTGAACGCCTCAGTGTAGAATTTACTGAAAACGAAAAGCGAAAGCTGCATAAAACAAACAGAAAAGATAGACAAATTGGATTCTATCTAGTAAAAATTAATCCCACAAAAATTACAGTCTTTTAACATATATGTATACACGTTCGTTTCTTAAACATTTTACATTCCCAAATCTCTTTTATTTGTGGGCGGCATTCAGGCGAATTGAGAGAGAGTTGTTCAGGCGCTTTGGGAGCGGTGTAATTTTCTCGATATTTCTAGGAAATTTATCTCCAATCTAACCAGTATTGACTTATATTATAAGGTCACGGCGTCGGGTAGACGATCCACCCAACCAATCAGAACATTGTACGGGTCTGAGGATTTCCAGATCTAAATTGCGTGTGTGTAATTCAGCCATAATCTCGAGTTTGACAAAAACAAACAAATTCATCTTTGTATTTTAATTCAGATATCCTTAATATATTCTTTCGTTCGGGATTCAATTAGGCGATCTTAGCATATTTACTCGGTCTTTCTAAGATCACACAGGTGTCTCAATCTCCCCAATTGGGAGCGAATCGCTCTCTCAAGTCGATCACGTTATAATTTAAAACCACTACCGTAGCAAGTAAAATAAAAACAGCGTTTTGAAGTTGTTTTTCTCGCTAAAACGCTAACAACTCTTATATATATATATATATATATATATATATATATATATATATATATATATATATATATATACATACATATATATATATATACATATTACAAGATCTTTTAATGACAAAATAGTCTACGAACGAATGAGATGTTTTCGCATTGTTGTGTAATTTGATATTATGCAATGCTGAAACTTAATTATTATCAGGAATTTTTTTAGAAATATCAGAAAAGGTTGGTACTTGATCTTCTTACTATAATATGTTACAATAAAAACAATATTTTCGTATTTTCGTACGGTTCAACCAGCCCATTAAACGAGGAAGCTGAATGCGATGCTTACACTAATGAGAATATGCATCCGCATGCAGACAATGTTGTATAACAGTTTTTTGCCTACCATACATATATTCATGTACATTTATCCATCCGTCTTTTTTATCGGCGTTAATTTATGTCTGATTTACAAATATGTTTATGTTTATCATGGTATTAATGCATAGTTCCATTGAAATGCATTCCTATTTATATTATATGACAATAATATTTGTTCTAAGTTTACATATTTGCGTGAGTAGCTTTGTTCAGAACGAAATATTTCTTACGTCATGCATATCAACAAAATCCAGATTTCATGAATAAATGCATGTCGCAATATATGTAAATAATTATTTACAACTAATATTCAATCTTACAAGGAAATATTGCATATCATATTTAAACAGTTTTTTTCATCTAATAGGCGTTGCATTCTGTGAGGTATAAGACACACACAACCACACACATATATATATATTAGTTTGTGTGTGTGGTGTGTGTGCATGTGGTATGTGTGTGCGTGCATATATGTGTAAGAATGCATAATCATAATATAAACAAGTTGATAAAAAATTTCTTCATATTTCTGTTGATTTCGGCTTTCTATTTTCCGAATACGAATATAAGTTCTTTGATCGCACATATAATAAGCGCATTATTATTTATCTGAATAAGTAAACATCTCTATTCAATTAAGCAGTGATTCCTGGTTTTCGAATATTGTTTTCATTCGCTCATAATTCTATGGTAACCTCGTCTTCAAGTATCTTATCACATTGGTAGTTGTAGGCGAATATGGTGTATCTTTTAAACGTTGGCTTCAGAAAAGCAGATTCTTTTAAAAATATAACGTCATTGCGTAGTTTCGTTAATGGTTTCTTGTTAATAATATTCCTTATATTGATTTTTTTGTTTTATATATCTCGAGGATAGTACTTTTGCTTTTTCTATGTAAAATACTCTCTTTATATATTTATTCTGTAACGATCGGTCGAGAGATAGGTCGATGGGCGAGATACCTAACACAATAACATAATCGATAATTAGAATACATACAGGAATTTATCAGCGTTCGTACTTTCTAATTTAGGAACAAGATTTTTAAATAAAGTTGACAAAACAACCTGAAGCCTGTTGTTCGTGGTAGATTTTTTGTTGCAGCTCCCGTCTCACATAGATATATTGGGCGGGCTCATAATTGGCCAAATGCTATCATTCCCTTGAATGGTACTCCCACTTTTGTTAAAGTTATGTATTCATTTGTTAGGAAAAGACAAATATTGATATTCTATCTCTTGATTCTCGTCATACGTGATTATATCAAATAATTGTTTACTTACATGTAAACAACTAGGCGACACAACGTAAATATAGGTATGAAGAGCAGTCGGACATCTAATAAGACATTTCTTATATATACATATATATATATATACATATATATATATATATATATATATATATATATATATATATATATATATATATATATATATATATATATATATATAGTCAGACATGGAGAGTCATGTATTAAACAGATGCCTGTTTTTAATCTCCAAAACAGCTACATGGTGAGCAGCAGAGGATCCCCGTTTTCTATTTACAAAAAATGAGTTAAGATTTTCTCTTTTCATCCTCATGTATTTGAGTTGTGTTTTAAAATTGAAGACTTTTACGAAATCGGCTCATGCAAATGCTAAGTCTATTTCTATTTAACAATTTTAGTAAACGCTTTTTCTTTCTTCACCCTCATATAAATGAATTCTATTTGGTCATTATAAACATTTTAAAAGTCGGATGATGTAGGTGCTAAGTCTGCGATAGGTTTAAGTTAATATATTTTTCCTTCCGGGACTTAAACTGCATTCTTTATTATTATTTTTGCATTTTTTTTTTAATATTCAAAGCTTCTTTAGACTATATATTGGGTTTGTAGATATGTATGGCTAGGTTTCCTTCCTCTTATCTATTTGCCTTTCTGGTACCTGATGTACTTAAGCTTTATGCATTTTTATTCTCATAGCATTTATATACTAGTTAACATGTCGCAGAATGGATTTTGTAATCCTAAAATTACTTATTAATAGTTGTTTCCTTTTCTATTTTATTGTTTAATTCATCTATTTTTTCATCTATTAGTAAAAATAGTAACCGTATGGTTTTACATTTATTTTTATTGGGAAAGTAGTATTATCCACTAGAGAGATATGCATTAAACAGCTGCCCTGTTTTAAATATCCAAAACAGCTACATGGTGAGCAGCTGATGATCCCCGTATTCTATTTACAAAAAAATTAGTTAAGATCTCCTCTTTTCATCCTCATGCAGTTGAGTTGTGTTTTAAAAGTTAAGACTTTTGCAAAATCTACTCATGCAAATTCTAAGTCCATTTCTATTTAACAATTTTAGTAAATGTTTTTTTTTCTTCACCCTCATATAAATGCATTCTCTTTTGTCATTATAAACATTTTAGAAGTCGGATTATGCAGGTTCTTCGTCTGCGATAGGTTAAAGTTAATATTTTTTTCCTTCCGGGAATTTAAACTGCATTCTTTATTTTCATGTTTGGATTTTTTTTTAATTCAAGGCTTCTTTAGACTATACACACACACACACACACACACACACACACACACACACACACACGCACACACACGCACACACACACACACACGCGCGCGCGAACACATATATCTATCTATATATATTTATGTATATATAAATATATGTGTGTACAAAATATATATATATATATGCGTATGCACAGATATATATATATATATATATATATATATGCATATATATGCATATATATATTTATATATAGTAATTTATAAAATATATATGGCGATTAACCTACAATGAATAATCTGCGTTTCATCCACTTATAGAAAAAAAGAGAGAGAAAAGATCTTCCTTAAACCACTAACCTAGCTCTAAAACAGATCCTTGTTCGATAAAATGCATGCCCATTGGCTGATAGGAAGAGGCGCGGTGGATACTAGAAACCGGATTGGCTAACCAGAAATCCTCAACATATATAAAAACAAGGAGCAACCACAGAACTCGCGCATAAGCCTGACGAATCCTATAAGTGGATTAAACGCAGAATATTCAGTGTAGCTTAATCGCCATATATATTTTATAAATTACTAACTAGCTCTACCTACGTATTGAGGACTTTTGAAGTAACTACTTAAAGTTTACGCATAAATCTATACTTTCGTATATTAAATTTATATGAGTAAATGAAGTAGTTATATATATATATATATATATATATATATATATATATATATATATATATATATATATATACTAGCATTTCATCCCGACGTTGCCCGGGTGTTTGGAGGTGTATGCTGAGCAAAAAAAAAAAAAAAGTATTTTTTTTTAAATTTGACCCCTATTATGACCCCTTAAAATTTATAGTTTCGGGCTCAAATCAGTTTATTAAGTTAGATCCAGGTTCAAGGGACCTATATCTAAAATTTCAAGTGTGAAGACCAAAAATTGTCGGAGGAGTTTGGTAGAGTTCTTAAAGGTCAAATCGTTGAAATTTGACCCCTTAACAGCCAAATTTCTGGCTGACACCCATCACATCGTTTTTTTTCCAAATCTCAGACCCGGTATTTCAAATTTCGAGTCTATAGACTAAATATTGACAGAGTTGTTGCGTAGGGAAATGTAAACAGACAGACAGACACACACACAGACGGACAGACAAACAGACAGACAGACACGTTCACTTTCATAGATATATAGATAGATATAGATATGTATACGTTTTATTTTTATTACCGTTTTTCCCTCCGGTGCAGTTACATTATGTTTAAGATCCCGGACCGTTTTTGGCGATCCCGTAATCTCGTCAGACATTACAGAAATGTTTGTTTATGGAAGAAGATTATTCTTCCATAAACACACATTTCTATGAAGTCTGACGAGATTACTGGATCGCCCAAAACGGTCCGGGATCTTAAACATAATGCAACTAAACAGAAAAAAAAACGGTAATAAAAAACTAAAACGCATATTTACTCTATAATAATAATAATAATAATAATAATAATAATAATAATAACATTATAATAATATATATATATATATGGGTGTGTGTGTGTTTGTGGGTACAGTATATATATATATATATATATATATATATATATATATATATATGTATATATATATATATATATATATATATATATATACGTATGTGTGGGTGTGCTTAAAAAATATATATATGCGTGTTGTGTGTGTTCGTGTGCATAATATATATATATATATATATATATATATATATATATATATATATATATATATATATATATATATATATATATATATATATATATATATATATATACAGTGATGATCATATTTATTGGCACGGTAAAATAAAAGTTAAATTTTGCCTAATAAATTCTGAAAAAAGGATTAAATTAAAGAAAATAACAAAGTATATTATGTATTTTAAACTGGCCTTTTTTAAAAAAGTATTATGATGGCAGACGAAAGATTCATGATCTGCAAGTTTTTATCTCGGCTTCATACATTGATGTGTAAAGACTCTGACAGCGCAACGCTGGTAATAGCGGTGGAAATGTGTCATTAGATGTCCCATGCACAGAAAGAAAACATACTAACATTCACGGATTGTGTAAATAAGCTTATACGCTTGTTTAAGATACGATTTTGTCGAGTTTAGAATAGAAACCGACAGATTATTATTAGGGAGTTTCTTTTTACTTCTGTTGCAGCTTTATATATTGCCAATTATCCTTTGTAGCAAATTATTATCCAAGTACGACTATTTTGGTAATATTTTATTTGTATGTAGTTTTAGAGGCTGCCGTAAAGTTGCAGTCTCCTCTTTGTTTCTGATTTCACTTAGATTTCTTAAGAATGTTGGTTTCTATCATGTGTGATCTCATACATTTTTCGGAGAAAATCCGACATAAACGTGCCGCACTTAAGAAAGTTAATTAACTAACAAACGCCGAGAAAACTGCGACGAACTCTGACTATGGAATAAACCAACTTCATCGCAGTCAAGGGGTGCGATCATCCAACCAGCTATAACCCAAGCTGATGCCACACAATTAGAAATGTTTTACTCACTATGAACAATGCTATCCAACACGCTAACCTTTCGTGTCAATAGTTATAGAATTTTCAAAATGTGAGTGATTGGCTAATTATTTCAACAATCGCAGCTCATAAAAGCCATGACACATTGGATCATGCTGCAAGGTACGTGCCTCGCCTGTAAGACGCTTACGTTAAAAATCCGAGTTCGCTACATCGCTATTGTTAATAGGGTTTCTTGTTGATTGAGATTGTCGGACTGACTTCCTCATCTTGGTTGTTATTGTCACAACGTTTCGGCAGTTTTGCCCTCCGGCCTTCGTCAGGTGTTTTGTATCGAACTGGGGCACCGTTTGTTAGGAGTCTCGAAAACAAACGGTTCCCCAGTTCGATACAAAACACCTGACGAAAGCAGCAGAGCAAAACGGCTGAAACGTTGTGACAATAACAACCAAGATGAGGAAGTCAGTCCGACAATCTCAATCATTGTAAACACCTCATCTCCAAAATACAGACAATTACTACGGTTTCTTGCGTTTGGCGAGTGTGCTCATGTTGCATAATACTCGCCACACATGCAAGACGCTTGGGTTTCGAATCCGATGGTCAGATATGTTAATTGGGCCAAATTCGAGTTATCGACTTCTAGTATCTTAGTTGGTTGAAATGACTCTTCTGAGCTTCGACGTTGTCTGACTGCGGAAATAATTATATATATATATATATATATATATATATATATATATATATATATATATATATATATATATACACATGTGTGTGTTTGTGTGTGTGTGAGTGTGTGTGTAATTTTATATATATATATATATATATATATATATATATATACTTATATACGCACAAAAAGAGCAATCATATTCAAAGAAAGAGAGAATATTATTGTCACTGCTAATGGGTGAGTTGTGGAAAATTATCTATGCACCGCCACTTATCTTTATAAATCCACAATCGACGTGCGTAATGTCAAAGTTTTTCGCCACCAGGATCTTTGTGGTCTGTCAGTATTTAGTGCTAATGGCGAAGTTGATACGATAATTGTTCATGTTTTTGTTGATAGAACGCTCTGTTTTCAAAATGAAAGATAACGAGTGTCATGTAATTCCTTTCAAATAGATAAGACGATGCTGGCCACAAAACACAAACCCCCACGGCAATTATATACACAGGCAGAGTGCATAGAAAATCTAGAACATATATTTAAAAAGTAACATAAGCCAACATTCCTCCGCACCATGAATACAAATATTCTAGAGTTATGAAAGTGCAAAGCACAAGGTTTTTTTGCACATACACAGTTGCTCACGTCTTAATCTTGCGCAATTTAATGTAATCGAAAATACACAAATAAAGGATAGCAAGAATTATGCCAATCGTTATCGGCATGTGACTGGCAATTATTATTTACAAAATCTCACATTTACAAGTAACTGAAACATCGTTCCCAATCTCTATGCAATTATCTATCTTTTTAGCTCGAGATAAATCATTCATATGCATGGTATGTCGTTAGTCTCAGCGATATATATATATATATATATATATATATATATTTGTGTGTGTATATATACACATGTATATGTATGTGTGGGAGGGTCTTCTAGTTTGTGTCTGCATGAGGAACTTTTTTAAATAGATATCTCTGCGAAAACCCTTTACCATTCATTACTATGCCTACTTCATTTGGCCGCTTAGTGGGCAATAAGAATTACATGACTGCTGCTCAAATCGGCCGTTCGTCAGTCATCCCTGGTTTGGGGACATGGATAGCTTTAGATGATTTGACTCGGTTACTACTTTTACCACGTCCGAAAAATTCACCATCATTGTTCTACATTAGTCTGATAGAAACTGGGCCGCACGGAATTATAGTACACAGGGTTGAATAAAGGGACAAGAATCAAAACCAAATATAATCTTAGTATAGCGGAAACAACGCAGCCAGTGTCTGATCATGGCAAAGAAGCAACCTCTAGGCTTATCAGCCGATAATGTTTAGAATATCAGCAAAAAAGCGTTTCTAATATCGACCAAGGGCACATATTCATCCGGAATTATAGCAATAAGTTCAGTATATAGGTAGTAATATTCATTCTTTGATAAGTTGTTTCATGTAAAGACACAGAATTACCAGTACTTAGGCTACGGTTGTAGACCGGGATCATTTGGCCGTAGAAGAACGGTGCATTTTTAGAAGGGGGCGATGTGGTATCCAATCATATTTTATAAAAAGACAAGGATACACGAAGCTGGTTTTTACTGTGGAAACACCTCCAAATATCTTTATAGATCCTCATCTACTCCAACATGCGAACAACACAGTCAAAATACGCAGGGTTACTGCAGGTTTTGAAAGAAAAATCACCAATTTATCCACATGTTAGGGCACACGTATATAACACTTACCGCAATACAATACTTTTCTGAAATTGAGAAATTCTCTCCTGGAAATCATTGAAGAAACCTTCTTTTCCTGGAAATCCTGAAAGCACACACACACACACATACACACACACACACACACACATATATATATATATATATATATATATATATATATATATATATATATATATATATATAAATCCTCATTAAACACAAGTTGCTTGAATTTCCGGAAAACAAGTAGGCAACTGGGTGTATGTATGTGATTTTTGTTCTAAAATGAAACCATGGTTACGATTTAACCGGTCAATATTATATAGTACTATGTAAAAAGGGGGACGAGCATGCTCAATAGGCAATGACTAGTCAGCAGAGCGAAAAAAATCTCCCTTACAAAAGGCGACCGTCCCAGCTGTGATAGAAAACACTTTCCATGCAGAAAGAGTTACAACTGTAAGATGACAAAGTGTCTGAATTGAACAGATTAAGCATTCATTGACACGTTACACAAACTGTAATCACACTTCCTGCGAGGTAATAATTATTCTTCCGAAACTCATAAAATACATACTCCAATTGTGGTTTGTTATTTGTCGAATCTAATATATCATCCACTAAATTTATGTACCAAACTAACTACTTTATTCGTCTATCACAATTTCCCAATAATCTCGACGTTTTTAAGTCACAACCAAGCATAGAGGAATTCTTAGTATCCTGAACGGGTTAATACTTCTGAAAATACGTACCTCCGCTCCCTTATATCAAATAGATAATTACCAAAAACAATGTTGCCGGTTGTACCAATGATCACACATACGATGTGTGGTAGATTACCTAGGTCATAAGCTTCCAGATATGAGGAGGTATTGAGAAGATAACTGCTTTTAGTGTTCAATGCAACACTCGATAATGTACATTGAGTCTTTAATATTTTCATTGTTTTGTACTACGATATTAATTTTTAAATGTTTTTTCTAAAGGAGAGGTTTTATTAAAAAAAACAGCTACTTGAAGATGAGAATCTATGTATTTAAGAATTTTACTATTTAAAGAATCGAGACACAAGATACTTGTTTATATAAGGGTGGAAGACAACTATATTATAGCAGCTGGAAAGCATACCAGAGGAACAAAGTTCCACACGTGTGCAATTCTAGAAGAGAATCTTTCTTGACGAAAGATATGTGAAATATGTGTTCCTATTAAAATAATGGCGACTGGAAAAATGTTTTTAGTAATAAAAGGCAGGCGCATGCAAAATTTGGGGTTTTCTCATGAGGGAAACGCACACCCGCACGGACTGTGAATATATAGATTGGGATAAGAGATATTCGCATATTCTCTGAGGAAAAACTGTTGCAAGGAGGAGATACATGCACGCTCTATTAGGCTTGGATGCCGGATCCACTTTTGTAAGGCGGCAACATCTTATCTGAGTAGCTCTTATCCAAAAGTGGAAACAGTATTCTGTTTTATGGTGTATTCATCTCTCATAAATACACGGCATATATTTTTCGGCAACATTGACAATGGATTTGACGCAAATATTAACATTTTAGTCCAGTCTGGATGTAGGTAACCGAGAATTTTCAAAGCAAAGTGCTTCAATGAAAAAGAAAAGAGGGAACAGACAGTTAATTTGACGAGCTTACTTTTTATAGGCGGTGAAATCACTTAACAAAATTTCCAATATTTTAAAACCTGTTTAAGTTTGGAAATAGCAAACTCAGAGAGATCTTCTTCAATTAGGATCTTTGATTTGTTATTATAGAGTGTAGTGTGGTCTACGTATATGTCGAAGAATGGACTCGTGTTAGGATTTCGAATATCATTGATTAATATACGGAAATGTGTTGCTTCAGGGATAGATATGTCGGTTACACAAGTCTTTATACTTAGAGCTTCTGAGTTTTGGCCTTCAAGGAATACATGTATAAACATATTATTGCCAAAGTATGTTATAGATGAGAAAACATTTCCAGACATTCCGTAGGTGGGTGTCTAGTAAAAGAGTTCCATTTTGAAATACCATGTTACTTGTCTTTCATATATCAAGAGCTTTAGGCCATTGCCAGAAGCTACTAGGTGTGAGAGGACATTGTGCCAAATCTTATCAAATTTCTTTGACATGTCAACTACTACAACTCTATATACGAAAACTCCGTCGGTAGATTCATTAAACATATGAGGAATTACAGTCAGAACAAAAAGTTGTATATGACGCAGGACCAAAAACATATTTGATGTACTTGAGTATGCTAATTTTGTCCTCTTTGTTGCACGGTGTCAGTCAAATCTCTTATGGTGCACAGAAGACTAATTATTATGTAATGATATCCAGAAGACCGATCTACAGTGTTTTCCATATTGTGATAACGATTTATAAAGATATTAAAAAGAAAAGTTCAAGGTATGTAGTTATTTATGCCGACAGTTCATCCATCACTTATATCAGACGCTTAAATCTCCTTTTTAAACCGTGAGGGTAATGGAGTCTCGATATTAGAAGTCGGTTAAAAATATTTAGAAAGCATTCTAATTGTTCATTCAACATCCGCTAATCCAATGAGCTTGTTAACAATTCAGTATTAAACCATAAGCTATTTGGTATTTTTTTTAAGTTGTACTAGCTATTAAACATTGTGCATTATGAAAATTCAAAGACGAACATTTTGGGATGAGTTTAGAGCAGGAACTTTATAACAAATCTTCTTTTGAGTAATCTCAATGATAGCTACTATCTCTATAATGTGATTTAATTGTGTTAGGAACATTGCTATGCCTGTTTATACACATCGTCTGATTTCCATGTTCTGTAGTGTTTTTAAATTCGCATCAATTTTTCATGTTTAAACATAGTTTACGGATGGCCAAAACTCAATATATGTTTGTGGGTGTATAATTACATACATATACATACATGTATGTGTATATATATACATACACACACACACACACACACACACATATATATATATATATATATATATATATATAGCTAGGAAATCATAAGGGCGTAGAGTTTACCTTATATACACGATGGTAAACTTCAATCTAATATAATTACCACTATTTATATGCCCATAATTTAATCTCAACACAATTAAAACGCTCAATACGCAATAGAGAGTACAGCCTATTATATGCCAAAGCACATTAAAACTGTAAGTTAAAATTTACAATCCAAATTTATTGTTCGTCTGAATACTCCAAACAGCAGTGTACAAAATACTCATACCGCGCAGTCTAAAAGGCTGCTATTATTTGCTATACGTCTTATCAGAAGACCGAAAGAAATAAGCAAATAACATATATATATATATATATATATATATATATATATATATATATATATATATATATATGTATATATGTATATATATATATGAAAATACCAATGCGTTAATTTGCTGCTCATGGCATCAAGTGAAACCGTACTTTATTATACTCATTAATTGCCAGGATAAAAAAGTGAAAAATTGTTGGATATGTAAGAACACATATAAAAACAAACCGCGCATAATAGTTAAGCTTGCCTGAAAATTCTCTCAAGGAAATCCGATAGGCGAAAATAATTGTTTATATAAAAGCTCAATGTTAACTCCAGTGCGATATTATTAATATCGCACTGGATTTAACATTGAAATTTTCTATAAACAATTGTTTTCGCCTATCGGATTACCTTGAGAGAATTTTCAGGAAAGTTTTGAAAGCCGCTGAAATGATGGAAATTTTTGTATCGTACAGTGCAGTATTCAAATGAAAATTTATCTCCAGTCAAGTTGGATCCTGAAATAAAAATGACAGAAAAACAGCATGTCGTATTTAAACGCGGGTTTTATTAGGAGCAGTTTTAATTTTATTTCTTTTAATGTACCTTAAACATGAATTGATAGGCGTTATTAGTGTACAGAGAAGTTTCTATTTAAAATATTTTAAAGAAAATCTCAATTACACACTATCGCACGTCGTTACTCACAAACGTTACATAGACAACATATTTTAGATTAATGTGCAAATTGAAATGTTTACATGGACTAGTGATCTGTTTAGAAACCGATTTAAACTATATTTACCAAGATAAACAATATTTTTTCATAGAGATATATTATTTGGTACCCAGTTCACTTGTCATTATATCTCTTATTTTTTTATAAATGCATTATACAATTTCTTATCTGCAGATACATAAATAAGCATATTTTAAAAGGTGTAATATGGTTTCTTATTTTTAGGTGCAACTCTCTACGTTTCTCTTCAGGAATGTTTTGAGCGGTAATCTTACGGCGGGTTAAATGTTCTTATCCCTTTTTATTCAACCCACCGCATACTTTTTGTCATAATATACGATATCCAGGGATGTGCATGGATGTATGCGTTTGAGGGTCCGTGCATTTATATAACTGCCTATGTAGAATAAATATAAACATGTTCTAACTGTATGCGAGTATTATTTAACTATGTATGTGTAAATGGGTATATGTGTGTATATATACACGGGTGTATCAAAGTGTGAGTGCGTATACGTGTATTTATATATATGTATGCATGAGGAGTTTGATAACTTCCGAGGTGTTATGTTCATTTTCATTGTATATTTTATATTTATTATATTTTATTTTATTTATTTTAATTTTAATTTTATTCTTTTGTGTCGTTATAGTTATTGTCTTTTTCTGGGCGTGGGTGTTAGTAAATTACAGCGAACAGTGCATATCCACTCTTGAGTTTAGGTATAAGCGTATGATTGCTTCTAGTGTGTGTGAGTGTGTGTGTTGGGGAGGCGGGTTGAAAGACGTTGGTCAGTACTCAATAGCACTAAAGAATGTTTTTAATCTTTGACCGCGAGACAAAAATACTAACTTCTCAAGTACCTTATGCCGTAAAAACCAAAAGATGCGATAGTTAAACTTAAAAAGAGAATATAAAAAAGATGTGTATAATCTTCAAATACCTCACTTATCCTCTCCCCGCTCATAATCCCAACCCATGTCACTTTCTAAATTTGTAAACGAAATAAGAAAATCTTTTCGTTTGAAATATCAGTTCTTGACGGTAATTCTTGGCTTGAAGACCTAATCCCCAACGCGGGTGATTACAGAAACATGTATGCACACAGGTAGCCATCAATGTGTGTATAAATAAATGTAATATACCTGCTCTGTTCACCCATTCATCACTCTTTGGTAGACACATGTTTCATTGGATGTGCTTCAAGGAAACTAAACTCTACTGACTATATATATATATATATATATATATATATATGTATATATATATATTCCAGATAAAACGGTAAAAAATATAAAACACGCACTCATATATATATATGAGTATATGTATGTATATATTTAAAATATATATATATATATGTATATATATATATATATGTATATACATACACTTGTGTAATGCCTAGTGGTATAAAACGTATGGCAACGACACGCATAGAACAAAAGAGACAAAGGAGAGATCTATTGGGTTTTAACATCAGCCGAATCGTAAAATTATGCTCATCGCGTTTGACGGAAACTCTGGAACACTTGAAAATTTAGTCATTGCAATGAATAGACCGATTTCCGGTTGGCCTTTCCGCATGTTTTATTTTCGATGCACCCTCATTGTCGCTGGTTCAAAACGAACGCATTTTGATTCCCTCTACTGGGACTCATCACTGTCCGACTCGGTCCAATCCTTTTTGCTGCAAAAATTTGACTCATCATATTATTTCATGATTTCCAACACTCTAACCCCACCTCACTTTATAATAACTTCTAAGTTATACTTTTCAGACTAAAGAGGTTATCTCCATTTCATTGTTGTTTATGTTTTGCATTATTTAATTTTCAAATTACCTTAACATATACAATGTCTCTGTATATATTTATTTTGTTAGGGTAACATTTTGAGTTCACAAATATTAAAACGGTCCTTTTAATCGGCTATTAAAATTCCATCATGATAATCGAAAATGTTAATAGTTACTGGTGTTATTTCGGATACTAGGAACGTAACACTCTTTTCTTTCTTTTTTTATATATTTGCAACATGCCTATCGTATTTCCTATTACCGCGATCTTTAGATTTTCCACTCCCTACATCTATGAAAAGTCGAAAACAATATTAGTTGTTTTGTGGTTATGCTTTTCCTGTTTACTACTATATTATTCCATCTAGACAGAGTAACCTGTCTAGTAAAATATTAATGTATGTTCGATTTAAGTTACTCTCCCTACGTCTGACGTCGGTTGTAAATTCATAACCGCCCGTCTTCCATAGTCAAAAGGAGGTCCATTGCGCCTCTAATCAAACTCGACAACGTTGCACCTTATTTTTCCTCTGACACTTTCTCTTCTATGGGGGCTAATAAAAACTAGGCCTCTAACATTTTCTTTATGGATTTGAAATCAAAGTACTTATAAATTCATGCCACGGGTTTGAGGATCAGACAGGATACCTATGCTTACAATATCTCACAAGATATTGTTATATTTAGGTCTTATTAGCATTGTTCCTAAAGAAGTGTAATGGAGAAGCTCTTAGAGTGATGAAACAGTGTTCAGACAGCCTTAGTGTTCATATTGTGCATGTAAGATGAGTATGTAAAGACATTTTAAACCACATGATATACAAGGCATATAATAACAATTTTCACTTTACCTGTTGGTAGAATTAAAACACAAATACGATGTTTATAAAAAAAACATGATGGGTTTGTTTCTTCTCACGATAGGCCGTGGTTTTCTGAGTCAAGAATTCAAAGCTTCACATTCTAAGTTTAAAATTTGACCGTCTCGCTTCTAGACGTTCGAATCCCCACTGCAGACTATTGTCTGTCGTCCTCAAACTCCCTCTGACTCTCTCAGTCTTCAAACGTTTCTAACTATCTCGAGAACTTCCCATTTTCCATAACGTCATGCACATGTTAAACCATGTGTCTTCTTTCATGTGTTCTGGACATGCCTGTCAAACATTTTTTCCTTTGTTAACAAAAGGAATTTTAATTACAAAAGGAATTTTAAACTATATTCCGAGTACCTATATTTCCAATATGTTAAACACATGTTTATTAAATTATCTTGTGGTTGCATTCCTCAATTGATTTTTTCATAACAGAATTGACAACGCACATTCTCTTCTTGAAACTATTTTATCTCTAAACTAAACAGTGGTTTGTTTTCACATTCCATTGCTAATTCTCTCTCGAAATCTATTTCTCAACCTAAATTAAGAGGTTCGAATTTCGTCTATGCTATTTCATTTTCCTTTTTACTACATCTCTCTATGTTTATACTTACATGAAAAGGGGACATTCTCATGTGATGAATATTATAGCAAATATAATCACCATTCTCATGTGATGAATATTATAGCAAATATAATCACCATCATCATCACCATGACGACTTCCTTGCTCGGACCAATGTGAGTCTTTCTCTCCAGATTTGTCTCTTCCATCAGCTGCCTCAGATCTTCAGGTTCACAGTTGGTGCCGTGTGTTATTTGCTGAATGTCCGTGCATCTAGGTCGTGCTTTCCCTGTGCGTCCATGTCGTGGAGTCTATAGCAATTTATCACTCACCAATTAATGCTTGCACCTTAGACTAATCTGATGATATTAGACATGGTAGGTCGGTTGCCATAAAGTTGCTGGTTCGTGGGAGGATTTTGCCAAGTATACTTAATACTGTTCCCAGCATACGGGAGTATGTGGTGTCTTGTTTTCTTTCCAATCTTTTAGTGAGTTTCGAGGTGGTGGCAGCGTAAGCAAAGACAGACTCTACCACTGCCCAGAAGAACTGCTTTTTCAGTTTGTTAGTTAGTTCCGAGACCCATACAAAACGCAGCCCATCCAATGCGGCCCCTACTTTTGTGATGCAAATTTTGTTGCTGCCCAGATACGTACACTCAGCGACTTCTTTCAGTGTTGACCCTACCAGAACACTGATATCTCCTTTCACATTAAAAGTCATCAACTTTGTCTTATCCTCATTAATGTCGAGACCAATGCAATTTTCAGACTTTTCTAGCTTACGTAACAGTGTTTGCGCATCAGCAGTGGTGTTGGCTAAAAAAGTAATACCGTCTGCGTAACCTGCATCAGTTATGTGTGCTGATTGATGACATCCTTCTTAATTCATGCAAGTCTGTATATTAACAAAAGGTTATTCATATATTAAGGGAGGGATGAATACTTCCCTTCCCCAAGAAGGGTTAACTAAGCATACCAAGCACCTTTTTTTTAATTTCTAATTACATTTTCACCCCCAAAAAGGCGCACTAACGGTTTGGTGTAGTGGGATTATATCAAGGTTAGCAACTACTGGGTCACTATGTTGGGATTTTGGCAGCAAGATGTCGGTTCACGTTGCACTTGAACTTCTGCATGTCAGTACAGTTAAGAAAGCAGGAACCTGGAATGGAATTCCAGAGTCTAGCGATTCTGGGGAAGAAACTACTGAGTAGAAAGATCTTTTACATCTAGGGATCTCTACTGTGTGGGGGTGGGCTTTAGCTGCCTGTCAGTTTTGTCGAGGGTGTCTACGCCGTGGGGGCACAACGTCTGTAGTTCGTCAGATCATTCACCATTAAAATACTGGTAGAACAGGAAAAGGGATGCAACGTTTTGTCGATGGGACAGAGGCTAAACTTACATGCCAGTTCAGGGCCTATCAGATGGCGAATCTTTTTTTAACCTTGTCTAGGAGCGAGAGACTAGTTGCAGATGCACCAGCCCAAATGTGACAACAATAATCCATACATGGGCGAATGGTAGAGGATACTTTCTTGTGTCAGTAGTTTTCTTGAATAGTTGAGAGAACCTACCTTTTTTGCAGCGGCCCTGGTAATGTTTTCAATATAATTGTTCCTACTCATGTTTCCTGTGAAGGTTAGACCAAGAAGTTAGAAAGGTGTACGCTCAGACAGGGAGTTACTGGTCATTGCTATTGGTGGGAGAGAAGGTGTACTTATCGAAGGAAACCAGTTTAGTCTTGGCAGCATTGAATGTGACCATCCGTTTACGTCCCGATTCCACTACAGATTGGAGGTCTTCCTCTAGTGTTTTTGCAAATTCTTTAGATATGTGTTCAATTGTTTTCCTGGCATGCCTGTTATAGAGTGTAGTGTCATCACAATATATACCCATCTCAGAGGCAGTTTTGTCGGGGAGGTCATTAATAAATATTAAATACAATAGAGGTAAAAGGATAGACCGCTTAGATAATCCGGTGTTTATATCACACTGTTTAGATGTACGACCGTCGAGGACAGGCTGGATTTTTCTCTTATCGAAGAAGGATTTAATTATGTTAAGTATTCTACCAGTGATACCGTATGATTAAATTTTCCTGAGGAGACCCTTGTGCTATACTCTGTCAAAAGCCTTAGATATATCTAGAGCTACCGCACTGCTCTCCACCGCTTAGTCCAGTTAATGGTATATACGTTCAGAGATTACAGTGAGAATGTCAGCTGTGGAACGGGTATGTCTAAATCCATATTGATTGTCAGTCAGAAGTTTAGCATCTGTAAGGTGCCGGACTTGAGCATGGTTAATTATGGTTTCAAATATTTTGGCGAAAAGTTGGAGGAGGCTAATGTGGCGATAATTTAGTGGTTCAGTTCTTTCGCCAGAATTCTTGAATATTAGTAACACAGAAGCAGTTTTCCTGAGCAGGGGTGATTTTTAGATCGTCTAGCGTATCCGCAAAGGAAAGTCAGGCAGGGGGTGGTAGGTAGGGTCCACTGTTGAGTTCGAGGCAAACCGGCTGGCAAGCATATTAACCTTGTCGGTTGCTGAGCAAACAACCCTGTGATTGTTGGTTAGCGGGGAAATTGTTGATTGCCCATTTTTTACTACACTGTTGTAGATTTTCCAGAAGTCACGATTTACTAATTTTTGTGCTTCGATGCGTTTTTTAGTGGTTTCAGTAAATTCTCTCTTAGCTGTCGCTATTTCTTTCTTAACTTTACTTCTAGGTTCTATATACCTTTGTTTGTTTGAACGGGGCATATGTCGGTTAAATCTGCGGTATGCATGCTGCCTTTAGGCATGGCAGTTGCGCAGGTCGATGTAAACCATTGAGGAGAGTGGGGCTTGCTATAAAATTTCCGCATGGGAACATGTGCTTCCATTGCTGTTTTGAACAATTAAGTGGTCTTATTTGCGCACCGTTCAGTAGGAAGAGAAAAACATATTTCCCCAGGGGGATTCTCTATAAGATCTCTGATGGCTTCCCGATCAGCCTTTTTAATAATATCTCGTTGGTTTGAGCACTGGCTCTTCAGTTTGGGGCCTAGATTTTAGGACGATTTCTACCATTATCACTGCATTGTCAGGTTTCCCGAGTGAACTGTCAGTATTTGTTGTACAATCCTCGGGAACTGTAGTCAGAAGTGATGATTGTAGTTCTTGCTGGGCAGGGAAACCAATTTGAAACGTAACCATTTGTGATTGGGAGTGAGATATAGCAAAACTCTTTGTAGTGCGTCCCGCTGCATCTGTGTGAGTAGAGAATCCAATCCAGTTTTTGTGGTGAGCATTAAAGTCACCAAATACATGCCCTTGTGCGCTAGTGTTTAGGGAGAATGCTGTGCCTATACTGTCAGAGACTTTGTTTATTATGGTGCAGTCCTGGGTCGAGGAAGGGCGGTAGAGAAAATAAAAGAAGCTAATGTTGTATTGCCTGTTTAGTCTACATCATATAAAGGTTTGATTGTCCGTTTCGTGCATATGTCTGTCAGAGACCTTACGGCAGAGTGGGAGACAGCCAGGCATGTTAAAGTAGTTAGAGGGAGTGGAGGAGTGTAGGTTAGTCTCGCTTAGTGCTAAGATATCCGGGATATTTTTAGAAATGCTTAAACATCAGCTAAATTAGTTATATTCCCACGGATGTAAGTGAATGCAAGCCACAAGGGAGGGGGCAAGTTGGATTTGTTTGCATCTAGGCCTGGTTTAAGTTTTTTTTATTGTACTGTCATCATGTTTTTAAAGAGTCTCAGTTAGGTGAGGGGTAGTTGAACCAGAGTTTATACAGGATATCAGACATCCAACACAAGTAGACCATTAGCTGACCTTTCTTAAACTAGAACTGTGGCCCCAGGAAAGCCCATCGGGGATTAGTGCAGGTTCCCTTTCCATATGCGACATGACAGAACAAACATCCCAATCTTCGATTGGACTTTGATTTGAACTGTTGATGGAGCAGCCGCTCTCAGTGCTACCAAAAAGTTAGGGCACCTGTACTACCACTCGGAAACAGCAGCCATGAAGCCGGGCGATAGACAGAGCCTGTCTACTCCTTAAGCAATTTAGGTTTGCAGACCGGTCATTTGTTTGAGTCACCAGCTCTAGGATGGTTGTCACCAACGAGAGACCTTCGTCCCCTTTGGTTTAGTTTCAGAGTTTTCCTTCTCTTAGACGGGTGATCTCGGAAGATCTACTAGGTCCATCAACCCTGGGAGGGTTTCGTCCGCGCCTGGGACCTACTCCAGTTATTTCTGCGACCCCGCGTTGTTAGTTAATGTTACAGGGTTAGTTTGTAGAGGTTATATAGCTAATTAATAGTTGCACTCCTCAAAGTGATTTAGGGGCGTGCAATGGAAGCGGATTTGTGGGGAGGCTTGTTTGAAAAGCGTTAGTGTGGATAAGGACTCTTACCTGAGTTTTTCCATTTTGTTTTTTAACTATATATTAGTTTTGGTTCAAGATAACCTTATAGTTTGAGTAGGTATTAGGAATTGAGCTGATAAATTTAGCTCAGTCACTGTATATTTAGGTTTCCGAAGGTTAAGGTGTAGGTGCAGCAGGAGTTTGAGTAGGTATTAGGAATTGAGCTAAGAAATTTTGCCCAGTCACTGTATATTTAGGTTTATGAAGGTTAAGGTGTAGGTGCAGTACACTCAGAGTGTAACTGGAGGTACATTTTAAGTTATAGTGTATTTCGTATGGAAATTAAGATAATAGATATTCGGGCAAGTTTTCAGTAGGTGCAAATAGAAGTTGTGTCATTGTTTCTACTATTGAGGGGGAGATAATTTCAGTTTTCATTTAAGAGTCATAGACAGTTTTGCATGACAGGGATTATCGGATTTGGTTTAGTATTCTTTGTTGGAAAACCATCTAGGAAGATGCAATTGCTATGTAATGAAGATCGGTTTGCATCCGAGTGTATATTTTGGCTGGTAAGTACCTAACTGGATAGGAATGAACTCTAATGTATGTCAGGCGTAGAAATGTATAGATGTTTAGTGAAGACTGTTAAGGATGACAATCACTCCAATTGCAGCAAAAATCTACAATGCTCTGCTTCTCAAATGTATCTAACCGAAGATCGAGGAAGTGCTCACGAAGAACCAAAATTGATTTAAAAAGAATCGCCCCACTACTAATCAAATATTTACTGTTAGGAGACTAATTGAAGGAGTTAAAGCCCAAAACACTGAGGCAGATATGATATTTGTAGATTTATACTAAGCATTCGACTCCGTACATAGAGGAAAAATGGCCAACATATTAAAAGTATATGACATTCCAAATTGAGTCATAAATGCTACCATGATGCTATATGAGCACATAGGAGCAATGCCCAGGTCAGCAGATGGGGACACTGAATTTTTCGACATTACCACCTGAGTTCTATAAGGAGAGACTCTTGTCCGTTTTCTTTTCATTGTATGTCTTAACTTTGTATTTCGCACCTCTGTTCATATAGACAATACGCTAGACTTTACCCTAATTCAACGCTAAGTCCTAATATAATAACGATTATTACTTGCTAATTAAATTGGACACCACAAACAATCCATAATTTTTAATCAAACACTAAAAACATTCCTTGATCTTATATTTGTATTTATTAAATAAAGATATCATCAGGATGCCTATAACATTCTTACGGTTTTACCTGTTGGATTCAGATTAATATATCTCAGCTCATACGAAAAATCCAAATAATCAACGTGAGAAACAACATCATATTCCAACGCAAACAAGTGTAAACCAGTAACGTAAAAAACGAAATGTAGCAACCAGAAGGTTTTTTTTTTTTCATATCGCCTAGGTTTTTACTTATTTCTAACGCATAGATTTGTCGAGATGATTGGAACAGTAATATTCGCTAGTTAATAGGTCTGGGGAGTATTGCCGATGAGGAAAATCTTCGTAGCCAATCTCATTCTAATTCTGTAGGATTGGATATCCGATGTAGGATTAGGCATTGTCGACGATAAGAATTAGGTCTGTGCTGTTTACTAATGTTGAGTGCTGTTGTTGAACTTTCAGATGCATTTCATCTATTTATTGACAGTACTTCTCGGACGTTAATTTCCCTCCTGCTTTACAAAACTGTAATGGGTTAGACATTTCACATGCCAGCAAACACTCAGCATGAGCTACATTTTATGCAACTATGGCTTCGGACGTGTCTTGTACGCGCGTCTAACAATGATTGTCATAAAAAAAACACCTTTAATCGCAGGTAACAACCCGTCCAGAAATGTTTCTTTTATGCATAACAAAATGGACGATGACACATCAGAACGGCGTTTCTTTTGGTTGATGTCCAATTAGTGTGGAACATTCATCCAGTTTGCTTGCATATCTCATCCCCCTAAGTGGGTGGAAATTGTACGTTACATCTAATTCAGAAGCACGTTCTCGAACAGAAGTGCATTGACTGGCTTCTAGTAAAGCTCAGAATTGATCGTTATCAACATTCGATTGCCGACAACTACGTTCATCATCTCAAAGACTTTCGTCGCCACTATCCATTGTATATACCGTTATTATTGCGAGCTGTTTTATCAGCTTTACCGACATATCCTGCGATGAAATTAAAAATTAATTACTTACGTTTACTTAGCAAAAAAAGATCTATTTTTCATGTTTTATTTCATATTTTAACTTAAATTTGTACTCGAGATAATCGTTCATGAAAAAAAAACTCGTTGAAAAGATTAGATTAGGAGGAAAGAACGAAACGTTGTACGATGATTTATATTCCATACATGTTTCCCGTCTTCGAATAGAGTAGTGTACTTATATTTACTTTTTCTTATAGAAAATAAATCTGTTCCTGAGATATTTAATGTTTTATTTCGTTTTTATGAGTTTAATATATAGTTTTTCGTCATGCAAAGAGACTTCTGAAAATCAGATTTTTCTTTCTTTTCAAACTTTATGTGATATGATTGTACATAACTAGTTGTTATTAAATATTTTGCATTATTTAAAATAATAATGTTTTTGTATAATATATCACACATATTTCGGGACTCACTAATGCAAAAATTAGATCTTCCAAACTGTATAAATTAACTGAAAGTTACGACTCTCGTGGTGATCTGTGTAGATTCATAGTACCCAATCATGTCGGAAATGACTCCGTCGCTTACTCTCTGCATATGCTGTTTTGTCATTTCAATACATCTCATCTTTTCTAACTCGTCTCTTTTCCTCTGTTGCAAGGGACAACAAGCTGGCGACGAAGTATCTTAACAACAAAACACACAAATCGTGTATTTGCCGAATATGCTGTGGTAAACTCTAAGTCAACAAAAACATTATAAAGTAGTTATCTATGTTTGGAAAATTGTTAAATTATACGCTTTGTAATTAGTGTCAATCAACCTTTATAAAAGAGGACACATTATAAATGCATTTATTTGTTCTGTTCTATTTTAAACACTCATTTATTAGCGATGCGCATTCGAGTATTTTGTTTCTCATTGAATACAAGATATAATTTCGTGTATGTTATTTGTGTGGTGAATGATCAATCAAGGACCTTCGCCTGCCCATGTGTTTTGAGTTCATTTATCTACCTCTCTATCTATCTATCTATCCATATATCTATATCTATCTACTAGCATGGGTGCTCGGCGTTTCCCGAGTGTTTGGACGTGTTTGTTGAGCAAAAAAAAAAAGGTAGTAAGAAAGGTAGGCTCGAACCCGTACGGCGAAAGAGGAAAAGCACGGAAAAATGTGGTGCCTTTGCTCTTACGGCCACTGCCAAACCAGATGTGACGTAGGTTTAACTCAATGTTACACAATCGGAAAGAGGGAATGACTTTCGAAAATATACCTGAATATGTAGACACATGCCTAATTGAGGGTGTAAAAATTAATGTTTTTTTAACAGATTTTTCGGTATTCATCGTCTTCAAAACGATAATGATCTTGTGAAAATTATTCGCCTCTGTCGAAGGTTTTAGGCAGAGGTACAAACAAAGATATATACATTTATATAATGGTAGCTCAAATATTCGACCCAAACCCATTAAAAAGCTTACGCTCTCTCTCTCTGAACACCCTTTATGTAAAATTTCAAATGTTTAGACCAGACATTGTCTAAGTGATTTGGGTATAGACCGACGCGTTCAATTTTCATTCTAGATTTTGACCCCTGAACGTTTATTGTTTTGGGTTAAAATCACGTTATTAAGTTAGTTCCATATCTAAAATTTCAATTTTCATACGTGAAATTGCTTGTGGGATTTGGTATAGTTCTCAAACAAAAAATCGTTAAACTTTGACACTTTTATATCTAAATTTCTGGCCGAAAATCGATGAGAAAGATTTTTCCAAATCTCAGTACCTGTATATCAAATTCCTTGTCTGTAGACTGACAATTGACCGAATTATTTTATAGAAAAAATGTACACAGACAGAGACTTTACTTTCACTTATATATATATATATATATATATATATATATATATATATATATATATATATATATATATATATATATACTAGCAAAAGTATCCGTCGTTGACGGGGTTCACCAACAGCCTACAGAAAATGGACTCTTATTTATGAAAATATGATAGGTTATGAAAAGGAAGGGTTGTAAAGAGATAGCTTCGAATTTGGGTGTATCACAGCCAAAGCAAACTATAATTAAAGTAAAAATAAAATATATGAACCGCATAATTTATTATACCATACCTGTTACTTATCACAATATTGTGTGGATCTATATTAAAAAACATTGTTAAACTTTGTGACATATTTACATTCTATGGAGATCAGACGATAACGAACACTTCATAATTTTATTATACCATATTTTTTCAAACTGAATGATAAGTATCAAAGTATACTTAGGCAGATAGATATGAAACGTATTTATTAAAGTGTGTGTCTATTTCCATTCTATGGAGGCAGGGCGCGAACGCACACCCCACAATTTTATTATACCATCCCTATTTAAGTTAAATCATACTTCTCAAAATATTCTCATGAAAATCTATATAAAAAACACTTTTTTAAATTTAATTTGAATTTTTTTTTTATTTCCATACTTTGTGGGCAATTCTAATACATCATCATTATTTCAGATCAAACATACTCATTCCTGTGTTCGATACCTCTTCTATCATTATATGTGATCAGTGTTCTATAAAAGTCAACCATATAGGAGTCTATTCGTGGCCAGGCACACACACAGACTTCCAGCTTTATATATATATATATATATATATATATATATATATATATATATATATATATATATATATATATATATATATATATTTATATATATATATATATATATATATATAATTCTTAGAAAGTTAACGAACACTGCACCTACATTGATTAAATAAGTTTGTTTAAATAAATATAGTGAGTGTATATTCAAAACAAGTAAACAGATTCCATTCATTTGATTAGAATCAGAGATCGTTGTCCAAACTGGATAGATATAGACGATAATAGTCATTACCGTTATCTTTTCTATGAGTCGATTTTATTTAAAGTATAATTAAATCAGTAGATTAAATGAGATTTTTGCTTAAAAAAAGTATTTCAGATGATGTATTAAAGACTAGATTTGTTTTCAATGCGTTGATAATTATTTCTTCAGATTTGTGACGAGTAACAACATTTGTTATTTTTAAATTTTGTCAAATTATACTATTTTTCCGAGTCAGATTTTTATGTTGTGAGGAGATTTAATATTCTTACATGGAATGCAGTATATTACAACACATTTTGTTAGAAATACTTTTGTTTACTGTTTATACAAGCCCAGATGTGCGGCGTTGCCCGGGTCTTTCTAAATATAAAAAAAAGACACCCGTGACGCAAAGCAGAAAAGAAAGTGAAAGAAAAACTGACGCCTTTTCGTTACGCCATGACGCGACCTCGCAGTATCTAAATAAATAGTAATTGACTGAATATAAACAGTTATTCACGAAGAACTAATTACAGCACAGGCTGTTCCGTTTTGTTAGTTTCGCTTTATTAATACGAATCAAACCAACATTAGAAATGAGAAAATCTTATCAAAACTCGACAAAAAAACAAAAAGATTGAAACAATTTCCGTTTGCGCATTTTAGAGATTACGATCTGGGATGTGTGCACACACTTATAACGGAATCTAACCGATGCGGGAAGCCCGACGCAAATATCCTTCATTGACATACACAAATTTTGCCTTTCATTTATTAGGCGACTGGCCTGGGTACCCGACTTTGCACGGGTGTGTAGATGTGTGTTTTGAGTAAATAAAAGAGGTGTAAGCATGCAGGCAGTAACCTGATAAAGAATTATAAATAATTCACACACCAAAAGACAAACGTAATTTAAGTTGTAAAGTATATCAAGCCTATATATATATATATATATATATATATATATATATATATATATATATATATATATATATATATATATACGTTTTATTTTGTATTACCGTATCTCTCTGTTAAGTTACATTATTGTTTCGGCTACACGGCAGTTTTTGGTCGTCTGTAGCGTCCTCAGACTGTTACACAAAATTCGCTATTTTAGGAGGAAAGACTGGAAGAGTGAAGGAAATTAGGGGGGTGCGAGGAGGGCGGAAGAGGAAGAGAGGAAAGGAACAAGGAGGGAAGTTGGGGGTGTTTTATATGTCTATAATGTTTTAGTTTTGGGCTTTAAGGAACTTGTGGCGGAGGGTTTGGGGGAGTTCATTTCTGGTTTGACCGAGGGCATATGGATGCATGAGGGGAAGGGGAATATGTGGGGGTGGAAGGAGGGGCACTTAAAAATTCGAGACTTAGTGTTTAAGGTTTAGCTTCCCGTTGGTGAGGTGATTTCGTGGTAAGTATGTCTTCAGCTGTTGGGTGTTCACTTATGTTTGGAGGCTGGGGGAATATTATTCGGGATATTTTTTTTTCAGTTTTTATTTTGTTGTTAATTGTTTGGAGAGAGTCAGCTAGCGGTCGCAGCCACGGGTACACACATGCAAACGTACACACATATATACTTAAAAGAAACGGCCACGGGCACACATACATGCCCGCCCTGGCGTGCACATATATGTGCATATGTGCGCCTGCATGCATAGACACCTGCGTTTGTCTCGCTTGCATCAAATTTTCTTAAAGATGCTAATACTGAGTGCGCGTGCGTAGGCATGGATGCGCACATACACAGATACATACACATATCGACGACCCTGCCCCCAAGGAGGCGATTATACGGGCTTCTATGCGCATGCTGATTCAGGCATACTAGAACCCCACGCATACGTTCCAAACCGTGGGCGCATGCAGATACCAATACTCGTGAGCACATACATCGACATATATACACAGCTGCACGTCTACGCACGCGCACCCAAGGATACTGACATTTGGAAAAATCTATGTGATCGAGTTTCGGCCAGAAATGTGGCTGTTAAGGGATCAAAGTTCAACGATTTGACCTTTGACAACTCTAACAAATACGAAAGAGATCTATAAGAAAATTCGACCCACTGGATCCTTGAGTCCCCGAGTCTATGGTCTCCTTAAATTTATAAAGATAATATTCTCTGCAGACCGATTCTATCCATGGTTGGCTCTACTCAATATGCCCTTGCCCGATGGCTCACTGAGCTACATTCTCCTTTCCGCGAACTCTATTCTACTTTTTGTGTTTCTGATTGCTTTACTTTCCCCAAATCATCAGACTCCCAAGCAAAACAATGTTACCTTTTTCTCGTGTGATATGTTTAGTTTATTTACTAACGTGCCAATCGATGAGACTATTATTATTTGCTTCTTTGGTCTCTATTGTAGTGAACTTACTCCTCCTTCTTTACCGGAAAAAGTATTTTATCAGACTCCTTTCTCTCTGCACTAAATCCGTCGAGTTTAGTTTCGATTACTAGGTGTACCCACAAATTCATGGGGTCTACATGGCCAGCCTGTTAGGCCCCATCCTTGCCGAAATTTTAGTTGGATTTTACGAATGAAAACTTTTAATTAACTACACAACACCCATGCTTTATAGTTTTGTTGTGGCTTTTCATTCGCAGGGCCTTTAAACGTCTCAGTGCCTTACATCACGCTTTATCTTTACTATGGAGATAGAAAAGGACAACCCTCTCCCCTTTCTCAACGTATTGATTTACAGTTCCTAAGGAGATTTCCTTACTTCTATATATAGAAAACCTACCTTTACTTGTATATACATTAAATGGTGTTCTTGCACTCCTTAAACAACTTAGTAGATGTTAATTTATACGTTGACACATATATCTTTGGTTATTTGTTCACCCGTGTCGATTCTGAAATTACTAAAATTAAGCAAGTTTTAGTCGATAATGGTTGTTGGGTATGAGAGGAATGGATTCGCAAATCATTTTTATAAGCACCGGCTGTGGTGCTTAACAACCAATGAGGACGTTTCAAAATTATTATAAAATAGTCGAATTTTAGATTCAATCAGTCTGCCGTTTACTACGCCGCGGCCAGCATTTGATTCTTGGCCGCAATCTTGGTTACTGATCTGAACTACGCTGCCATCTTTGTTAAACACAATGTCTCACAACTTAACAGGTTATGTGCCTACCCATCGTCTTTTCTTTGACGGATCGGAATCTAAATTCGAATTGTGGCAGGTAAAATTTCTGGGATATCTAAGTATTCGAAAACCACACAAAGTCATACAATCTCTAACCGAGAAGCCAAACGTCTCCGAATTTCTCGAAAAGGACGCGACTGTGTTTGCAGAACTGGTTCTAAGTTTAGACGATAGAAGTCTGTCTTTGATTATAAATGAAGTATTGAATGATGGGCGAAAAGCATTGAACATATTAAGAGAACATTGTCTATCGAAAGGGAAATCGAAAATTATATCACTATATACAGAACTATCGTGTCTGAAACGTAATCTCGGATGAAACGATCGCCGACTACGTTATAAAGGCAGAAACAACCGCCAATGCCTTAAAACTCTCAGGTGAAATAATAAGCGATAGCTAGTTGATATCAATGACCCTCAGGTCCAGCCGATTTTACACCATTTACAACTGCTATACCTCAAAAAGACACACCCATAAATGTCAGCGAATTTAAAGTGACATTGCGCATTCACGAAGAGACTAATCATATGCTCGTGGACAATAATAACTCTAGCAATATTATGAAGTTAAAAAATGCTTCTCGAAAGCAGACACCATGAAAATTACGTACCTCATCACAACGTATTCTCCAAAGGTAATTTTCCTAAGAAAAAGAATATAATTATCTGCTGTGTTTGTGGACGACCCAACCACAAAAGTTTCCAATGTCGATATAAACGCTCTAAAATGGACTCCGTCAAAATGTTGAGAACTTTGAGGAAGAACATACATTTCTATTAACATGTCACTTGGATCATACCACAAACAATAAACATTTCCTTGTAGACTGTGGTGCTACAGCGCAAGTTATCACCAAGGAGTCTGATTTTATTAATTTTGATTAAGAATTTTATCCTCAAAGTCATTTTGTCGAACTTGCCGACGGTTGCGAACTAAATAATACAGTCTTGAAAAGAGGCGATGCTAAAATATCCCTAAACAATAATAAAAGCGAAATCTGTAACTGTATTCTAATAAATGCTCTGTTCATACCCACATTTAAGTAAGACATATTTTCCGTGCAGGCTGCAATTAAACAAGGCGCGAATACACAATCTGGCCAGAATAAATCAAAATTGATATACCCCCATGGAACCGTATTTGACATTAAAGAAGATGGCCGACTGTATTATTTAAAAAGTAGTGTTCCCTCAAAGACTGCCTGTCACGACTTGGAAGCCTGGCATAACATTCTAGGGCACTGCAATACAGCTAATATTAAAAAATTACCAACTGTAGTTGAAGGCATGAAAATAATACCTTCCGACGATCTCCCAAATTGTGATGTGTGCATAGGGGAAAATGACAAAAGATATAAGCCGAACGCCAGACAAAAAAGCTACAGAAATTCCCCCGCTTGTGCATTGTGACATAGCAGGTCCGATCAGCCCGATGGAGAGAAATAATCTAAGGTACGTTTTGAACTTTATTAATGATTGTTCCGATTTAATTATGGTTTATGTTCTTAAAAACAAATCGGACACTATCCTCGCCACTAAGAAATATTTACCTGATATTGCCCGTACGTTTCTGTAAAATGTATTCGCTCAGACAATGGGACTAAATTTACTAGTAAAGACTTTGAACTTATATTAATTAACCACCGTATTAAACACGAGAAATAAGCGCCATATTGCCCCTTCAAAATTGGTACCGCTTTTTGAGATGACAAGGTGCCTCCTTATCGAAGCAAAATAAGCGCATAATTTGTGGACGTACACTTTAATGGCAGCAGCATGTATCAGAAATAGATCGTTCAATAAAAGGCTAGGATAAACACCGTATGAAGCGTGTTGCGGTGTAAAACCTAAAAATAACAGAATGAATCTATTTGGTTCTGATTGTTTTGCATTTATAGAAAACACCAGTAAATTAAATACTAAAAGCGAAAAAGGTACTTTCGTAGGTTACGATAAAAATAGTCAGGCATATTTAATCTACTTCCCAAACAAAAATGCCATAAAAATGATTAGATGTGTAAAATTCAATGATACATTACATTTTAAAAAATGGCGATCCAGTGGAGTGAAAACGTGAAATATTACCTAGTATCTTAAGCGATTACAATGAAAATATTAATAACGACGGCAATTCCATTAGAACTTCTGACGAAAATATTAACCAGACACGTCGATACCAAATAACGGAGCGAAAAAGGCCAGACTTCTTACAAATTGAAAAGATACAATATTACGTCTTGTATTACTGTTATTCATTGAACAGCGACCAGGAAAGTTATAATGAGGTGATTTATTCAGAAAATCACCAAGAATGGTAACAAGCTATGGTATCCGAATTGACAGCTTTATATAAAAAAACACACAAACGCAACAGTGGCAAAACCAACAGATAAAAATATAATTCTTTCGCGCTGGTTTTTTTTTCGAAAAAAAAAAAAATATATATATATATATATATATATATGATATATATATATATATATATACATATATATATATATATATATATATATACATATGATGAAAATAATGAAAACAGTATTCCGACAAAATAGAGAAAATAAAAAAGGAACAACCCGTATTATGTGTTCACCAACGTTTCGTCTTTATTTCGAGACTTCCTCTGGGTGAATGAGATTAAGAAACCAAAAAATATACCAGTACAAAATATTTGAAAAAGTTTCACGTGCACAGTGTGACGCAGTTCTATTTAAGAGAAACGGAAAAATTGATGTTGGAAATTCAAAAAGGAAGGGGGGCTGGCGCTGTTAAAGAGAAGGAAATTTTAGTGACGTCAATTAGTCGTTAATTTAATTTTAAAACTATGAACGCAAGTTTATATTCTTATTGGGAAAAAGATATATCTGTTGAAATTTAAATATAAGTTTGTAACAGGAATGAAATGAGTGTTTTTTATGTAATTTATTGATTGAGATTATGTGTTAATTATTACAGGGGGTGTTTGAATGGTGTGAGAAAGTTAACCTGTGTCCACAGTTAAATAATGTTCTTTTAATAACATTTTACTTATTAATGGCGCTATGTTATAGAAACCTCCACATTGTTTTATAGTGCTTGAAATTGCGATAAGCGCAGATTCAAGGAGTCTCCGGCGCGGTTTATTTGAAATAATTTTAACTACTTTTGCTTGTTTAAAATCAAAGGTGTGGTTATGTTGCAATGAATGAGAGAATAATGCACTAAGAGAATTGCTATTTTTTATATCTCTTTTGTGTTCATTGAGCCTTTTTTTCCAATTTACGCTGAGGTTCACCAACGTATTTATGATGGCAATTATGGCAAGGAATAGTATATATACCTCCATCGAGAACTGGTTTGTTATAGAGATGTTTCGTGGTTTTTAATATATGTCTTATGGTTGGTGATGTGGTTTGTACGATAGGAATTTTTAGTTTATTTATTGTGTTATAAATTATTGTATTATTGGTGGGTGTAGGTAAAAGAAGATGTCTGTTTATGAGAGAAAGGTCTGGTGTGTATGATTTTTTATTATTATTTATTCTGGAAAATATTTGTGTGGCTTTTCTCTTAGCATTCAATATGAAATATGTCGGATATTGCAAGGTTTTCAAAATGTTTGTAAGGTATTTGAATTCTTCGTCCAGATATTCAGGACTGCAAATTCTGAAAGCGCGTAAGAAGAAACCAATTATCATCCCTGTTTTTATTTTATTGTTATGGTGTGAATATAAATGTATGTAATCGTTTTTGTGTATAGTTTTGCGGTGAACTTTGAAGGATAGTTTATTATTGGATTTAATTATAAGTATGTCAAGAAAAGGTAATGAGTTATTGTTTTCTGTTTCATTGGTAAACTTTATGGAAGGTTCGACTGAGTTTAATTTGCCTGTAATGATATTTATGCGCGTATTTTCAGGAAGAAAATTAAGATGTCGTCAATGTATCTGAAATACTCTGTGTTTGGAAGTAATCTGAATTTGAAAGGAGCAGATTCTAGGAATTCTAAGAAAAGGCAAGCTAATACTCCACTAAGAGGGTTACCCATAGGAAGACCAAAATTTCGTTTAAAGAAATTGTTATTGAAATGAAAGTAAGTCATGTTAGTTATAAGTCTAATGATTTTTATAAGAGTGTCGGGAAGAAAAGGTAAGCTAATGTTAGATTTTTTTAAATGTTTAAGGAGTAGATCCAAGCATTTTTAATGGGGACATTAGTATATAATGATGTTATATCTAAGCTGTGAATAGTTTTGTTTTGCACGTTAATGTTTTTTATTTTGTTCAGTAAATCTCCGGAGTTCTTTATGTGGGAGGTGCTGATAGTGCCCAGTAGTGGAGTCAAAACGTTGGATATGGCACGTGCAATTTTGTGTGTGGCACTACCGATGCCGGATATTATAGGACGCATAGGGATGTCTGGTTTGTGAATTTTTGGCAGGCCATATAGTGATGGAACATTGGGGTGGTATTCAATGTATGACATCCAAGTTTTGTTGTATTTTGCAAGTTTTTTATAAGATTGGTTGAAATTCTCAACACTTGGATTTACTGTCTTTAAATCAGTTTTGGTGTAAGTGTTGTTGTCTGCCAACAATGTGGTAATTTTTTCCAGGTATTCATCTTTTTCCATTAATACTATACCTCCACCTTTATCAGCTGGTGATATAATCAAGTTCTTGTTATTCGCTAGGTGTTTCAAAGCATCTATGTATCTCTTAGGAAGTACAGTTTCATATGGATGAGTAACTGCAACAGAAATAAAACCCTGTATGAAACCTTTTTGAAAATCCGTATCTTCATGCTTGTAATTCTTCAAAATTGCGTCGGTGGTAATATTTGAATGTATGCCAGTTGCGAATTTTAGTCCGAAACTAAGGGCTTCAAATTTCAAATTTCAAATTTCCTTCTATTTAACAGCGCCAGCCCCCCTTCCTTTTTGAATTTCCAACATCAATTTTTCCGTTTCTCTTAAATAGAACTGCGTCACACTGTGCACGTGAAACTTTTTCAAATATTTTGTACTGGTATATTTTTTGGTTTCTTAATCTCATTCACCCAGAGGAAGTCTCGAAATAAAGACGAAACGTTGGTGAACACATAATACGGGTTGTTCCTTTTTTATTTTCTCTATATATACATATATATACATACATATATATAATGAGATATACACATATCATTATATATATAAATGTATATATACACATGTATATACATATATGTACATATATATATATATATATATATATATATATATATATATATTACCATGATATTATTTCGCTTACCGCTCCGTCCGTTATCATGCTGTGCATCCCTAAATAAAGAAAGTGTATTCCAAGTAATCATTGTCACCTTTTAAAAGGAAATTTAAATTAAAAACAAAAAAATGGGGTCGCTGTCGAGGCAAAACTTATAAACATGATGTATCTTTCTTGGCCTTTTGGCTAAGATCAAAGTGTAGTATCTCTCCTTCACGTGCTACATTTCAATTTATTCTCTCTCAGTGGAAGAGAAATCCTTTACGACTAAACAATTTTTTCTCCGCGTTAAAAAGGACACTGGTGTATAAATCCGTCCCGTTGGTAGGCATTGTGAATAGGTTCTATGTTTAATGTAACAAAGTTGTAATATTAATAAACGTAACTGAAAATGTTATTTCTGATTTAATTACAAACTGCCCTGGAAATGTCATTTCTGATTAATTATAAAATCTCCTGGGAAATGCGCGTTCTGATTATTAATTTACTTGCCTCCCGACAAGTGCAGAAGCGGACATGAGGTCGGTTAAAAATTTAGGGGGAAACCCGCTCCCTAAAAGAGCCACTCTGGTCAATAACAAAAATACAAATTTCATCAGTAATGAAGGATTTCTCCTCCATTAACCAAGACAAAAAAATGGGATTTAAGTCACTGTAATGCTGAAACTGATACTACACTCAGAAATTCATGTTGAAGTAATGTTTGCCTAATCCTTAACCGTATTAATGTCTTTGTGTATTACTTCCGAAAAACTGCTGAATCAGTTTAGGATTGAAACATAACTGTATTTCAAGTATATTTTTAGCAGTGGATTAAGGGATAGGAAGTCAGTCCCGGAAAATAATCAAACCGTTTACAACTTAAACATTACTTAATTTCATGTATATTTTTGACAGTGGGGTGTGGGATATAAAATGATCCCCGAAAATGGGTGAAACCGTTTACGCATTACACATTACTTTATTTAATGTATATTTTTAACATTGGGGTGGGAAATATGAAGTCAATTCCGGAAATGGCCGCAACCATTTACGTTTTGGACAATACTTTATTTAATGTATATTTTTAACAGTGTGGTGGGGATTATAAGTCAGTTACAGAAATGGTTGAAACAATTTACTATTTAGATATTACATTATTCCATGTATATTTTTAGCAGTGGGTTTGGGATATAAAGCCTGTCTCGGAAATGACTAACACAGTTTACTATTTAGACATTACATTATTTCATGTATATTTTTAGCAGTGGATATAATTGATATAAAGTCAAACAGTTTTCGATTGAAACGTTACTTTATTTACTGTATATGTTTAACAGTGTGGTGGTGGGCATGAAGCCAGTCCCAGGATTGAATGAGATGTGCAAATATATACTAGCAGAATGTGTCTCCCAGTATTGAATTAGATAGGTAGAACACATAAAGTAGTAAAATGCCTAGCGTCGTCCGGAACCGAATGAGATAAGTGAACAATGTATATTAGCAGAATATGCGACGTCACCCGGGATTGGATAAGATACGTGAAACATATATACTATGAGAATGCCCAGAATTGATTTATTTCTTTTAATAAAATAATCAGCCCAGGCAATATATCAAAGTTATTATTAAAGTAAGGGGGCGACATATTGGTTTAAAGTTAAGAAAAGTATTGTTGAAATTAGTAACATATCCAAGAATTATGAAAAATTATGAAATGTGAGTTACTTCAGGGGTGTGTTTGTAATGATATAATAATCCCATACAATATATCAAATATATTATATAAGTCGGATGGAGAGGCATAATGTAGGGTTTTCTATTATTAAAAAAAATGAGTGTCGAAATTAGTAGCATATCCAGGATTATGAACATATATTAAATGTGAGTTAATAGATTGTGTGTTTATAATTAAATAATCAGCCCAGGAATTATATCAAAGTAATTAGGTTAGTATAAGAGAGAAACATAAGGATTGTTTAAATTGTGAAAAATAATTGTCCAAATAAGTAGCATATCCAAGAATTATGAACATGATAATATGTTATTTAAGGCATTGGTGTGTTTGCAATGAAATAATCAGACCAGGCAATATATCAAAATTATTATTTTAATAAGGGGGGTGATGATGTGGGTTAAAATGATTAAAAAAGATTGTCGATATTAGTAACATATCCAATAATATGAAAATGACGAAATGTAAATTGATTGGTGTGTTTGAAATGAAATACTTATCCCAGGTAATATATCAAAGTTATTATTTTAGTAGAGGGATGTTGATAATGTTGATTAAAATATAAAAAATAATTGTGGAAATAAGTAACATATCCAAGAATTAAGAAAATGATGAGTTAATTGATAGTTGTGTTTTTTAAGGAAATAATCATCTAAACACTATATCAAAGTATTTTATCGTAAGAGAGGTGTACGACGATGGTTTAAATTATAAAAACTGTTGTCGAAATTAGTAACATATCAAATAATTACGAAAAATGAAGAAATATTAGTTAAGTCATTGGTGTGTTTGTAAGGACATAATCAGCGTAGACAATAAGAGCGAAAATGTGGGTCAAACTTATGAAAAATGATTGTCGAAATCAGTAACATATACAAGAATTATGAATAACGATTAAATTAGATTTCATGCATTAGAATGGTTGTAATTAAATAATACGCCCAGCCAATAGTTCAAAGTTATTATTTCATTAAGGAGGGGGCGATAATGTTGGTATAACTTATGAAAAATGATTGTCGAAATTAGTAACATACTCACGGATTATGAAAAATGATGAAATGGCGGGTAATTGATTAGTGTGTTTGTACTGAAATAACAGGACAGCAAATGCATCAAAGTTATTACTTTAGTAAGGTTGGGCGACAACGTGGGTTTAAATTATTAAAAAAAAACTATTGTCTAAATTAGTAACACATCTAAGAATTACGAAAAATGATGAAATGTGAGTTGACTAATGTGTATGTTTTTAATGAAATAATCAGCCATGACGACATATCAAAGTTATTCATATAGTAAGGTGTGCGATAAGGTGAGTTTAAATGATGACAAAATTATTGTCAAAAAAAGTACCATATCCAATAATTATTTAAAATTATGAAATATGAGTTAATTGATAGTTGTGTTATTATAAAGTAATCAGCCGATACAATATATCAAATTAAATATTTTAGTAAAGGGAGGGCGATAATGTGGGTTGCAATTATGAAAAATCATTGTTGAACATCGTAACATGTTCAATAATTATGAGAAATGATAAAATGTGTGTTAATTCACTGGTGGGTGTGTAATGAAATAATACGCCCAGGAAATGTATCAGTGTTATTATTTTATTAAGGAGGTAGTAGAGTATGAATTAATATAAAAAAATTAGAATACTATGAGTGTGCATTCATTCATTCTGAACATAACGCTCACAGCATGCCCAGCAACAATATAATTCATACGGTAATAATGCTGCTATGGCATTTGCGCAGTTTCCACCAGTTATTATTATTATTATTATTATTATTATTATTATTATTATTATTATTATTATTATTATTATTATTATTAATGCCAACACTATTTTTATTAATATAAAATTGCACTATGATCGTCTTTCCGAGAATCATCAATACAGCGCATCGATAGATTTCAACGCGGCACGAAACCATATTAGACTCACTTAGCAAGAAACTAAACTCACTGCTAAGGCTAACGCGAGTAATACATTTTGCATTAGCATTAGCATTTATATAGCGTTAATTTCGAGACGGCGACAGTGGTATTATGCTCATTAAATTTGGACTTTAAAGTATGAGTCGAAATGGCCGAATTTAAGTATAACTTAAAGTGCTCAACAATAAGAACTGATTTCATATGAGGGCCGACCTTATTATTTTTATTAATATTATTAGTTTTGTTATTATTATTATTATTATTATTATTATTATTATTATTATTGATTCAGCAATTGCAAGTAATTAAATGACTTACTGCCAAAAGAATCTTCAGCGCGAGACAAAAACAGTGCTAAACATATATGATACTATCAGTTAAGCCCGGCTTATATACTGTTCATAACAAAACTTGACTCGTGTGCAAGACAACTACATCTAAATTTTCAAGGTTTAGACAAAACTTGGTGGAGGCGTTTAGTAGAGTCTGCAATGTCAATTCTTTTAACTTTGACCTCTTGACATCCAAATATTCGCCCAAAACCTGATAAAAAAAAACTTGGTCAAGCTTGAATACACTTTATCTAAAATTTCAAATATATAGAGCCAAACTTGGTCGACTAGTTTTCTGAGACTTCGTTGGCCAAACTTTGGTGATACATCAACAACTAGGGAAGGAACCAACTGCTGTGGTGCAGTTAGGAGATTCAATATTCCTATCCCACTCGCTTAACTACCTGACGATAGTACGACGAATACTTGTCTGACACCCTGTTAAAGGAGAAACTAGAAGTTGAGAAAAATTATCCGAAAACCTATCTATATTTATTCTATATATCTATAAAAGTGAACGTGTGGGTGTGTGTGTATGTGTGTGTGTGTCTTTAAAGGGTCAAACTTCAACGGTTTGACCTTTGATAACTATATATATATATATATATATATATATATATATATATATATATATATATATATATATATATATATATATATATATATATATATATATATATATTGATTGCCTAGCCTTAATTGTCGGTGTTCGTAAGTTGTTTCCCTCGTTCTTTTCCTCCTTCGCAGTATGGGTTCGAGCCTGCCTTCCTACTACCTTTTTTTTTCTTACCATGCATATCCAACCACCCGTCAACGTCTGGCTGAAATGCTAGTATATCTATAAAAGTTAAAGTGTATGTCTGTCTCTCTGCCTGTCTGCCTGTCTGCCAGTGTGGTTGTGTAAATGTCCCTACACAATAATACCGTCAACTTTAAGTCTACAGCCTCGGAATTTGATATACAACATATGGAGATTTGGCAAAATATTTGTAATCCGCATTGGGCCTGAAACTTGGCTGTTAAGGGGTCAAATTCAGCGATTTGACCTTTGAAATCTCTACCAAACTCGTCCGCTAATTTTGGATCTAAACACTTGAAAATTTAGATATGAGTTTCTGTGACATGGATCTAACTTCATAACTTGATTTGATCCCCAAAAAATACATGTAAAGGTTTCATAATAGGTGGCAAATTAAAATAATTGGGCGATTTTTTCTTTATTTTTTCTAATGATAAGGTTAAACTCGTCTAACACTTTATATACATATATATGTGTGTGTGTGTGGTGTATGTGTGTGGGTATGTGTGTGCGTGCGTGTGTGTGCGCGCGTGTGTGTAGGTATGTGTGTGTGTGTGTGTGTGACGATCGCAGCAACTCGTTCTCGAGTATTGACATTACTCTGGCTGAAATGTCGCAAACGTAAGCGCTACTAGCACCACGTACCACACGGTCATCTCCACTAACCTTCTATAGTCTACCACATTAACTCCATATCGGGTCCAATCTGTGATGCCCTGGACACCTACCAGCCCAGACTCTGGAAGTTCCAGAAGTTTATTGCTATTCACGCCCATATCTGCATCAGGCCTTATTAAATATCCGTTTTCCGTTTTAAGCCACATCCAGCATTGGTCCATGCGCGGGACTTCGAGCATGACATTGTAAAATCCTGTGTGGCATCCCTAGGTGGAGGACCATCATCATATTATTTTACTAATGATTGAGCCTTTGGTGTGGGCTCTAGAGATTTGTACACACATACACACACACACCCCTTAAACCAATGGCTAATGTTTATACATATTACCTATATTAAAGTGGATGTTAATACATATAGCGAATATAGTTTGCTTTATGGTTATTTTAAATTTATTCGATATTTAATGTTCTTTTTTAATATCAAACGCGAAAATATGTATAAAAGTGTCAATTAACGACGAGCGTTTTCGATTCGACTGCGAATCATCTTCAGTTTCCAATTATTGGAAAGTGAGTAAGTGCGGAAATGGGAAGTTGAAATTAAAAAAGTCAAATATACAATAAAATATATCCAGTTATGCATGCTAATGTTTTTTGGAGAATGGTTTTGTTATTGTAATTTTTTAATTGCAATATATGCTTGTACTAAAATTTGGTAAAATTTATTAATACAGTTGACATTATGCTACTGGTTAGGACTATTGTTAGAGATTTGTAGGGATTGTAGCGCCAGTTTAATGCGTACCTACTTTATATTTTTTTTATTTCGATAAATAATGATTTTCAAGTGCATGGGATCAGTTTTGCACGATTTAATGTCCCTCCATAGAAGCTAAAATATCGGTGATAGTAAGTGTAGAATTTCATTTATTATTTACTATAAGCGGTTTAGAACTCAATACCTCCTGATTAAAACGAATTCTACACGGCTGTAAACTATTAGAGCAAAACAATGATAGGTATGAGTTCAAATCCATGTACCTCACATACTAAACAATTAAACAATGTACATTGAACAACGAGAAACTTTGCATTTAAACAACACCATATATCAATATTTAATAAAAGAACACAACTGTTTCCCCTCTAATCTTAGACATATTCTTGTTCAAAATACAAAATTTGTACAACACAAAAATTAATTTAAAGCAGTAAAAGCATCTAACATTACGACTTATCACACTAAAATAATCAACACTTATCCACTTTCACCGAATCCGCACAGGAGGAAAATTTACATGCACATTGGAAGCGCCCGGGTCACCTATAGATTTTGCCTCAATATGTCCGATTTGGATAGAAAAATAACTTTACAGAATAGCAAAAAGATAAAGTAAGTATCATAAAGCAAGGTAGTCCCGTTGTATTTAATAATGTTTGCTTGAATTAAACCATTCTGTTTAAATACACCAATTCCAAACTCCCCCATATATATATATATATATATATATATATATATATATATATATATATATATATATATATATATATATATATATATATATATATATAAATAGGTTATACTTGCAAATTCTAAAATACACATATCAATTTACACACGAATACACATGTATCACAAACACACATGCACGCACCCACACATGCATACACTAACCCCCCATATATATATATATATATATATATATATATATATATATATATATATATATATATATATATACACACATGCATACACTAACCCCCACACATATATATATATATATATATATATATATATGCGTATATATATATATATATATATACATATATATATATGTATATATACACACACACACATATATATATATGTGGGGTGTTAGTGTATGCATGTGTGTGTGCGTGCATGTGTGTTTGTGATACATGTGTATTCGTGTGTAAATTGATCTGTATATTTTAGAATTTGCAAGTATAACCTATATAATGAAACTATGTTTTACATTAAGAGTTTCTGAAATATTTATTTAACTTAGATATTATAAAATCTCTCTTTAACATTAGATTTAAATCTTTTATTTATTTAAACTATTTTTATTTGGTTCATGTTAATATGTTTCCAACACTTGGAAAACATGAAACTTCATAGATGACACGAATCAGCTTCATCACTCACACACTTCCCTACAGCTAATTAACTAAGCTTTCTTTCGAGCCAAACGTAAACTAGATTTAACTGTCGGCAATTTCCGTTGAGTTGATGTAATAACCTTCTATTGAACAGCTGCATTTGCTTCTAAACTAGATTATGTTTCGTTCAGACCTTGTAAATTCAATTTGCACTAGAGAATGAGTGTGTTTTTTTTTAAATTCTTATTCTTGCGAGTTCGACATTGTTTGGACAGACAAAGTGTTCTTGCATTTCTTTTAAAAACTGATGAGTCATCGGTTGCAGAGTTTTACTGGAACATGTTTACGAAAGTATATTAGTTTGTAAAAAATGGAAATTCAACGTTGCGTATAGCGATTTATAGATCCCCCTCCAAAACCCTCTAGTTATACACTTTTGCAAAATGATCGCATTAATATCATCAGATTGTTTTTTAACGTAATGCGTCATAACTATAGAGATGTTAACAAATGTCTTCATATGATTTCAGATACTGTTAGTTGGAGTAAATTAGGTTAGCAGTTATGGGCACAGGAAACACTAAAACGCATTTCTATATTACGCTTACTGGGGTCTTTCATCTTTTTAAGGTTATTGTCCCGAATGTTAAAATTTAAATTAGTGTCTGGTTAAAGAACGAGGTACTTTCAATCAGTAAAATATTTTTTGTACAATAATGTTAAATTGACGTAGACACTTGAAAATTCAATGTTATTGCTATCCGTCTTCGGAGACGAGATATAGTATTTAAAGATTTGAGGTTTTAAGAAACACCTGCAAAGGTTATGAAATACCTCCTACTGAAGTCTGATCAACAAAGCTGGTTAATTAAAAATATATGCAATCCGGGCGTGCGGACACTTTATAAAAAAAACAATGCAAGAACATACTCATTTAAACTTGAAAATGAAACAGCAACGTATGGAATGGTTCAGACTGTTTAATGACAATGTTGCATGAATCGAGCATCAGTTTTTTTCTAGTAAGAAAGGGAGAAAGAAGGAGTAAAGTACATCTGTGACGGATAACGGACAGCGTGAAAGGAGAAAAGAAAATCATAAAAAGCAGAGTTACTTGCAAAAAAGGAGCTGCTGTCGTGTTTCTAGAGAAGGAAAACGTACATATTTTGATGTCGGTGTTTGATCAGTACGCACACTATTTTTGAAAACACAACAACATACAAATATTTAAACATGGAGTAACTAAATAGGATAATATTTAAAAAATACACAGAAATCAATTTTAAACATGAAATATAACAAAATACACAAAGAACAAAGGAATAAAATGCTTCCATTCTCTGAAGCTCTTCTACCACTGGAAAAACAACAACAAAGTAACACTCGTTCTTGCAAGATTGTCCTTAGGAAGTCTGAAACATTCCATACGTTGCTGTTTAATTTTTAAATAATAAAAAAAAATGTATTGCATATTGTTTTCCTAAAGTGCCCCCACACTCAGATTGCATTAAAAAATACGAGCTGTGATGATGCGGTTTTAGTAGGATGCATTCCAATTCCTGCAGAAAAAAAAACACAAGAGAAATTCAGTCGTCTACTAAATTTGGAAAGTACTTTATTCCTCGTACAAGAAAATAAAGGAACCACATTTTTCACAGATTTTGCAATATCTTTTTATCGGCTTCTATATGAAAGAATTGGGTGATTAGCATAGGGCCATGAATAGAAAACAATGATCTTTATATGAACCACGTGTGTATCAGTTAAACATGCTTACCAACAGGAGAAATTTGTATGCGTTTGGTTTGCTTAGTTGAGATATACATCTTTTTCATATAAATTAGTCGTTAGAGAGAGTCTTGGAGAACTGTTTTTGTAGTAGAGAATATGTAAAAGTTCCAAAATAATAGTTTCAGTTTCGTATTTTTATGAATTCGTGCAGTAAATATAAGCGTTTTATCATTGACTATTTGAACATATTCTACACCTTTTGCCTGAGAGATTTTATAGGTTAATATTGTTGTAATGTTTTATCTTGTTGATTCCTTGAGATATTGCGAATTCATACATTCAATTTTGGCCTATTTCACATTAATAACCAGTACTTTCAATTTAATATTACATAAAAACAAACTGAAAATGGCTACATATAAATATACAAATATTAGTCCTCGCGCGAAAGAGAAAGCCACAAAATGTTTTAAATAATAATAATAATAATAATAATAATAATAATAATAATAATAATAATAATAATAATAATAATAATAATAATAATAATATATCATAACAATAACAAAGACTTTCGCTGGCGATGACTATTATTGAGCGTAACCAGTTATACATTATATATGTATATTATATATATATATTTATATATATGTATATATATATGTATATATATATATATATATATATATATATATATATATATATATATATATATATATATATATATATATATAGGTGCTTGTCATACAATAAGAAAACAGGATAGTAGTCTTCCTCCGGAATTTTTATTTTATATGTACATATATGAAGTCGTAAATATATAACACGGAGTTTCTCATAAACCTATCCACTGTGATATAAACTGATCTTGTCTATGTTTTTCATATGTTTATCCATAATCTGCTTTATGTTTATGGCAATAAAAGTATATATCCGTTAAGTAAATTAATATTGTGGACACTGTTAAATAGAAGTTCTTACTCTGATCATAATATTGCTAATTCTCAAGGTTTCACAAGCAAACATGTCACTTAATATTTTGGCTACAGGATTTATTCTAAATTCTTCCAAATATTCAACTATTCCATGTAAAATACGAATTATATGAATTTCCTGTTGTGACCATTCTGAAAGGATACCAGGTAGGGTCTATTTTAAACTGTGATTGGCATTGCCAAGAGTAGAAATATTATTAGTAATAGTTGATTCGAGCGACGGCAGGTCGCTGTATCGATTATTTGGATTTAAAAAATGCTAAATTATATTGGAAAAATTTGAGTGAGAGCAGTAATTCAAATGAATGTTAATTAAGAGAACATTAGTATAAAGTGCTATGATGTATTTTTTGTTTGCGTAAATAAATACATAGTTTAAGCTTTGCATCAGCATTGGGGTCTTAATAACGTAGTGATATGTGTATATGAGTAAATATTAATCCATGGTGGCCTAACAACGGTGAAAACGGACGGCTTAAAGAGGGGGTTAGTCTATCTGTATGACGTATCTCCCTTAGACAATCAAGGTTTGATGATATAATCTCTGCAAATTAGCTGGATCGAGGGAATAAATGTATTATATATAAATTAGGTAATTATTGGGTGCTTCTACAACTGTTAGAAAATAATTATTTTGTCTGTAAATTGTTGTGGTACCTTCACGCCAATCGTTTCATTCTAGAACTGTTGCAAACATATAAGAAACGCACTCTCGGCTGTTTACTATATGATGCACGATATATATATATATATATATATATATATATATATATATATATATATATATATACTAGCAGAAGTACCCGTCGTTGACTGGGTTAAAAAACAGCCTCCAGAAAATGGACTGTGATTGATGACAGTATGATAGGTTATGAACGGAACATTTTTTGACTATGGTAATATTTATTTCTTGTATATTTATTTTTCGGTAGTCGTTTGTTTGCTTTTCTGCTAAACGCTAAATTAAATAATATCGATGAAATATCGAAAAATAAAGAAACAAAAACAGTTTTGAAAAATAATGAAGCTTTACTTACTTTAGTAAAATAATCTGAAACAGCAAAATAGGATATTAAAAAAGTAAGCACGTAATTACTTTAGTTTTTAAAGCAAATAATCGATATAAATATGAATAATAAGAAAATGGCAATACTTACGCAAATAGATATGAAAAGTTTATGCTAAAGTTTGTGCACTATTTCTATGGAGTACAGGCGCGAACACACTCCCCACAATATATTATACCATCCCTAGTTAATTTGAAATATACTTATCAAAGTATTCTTATGTACATTTATATCAAAATCCCTTGTAAAAGTTTTTTTTTTATTTCATTTTTTATTTCCAACCCTTGTGGGGTCAGGCGCGAACGCGGACCCACCAGTTTTATGAACCACCGTTCTACCAGATCAAACATACCCATTCCTGATTCTCGATACGTCTTCTATCATTATATGTAATTAGATTTTTAAGATAGTCAACATTATACGAGCCTATTCGTGACCAGACACACACATAGACGTTCAGCTTTATATAATATATATATATATATGTATATAAATATATATATATATATATATATATATATATATATATATATATATATATATATATATATACGTACATATGCGGATGATATATAAACCCCTCTCTATACAGCATATTTGTCATTTTGGTACCCCACAATATAATATCTATGTGTAGACATCTTACGCCCGAGCTTCACACAAGGCTGCGTATGAATCTTTCAAAACAGCAAAACCCACAGCCTTTCCTTTAGAAAACTTAGAGAAGAGAAATAATCCACACACACACACAAAGAAATTACTGGCCAAAAGACGAGTATTTGTCGAATAAGCGGACAGAACAGTATTTATTTATAAAAAATGTAATTTAATAAAAGAAAGATAAAACCGAAACACACGTACGAGAAGAAGCAGTACTTTTTTATGTAAACTGTAACTGAAAATATGAAACAGAAAATAGCATGCATACGTTGAGAAAAATGTATCTTAGTAATTAAAAAAAACGACGGATATGCCCTAATGTGTTATAAAAATTTGTTTTTGAATAAAGAAATAGAAATTTTGTCAATTTTATGCTGCGAAAAAATGTATGTTTGCGTCGATTTATACAGAATATAGGATGATAGGAAAACAAAGAAAAATATAATACATTATAGTTATTGAAATTGTGTGTTGATTTTAGATACTCAAATGTCAGAGTGTAATCAATGTTTCTTAACAAAATGCTAAGTGTTTTATTTGGATTCATCGGACTACTCTTATCATTTTTAATATGATTTGCACAACTTTTCGGTCGATGTAAGCTCCGATTTTCTTCAGGTTTATCTTGTTAAACTTGGTAATTTTTCTGTCGAACTCGGGAATTGTTCTGCCTGCCATAACTGAATAGAGATCCTAAGTAATTCGCATTTGTATTTTTCGGTCGTTCACACTGAGGATTGAATATATATATATATATATATATATATATATATATATATATATATATATATATATATATATATATATTAGGTCGTATGATTGCTGGCTCCTATATCGTATTAAATTGTATACTAGCTCTGCTTAGTAGTTGCTTAGTTCTCAGCATATAATCTGCTTCTTTTAGTCGCGCTACTCTCCACTGTTCTTCTGTCTATTTGTACGCCATCTCACAATGATAGATGATTTCCCTTTTCCTTCCAGATTTTCAATCTCACCACGTACTATGTATTTTCGGTGGTCTTCTAACAGTACTTTCAATGGACTACACCTTGCACCTTTGTATATTTTTCTACATTTACATGGGATTCGCTATACACATTTCTTGATCATATTTTTTTCTGTAGGGTGATTGCCTCTTACAAGCTGTTTCCGGAGAGCTTAATCACGTCTGAATACTCTCCTGATGTCATACATATTACGTATTTGTAGAAGTCTTGGAGACAAGACATTCATATATGGAATACAAGCTGTAGTAAGTTGTCATATCGTTTCGTGTCAGATCCTTATTACTGGGATCTGATCTCTTGCTCTCTGAATAATTGTTTCGGTGAGGATTTGTCTTAAACTGTCCGCCTTATCTTCATGTGCACTGCTATTACTACATTTTGCTTTTGCTCAGTGTTGTAGGCAATAGACGATTCCTTTCCTTACATTATATGGATGGTCGGTATTTAAGTTAGATACAGTCCAGTGAAAGTTAGCTTTCGGTATACGGGTGATATAAATATCTAACCAGTGGCAGTTATCAGCAGATCCTGTAACTATAATTTATAGTCATGTTTTTCCATCGTGAACTGCATAGTTGGAGGATTTTTTTTACACAGTGATCCCAACATATCAAGGCCGGAAGCCACTCAGGGATTAGGGTTATTGCAAGTACATTACGTTAGTGTGGAGATTTTATGAAGTGTTTACTTAAAGGGGCGGTTCATAAGGAATTTGTTAACATTGGACTTGAAGACATCCAAGTTGTAGTCCAGTTGGAAGCAGGCAGACGGAACAGAGTTCCACAGGCGTGCAGTTCTAAGAAAGAAGCTTTGTTCATGGAATCCGCGTTTTGATTTAGGCACAGATATAGAGTGGTGGAAATTTTTCACAGTGGATTCATCTACACGGGTGTTTTTCGTGAAAGATTGGCGAGGGGGGAACAGAGATTGGAGTTCAGGTGATCACCTGCCATGGAAATAACGATAAAACAAGGATATGCTCGCAACGTCTCTTCTGTGGGAGAGAGTATGCCGGGTAGAGAAAAGGGCATCCTCCGCTAAGCCACGAAGTCTATTTTAGACTCTGTCAAGGCAGGATAGGCTGTTTTAGCAGCTCCTGTCCAGATATGGCAACAGCATTCTATCCTTGGACGTACTTGGCTTTTATATAGACAGAGAATTGCATCAGTAGTGAGATATCTTCTTGAGCGGTAGAAGGATCCCACCATCTTTCCAGCGACCTTGGCAACAGACTTGATGCACGTGTTCCATTTCAGATCAGGAGTAAAGATCAAACCCAGAAGCTCGTCAACATACGGGGTCTCTCAAAGACGAGTCATCCATCCCAATTGATGCCAGATGGGAATCAGAGCGTTGATGATGTAAGGATAGCAGTTTGGTCTTAAATGCATTAAAGGTAACAAACCACGTCTTCCCCCACTGAACCACGCATTCGAGATCAGAGGAAAGAGCATCAGAGACGACTTTGTCATAAACAGCCTTTGATGTAGATGGTCGTGTCACCAGCACAGATGTCAATGAATGATTTAAGTATATGTTTAGGGAGATCATTGATGTAGATCAGGAAGAGGGTTGGCCTCAGGATGGACCCCTGAGGGACTCCAGCATTAATACTGCAGGCCTCTGAATTTTTCCATCGACCACTACTCTTATGAGCCTATTGGAAAGACATGATTTAATGATTGAGAAAACATTTCCAGTTATACCGTAGCTGGAAATCTTGTGAAGTAGACCCTTATGCCATACCTTGTCGAACGCCTTTGATATATCAAGAGCAATTGCGCTAGAAAGGAAGCCTTTGTAAAGAGAGTCACTAATCCTGTGAGATATGACCGTCAGCACATCTGCGGTAGATCTTGCAGAGCGGAAACCATATTGTGTAACACTAAGAAGGTTGTGTCTGCTGAGGTGGTTGACTATTTCTCTATTTAATATGGATTCCAGGAACTTAGTCATAACACATAGGGGACTTATTGGTCTGTACTGAGAGGGCTTATAACTTAAATTCTTAATACAGGGCAAACTGATGAGGTATTCCAGGGAGTCGGAAAGCACTTCTCCTTAAGGCAGCGCTTAAATAGTTTCGTAAGTATGGGAGCAAGTTCTTGTTGAAGCTTTTTTAACACTATAATTGGGATGCCGTCAGGGCCCGTTGCTTTACTGGAATCATGGTTCTTGATTAGCTTGGCGACCTCACGCACAGATATTTATATGTTACCTTGCGTGGTCTGTGTAATAGGAGGAAATATGGGAAGTTGATGGCCTTCGTCGCATACGGTAGAATTAGCTGCAAAGTTCTTTTCAAATAAATTTACCTTGTCTGATGCTGACAGGATGACCTCTGGTCCATTGATAATGTTTGTGATAAAACGCACACTTCTGTTCAGGATCCTATTTGTTATTTTCCAAAACTGGTGTGAACCAAGCCGCTGATCAGCATACTTTGGATTTAACAGACTGGGCATATAGCTCTCTTGCATTTTTATTACTCTTTTACAGTGGTTGCTGGCAGTCTTTAACGCAGCTTTATTCTCAGTGCATCTATTACGTTCGTAGCATGTGAAAAAGTGATTTCTTTGCGCGATAGCAGCAGCAAATTCTGGGGAGAACCATGGCTGGCTGTTAGGTTTTTGTTGGAATTATTTGGATGGTATGAATCCGTCTATGCGTACAATTTACCATTCGGTCAGATCTGATACTCTAGAGGGCACTTCCTTTTTAAACAAGGGTCTTAATGGAATGCTGTCCTTGTAAATCCTCGGAATGCAGTCCAGATGTGGAAGCTGGCTGTAATGTTGTACTCGCTATCGGTATGTTGCAGGTGGGATAAGGTCCGTATAGTTACTGGTGGTCTATTGCAGCTTTTGTTTCTTGTTGACCGACGGATTTACGTCATTAGCTTTTAGATTTCGTATTTCTTTATATAAACTGATAATAAAATTTAAAATCTGATTGTTGAAACAAATATCAAAAGACAATTAAAAGTTTTTAACAGGCATGACAGGAAAACAATGAACACATGTCTAAAGAAATAGCCAAACCACTGTAGTGGAATTGGGACATCAATGGATAGTCACATTCAATGCTGCCAAGACCAAACTGGTTTCCTTCAATAAGTACAAGAAACTTGCTCTGCCACCAATAGCAATGACCAGTAACTCCCTGTCTGAGGGGACATCTTTCAAACTGCTTGACCTAACGTTCACAGGAAAGATGAGCTGGAACAATTATATTGAAAACATTGCAAATGCCGCTGCAAAAAAGGTGGGCTCTCTCTACCGTGCTAGAAACCTACTGACACCTGAATGTATCCTGTATCTCTATAAGGCCACTATTCGCCCATGTATGGAGTATTGTTGTCATATCTGGGCTGGTGCGTCTACTACTAGTCTCTCGCTCGTTGACACGGTTAAAAAGGTCGCTAACCTGGAAGGCCCTGAACTTGCATCTAAGCTTCAGCCCCTGTCACATCGATGAAACGTTGTATCCCTCTGATTGTTCTACAAGTATTTTAATGGCGAATGCTCTGACGAACTGCAATCACTTTTGCCCCCATGACGCAGGCACCCTCGATAAACCCGACAGATAGCTAAATCTTACCCTCACACAGTAGAGCACCTAGATGTAAAATATATTTCTACTCCAGTAGTTTCTTCCCCATAACCGCTAGACTCTGGAATTCCCTTCCAGGATCCTGCTTCCCTAACTGTACTGACATGCAGAAGTTCAAGTGCAACGTGAACCGATATTTGCTGCCCAAATCCCTACATAGTGACCCAGTAGTTGCTGACCATGATAGTAGCCCCATACACCTGAGTGGCAATGTGCCTTGTTTGGGGTGAATATATAATAATAAACAAAAAGTTCTGAAAAGCTGGTACTCGCAAATGGTGATCATAAATGTGCACTCATTGTTATATGTGGATTGTTTCGAAAATATATCATGGTAATATTTATAGAATAAACATTTAGTACAGAAGATAAAACGTTGTAGACCGACTACCTCTCGCCTGGTATTATTAAAAAGAGAGCCATTTTGTTCTGCGCAATGTATTTTCTACTACAATGATCTATACATTTATACTTACTTCCTTGTTTTCTGAGTCGTAACTCATATCTCTCTCGCTAGCTTTATATTTACGAACCACTGGCGTAACTGTGTTCACATCAACGACATTTTCCGTTAAGGACTGTTTAGTTTTTCTGCATAGAGGATCCACATCCTAATATATTACACCAAAACTAAAACAATTAACTAGATGAAACGATTATGTTATTAAGTTCAGGCTTTTTAATCTAACTTGCAAGAGATTCTGATCTATTAATAAAATCCCATGTATTACATTTGGAATGTCCGTTGTATATTGCTATATATGTATCAGACATTTGTAGATAATAGTTTTTAAATATCTAATTAAAACTACTTAATACGTAATAAGGGTCTGCATAATATCACATAAGTTACAACTTAGGCGAACTGGAAATTAATTAATTCCATGATAGATAAGTACGGGATTCTTTAACTTTATAGAAACCCGGACAATCATAGACCGATTAGTAAATAAATATATCATTAGGTAACGGGTTTAAATATAAAAATGCCCAATCATAACAACAATGTTATTTATAATACTATGAAAATACTTTCAAGGTTGTTTCGATTATATTTATAAGAAATAATTTTACCAAAAATATGTATTTGAAGAGGTCACGTATAAAAATGAAGTTTATATTCAGGTATGCATGTAAGTACTCTGTTATTGTTGACTTTCTACCTATCCTGGAAATCGTTAGAAAGGTCAGGTAATTCTAACTGAAAAAGACACCTCTGTTCTCGAGCAATCAAAACTCATGGTATACTGTTTTGATATATCGGAGAAAATAACTTCTAAGTGTAGTAGAGAATAGTTTACCTAAGACAAAATTAAAATATCATTTAACGTTAACACCGGTTGATAGATTCAACATCGGAAAGACGAGTAATCCCCTGCATCATTAGTAAGTACTTAATTTCTTCGGCTACCCTTAACCGCGACAAATACTGTTGAAATTTAAATATTTGTTTTTAATTCTTTTAAAAAATCTCTCAGAGTGATCTAAAAATTATATATATATATATATATATATATATATATATATATATATATATATATATATATATATATGACGAATAATAGAAACCTTCTATCATATCTTGAAGTGGCACAGTATGTAACGAAAGATATCGGAGATGAACCGCTGTTCAACTCATGCTTACCCCTGAGGAGAATTATGACACCAGGATCATTTTCAGCCCTCTCAAAATGCAAATTCGAACGGTTACACGCTTGAGGGCACAGCTAAAACAATATTTCAGCCACTATTATGGTGTTTGGTTTGGCTTCAAGTGAGGGGCAAAACATTCTACAACAAAACTTGGAAATCTCTTTGAAAGTAAACACCAAGTACACCATGATATGCTGAAGGTTTTGTTGATTGAGTTTTGAACCAATTTCTCCCCGCCCCGCTGTGGCAATTTTACTTTCTTTAAAACGCCGTCTCCGCATATTGAAATCGTTCCATATAATCATTTTTTTCCTTAATTCTTAGCACATGCAGATTCCACTTAGTTTTTTTTAATGTTGCCAATAGTATTGTTTTCTTGAATTGTACATAGTCTAGTATAATTTCCTGATTCATTGAGGGATACAAAATTTATATAATAAACTCATGAAAGGAGGACGAAAAAATGATTATATTTATGTTTAAAAGTCAGCGTTTAAAATAAAGTTAACGAGGTGAAGGGAATGAAAATAAGGATGAATTACAGGAGTGTCAGCTGACCGCTTTCGCCCTAGCTTTATCAACGCCGTATCGAGAGATTTGAGAGAAAAGAAAAGCACGAATGGGAATCGAAATTATGTCCGACTGAAAATAACGTTGTGTTACGTTATGTATGGCGGAAAAAAACATTGCGATAAATATATGGAAATACAGTAAGGTTATATTACTTGAAGATCCTAGGGACTAATCAAACTCAAACTCAAGAGGCATTTCTTCTGCTTACAGGGAGGAGGAATTCTCAAACAAACGTGATCAGTCTGCAAGATCTTCAAATTAAATAATCAGTGAGCACGACTCAGGATTGGAAAATAATTCGTGCTAAATTTCGCTGCACAAGATGGTTTTTTTTAAAAGGTGGCCAGTAATTGAAAACCAGAATGTATTGTCAATTACGTATGTTGTTTAGTGTGCCCCATTTATGATTTTGTTAGGTACGTGTTGCTGGAGACTTCTATCCAATATTAATGTTGTTTAACCCACATAGTTGGCACTGCAACTACATTCAAAATTGTAAATTACATTATTATTATAATGGGGGGAAGGACATCTTTTGGAGATAATGTCAATAACATTCTGGCAGAGAACACACCCCATATATTAGAATAATATAACAGTTTTACATTGTTGAACTGATTTTCTCTGCAAATATCTCACTTACTGTCCCCAACCAAGGTAAATGCAAATATACTGGACATTTATTAAGCGTTTAAATTTTAGCTACAAAGGACTCTGATATTAAGCCTTTGTATAACTGATTGAATGACATCAAAAGGTGCCAATTTTGGAGAGAATATCAATAATTATTTTTAATTCCTCATACAATTTTGATTTTTAGCACACCCTAAGGGCACGATATGTTAGAGTCCAAATTAAATTCATCTTACGTTTTCGGGGGCACAAGGAACCCCAGCGTATATACAGTCCCATAAATGTAGGTTTACTCTTTATTGATGTAAGGTAACTGGGTGGTGTTTTTGTTACCAATACATCAAGGAAAGTTATGGAATAATTAGACTCTCCTTCATAAGTATACTGTGACGCGGGATGCACTTATTCAATAAGGAGAAAACAATTTGCCTCTGTTTGCTTATTAAAGAGGGTAAAAGGTGTCGTCCCCATCCATGGTAAACAAAGCAATTGCCTTTCACGGGATCCAACGAAATATCACTATTATCGGACCCAAAACTAAGCCCATCGACAAACCTTCCATTTGCTGATCATTACCTCGTTGAAACTGAATTCAACAGATGTAGTGGCAAATTTTATCAGCTCAACGAATATGCATTCAGAAATCGCGGGAGGCGATATCTGACTACGATATAACAACTCTATACAGATATCTATAGCCACTGAAATCGGGGCACCAGTAAACAGGTTGTTTATGTCGTCAGAAGGCATACATTTATTAACAAACTTAGATTTCTGAATAAAGTCTGCAAAAGAAATTAATCTTTATAACAATATTTACTGTAATATTTATTACCGGTAAAAAATATTAAAGATCCATGTTGCAATTATGTGTTGTGATAACCCTACCATACATAAAATGGTCCTTAAGAGAATAACTTGTTTATAGGTTTTCCGTAGACCATACAATCTAGGACAGATCCATACTGAGGGCCTAATCTCATAATCTATGCCCGATGGAATTACACCACTCTTTAACCATTTGACTCATTTATTTGAAATTTGGAGTCTAAAAAGTTTGTATCATCATGAGTTGCGACAGGTTTATCCGTGTCGGTGCATATAGTAGACATTTTGTCGACATAATAATAATAAATATTCAGACGATACCAGTTTGTAGGTTCACTTGCCCCTTAAGGACTATGATCGCTCTAAATGAGAACAATTGTCAGCTCAAAACATGCAATACAATCTGAATAGTTTGTTTTGTAAGTTGTTTTACCATAAGTAGACACCTACATACCTCCCATTGAAAATATACAAATATATGTAGTTTAATACATTTACTGTCCTTCATCATATTTTGGTGTCTTGCAGTTAAAAATTGAATTGGATATATATATATATATATATATATATATATATATATATATATATATATATATATATATATATATATATATATATGCGTGTGTGCATTTGTGTATGAGTCTGTGGGCCTGAGTGTGTCTATGTCTGTGTATGTGTGTATGTCGTCTACCGCATTCGCAAAAAAAGTGTAAAAAGCTCGTAGCTTCGCTCTTTAAATGAACACTTTATGCTGGATTCAAACCATTAGATAATTTATTTACTGCGTGCTAGAGCTAAGACATAATAATGCTTAGTGCTTATGACCACGCAACCCAAGGTCAAACTCTACAGGGCATTCAGTCACTAGCAGATCCATGCAATGCAACCTACGAACGTTTTTCGATGGAGCTCAATGAGGAAAAAAATGAATACTGGTCCAACCTTCTGCTTCCTATTACCAACACTATTTTAAATGGTCAATCACTAGCGGAAGTTGACCAGTTTCATTACCTAGTCAGAATCATAACATCTACTCCCATATGTAAGAAAGATATGGAAAACAGGATAAGAGTAGTCCATTCCGCCTTGGTTGCCTCTACAGCCGCATATTTAACAAGCAGGCACTACAATTGGTCACTATAATACTGGTATCTTAGGTAGTATTACTGTCTGAATTTGTTTATGCTTGGGAAACGTGTAGCTTTCATAGAAGCGATACTAAAGATCTGAAAGTCTTCCGGCAACACAATCTGTGGAAAATGTTGCATATCACCAGGGAGAGCCAGATCACTAACTTGAAAGTATTAGACAGGATTTTAATGACGAGCGATAAGGAAACCATGATTCACATATCACCTCATTTGGGTAGGCTGCATTAGTCGAGAGGATCCTTCCAGGCTGTCAAACAAATACTGTACCCCGATCTCGCTACTGTGCTCAACCACACTATGAAGACCAATTACAGCGCACTCTAGTTGTTAACATCGCACCTTTCTTCAAGGAACATGCTTCCCTGGTCGGAGAAAATGGGGGACACTTGTACACAAATGTGCCATGCACTTTGTGAAAAAAGACAATATAAAAAGGCTAGGAAAGAAAGACAGAGAGAGAGAGCGAGAATAATCATGTCTCTTGAATAATCTCCTTGCAACTAATATTTATACCACCGGTTAAGCTTGCACGCAAAGTAAAATATAGACATTCCTGAAGTTAAGGTACAGATGATCAACCCGATACTTGGACACGGGTAATACCAACGACGATACCTCGTCTACCGCAGTCGTAAAAAAAATCCCGAACAGTTCGTATTTTTAGTCCCTACTGAAAACCTTCTCCTGATTTCAAAATATTAGTTAATATGTTTACTATACAATACATTTTAAAAATAAATATATCACACTTTCCCTATCAGACAATATATTTTCCAGGATTTTACCGTTTTTACTTTTATATGATATGTTTTGGGATGTATTATGAATATGTTTATGTGCTTATACTTGTTATCTGTTTTACTTTTTAAGAATAAAATATAAGGTCTTAAGAAAGGGAAACATATCTATAGAGTCCATATTCATATAATATATATAATTTATTTGAGATACATTAATATGTATTATGATGACGCTTTAAAACAAAATTGGTAATATTGTTATATTTTCTAAGTATTTTAAAAATGTAATGTATCCACTATTGCTTATTCTTTTTTCGATTATAACAGTATATTTTAGGGTAACAAATAGTAATATATTTATTAATTAAATTATCTTGTTTTGAAGACTATGACAATGCAGTCTTGTAGTGAACCATCTAGCACATATGTTCAGCTATTTATAAATATGAGAAGATTAGAAGATATTTTTATGATAACATAATATGCGTAAGCAAAATCGAAATTTTATGTAACTGCCTGAAACCAAAGAAAAAATGACAGATGCCGGAAAGCAGAAGTAAAAGTTTCGCAGACAGAGGCGTTAACTTGCTTATAAAGTATTCAGAAAATTTTAGTCACTATTGCTATTTTTTATTGTTATATATTACTATATATATTATAAACAATAATTTTATTATCATTAGACATTTCGCACTTACTTGTCTAATATTTATACATACTATGCATAAAGTTGTTGTAAGTTTCAACTCTAATAGTAACATAACTTCAACATTTTCATCGAACACCGCAACGGGTTTACTATTAGAGTGTACTCGTTTCAGTACTGAAACATGTCAAAAACACACTCTCATTCATTTAAATGTTGTCAACATGAAAATCCATAAAAAACTACAAATAATATCATCACTCTACTCATATTCATTTATCACACAATAAAATGTAATAACACCCACATTAAATGAGTAATACTGGACGTAAATCAATAAATATGCTCATAATTTTTAAGCATTTCCCTTGGGAACCCCGCATTATTAGAATCTTATAATACACTGGTTTATTTGAATCGAGATACATGTCGTTTACGAACTTTGATAACTCCGTGGGATACCATGAATTCGATATACGTTATCTAATGTGTATACTATACGGATCTTCCGTTTTCAACAATTAACTATAAGAGATGTGTATGCTTATTTAACATAACTATATGTATTTTAACAATATTATTCTAACGTATACTAATTTTAATGGCCATGAGAAAATATGGTATTTCCATGATTCCTTTTAGAAATCTACCTCATCTAAAACGCCCGCTTTTGAAAGGTATTTTAAAAAACTGCCGCCATTAACCTATATCTGTATTGTTGTCTGCTCACTCTTCCAGACTCCACATTTTCATTATTTTTTCTATTCGGAAAAATATTAAAGCGCTTACTTTGGGATTGAAGTTACACTAACTTTCGTATAATAATTTGAGGATAATAACAAAAAATCCTTAAAGGGAATCTCAATGTAATGACAGAGCATATATAAAGTCAATGACAAATGTCTATATTATAAATTTCTTGATGCTGAATATTTTACAGTTCATTCCTTTAATTTCGTTGACACTTACGATTCTTGACAATAACTATCTCGTAGCGCAAACTCATTCATTTAATTAGTATACATCAATCAATCAATCCATTTTACCCGACAGATATTGTAAGAAGTAGCGACTTACAATACACCAAAGTATAATAAATGATTCTTAGTCATGAATACAACATCGACAAATAAGGAGAGCAGTTGCAATTACCCTGTTTTGCAGCTTATATAACGTTATTTTTGACTTCCAAATAAATGACCGTATTTGTGTGTATATAAATCTCTTTTAATTAGTTGAAATACGTAACATGATATAATTTATGCGTTGACCCAAATGAATAAAGCAAATGTGATGGTTGTAAGAATAGAGTTAAAATAGTTGAAAGTAGAAATATATCTATAATAGGTAATGCGTTTACGTTAACCTCTACTTAAGGTTTTATTTAATGTAAGCTATTATTTACTAAATAAATAATTACGTACATCGACCAAAGGATAAGACCTCCTATTTTCATAACTTTAGAATTATAGAGTTAATTGGTTACAAATACGTGAGTCTTGACAAAGAAACAGCCGACTTGTGTCTGTCTTGTTTATGATATGTTGGTAAATGTTTGTCTGCAAGTTAAACGCGAGATTCGACCTTCATAGTCAGCAGAGCACGGGAAACTGGTTTAATAAATGTCATTGCTTTGTGCTATGTAAGACAAACTATCTTTCGTGACCTGACGGATTGCATATTTTACACAAAAACAAAGAAAAAAAATAACACAACTAATGCGAAACAACCTTATACAGATCAAATGCCCCGTTTTTCCTAAACGCTGGCAAGAATTCCTAATGCAATAGGTTTTTAAATAAACAGAGCACTGGAGTATAAGTAATTTAATGATTGAAATTATCTGATTAAAAATTACGAATAAAAAAGCATTTGAGAGTTTCTACCCTAATAACTGAATAAGACCTATATTTTGAAATAGGCAAAAATTAGCAGCAACAAAAATCTAACCGTATAATGACCTACAAGTCTCGGTTTACTATAAACAGTAGTAAGAAAATTACTCTTACCACCTACAATTAAAACATCTAGTAGGGCAAGCAATTGTGATTTGCTTCCTTTATAGAAAATGATAACGCAGTTTGGAGAGCATTGTTGTTGCTGAAAAAAATGTATGATTTACTCTTAAAAGCAAACGCTGCAAAAGTGACAGCGACGAATCTGAAATATATTTAGAGCTTCAACATATAACTAAAACGCACTGACACATGGGCACCCAAAAAATATCCGCAATGCAGAGCACGAGGGATTCCTACCTTAACCTAGCTGATATGACTGTACAAAATTTACCGAGCCTTATGCTAATGATTTAATACAGATCGCACTGAGTTCGCCAAATATATCCCTGGGGAAAGTTCGAGTACTTCTATTGCGATTATTAAGTGAGTCGGCACAAATATATAATAATCTAGTAGCGGGGCATGGATAAATAGGCGGGAAACGTCCAATAAACATATGAAGTGGTTTGCAGCACAAGGTAGTAAATATATAACAAATATGAATAAATCGGGATGACAATATGTAGTTTATAGTGCATAAACTGGTTCTGTAATAAAGTATAGTCACTGGGATATTATATTTATGACTCGTATATCCATGTGTATTTGAGCTTTCGAGATAATTTACTTCGTATGTGTATTTCTGTGATATAACGAATTAACTGCGGATGATTTTTTGGCAAAAGGGGTCCCCTAGAGTTCTTTCATTTATTATTTCGAGGCTCTGTATATGTTTTCCCTGTAAATATTTATATATATATATATATATATATATATATATATATATATATATATATAATTATTATTATTAGTCTTAGTTATTATTGTATAAATTATCTATTATTAACATTGATCGTTTTTTATCGTCGTAAACTGTATACTACTTCTATTTCGGCATTGGTTGTCTTTCAACATATGTTCTGCTTTTTAGAGTCTTTGCTTATCCACCGTTCCTTTCTGTCTATAAGTTTACTTCCTCTCCTAATGGAGATGTTTTCTTTTTCCTTCGAGATATGGTAAGCTGTACTCGATTTTTCAACCTCTCCAGGTAATGCAGCTTATTGACGGTCTTGTCTAGAACTATATGTGCAGGGCTCTCTCACCATTTTACATATTTCCACATTTACTTGGGGCCTCATATAGAAAGTTTTTAGTCATGATTATTTCTGTAGGAGGCTTGATGTTCACAAGCTGTTTCCAAAGGATTGAATCGATCCTGAATATGTCTCCTTATGTTGGGCATAGAAATGTGGTGCGTGGCTGAGTAGTGCCCTATTGTATCTGGTTTAGATTTTTCGGAGTTAATATCATTCTCTCTGGATAGTTGTTTCATGGACTTTATATGCTTCAGACTAAATATGCAACATAGTATAAGCTACGTGCATTTTCTCCACCGAACTCCCTCATCCGAGAACTGTACCCTAATAAACAAAATCCCTGACAGCATATATATATATATATATATATATATATATATATATATATATATATATATATATATATATATATATATACCACTCTCCCTCGATACTAGTGCACAAGTACATGTATTTGGTGACTTAAATGTGCACCACAGAAACTGGTCTCGATTCTCCAATTACACAGATGTAGTTGGTACCACAACACATAGTTTCTGTATATCCCATTCCCAATCTCAGATGGTTACATTCCCGAGACGTTTCTCAGACGAGCAAGACCAACATGTCCCAATGCCAGATCTATTTCTTACAACAGTTTTAGATGATTGTAAAACAACCCTCTCAGGAATGCTGATCACGCGATAATATTGGTACAACACATCATAAAATCTCGCCATAAAACTGAAGACCCACTACTCAAACCGACGAGGTATTACAAAAAGACTGAGTATGGCACAATCAGGGATCTCATCAGAGATTCCCCATGGCAAAACATATTTTTTCTCCCAGCTGAACAGTGTGCAAATGAGGCCAGTGAATGGTTTAAAACTGCGATTGAGACATATGTTTTCACAAAGACATTCTATAGCAAGACCCACTCACCTCAATAGTTTACTTTTGCTTGTGCAGCTGCCATTGCTCAAAGGCAGCACGCGATCCGCAGATTCAACCAACATAAGTCAAGTTCAAACAGATAGAAGTATACAGAAGCCAGAGATAATTGTAAGAGAGCAATAGCGACAGCGAAGACAGATTACACTGAAACCAACAGAAATTAGGAACCCGTGATGTTTGGAAAATCTACAACAGTGTAGTAAATAATGGGCAGTCAGTGATTCCCCCACTATCAAACTAACATGGGGTCGCTTGCATGGCAACCAAAAAGGATAATCTGATTGCCAGTCGGTTTGCCTAAAACTTCACACTGGACCCTTCACACCACTCCCTCCCCAACCTTTCTTTGTGGACGGACGCAATACTAGTCGATTTTAAAATCACCCCTTCCCAGGTGCATGGTATAATAAAAATCTAAACACCTCAAAAGTAGGTTGACCAGACCTCATCCCGGCTGTGCTAATAAAAACATGTTACACTGAGTTTGCTCCAGTTTTCTCCAAACTTTACAACAACCACCTTAAGGAATGTGGCTGTGCCGACTGCTGGAAAAACCGCTTCTGTGGTACAAGTCTTCAAGAATTATGGTGAAAGAACTAACCCACTAAATTATCGCCCCATTTGCCTCCTCCAACTTTTCACCAAAATATTTGAGTCCTTAGTTAATCAGGCCCTTATCAAACACGTAACGGCTACTAAACACCTGGCCAACAAACCATATCGATTCAGGCAAGTCCGCCCAACAGCGAATATCTTAACTGTAGCCTATGAAGTTATATACCGTTCAGTGGACAAAACAGGGGAGGATGGGGTGGTAGCCCTTGATATATCTAAGGCTTTTGACAGGGTGTGGTACGATTGTCTTCTAAGGAAAATCAGATAATATGTTCTCACTCGAAGAATACATAATGTAATTAAATCCTTCTTAAGTAAGAGAAAAATCCAAGTTGTCCCCGACGGTTGTACATACAAATATTATGATATAAATTCGGGAGTACCCCAGGGGTCAATCCTTGGACCTTTATTATTCCTGATATTCATAAATGACTTCCCTGATAAAATTGTTTCGGACATGGGTATATTTGCCGATAACCCAACCTGCTATAACAGGCCTGAGGGGAAAACAAATGTACACATATCTAAGAAAATGGCAGAAACACCAGAGGATTACCTCCAATCTTTAGCGAAACGGGGACAAAAATGGATGGTCACATTCAATGCTGCCAAGACTAAGCTTGTGTCCTTCAATTACATCAATACCCCTCTTCTACCACCAATAACAATGCCGAAACACACACGGTATGAAAGTACTCCTTTTAAACTCCTCGGCCTAACGTTTACAGGGAACATGAACTTGAATATATACATTGAGAGCATTGCCAAGCCTGCTGAAAAGAAAGTGAGCTCTCTCTACCGTGACAGAAAATTACTTTCGCCTTAAAGTACCCTGTAGATCTATCAGGCCACAATTCGCCCATGCATGTAATACTGCTGTTACATTTGGGCTGGTGCATCTGCCGCTTGTCTCTCACTCCTGAACAGGATTCAAAACAGCGTTGTAAACCTGATAGGTCCTGGACAGTCATCTAGGTTTCAGCCTCTATTCCATCGACAAAATGTTGCATCCCTCAGCCTGTTCTACAAATACTTTAACTGCAATCACTTGTGCCTCCTCGACGTGACTACCCCCGACTAACCCCACAAGCAAATAATTTCCACCCCTTTGCAGTAGAGATCCCTAGGTTTAAGAACACATTTTGCTCAAATAGTTTCTCCCTCAGAACTGCAAGTCTTTGGAACTTTCTTCCGGGACACAGCTTTCTCAACTGTACTGATATGCAGAAGTTCAAGTGTAATGTGACCATCTTTCTACTCATATCCCTTCATAATGCCCCCGCAAATTATTTCCCCGATAGCAGCCCCCTACGTCAATGTGGTCCTTGCACTGTTTGGGCGAAAGATTGAATCTTAAAAAGTCCAGTGAAAGTTTGCTTTTGGTATAATGATGACAACAACCTCTAACAGTGGCGTGTAATCCCCAAATCTGTGAATTATTACTTGTTAAGTCATTTTTCCATTGTAAACTGTATAGCTGTGTAGATAGAGTTCACATAATGTAATAATGTTGTAAGATCGTCCTGGTACAGGGGAAGTGTGTGAGTGTGTTATCCACATATCGTAACCACATTGCTGATATTAATGTTAGTGATAACAGCGCTATTTCCTCAACGTATTCCATGTAATATCACCCACCATTGAGGACGATTGTTATTCCATTGACAGATCTTTTTCCTGCCTTTATGTAGGAGATTCCATCATGAAGAATGTAGTTGCTACCCAGAAGGCCAACCTATTGTTTTATTGTAAATTGGGATGCTAGTGGGTTCCTTCAGTGAGTTATCGCGAGACAAGCTGAGTTTAATCAGTGGTTACTTTCGTGAACATACTCATTATATCTACACTCATTATTTAATTGGAATGTATTAAAATATTGTTTATTTTTTTCCAAAATATGAGCTGGATCCTAGGCGTATGGTCGAGATTTAGTGTTAAATGGGGGGATTACATCAACGAGGATACGGCTGAATAGATGGCAAGTTTTAATGCAAATGACGAGTATCGTGGTTCAACTGCGTCCGATAAAATAATAAATATGCATGCATATATCTATTCAAGGAACCTACTGTTAAATTATACTTCTGAATTTTCTGCTATTCAAGTTAGAAACTTTGTATAAAGCAATGTGACAGAAGGATTTAATAAGTGCTCTAATGGACAATCGTACTGTCACTTCTTTAATCGGATTGTTCTCTTACCGATAGTGGATTTTCGCTACTTATCAGAAACATTCTTCGGCCGAACCTATCTCCTAGTAATAAAATAAGGGACGAACTTAGACACACCACACGGGCAATATATATATATATATATATATATATATATATATATATATATATATATATATATATATATATATATATATATATATATAGACTAGTATTTCAGACCGGTGTTACCCGGGGGTTTGGAGGTGCATATTGAGCAAAAAAAAAGTGGTAGAAGGAAGGCAGGCTTCAACTCGTACCATGAAAGAGGAGTAGAATGAGAAAAAAAACGGGACACCTTTGCTGTTACGACCGCCGCCAAACCGAAAGTGACGTAGGGTAAAATTAAGGCTATACCATCGAAAAGAGGGGAGTTCTTTGGACAATATCGGCGAAAAGAAGCCACACCTCCCTGAAGGTGAAAAAATTAATGTTTTAGCCAATTTTTCGATATTTATCGTCTGAGATGTTGTGCATAAAAAACGATACAGTTCTTGTAAAAATTCATCGCTTCTATCGAAGGTTTTACGCAAAAATGTAAACATACACACATATATTTATATATTGGTATCTCAATTTTATCGACACAAGCCGATTAAAAAGCGTGCCCTATCACTGAATACACTTTATGTCAAATTTCAAATGTTTAGATCACAAATTGTCTAAGTAATTTCCGCAACAGTCATTATCTTTTTTAAATTTGCCGCCTATTATAAAATCTAAACGTTTATTTTCTTCGATTCTAATCAACTTATTAAGTTTTATCCATGTCCATGGAACGTATATCTAAAATTTCAAGTGTTTTGTCCCAACATTGGCGGAGGAGTTTGGTAATGTTCTCAAAGGTAAACCCGTTATATTTCGACTCATTAATTGCCAAATATTCGGCCAAAAAACGATTAAAAAGACTTTCCCTAATCCCAGCACCGTGTATATAAAATTTCACGTCTGCAGACTGAAAATCGACAGAGATATTGTGTAGGGAAATTTACACAGAAAGGCAGACGCACGGATAGACGGACCCAGATACGTTCACTTCTTTTACAGGTGTATATATATATATATATATATATATATATATATATATATATATATATATATATATATACATGTGTGTATACACATATATATATATAGATGTATATATATATATATATATATATGTATATATATATATATATATATATATATATTGTAAATAAGTGACAAAATACCATATTCCAACGTGCATGATGTTGACCATGTAATAATCCATTCCTTTAAATTATTTGACATTTACAATTCATGATAGTATGTGGTTCGTAGCGCAAAACAATCACCTAAGTATTATATCAATTAGTGAATCTATTTGCCCCTTTTACTCATCAGAAGAAATGGAAACAATAAATACGTCAAAGGAAAAATGTGAGTTTTTCATGATGAAAATCATACAAATTTAATTTAGGGATGATAAAAACCTACACTATTTTTTGTGACAGACAATCTACAAGTTTAAGCTTGTGTATATATCTCCAAAATAATAGGAACCGATTTCCCTGTAAACAAAAATACACAATGTTCAACGAGCGAGACCAGAAATGAAATAAATCTCCTCTAGCTCACAAGATTGGAACGATGATGACTTTCAACACGGATGCTTCAACTTTATACCTTTCTTTCACTGTTCCGTGTCTGTGTTTACAACCCTCATACAGCCCACAAGATCGGCTCGATCACGACCAAATCTTGCATGATAATAGTTTTCCCACGTACGTTCAATATTTTCTAAATTTGTTCCAAAGACCACGGTCATTACGTATGACATATGTTCTCCACACAGAACACTACTGGATCAATCCTGACCAAACCTACCATTATGGTGCTCCGCATTTGGAGTTGGTATATATATATATATATATATATATATATATATATATATATATATATATATATATATATATATATTACCTTTCCACAGTTTGACACAGCATGGAATTATAATAGCTATTCACTTCGAGATGGTGCACACTATTTTTCAAATTTAAATCCAAGTTCAAGGACATAGCATCTGTATATTTACTCTACTATATTCCACACTATTGGATCAATCATAACCAAACCTTACATTTATTTTGGTCTCTGAACTAGGGGCACATAGTTTTAGGTAAATGACACAAGTTAATGTGATATTTGTTATGGCGCTTTATAAACTTTCTCAAGAAAAAACAGTAATCACCGAGTTGGAATCCGTCACTTTCCAGACTACCGCTTCCATTGCACCGGAAAACTGCTTTGTGCATTTAATTCATCATCTCAATTTATTAAACACATGTTTAGCACTGTAATTTTTATAAGTGTTTCCATTGTTAAATTCATGAGTATTAGTGTAAACTTAGATATAATATATTTGCCTTGAAAATTATAGTTGGATTTCAGTCACTTCCGTATGTAGGTTTAATAATTAAACCCCTCATCTTATAATTATTTTTTCAACATCCACTTACTGCAAATTTTCTCGGGAAGCGGGATACTGGAATGTACAACAAAGTCTAATATAAAACACGCATATTTTGTTGGTATATATATATATATGTATATATATATTTATATATATATATGTATATATATATATATATATTTATATATATATATATATATATTTATATATATATATATATATATATATATATATATATATATATATATAATGTGTGTGTGTTTTGCATATACCTTTGACCGGGATAGTAACCGTACATGTATCTATGGTCTATCTCTGCATTCCATGATAAAAACGGGTGTGTCCTCTGTAGTATCAGATCTGACCGAATTGTCAATTATAAGCATATACCAATTAATTTAATCAAAACAATTCCAACAAGACCTAACAGCCAGCCATAGTTCTCCCCAAAATATGCTAAAGCCATCGCGCATAGAAATCCCTTTTTCTATTGCTACCATAACAATAGATGCACTGAGACTAAAGCTGCTTTCCGGACTGCCAGCAACCACAGTAAAAAGTAATAAAAATGCAAGAGAGCTATATGCTCAGTCCATATAATCCAAAGTAGCTGAGCAGCGCCTGGTTCCAACCAGTTTCATCAAATAGCAAACAAGATCTTTAACAGAACGTGCTTTCTATCGCAACCATTATAAATGACCTCTGGTAGTATCGTCAGTAACAGAGAAGGCCTCACTATTTGCCAAGAAAGTTGCAGCTTATTCTACCCAATGCGAGGAAGGCCATCAACTCAAAGTATTTCCTCCTATAACAGACAAATATATGTGTGTGATGTCGCCAAGCTAATCGAGCAGTTTGAGTTCAGTAAAGCAACTGGTCCTGACGGCATTCCAATTATAGTGTTGAAAAAGCTTCAACCGGAACTTGCCCCCATACTCACAAAACTGTTGAAGCGTTTTCTTAAGGAGAAGTGCTTTTCAACACCATGGGAAGCCTCATCTGTAGGCCCAGGTTATAAGTCATCTCCTCCTCAGTACATACCAATTAATCTCTTGTGTAATGAGTATGTTGCTAGAATCCATATTAAATAAAGAAGTAGTTAACCACCTCAGCAGAAAGACCTAAGTAGCATGTTATGCGGTTTTCGTCCTGTCAGATCTTAATCAGATATGCTAACGGTCATATATCATAGGAATAATAATGTCTCGACAAGAGTGCCTTTCAAGCGCAATTGCTCTTGGCATATCCAAGGTATTCGATAAGGTAGGGCATAAATACCTACTCCACAAGATTTCCACCTACGGTATAACTGGAAATGTTTTCTCTATTAGTAAATAGTTCTTCTCTGATAGGTTCATAAGCGTAGCGGTTGATGTGTAGAAATCAGAGACCCACAGTACTAGTGCTGGAGTACCTCAGTGGTCCCTCCTGGGGCCAACTCTCTTCCTGATCTACATCAATTATCTCCCAAAACCCATACTTAAATCATTCGTTAACATCTATGCTGAGGACAGGACCATCTATGGCAACACATCAAAGGCCGTAAATGAGAAAGTTTTCTCTGATTTTGTCTCCTCTGATCTTGAGCGAATGGTTAGTGGAGGAAGAGGTGGTTGTTTACTTATAATGCATCTAAAACCTATCTTTACATCATCAACACTCCGATCCACATATGACATCAATTTAAATTGATGGCTCTCGTCTAGGGGAGGATTCATATTTTGACACGCTTCTTGGGTTGACCTTTACTCCTGATCTGAAACGGAATACGTACATCAATTCTGTTGCAAAGTTCGCTTGAAAAATAGTGGGATCCTTCTACCACTCCAGAATATATCGCACTGCTGATGCAATTCCCTATCTATATAAAAGTCAAGTACGCCTAAGGATGGAGTACTGCTTCCACACATTGCCAGGGGCTGCTAAAATCACCTATCCTGCCTTTACAGAGAAAATAGATTTCCTGTCTTAGTGGGGGATGCCCTTTTCTCTTCCCTGCAACCTCTCTCCCACAGAAGAGACGTTGCGAGTCTGTCTGTACTTTTTCGTTATTTCCATCGCAAGTGCCTGTCAGAGCTCCGATCTCTGGTTCCCCCTTTTCCAATCTTTCGCGAAAAAAAAAAGAGTCTAGCTTAAACCACTGCCAATATTTTTCCTCATTTTTATCTGTGCGTAAATCAAAACGTACATTCCATGAACAAATCTTCTTTATTAGAAGTGCACGACTGTGGAACTCTCTTCCGTTTGCCTGTTTCCCACCTGACTACAACTTGGATGTCTCAAAGTCCAACATAAACAAATTCCTGATAAACCGCCGCATTAAGCAAGACACTTTATCAAACCTCCATTACTAACGATCATTATGACATTATCCCATTACTACTGTACACACAATAATCCTTATCCACGAGTTGCTTCCAGGTCTTGATAAGTGGTGGATTCGATGTAAAATAAAACAAAAGTAAAGGAATTATCTTTGTGCGAAAGGGCAAGACCAAAAGTGTTTTCTGTTCGGATACAGTCTATCATAAAGCGCTGTATTTCGCGGGAAAATACTTTGGAAAATATGGTTTGCATCGATATTAAATGGTACTTTTTTACCGTGAATGGAATTAATAATAAGAAAAATAGAATAAAATAGATTGGTCTTTCTAAAATTGAACAAGAGCTCAGTCGGTCTGTAGTTGAATGTCTTATCACTAAGATAAATCGCGAAATTATATATATATTATAAGTCTTTTTTATTAAGAGGTGATTTGCTGAAATTTCATTATCTTCAATGCCCGTGTAATATTATATATATATATATATATATATATATATATATATATATATATATATATTTGCTTGTAAAAATTATGTCATTCAATCTATAAATCAGAAAAATGCATTTTTTTTTCAGATATTATTTTCTTAATTTATCGGATCAGTTAATTTACAGAATATATCTAAGAACAATGTAAGGAATATCAATTAGATTTGTGTGAAATTTGCAAAAGATAACTTGAACTTTTTTCGAAACTTCCGAGGCCAAAAAATTCAGTACAAATTGTTTTTTATACCATAGTAGAAAAATAAGGATAACACGTCAGAGAATTTTTGGCCAGAAAAGTAGGTTTTATTAGTGTTTCAGGTGCGTTTCTATGTATATTTAAAAATTTAAAAGTAACGCTCTTAAGAGGAAAACGTGATAATGTACTCTGAAGCCTAAATAACTAAAAATGGCCGAAAATAATGCCGAATGACCACGAAAAATTCACGATTAAGCAATACATGGTTCTAAATTGTTAGGGATAATTTAAATCAATGTATGTTGCGTAAAAACTATTACACACTTATACTTGAAATTAGTAAAAAATCGGAAAAGTTTTGTTTATTGAAGGTGACTGCTCCGGTAATAAGAACAACGAAGAAATTACGGTCGACAATAATATTTATTAAGTGGAAAAACTTTAATCTAACTCAGTGAGGAAATGCACACGCATTGCACTTTAGATGCAATTCCATTAGAACTTACTATACAACAAACTTAGGTCGGTGTAGGTAAAATGGGGCAATGAAAGTAAAAGTATGTTCTTCTGTATGCCAGAACGCCTGTTGGAAAAAGACGCAATACCCCAGTGCAAAATAGGCCCATGTTTTCAACGTTTTGACGTAACGAAGAAATATAGTTCGAATATATCCTGTTTAGTTAGAGTTCGAGAGAGAGAGAGAGGAGCGAGTCAGTTTACAAGAGGGCCAGAGAGGAGAAGCCAGAGTTCAGTAAGGCAAATCCATGTCGGAAACGAAACAGGGAGAGTAAGACAAAATGTAGAAATTTTTAACAGGCATCCAATATCCATCATTCTCTGCTGGAAATATATGTATTCCTATTTTTTAAGCATTTTTCTTCGGCCTCTTTTGAACAGAATAATGGGTTTTATATGAAAACCTGGCAAGGTGTTGTCTGTATCCTCTTATAAATAAGGTATCTTCAACGTGTGTTTAAAAGGACTATCCTTAACACATGTTTCTTTTCACAACGTTAACCCGTCTATTAGAAAAAGAAACTACCCAAGTAAGTGGGGCTTCATCATCCGTCCTCTGCAATGCTCACAACTATGCAACAAAGATACGGTAGTTGAATAAATGGAAAGATATGTATCCGAAATCTATAAGGGAATTGTGCTGGTTGAGGATCACTTAGGCTAACGCATTTAAGGTGGAAACATTCCGATGTACTTATTGTAAAATCAAAATCAGTGTAATATCTAAACAAATACAGAGAAGAAATTAAAAGATAAATGATTACAAGACAACAATAAGTGCCGATTATGGATTTTTTTAGTATTGCATTTCGGGTGGAAAAATTATTATGCACTTTCTTTTATGTCAAAATCAGTATAAATTAAAAAAATATGGAAAAGAAATAAATAGAAAGGAATTACAAGAATACCAACCGGTACCTCTGTACATTGATAATCGTTTAAATCAATTATTTAAGGTAATAGTTTATTAGTAAATTAGTATGGATTAATAAATATAAAAGTTATTTAACTTAATTAAATTACTACGAGAAAATATAACACTCTTGTTAAGATGAACGATTATGATAACTAACGCATTTGACGTTAAACATCATTACGTACTTAGTCATCATGCCGAAAATAATATAAATTCTATAAATTTGTACTACGAATGGAAATACATTGATTTTGCTACATCGTATTATGCTTGTTTATATAATAATTTTAAATCACACTTTTTCTACTAACACATTTTTACGTTCTTAAATGTCATGTCGAAATTAGTAGCACTTATTTTTATACATTTTTTTAAGTTATCTTTTCTAGATTCATTATCGACATTGCACATACATTAACTGTTTTATCTATATTTTACTTTAGGTCTATCTCCAAAATTACCTTAAAAATTACGAATTTTAATGTGTTCGACTACGCTGATTAAGCCATTCACTTTTAACTTTAGCGCAGACAAGTATTCATCGAGATATAAAAAAGCATGCATTATGCACTGGATTCTGTTTTCGTCTGATTTGTACGCACGTGCGTTAAGGAAATCTATTTTTCTCCGCCTGAAACTACCACTCCCATTTTTTTGTCTATAGTTTTTAGCGGTTGGTATGCTGCCAACAATTATCAAGAGTAAACATTGGGCAAATACCTTGATACCCCCACGCAAAAAACGGGGGGTATTTAGAAAACTGTTCTTTGCATGTCGAGTTTGGTGTTGTCTATGCCAAAACCTACCCATGACATTAGGAGGTTATTGGTGTCTATGCCTAACCCCGTTCGTTACATCAGAACTTTTGAACTTGGCACCCAACAATCACCGTAGTTTACATTTTTACGAGGGGTGAGCAGGCTTTCACCGGGCAACGCCGGTTTACAGGTAAATGTAGTAAAAAATAATTGCAGAAACATGTAAGGTGCTAGTTTTTATTTTGAATTATTTAAATTTGCACGTTTTCTCCAAACATTATTATGAACATAGTAGTGTAATATCGAAATTATTATTAATTTTCAAATTGATGATAATGTATAAATAGAAAAACACTTACATTGAAAATAAGTTAGTTAATATATATATATATCTTTTTGTCTTACGTATTGAGGTAAAAAGTATAGCCTATTTGCTGATTATGTCTAATTTTGTAAAACAAATCAAGCAAATATAAGATTTAACAAAGAGAAATATTTACAAAATCTCTTACATTTTTGTGTAAATTGTAAATTATTTTAAAAATGCACCTTTATTATCATATTAAAATATAAATAAATTAAAATCTTATGAAAAAATGATGAATAAAATCATTTTAAGAATTAATAGGATCATATATATCTTAGAAATATTTAACTCGATATATTTTTATATGAACACATTATATTTTAATGATATTCTTTCTATAATTAAAACATACAAAATACCAATACATTAAAATAATATATTTTTCTGGGCAACGCTATTTGGTCAGTAGTATATAAAGGTAACTAATCGGAAGTGTATCTGGAAACATTTAATGCCTTATATATATTTTTTAGATTATTTTCAATCATGTAAAAAAGTGAGTCGAAACTATTCTCAAACATAAAAAAATCCCCGTGCAATCCTCGCTCTGTAGTAACTTACTTTGTGCCCCCTCTATTGTTTTATACGTTTATCTATTTGGCCGAGAAACTAGAATGATATCTACACAGCATGTTTGAAATGTCGTATTAAAAATAAAAAAAAAAAACATGTAATATGGCTTGCAGGTGTCCTGACAAATATACACCCTTGTTGCTAATCGATAAGAACGAGCAACAGTGTAATTCTTGGAACCATTAATTCTAACATGGTTTCAAAAAGAACAACTTGGAGGAACATTGTTAAATGAATATAGTGCACGTGCAGCGGTTTCATCTATTATCGTTATTTTGTTGAAGTAAATTTGTGCATTTACATGTAATTGTATTTAAAAGAGAAGTGTAAATTAAACTGTTACAAAGATAGAGATAATTTACGCTATGAGTCAATTTGATAATCGAAGAGTGTCCTCTCTCTGCATATAATCGGCAAAACACTCCAAAAAACTGAACACAATTTGACATAAGGCAGTCTTTAAATACACGATGCCATATACACAAACCTGCTATAAATAAGGTGTTGCTGATATTGTTTCATATTTTCGCTGTCCTTTATTTTCATATTCTCATCATCTGAATGTTCTTATCTGTCATGCATTTCAGTGTCTTTATAAATTGCTATTGTTATTAATGACGTTGTGATTCTGCTAAGAATAACAAGTCTAGTACACACATAAGATATGTAATTCTTTATCAAAACAGTAATTACATCAAGTTTTCGTGATGAATCGATAACTATTTTACAACTACTGTATCCCTTACATCGATATTATTATCATGTTAATAACAGAGACAATTCGTGGACACATACGCTACATCAAAAACTTCACACAAATTAAAAACAGAAACGGCTACAGATGCATGCCACAAATCTCATATCGCATGCATTCATGGAAACTGACAATGTATAACCGTGAAATGGTCTCACCATATATAGAGTCACTATATATAGGCACTACACCAAATAATGAGGGTCAAAATGTATGGGGTACCCAGGCGTTCGACTGCAGAAAAGATTGGGGTCATGGTAGGGCTTATTTCCACACAAAATCAATTGGAGAACGTTGCCGCCAGTGTGAAATCAGTAGTAAGTGGATATTGCGATAACGCAAATGCTTTTGCAAAGGATATTGAAAGTAGTGAAGGATACTGGGGCTCTTCGTAGACTTATAGTCATTCAGACTTTAGGGAATACCACCAGTTGTTCTTAGAGAGAAATATTTGATGGTGGCTTGTGTGACTAGTCTAAATGAGTAAAGGTTATTATTATTATTATTATTATTATTATTATTATTATTATTATTATTATCATTATTATTAATAATAATAATAAGAAGTAGAAGAAGGGGAAGAATAAGTATACTAAGGAATAGAACAACAAGCAGAACAAGAAGAGGAATAGAAAGAAGATAGAACATAAAAATAATAGAGATTTTGAAATATATTTTAACAAAAAAATATGTTAATAATCTTTACATGTGTCTCAATAATACACGGGATGTGCGTACGGGATGCAGACTATACAATAACACGTCGCAATAAAGGTTTATTAAAATGGCAATGAAAACAGTTGCAGTGCTATACTGATAACAGCTCTGACAGAAATGAGATAAGTCAAAAAGTTCTCATAAATACCCCGAAAAGAATAATGCCTTACATAATCAAGTATACTTTTTAAAAAATCTCATATTTAAAATTCAAGATTTATTTATTTAAAATATACTACCTACTGTTATGTGCTGATCTTTTATTCTTATGGTGACATCATGTTTCGGTAGGTTTTTACCATCGGTAGAAATGTACTGTACTTGGACATTACTTAGAAATTCTTTTCATTATATTACAAAAATTATTATATTATCTACTAGCGGGGGTACCCGGCGTTGCCCGAGTGTTTGTTTCCGGGAGGGGGGAGTTTTAAAAAATGTTATGGTAGGTAAGTAAGAAGGATCAAACCCAGAGTCATGAGTAAAAGTAGGAAAATAAAGTGTGAAAAAAAAACATCTGCAACGTTAACAGTTCGGCCACCAAGAAAAGTCCATTCCAGTTGTTTAGGAAAAAAAAAACGACTACAGTAGGTCGGCGCGAACGTGACAATATAATGTGAATTGTCCAGCACGCTAACCACTACGCCACAGAGCACTGCAGCTTTGTTTAGTGATTTTAAATAACTTCACATGAAAGAACTACGAAGCCAAACCGGTGTTCTCTTCTCAAGTGTTCCTTGTGAACGATCCCCAAACGGTGTTAAGTGGTGGAATGGGGAGGAGGAATTTATTAGAGAGAAAATATTTTACCACTTCTATTGATCTTAACCGATTTTGGCCGTGATTTCTCAGCAGAAAAAGTATAGAAATCTAAGATTATCGAGGAATTTGAGAAATAATAAGCCTATAACACACCTCAGATATTGTTCTGCCGTTTGTGCATATTATATTTGCATGAAATATCTTGATTTTTAATCCTATTAATGTCAAAATCAGACGCGGAAAAATGAGTTCATTTTATTTATATAGAGACGAGAAGAAACAACATAGCAACTGAACAAGGAAATGCAGACAAACCAGTTTTTTAAAGGGCTCATCTTTAGAACCCGAACCGTTGGAAATTTAACTAGAAGTTAATAGTATAACAGATCAGAGAGTTGCCTGTAATGAAAATGTACAGAGTTAAGACTGTTACAGTACTATCACTGAATCAAACACACTCGTGAAAGTCAATCTAAAGACCATCTGAATACTGTATTAGATATGTTGAACATACTAAACGATTGCATACAAGGATAAAACACACTTACTTCGCTGGGGAACGAAGAGTGAAAAAATAAAAATTAGAAATGGAAATGATAAGAAGACTATTCCAATTATCTCGAAAACAATTGACACATTACTCAACTATGTAATATATGCAAAGAAAAATATATAACTATTTGAAGCTAAACTAATGCTGATACTAACAAATTACTTACAAATATAAAAACATTGATCAAACCCAGTAATCAATCCCAGAAAAGAACAAAAACAATAAATAGAATGAAGAATAACAACATAAAAACTGGCGCATACGAAAATACTTTATAAGAAACAGTAGGAACTAAAACAATATATAGAAGCAAAATAATGCTATTTAGACGATAATAAATTGAGTAATCGCATCCCAGACAAAGCGATCAATAGAATGTAATTCTCTGAAAATATGTACGAAGGAATAACACAAAAATACAAAAAGAACAGACTCAATAGAATTAATAAAATTTTAAATACAGGAGCGGAGATAGCCAGAAGATTATAGCAGAAACGCTAAGTGGTTGAAACTTGCGATAACCTAACTCCAGACAATTGAATAATAAAGATAAACAGGAATGATGAGGAAACACCTAAGGCTACCCTGAAAAATGCCAAACAAGAGAATACTATGCCACACGTGCATACATTCACTTTATTACATGGTAGACCATTGGTCTTTTTGAGAAGATATGCTTTCAGAACAGAATTACCAAAATGTATTACAAATAATTGCGTTAATACAAGCAGACATAGATAAAAGTGGGCCAACAAATGTTGTAAAATCGATCGATTTTAACTAAACATTCAGATTATCTTTCAGAATTAACAGATTTACTTTACCTTGATACACTATTGCCCCAAAAAACGAAAATATGTCGGAAAAAATAAGACACGCCATTTATAAACAGATCCAAAGATCTCGAGAAGGATATAAAAGGAATAAGTTTATAACCATCCATATGAGTTGATTACAAGTATGCTTCCGCCAGAATTCCACAAACATGGTTAATTGAATTTCTAAGAATGTACAAAATACATGACAAAATATGAATTTTATTAAGCAAACAAGATGAACAGGGAGACTGAATCTAACAGCTAGAGGACAGCACTTGTCTGAGATAAGTTTATGAGAGATATCTTCTAAGGAGATTCACTCTCAAAACTAGTTTAATCAAATCAATGATGCCCATAAACTGCATACTTAGAAATGTAATTAAAAATGTTTACAGGCACAGATTAACAGAACCTCACCTTACATATATAGATAACATTAAATTGTTCGAAACAAATATAAATATAAGAAGAAAATATTTAGCTAACGCATGAGAATAGAATTTGAAATTATAAGTGCTCACTACAACTAAGTGCATCAGCTTGTATGGACTGCCTAAACTAAAAATGATACTCGGTGTATATGACACGTGTAAATGTTTATGGTGTATATCAGCGAATTTACCCAAATGAAAGATAAGAATAAAAAGAGAACTCAAGGAGAACAATTAAAATTTTAAAATAATTGAGCACAGCAAACAATCACAAAGAAGTATGGGAACAGTCAAGATTGCCGGCGTAAGGCAATAAAATGGAAACTTTTCTGACTACTTCAGCTGGAACATGCGTACAAATAAATGAAACAAACATAGAAACAGAATGTATAATTTTTTTACTTGTGATAGAAAGAGAAAAACCTATCAACCCCCGAGAAACATGCATCATCTAAATAAAAAAAGAAGGGATTGCTAAATTGTCGATTCTAAAGTCACATCAGACCAAAGATACAGAAAAACAACACGCGTATGTAGAACATGCCCAAGAATTGAACAGAATATGTAATATAAGCAATCAATATAATTCAAACAAATATAGATGCATTAAGAGCTGCAGAAAATAATTTGATGAACATCCTCGCGAAGAGGATATCGAGGGACGACGAATACAATGCAATTTCGTAAAACAGTAGAAATATTTAAACGCGCTTTTCCGTTCTAAAATTCCTCCGGATGATCGACATACGTTTACTAGGAATATGAGAAATATGAGTAAGAGAAGCAAACATAAAAGCAAATGCTGAAAAAGCAAAAGCGCAAAATTGTACATTAATTACATCCGCAACCTCCAAAATACGTAGAGCTAGCATGGACTGGCACAACGGACACTAGTCCAACGATCAAGGAGAGTTGGGATTACAATAAACAGAACTATAAAAAAAACACCTGGGCCATGGTAAGGTGGACTGCCACCTACATGCAAGTTATCAGCAATGGCCATTCCCAGCAATAAGTCAATGGCAAAAGACGACTGTGATAATGTTAACTAATTTGAATAGTTTGTGGGAAAACGTAGAGGTTACTGAAATTATCAAGGTACTTACTTTCACCCAGAATCCAAAAAACAACAACATGTACTTTTGTCGGTGAAAAATCACTGATAATTAGATTCGTTAGCACTCGTATGGAGTCAATATATCAATATTATTATTATTATTATTATTATTATTATTATTATTATTATTATTATTATTATTATTATTATTATTATCATTAATAATAATAATAAAAATAATAATAATAATAATAATAATGATAATAATAATAATAACGATAATAATAATGATAATAATAACAATGATATCAATGGGTGTAACATAATTAGAATATAGATATAGCGTTAATCTCGTTACATTATATAGAAATAACAATATACTACAATTCTAAAGACAAACTTTAACTAGTCTCATAAAGGATGATTAAAGACGGAGATAATTGTTTCTTTGATGATGACGGATATAGCTTATATTAAAAGATATGTGGTCTTGGCAACACCACTGATATTTCATTAATGTTGGCTGTAGTTACGAGATGAGTTTAATAGATCTTCATTATTTTTACAGTGTTGGTATATTGTGACATCTTGTCATTCACTTTCCGTTTCGGAAATTTATGTGCTTACAAAATACATTTATATTTGACAATTGAGTGTTATTAGCGATTAAGTATACGAATTATAGCTTAGCTTACATAACCATAAATATATTGTTTTCTGTACATCTTTTTTTTCATATATAATATGTTCATAAAATAGAAAAATTCCTTTGTCGAAGAGAAAATGACATTAACACATACTCATGGGTTTGTATCAGTATCTTTGTTATAATAATATGATGAATTACTCATTGTATTAGGTGGTTTTGTAAGACTGATTTAATATATGTATATATATATATATATATATATATATATATATATATATATATATATATATATATATATATATATATATGTATATATATAGAGAGAGAGACAGAGACAAAGAGAGAGGGAGATAGAGAGGAGGGGAGAGAGGTTAAATGGCTGCCTGTCTGTCTGTCCGTGTATATTTCCCTACAAAATCTCTCCGTCAACTTACAGTCTACAGACTCGAAATTTGATACACAAGGTAGTGAGATTTGGGAGAAACTTTGTAATCCGTTTTCGGTTAAAAATTTGGCTATTATTATATCCAATGATTAGACCTTTGAGCACTCTACAAAATACCTTCTCCAATTTCGTGTCTAGACACTTGCAATTTTAGATATATGTTCCTTTGATATGGATCTAACGAAGTAACTTGATTTGTGCCTAAAACCTCAAATGCTAAGGGGTCACAATAAGGATCAAAGCTAATAAAAATGACCTCTGTGGTCTCTACCAAACTACTCGGACTATTTCTGGTTTAAACATCTGCAATTTTATATAAAGGGTATTCAGAGATTAGACCAGCTTTTTAATTGGTTTTGGGTCGGAAAGTTATGCAACAAATATATAAATGCATGTAAATATCTGCTTAAAACTTTCGATAGAGCCGACGGGGTTTTACAAGAGCAGATGCCCGAGCCTTCAGTAGACAAATACCGAATAATTTGCTGAAAACATTAATGCCTTCACCCCCAACTGGCCACTTTTCTGCAGGGAACGGTTGCTTTTTTCGGCGATATATTCGAAAGTACGTAAGACAATTGATAAAGGTAAATCTAAAGTTGTTTCACGTCTTTCTCTACTCCAAATAACACCCGAAGTTGTAAAGAACACTTGGCAGACAAGCCGAGGAATCTTTAACCAAGCTGGAGTGAAGAATGTCGCAAAAAAAAGACTTGATGTCACGTTCCAAAATAAATAACAACTTCTGATAAGCCTGTGACAAATCCTCCATTAAAGCAACATAATATAAAAACCGATTGAATTTGGAAGAGGACAATATGAAAACAGATTAGTCTAAAGTTTTGTCCACGGATGAGTGTAACTCTTTATGGCCCAGATTGCTGGAGCAAGGGATGGGTCCTAGATTGATGACATCTTTCTCAGTATTTAAGGGGCCAACAAGGTTATTGTTGGATAGTGGTCTGAATTGGGATTATCGAAAGTACTTTACTTGCCCCCACAAGAGTCCGAGAAGGCTAAAAATGGCGTCAAATCTTTTCTGAAAGAAGCAATTTGAAGCATGGCTGGAGGAGCTAAGGTTAACATACAGGCGAACCACTATTTTTATGCAGGATAATGATTCCTCACATGCAGCAAACGAAAACAAAGAATATTGTAAACAACTGCGGTTTTCTGGGCGACGTACGATCGTGTGGCCTGCGAATTCACCAGATTAGAAACGAGTTGAGAACGTTTGAGTATCATAAAGCGACACCTCTATGCAAGTGGACGCGAATTTGAGAGATGAGAGGAGTTGTGGGAGTCTCTGCAAGGTATGACGAGGAATAAGTGTTGACGGAATTAGTAATTTGACTAATTCTGTGGGCCGACGTCTTTTACAAGTCATTCATATAAAAAGATCGCATGCCAATGTAGAAATTGCTATGTAGTTATTGTGTTCTAAGCATTTTTCCTAGTTCGGTTAATGTTTACAAATTACTTCCATAAAAAAGTTATGGACATAATGTGTTTTTCTCAACCTCGTTAATAATTTAACACAATAAAATCAACAGATATTCGGATATTCTGCCATAATTTCGCTAATAATGTTTTAAATACTTTTATCTTTTGACTGGAATAGCTGAATAGTATTGTAAGCACTTTCCCAAAGTTTAATGGCTTTTTATTTACTCCTTTCTTAAATATTTAAAAAAAATATAACCGCCTTAATAATTTAATACGGAGCGTATATACAAATATATATATATATATATATATATATATATATATATATATATATATATATATATATCAATTAAACTACACTGAATATTCCGGGGTCCAGTTCCCAGAGGGGGCTTCGGCCCAATCTTGGGGCCGGATCAGGCCCTGAACATTTTCCACCCCCACCGCCACGCGGGCCGGGCTCCGCTCCTTTGCCTAGCCCGGTTCTGGTGGTCGTATCCTTGACACGCCCGCTTGTTCACGCCAAGTAGAGAGACCAAGAGGTACGGTCGGTCCTACCCCCACACTAGACCCGGTGCTGGCCCTCGCACCCTCACTGTAGAGGAGTTCGTCGCACTAGGCGGCGGCTCCCGGACAATTTATGACACTGCTGTCCCCGGCAGTAGATGGTTTAGGCCAGCTGGGAGAGCTGATTCAGCGCGGTGGGATCGGCAGAGGAAGAGGGTTTTAACTGTTAGCCCTCCCGCCCATAGGAGGACAGAACTACTAAAGACGGGATAAGGACCTTCGACCTCTGCCAATTTCTCCACTTTGAGAACCACTGAGCTGGATCAGGGGTCCAAGAACGCAGTGCCGGACGACCGGGAAGAGGACATAAATATGCTCTCGTTTCTAGACTCCCAACTAAATGTGACATTGCGCGATGATCTGCAGTGCAGTAGTGATGACATCAGCCAGGACGAGATCAAGGAGTCTGGAATTGCAGGTGAAGCAAGAAGATCCCGGTCCAGGAAGAGGAAGGGGTCGGCTCGTACAGACCAAAGGAAGTTGGTGCCACACCTGTGCAGAAACCATCGTTCCCGACGGAGAGCCCGGCAGATTGGCCTACACTGCCGGGTGCCAGCAGGCAGACAAGTGAAAACACCTGCTCAACAATCCCGCCGGGGAAGAGAACACCGCCCTCGCCGGAATCGCCGATCCTAGCAACACCGACGCCCTCGGAAGCAGAGAAGGTGTGGGGGCATCAGTCCCAGTGTACTCCTGAAGATTACCGTCAGATGTTTAACTTCAAATATAAGGAGTACACTGACGGTAACATCATTAAACACCTTCCAGGAGTGGTGGAAAAATTATCCACAAGAATAATATCTTTGGTCTTCACAGACTGGAAAAAGAAAAGTTTAACAGTAGTTTCAAAGGATATCATGGCGCAGATACTGGGGGATCTCCAAATACCTGCGATGTACATTTGTCCTCGCAGTTATGCAATGTGGGACCTGCTTCTGCCAACCGACGATCAGCGGTAAAATTGTCCAAATGCGACTGGAAGTTGAAGAATATACGCTTCAAGCCGGTATATCTGAGCAGGAGCCAAACTATTGTTTATAATTTAGGTGTCCCCTTGTTTCTGGACTCTGTGCAAATAGGTGCAATAATGAGCCAGTATGGGGATGTCGAAGCTGTCCTTCTGGTCCTTTGTCCCCGTAGCCTTATGGTAGGGGACTACTCAGTAAGAATGCATTGTGACCGGGAGGGCTTTCAGAAAATCCCTGTCCTGCTCAGAAGTGATGTTTGGACAATAAGCGTCATCATCGAGGGACGAACGCCGCACTAAGCCATATGGCGAAAAATTGCCCTAAATAGATCCCTCAAACAACAACTGCAGAAAAACAGAAGGGTGTGGAACCAGCAGCCCCTGAGAAACCGGCCGGAGGGCTCATAACATCAACTGCAACACCAACAACATCGGACGGCTGGACCAAAGTGGTAAAGAAGAATTGGAGAATCACAAAAAAACCCTCCACAAGAGAGCAGCCCCCTGAGGTACAAGGTCGGCCAGTTCCCACCAACATGTCAACAAGGAAGTTTCCAGCGACCAAAAACGAAACATCCGGTCTCCTCATCTGACTCTAAAGGGAGCAAGAACCAATGCAAAAGACAGGCATCTGTGGCCGTGTGCTAAGGCCTTAAGAAAGACGCCAAAAAAGAGAACAAGAAGGCAAAAAAGAACAAGGAGGCTGGGTCCCGTTCCCCGTCCCCAATAAACGTAGAGAATACTGTCTCTACGGTTCAGCCACCCAAATCCCCAACCCAAACACCTTCGGCTGAACCAAAATCCCAACCCCTATTTGATATCCCCCACCCGGTGCTCGATCATTGTACCGGGAAAAAGCCGGAGACTCAAACCAAGAGCAGAAGAGCTGCCTCAGCTTCTCCAGTTTGGAGAGAGAAAACAAAGAAGCTCCCATTACTTCCTGGAGACCGGATTTGAAATGTAGACCTCCTTCACGCTGATACTTACATCACGCAGCGGCATAGTGTTCTACTAAAGCCGCTAAAAGAATTGGATGAAATCGAAGGAAAGAAGGTAACAAATCCTAAAAACCTTCCCAGACGCCCCTTAGTCATGAGAACTGGACGCACAAAGGCCATTTGGAATATGATAGAAGAAGCAAAGGGGACGATAACAAATATAAAGTTGGTGGAAGAGGAGCACTACTCCCTCAAACAGCTGAACTGTAGGTGCGAAGGGAGCGTCCCTATTTACGTCCACCCTTGTTTGTCGTTGGATGTCGGAGGTATTGCGCGGGACGTGGGAGTAAGGTTCGAGTTGCTTTCGGGCAACCTCGCCCAATCCTGCGGCACCCTTCAAACCAAAGACTTTAGGCATGTGGTTGCGGATATCTAGACACAATGGTCACGTCCTTGAGTCTGTGTAGTTTGAACGCAAGGGGCATGAGGTGCCGACGCACAGCCGCTAGGGTACTGAGGGACCTCATGTCCATGAACATAGATGTGGCTACCTTACAGGAGACTCACTACAATTCCGTTGACGATCATCAGGTGCTGGAGGGGCATTATGATGTCTTTTCAGCAGTCGGTGATAGTCAAAATAGGAGGTTCCTTTATTAGTTAGGCGCGCCCTTTCCGTTTCTGTTCACTGGGATGATGATTGTAGACTGATCGTTGCCGATGTTGCCGTGGCAAATAGAGCGTTTCGAATCGTCGTGGTGTATGAGTCCAATTGCGTACGGGAGCGGGTTTCCTTTTTCCGGCGGTTGGAGGTGTTTCTCGGGGGTTCGGAACGGTTCGTTCAAGTGGGTGATTGGAATGCCATCCTTGCTCCCAGGGTATATTAGTTGGGTGGGACTAGAGGGGCGGATGGGTGTGAAACCATTTGTAGGACCTGATGGTTAGATGCGATCTGGTAGACAGGTATCGGGTGGATCATCCGGGGAGGGAGATGTGGACGTGGCTCTCTAGCAGGCCTTCCGTTTCAAGTAATTACTTGGATAGGTTGTTAGTTAGAAGAGGCAATGTAAAATTCATATCTTGTCCCACGTTCCACTGGTAAGGCATCTCTGACCACAAACTACTTGTGACCAAGTTAGATTTAGATAGCAACCCCAAGTTAGCCGGGTACGAGAAGTTAAATACCTCCTTACTGGAGATATATGACTTCGGGAAAGGCTAACTGAACACATTAAAATGGGATTAGTGGGGGGGCGGTTACCGGGAGTAAGTGGTGGGTAAACGCCAAACCTAGCATTAGAGACTTCTCTGTCAAATATGACCAACGCCTCGCCCTAGATACGGCCAAAGCAGAGAAGCATCTAAAGGGTAGACGGCAGGGGCGATTCCCTAGAAATAGGCCTAGCTAAGGCGGACCTGAGTCGTTTGGCTAGCGAACGATATCAGGGCCAGGTAGTTGGGGATAGAATTAAAAAGATGCCCAACTAAGCTGTGAATGTGGACAAATCGTAGCATGTCCGTTCGCTCGGACGCAAATCGGATAACTACATTCGTAAGATTCAGAGCCCGGAAGGACACTCCTTAGTGTCGGCTCGGGAGATCTGGTAGCGGTTTAGAGTGCACTTTGAAGGTCGTTTCGCGCAGCTGTCCAGACTCTGCGTCCAGCAGTTTGGCAACTATTGGGCTGGCTCGCCCCGTCTAGAGGCGGCCCGAGCGGCTAGTTGTTATGGTCGGGTTACTGACTGTGAGGTCGTAGCTGCCATGAAGCAGGTCGCCTATAATAGATCACCAGGACTCGAAATATTCTGTAGGTTGTCGCACATGTTTGTCCCGATTCTGATGGGTGAGTTGAGACCACTAACTCTTTGTGTTTCTATTTTTGCAGGATGTCTCTCTCCCCATGCTCGACTTAAGCATATGGCCGCACTTTGTCTGAGGTAGTTGGAGTAAAATCCAATAGAATCCTCAGCCAGGCCAAATCGGCATTTCTGAGCCGGGGAAAAGGAGCAGAGCGGTATGGATTCTAGAGCAGAAATGCGTAGCCCGAGGTCCAATTCCCAGAGAGTGCTTCGGCCCAATCTGGGGGCGGGATAAAGCCAGAAAAAAGTCCCACCACCACCGCCACGCGGTCTAAGTGTCGGTCCTTTACCTAGTCCGACTTCTGGTGCCCGTGTCCCCGACACGGCCACCTATTCAGGTCCATTTGATAGACCATTAGGTACGGTTCGTGCTGCCCCCTGCAATAGAGCAGGCGCTGGACTCCGCACCGTATCCGTAGAGGAGTTCCTCGCAATAGGCGATGGTTCCTGGACTATGAACAACACTATTGTCCCCGGAAGTGGAAGGTTATCGCCAGTTTGGAGAGGTGATGCTGCTCGGTGGGATCGACAAAGGAAGAGGGTGTTAACTGTTAGCCCTCCGCTCATAGGAGTACAGAACTCCTAGGGAGGGGAATAAAACCATCCACCTGTGCCGATTTCTCTACTTTGAGAACCACCGACCCGAATCAGGCGTATAAGAACGTATGGCCGGACGACCGGGAACAGACCGTGGAAATACTCTCTCTCCTAAATTCGGAGCTGAGTAATACTCTGAAGGAAGATTAGCATTATAGCGGATATAGCAGTGAAGATGAGTGGCTGCAGGAGAAGAATGCTGGAGAGGCAAAACCATCCCGCTCCAGGTGTAAGAAACAAGTAAGTGTGGGTCAGCGGGTACCACAGCCACGAAGAAGCTGGAACCTGCCCAAAAGCCATCGTCCACAATGGTGACACCAGCGGAGTCGCTAGTATTGTTAAAGAGTTAGCAGACGCAGCACTCCTCTGGTTCAAGTATTCCCCCTGTTCAGATGATTCCTCCATCCCCAGAAGGGTTATTTTTCAATAATCTTTTTTTAATCGATCTTTTGTAACTGTTTTTTTTTGTGTAGGTGCAAGACAATTTTTTTTCAGGTTCTGTGCGTTTTTTTTTGTGCGCGTGTGTATTGGTCTGCCATTTTTCTAAAAAAAATTGCCTGAAATATACAGTTTTTTTCCGTTTTTAAAACCGTGGACCATTTTTTTTTATAAGATTCGTCTAGTGGTCATTATTTTTGGTTGTGCCGTGGGTGTAAGGATCGAAATTATTTCCATGCTGGGAAACAATATATCCCGGTTATAGTGCATCATTGATACCACTAACAGCCGGTCACTGAGGTGTGACCGAAAGACGTAAATGTCTTAAAGCGGTCTCGGGAAGATATGAAGATGGGCCAATCATTAGGGTCTTTGTAGCAAGAAGAAAATCATACCTGAGATGTTGGATCTGGGTGTGACTCCTTTGTTCTCTCAAGATGATCTCTTCACCCTGGTGGCATTCTGGTGGGAATCTTCATCTCTCGACTTCAGATATTTATGAAGGCATTCATGGCAGAAACAAAAAAAACGACACGGGACACAATTGTAATATACATAAGGTATAACTAACTATTTTATTTTACATTAGAGATACAATATATATTACAAAAAGCAATTTAAAAGTGAACAATAGGGTTTCAAAGCTAACTAACCTACACTATCTAGTGTTGAGGGAGGGAGTGTCTCCCTCCTCATTTACGGAGAGACAGATAATGCGTCCTCACATCATAATTGTCGTGCAGGAAAGAGACAGAAAAATAGCAAGGGAGTTATGGGAAGGGATTTCTTTGTATCTCTACGCTCATGGCTAAGTTACCACTGGTCCATGCTGCAGAGTGTGTTAGAAACAGCGGCACAATAAATAGTGCCACACCCCCGCTCATCACTCGCATATATAATACACATGACCATTTCATCTTTCATATATCATACGCATCACCCTCAATTATTCACTGTTGCATTGTGAATAAAATCGTAAAAAAAGTAATTGTAAAAAAAAAAAAAAAAACTTGTAAATATTGTTAATGCCATCTAGTGCTTTTAAGTAGATCGAACCCCTAGAGGGAGTGCCGTATTGTGGTGACTGCAGCTAGATATAGGAATAGAACAAGTGGACGTACACCGACCCCCATTTTCCCCACACCCTTTTTGGCCTCGTGCCACATTTAAAAAGAAACCATTACATACTTATACATTTTTTATTTTTAAATTTTGTAAAGCTTGTGAGTTTTCTTTTAAAATTAATATTTAAATAAATTGTAAATAGGCTTGCCTCTTTTCTTGCCCTTTTGGGGGAAGATTGAAGTGTACTATCTGTCTCGGCAGTATGCTGTCTTTCTCTTTTGCAAAAAGTTTACTAACTTGGTCCTCCTTGGCCAACTTCAAGGGTTATTTGTTCGCTCTAGGGACCGACTGGTTCTTTGGTTGTGTGGTTCCTTAAGCACCCTACTAATTGTTCCTTTTTATCTCTTTAAAGCAGTCCGGTGTTGGAGCTGGACTTAAGCAGCTGGCAGGTCTAGGGGAAACTGACGTTCCTCTTTAGGCGAAGGTCCCATTATTTCCGAATCGGCGGGTCCAGCGAAGACATTTGATCATCACTAGAGGGAGAAGATATCTGCTCCTGGCCCCATGGGGACGCCCCTGGTGTAGAGTCCGGTTCGGGGGCACCACATCCGCTGGTGTTCCAGTGTTAATGGCGAGGGTGTACCTACCCCCCGTGGTACCCCAGAGTTCGGTTCGTGGGTTACTTCACGCGGTGGTGCCCTAATGTCCGTGGCGGTGGGTACCACGCACGGAGGTGTCCCAGTTTTCGTGACGGGTTCCCCTGTGATCGGTTCGGGGAGCGCCACACCTCATTGTGCTCCAATGTTCTTGGCGGGGGAGGTCCAGTGTTCGTGTCGGGGGTGCCGCAACCAGTGGCGCCACGGCTGATTCACCACTAGTTTTTTCTTTTTGTAATGGGGAGTAACACACCCAGTAGTACCCCAATACAGGAGGCAGGACTTTCCCGAAGATCTTCAGGGTGTGCGATAGGAGGTGTCAGACCCGGTTTTTCACAGTACAGCGCGCAGTAGCAGGCCCCTCTTGAAGAGGTTAACGGGACATCCCTGCATCAGAGATAAAAGAAAGCAGCCTAGACGAAAACCTGCCATTTAGAATGTCAAGCGACATGTCCGGAAAATTAGCATGCGCCAACGAGAGGCTAAAAGACTGGCAAGAGAACTCCCCTTGAGGAATCTGGGAACCGCCATGAGGAGGAATCCACCGTTCGGGTGACGGTTGGGAGAAGATAACAAACAAGACGAGAGCCTACAGGTCCGTCCAAGTCAGCCCGAGGAAGACGTCCGTGGACAAAGGAAGTCGCAATCGGCGGAACTCATACTTGTAGACGATCAGGCCAGAAGTAGAAGGGATCCCATGACAAATATCGAGCATAAAAGAAAAAAACAGCCAGAGTACGAAGAGACCAACTTCGGGACTCCATAAGCAGAAAATATCAGGAAAATATAGGCGGTTCTTCAAGGAGAAATATGAACGCATTACCAAAGGCAACAATATAATATCGGCCCCGGGAACTTGGAGAGGCTGCAAGAAAGAGCAATCTCGGAAACGAAGGAAAAGTCAAAGTGGGACAAAAAATCGAAAGTTAAAGACAACGCTCACCCAACACCCCAATACCTGTCACAGAGAGGCGATCAAACCCCACCCCTAATAAACATCCCGCCAGAAGATATTGAAGAACCAGAAGAGCCAGAAAGAGGAGAGGCAGAAGAAGAACGCGAAGAAGAACGGGAATAAGAACAAGTAGCAAAGAAAAAAGAGAAGGAGGAAGTGGGGAAGTAGTTGAGGTCGAACCCACACCTGCTCCGCAGACAACTCGAACAGGAATGATAAGAAAGACGCCATTTTTGTCCGGAAAACGAATCTGCAAGGCAGATTGCTGCGATTCACAAGCGGGGCTTAATGTCAGGCAGAAACCCTGCCTAAAGCAACTGGCGAACCTCACTCACATGGACACGAAAAAGTGCAGGACCCAACCAACTTTACCGAAGCACCCATGTTGATAACCTTTGTGCGAAAGTAGAAGAGGGTACGGGTAAACGTGTTATGGCGAATAATCAGGAGGCCAAGCAGGCAACACCGTGTCTAAAATTAGTGGAGGACGACCACCCATCACTGACTCAAATTGTAATCAAATGCGGAATGATCTATCTCTCCATTCCATGTTTAAAAAGCATGTGTCCTCTATATTATCAGACCTGCCCGAATTGTTACTTGTAGACTTAGACCAATTCATACCATCCAAAAAATTCTAACAAAAACCTTACAGCCAGCCATGGTTCTTCCCCAAATGTGCTGCTGCAATCGCACACAGAAATCACTTTTTCCGTAGCAACCAACATAATATATGCACTGAAACTACAGCTGCTTTCAGGACCGCCAGCAACGACTGTAAAAGAGTAATGAAAATGCAAGAGAAATATATTCTCAATCCATTAAATCCAAATAAACTGAGCAGCATCTTGGTTCCCACCAGTTCTGACAAACAGCAAATAGGATCCTGAACAGAAACGTGCGTTCTATCCCAACCATTATCAATGGGCCAGAGGTCATCTCGACAGCATTCGACGACCAAACTATTTGCACAAGAACTTTGCCCCAAATACTATCTTATGCGACGAAGGCCTTCAGCTCCCCATAGTCCCTCCTATAACAGACACAACGCTATGCAACATAAAAAATATATGTGCGTGAGATGGCCAAGCTAATCAAGAACATTGATTCCAGTAAAGCAACTGGTCCTGAGGGTATTCCAATTATAGTGTTCAAAAAATGACAACCAGAACTAGAGCCCATATCTACCAAACTGTTTAAGCGTTGCCTTAAGGAGAAGTGCTTTCCAACACCCTGTAAAACCTCATCAGTATGCCTTCTATTAAAGAATTAAAGTGATAAGTCATCCTCCTCTCAGTACAGACCAATAAGTCTCCTGTGTGTCATGAGTAATTATCTGGAATCCACAATAAATAGAGAAGTAGTCAAACATCTCAGTAGAAATTACCTTCTTAGCGACATGCAATATGGTTTCCGTTCTGCTAGATCTACAGCAGATGTGTTAACGGTTATATATCATGGGATTACCGAATCTCTCGGCAAAGGCTTCATTTCTAGGGCAATAGCCCTCGACATATGAAAGGCTTTCTATAAGGTTTGGCATAGAGGCCTTCTACACAAGATTTCCAGCTACGGTATTACTGGAAATGTTTTCTCAATCATTAAATCATTTCTCTCTGATTGTCTCATAAGACTAGTATTTGTTTGGCAGAAATCAGAGCCCCACAGTATAAATGCTGGAGAACCTCAGGGATCCATACTGGACCCAACTCTCTTCCTGATCTACATCAATGATCTCCCAAAACACATACTAAAATCCTTCGTTGACATCTATGCTGATGACACGCCCATCTATGGCAACACATCAAATGCCGTAAATGATGATATTCTCTCTGATTCTCTCTCCTCTGATCTTGAGCGCATAGTTCAGTGGGGAAAGATGTGGGTGGTTACCTTTAATTCATCTAAATCGAAGCTTCTATCTCTACATCATAAACGCTCTGATCCCCATCTGATATCAATTGAAATGTATGGCTCTCATCTAGGGGAGGCCCAATATTTTGATAAACTTCGGGGTTTGACCTTTACTCCTGATCTTAAATGGAACACATACATCAAGTTTGTAGCCAAGGTCGCTGGTAAAATGGTGGGATTCTTCCAGCGCTCCAGAAGATATCTCACTACTGATGCAGTTCTCTATCTATATAAGAGCCAAATGCGTTCCAAAAGTGAGTACTTCTGCCACATCTTTGCAGGAGCTCCAAAAAATAGCCTATCCTGTCTTGACAGAGTGCAAAATAGATTTCATGGCCCGGTAGGGGATGCTATTTTCCAACCCTGAAACCTCTTTTCCCACAGAAGAGACGTAGCGAGGCTTTCTCTATTCAATCGTTATTGCGATGACAAGTGCTCGTCTGAGGTCTATTCTCTGGTCCCCTCTCACCAATCTTTTTCAAAAAAAAACCCCGACAAGCTGAAACCACCGTAAATAATTTTCCCCATCCGTTATGCGTGCCTAAATGAAAACGTAGATTCCATGAACAAAGCTTCTTTCTTAGAACTGCACGCCTATGGAACTCTGTTTCGCTTGCCTGTTTCCCTCCCAACTTCAACCTGGATGTCTTCAAGTCCAACACAAACAAATTCCTGATGAACCTCCCTCCTAAGTAATGAAACCTTATCAATTATCCAATATTATTGCTACAGTACCCCAGTGAGTATTGTACACAAAATACCCCTTGCCCATGTGTGGCCATTGTTACTTGATAAGTGGTGAACTCCATGGAAAAAAATGTCCAGTTAAGGTTAAGAAATTTATGTTTAAATCCAATATTTCGGTATTTGTCGTCCGAAGGGTCGGGCTTTAAAAGGTTACTGATCTTCTGAAAATCTGTCGCCTCTGTCGAAAGTTTAAGGTAGCCATGCAAATATACATACATTTATATATTGACTATCTGGGGGTACCCGGCGTTGCCCGGGTGTTTGGAGGTGTGTGGTTTTGGGTAAATCAAACCTCAGGGGAGGGAGGTTTAAATTTTAAAGAAAGTTTTGGTATGTGATATGAGTATCGAACTGAACCCTTGAGGCAAAGTTGGAAATTAAAGTGTGGAAATAAACCTGCGACGAAAACCAAAGGGCCACTGCGATATACTTACGGAAACGCGTTTGAATTTATTTAAGTATTTAGAATTGGCAGGTACCCGTTTTAATGAGGTCAACTTTTACGGCGGGCTAGTATTTCCTTTACTGCGGGAACGCTTTTTTATTTTTATTTTCTCAATATTTGGGGGGGCACGCCCCCATAAAAAGGTGATTGTCCAAATTGAATTGCTATTGTCGGATATAAGGAAATATTTCCTCATTGATCAAAGCTGATTGCTTTCGCACATTTCCGGCGATCGAGACCGGAAAATATTTATGTAGCCTATCAGCTCCGGCCTTAACATTATCTTCTGCCAAGCCTCATTTGGGGTCAGAAATCGCTTAGGCACAAGGGCCTGTAAGGGGAGTTGGGGAAAAACGGGGTCTTTTCTAAACAAAGCAAGACTTGTATAAAAAACAAGTACTTTATTAGGTATAACTATGCTAGAATCACTATCATACTACAACAACTGCCTACATTCTTAATAGGACCTATTTAAAACAACAGCTCCCCAGCTTACGGGATGACGGGCAGCATTCGTTCTGATTGAAAAAAGAAAAATATGAAATATTTATCATGAACAAAAAAAAATATATATGCACAAACAAGGAAGGTTTTTAAATATTTAAAGTTAACCAAACAAAATTAAATATGTGCAAAACAAGCTCTCCTAGTGCCTATGAAAAATAAAGAGTCAGGGACAGGATCGACACACATACTTATCCTAAGTTAGCTACTAACAAAGAACTAATTTTCCACCCTTGGTGGTTACTTTGCCTAACTATACTCTACCCGAGAATATTGTGTCTTGTCAAAGGGCTGGGTTCCGAAAAAGAGACTCCAGCACCATCCGACCCAAAACCACTAGGGAGGGAGCACGAGCTCAAACTAAGCGCCTCGTCGGATGCACAAACTAGTGCTGTGAACCCATCTCCTATCAAAGTCTATGCGGTGCAATCTTTCCCAATCACATCTGATTTTCATTTTAAGTTGATGCTTAAACAAACCCCAGATCATGATACGAAACAGATTGCCCCTCATAGACAATGTTCAGACGCAACACCCACGTCACTAACCTAGCTACGGCTAGGATCGCTAGAAACACCAACCGTTTCTCCCTAGTGAATGGCGGGTCCAAATTGTCGACAGTGTACGTTAAATCAACTGGAACCGATCAATCAGGGTCGATGCGAGCCGCTACCTCTCCGATATACTCCCAGAGTCTCCGAACTCCGCTGCAATGAAAGAACGCGTGTTTTCTCGTCTCCTCCTTCTCTTCATCATTGCGGCCTGGGCAGGGGGATAATAGTATTCTCTATCCCTGCGGCCCAGGCTTGTTTGCCAAAGAGTGGCAGTGCGTCCCGCACTAGCCTCCACGTAATCGAAAACTCTGTGTTATTTAGAAAGGTACTGGGGGCGCCCACCTCATAGCAAGAGAACTTCCCCCCTCGACAGATGCAGCTGATCTACCAGCGGATCGTTTGCAGTTCCCACCACTAAATCCTCATATAGCTGCCTTCTAAACCGCGCAAAATCACTGGATCCGGGCAATGCCCTAAGGGCGGCTCGGCATTCGGTGAAGAAACTCGATTCCCAACCGGCGACCTTCATTGGCAGGGGCGGATATGAGACGCGGAAATTCATGCTCCACGGCTGGTACCCAGTGTGTTTCCTCTTACAGTGTCCGAGTTAGGAACGCCAATCTCTCATGATTCTTATGACTTTGCAAGTCAGCCATTCCTAAGCCTCCCTTAATAAGTTTCTGCGTACAGACCTGTCTACGGACATACGAATTTCCTTCCATCCAAAGGAGTTTGAACAGGAAATTTTATGGAGAAGCCTTACAGCGGTCCGATGGCAGGAGAAGAACATACAAGCGGTAAAGGATCCGCTGAAACACGTACGTTGCACATGTCTCCGCACGACCCTTTAAGGACAATTTGCTCCGAATCCAAGTCCTCACTGTCGACTCGACCTTCGTCTGTACCTCCGATCAATTCTTATGGAACTGGAGTCTAGGTCCGAATCATACTTCTATGATCTTAACCGGGACATCAGTGCAGCCGAACGCACCTGGAGGCGATTTTACCCCGGTCCAGGCGCCCAATAACAGGCTAACAGGCTTGCTGCGATTGATTACGGCCCCCGTGAAAACTTCATACTCATCAATTGCATCCATCATCGCCTTAATATCAAACCTTCGCCGGGCAAAAACAGTGAGATCATCAGCGTATGCGGACACCCTAGCAATTTTCCCACCAGGTAGAGTTATGCCGCGCAGGACTGGTCTAGACGCCTCGTCCCTTAACTTGCGAAGGAAGGGTTCCCCACGCCAGGACACACAACAGAGGCGACAGCGGGCACCTCTGGCGCACCGACTGAAAGACCCCAAAGGACTTAGACAACCTACCGTTTACTTGCACCACTTCCGCGGGATCACGATACAGAACGGAAATCCATTTGCAGAAGTCCGTACCAAAGCAGGCGTTTTCAACAACAGATCTGTGTCGGCTTCAAACCCCTCTTTGATCGTGCACCCAAGAACAAGTTGTTTTGAATCGATCGAACCTTCACAGCATAGTTCTCATCCGACTCGACTAAGTCACCGATAACAACCTACAGTCGGTTCACAAGAATGCCGGACAAAATCTTCAACTCTGTGTTAAGCAGAGTGATGGGATTTAGTAATCTAGATCAACCCCGCCATGGCGTTCTCCCTTCTTCAGAAGTGTGACCACTCTTTAGGTTATCTGCCCAGGGATCGATCCCTGCACAAATCGGTACTTAAACACGCCCGTAAAAAGGGGCGCAAACATGGGCGACAGCCTCAAGAACAGTTCGTAGGGAAGACCATCGAGCCCCGGAGAGTTGCTGTAGCCAACCTGCTTCAACACAGTAACGACCTCACGCTCCTTAACCATCCCCTCGCAGCTAGCCGCTTTGGATGTAGTCAGGCGGGGCGAGCCAGCTAAATAGCTTCCAAACTCCTGAACATTAACGGCTTCTTCGGAGACTCTTTTTAATCTAGCTCTAACTACCTGATCTGCATATCGCTTGCTAGTCAAGCGACTCAGGTCCCCCTTTACAAGAGCTAGTTATAGGGAATCCCCCCTGCCACCGCCCGGGTAAGTTTATCATCTAGGTGCCTTTTGGCCATAGCCCTAGTTAGCGCAAAGCCTTGGCTGTATTTGACGCAAAAGTGCCTTATGGTAACTTAAGGCGACCCCACGATCCACTCCCGGTAACCACCCCACTAACTCCCTCTGAATTAGTGACGGCAGTTACTCGCGGAAGTCTTTCGACTCCAACAAGGAGACGTTCTATTCCCAGGAGCCAGACAATCTAGGCATATTACCTAATTTCAAACGGGCCAACACGAGTGTTTGGTCCGAATGACCTAACCAGTGGAACGTGGAACAAGATAGGAAATCTATGTCGCCCCTTCTAGTTAACGTTCTGTCCAAGTATGTGCTCGGACAGACGGTCGAGGTACCTAGCCACGTCTACATCTCCCTCCCGGAGTGATCCAGACGGAACATGTCGACCAGATCGCACGACGCCATCAGGTCAGACGGGCTGTTTCACACCACTCTGACCGACCTTATCGAAATTGGGGTCCAGGACGGCATTCCAGCCTCCCATTAACACTACCCGCTCCGGACCAAAAAAAGGAACCTTCTCGCTGCGGACGTAAGGCGCATAAACTGCCACAGTCCGGAACTCGCCGCTTTTAACGGATACATCGACCACAACCAACCTCCCAGGAGCATCAGTGTATACAACGGTAAGCGCCGTAGACAGGGTGCGACTCACTATAACAGAAACCTTACCGCTACGGGAACTGCCGTATGCTGAATAAACGCCAAAGTTCTTCACCACCCCACTGCAGTCCCCGTCCCCAACAAATTGGGTCTCCTGTAATGCAACTAAGTCTACCTCAAGGGCCACGAGATCCCTCAACACGCAACCAGCCTTGTCTCGAGATCTCACGCCCCTCGCATTAAAACTAGCTAGGTTTAAGCTCGCGGCCATGATTCCCTAACTAATAGTATTCTGAAATCTTCGGGCGTAAGGCCGTCAAAGGTCTGACCGAGACTGCCCATGACCAGTTCGGACGAAAGCCGTCCGTCTCGAGCCAGGCTTTCAAAGTCCAGGGGGAACGTCATTGTAATGGCCCTATAAAAGGATGGTTGAACATGAACTAGGACCCTCCCCTCACATTTTTGCGCAATTTGCCATAATGTTGGGTGCTCCCCGTTGATGATACATACTCCCTTGTATGCTTGTTTCCTGACTCCAACATCCTCCACAAGGCCTTACAACGTCCTCCCCTATTTGCTCTCACGAACGTGATCTACTGTTGACCATCAGGGAAGTTTCTGGAGTCGGCGACCGCTTTTCCGTCGACTTAGGAGAGATATTGAAGGCTCTTCAGAAACCATTTGTGTCGCCCTTTGAGGTCGCCGATTACATGGTCTATACGTTCGTCGCAGAGACGCTCTCCCGGCCAAAATGGAATTTCCTCAATGTTTCCTCAATGAGAGGGGCCGCCTGTTGCTGGTCATTATTTTTCGCTGTTACGTCCGCCTCTGTGAAAGGAGCTTCGCACTGCTCCTTTTCTTTTGGCGTGTTAAAACGGGGAGGGTGAGTTGAGCTTCCTCCTGGGGGGGTCTGTGTTGGAGGCTCAATAATCTTGGCTGTAATGACTTCGGGGATTGTTTATTCCGGGAGAGTTGCTTCAAGAACCATTTCTACCACAACTATCTCCACTGGAGCTGTCTCTACCGGGGCTGCTTTCTTCACCTCTCTCTCTCTCTCTCTCTCTCTCTCTTCCACTTGTTTTGTTTACCTGTATGCGTCTTTACCCTACGCCTCCGAGGAGCTCACACTCAGCGTCTTCTTTGCGCCACCACCGTCCCTCTTGCTGTTGTTTGAACGGCTGTTGTTTTTTTTTTTTGCTTTCCTATCTTGCTAGAGACAACTTTGCTCCAGGTGGCGGCATTGTTTCCTTCGTCTTCCTTCTTCTTCTCTTCCGCCTGCGGCTTCTTAGTTTCTCCATGCACCTGCTTCTTCTCTGGTTAATTGTTCTGGTGGAAGACACGAGACATGTGCCCCGGTTTTTTGCAGGGCTAGCAGCGCGGTCTACGCCCCTCAACGATCACCGACATCTGCCAGCCCTTACACATCAGTGGTAAGGGATACCGTAAAACCCCTTTTTAGCCGCTCGCATTTCGATGTTATATTCAGCTCTTATATTTCTGGCACCTATCACTGCCTGAACTCGCTCCACCTCACCGAATTGGGATAACATCGCACCGAGTTGGTCTTTTCCGAAGAAGCTCGGCACGCCTATTATATCCACGTTACTCCTTCTTTTCGACTGATACTCAGTTTGATTTTATAGTTTTCCCATCTTCTCTGCCTCCTCTTTTGTAGGCAAAAGGAGATCCCCCGTGGCGTAGTATCTGCGGACCGCTTACTGTGCGGGGATCTTCATCTCGGCAAGGATCTCCATCATTTTGTTCTTGGTGATCCCAGTTAAGCCTTTTCATTTAGCATCGAATGTTACGACGGGGACTGATCGGCGTTGTATTTCCTCTAGTCTCCCGGAAATCACCTTCAGTTAATTTCCTTTTACATAAGCGTGGAACTTGTTTTCAAAGAGTTCCAGGTAGTATTTGGGGTCTTTTTAAGGCCTTCCCTGGATCCACATGTTGTCACATCCTTGACGGGTTCACTGGCGTGCCGACTGCCGTCTGGTTCTGGATTGGTGTTTTCTGCCCTGGTTGAATGGGCGGACAATCGCTTGCTGGGAGAGCTACCCAATCGACCGCACTGTCTGGCATTTCTCTGATAAATCCCACCTTTCCATGGGAGTACCCATCAACAAAAATCGCCTCCGCCGATTTAACCTTCCTCAGCCTCTCCACCAATGGTTTATGTTGGCTTCTTCTTTCAGACTGTGTCTTTGTTGGTGGTGACATCGACGCATCCTCGTTCAGGACCATCCACCTATTCAGTGGACGCCTGGTATTCTTCTTTTTGTACTTTCGGTAGGCCTCCTCCTCTTGGTCGGTTTCCGAGTTGCTCATAAACATCTGCTTCTACATTTGTACCTCCTTCTCTCGATTTAAGGGCACCACGGCCAACGGTGTTTTCCATGGAGTCACTCCCTCCATGGGCAGCATCGATAAGGGGCCCGCCTCTTCATCTAGGGTGACATCTATGACTGCTACATTCTCAATACTCGAGCTACTGGGGGGCGCCCTCTCATCCCCGGAAACCGACCGCAACCTCGACCTCGATCTCGTACTCATGGATGGGGTGGCGACTCCGGAACCCACTCTCAAACTAAGGTTACCCTTTGAAGATGCAACCCCTGCGGCCGTTACCCTACCGACCACTAACAAACCGACCTGTCTGGGGGTGCCTTTCGGGACGGCCCCCACCGAACCCTTCACGAGCACTACACACGGGGCGCCCCCCAGGGTTGTAGGAGCAGAGGCTTTGCCCATCTAATTGTTGACCCAGAGACCAACTAGTACCCGCCGATTTGGAAACCAAGGGGACCTTTTCCTAAAAAGACACGTCTGTATCCCTTGGGCCTGCCGGCTGCGTAATCGCTAGCTGTACCTGGACTATCTGGAAAAAAGAAAGAAAATGAAAAAACTGTTAGTGAGAAACAAACAAGCAATAAGAAGTCGTTAACGGCAAAATCCCCAAGAAGAGGCTGACCCTTGCAGGACAAAAATAAAGACTCTTAACCAAAAAGGTTAGGAGCTTTTTCGCGGACACTCAAAGTTGATTGCAGTTTTATCTGAGAACAGATACTACACTTGATAATCGACAAAAGCGTTGATTTAATGCTTGGCCCCGGGTCTGACATTATCTACTGCCAGACCCTCTTTTGCGGTCCAAATCACTACGGTACAAGGCCAGTAGGGGGAAGTGAGGGTCAAGGGTGTTGCCTAACTATTGGATAGGTCGTTAAAAGACTTCATTAAGTTCCTTACACTAATACGCTTTCACCATAATACCTCATTCTTGCCATGGAATTTATCTACTTAAAATCTCCCCAACGTATGCGTCGGGTTTATATACAAACTGAAAAAAAAAAACGAATATTTCTATGTTCTGACAAAACAAAAACTATATACACAAACACATTATTTTTTTGTAATTTTAGATTTTAAAATGAGGGATTGAATGATGGGGACGGAGGCAAGCTAAGATACCCCCCCCCCAAAAAAAAAGGAAACAACTAAACAAAATGCCTAGGGGGCGGGTTAGTAAGGGGTCCTCCCAACATACTTCTGAATATGGAGTGCCCACTGTCTTCCGGTCTCAAAGATCGAAAACAAACAGGTCGTTCCCTAGTGGGGAGTGGGGACCTAATGACGAAATTTCGAAAATAAATTAGATAGGGATGGGTAACATAGGGGATAAATAGCGTTTTCCAATATAAATGTACGAAAGTGGCAACAAACCGGGGAAAAACATATTTGGAATCCCTCTTATTGCCGATGAAAAATAAAATCGGGGAGAGGATCGACAATCATACTTGTCCTAGTCTAGTGCCATACAAAGAATTTTCCACTCTCAGTGGTTAAGACTTAAGTACCCTACTCTATAAAAATAACTTTGTTCGGGGCTGGGTTCCATTAAACCTTAGCACCGCCAGCCTAATACTACTTAGTGTCGCTTGTATTATACGAAAAAGCATAATCTACATGCGGCGATCTAAAACTGTTGAATATTTATCTCCCCAAAATCCAGCAAATTAAAGAGACTGGCGGATCCGTTGTTAACTCGTGATGTATAGCCGATATAAAATGTTTTATAAAGTTGTGAGTCGACCGACCGCTTCTCGGAAAAAAAGCTTTGCTCGGATATACAAAAAAAGTGTACATAGATACACACATTTTCGCTAATATATATATATATATATATATATATATATATATATATATATATATATATATATATATATATATATATATAGACAGCTATACTTTTCGGCCCAAACACCGATTAAAAAGCTTGCACTATCTCTAAATCCCCTTTAGGTTTAATTTCAAAGTTTTAGAGCAGACATTGCTTGAGAAATTGGGTAGAGACCGCAGAGGTTGATTTTTATTCAATTTGACCCCTATTATGACCCCTTAACATTTATTGTTTTCGGTTCAAATCAAGTAATTAAGTAGGATCCATGTCCAAAGAACCAATATGTAAACTTTCAAGAGTTTAGCAACAACATTGTCGGAGGAGTTTGGTAGAATTCTCAAAGGTCGTATCGTTGAACTTTATCCTCCTTAACAGCAAAATTTCCGGCCACAAACCAATCACATCGATTTTCCCAAATCTCAGTACCATGTATATAAAATTTCGAGTCTGCAGACTAAAGATGTACAGAGTTATATCGTAGGGAAATGTATACCCACATATCGACACACACAGATATGTTCAGTTACATATATATATATATATATATATATATATATATATATATATAAAAAAATACATATAAAGATATATATGTATATATATATATATATAAATAAAAGTAAACATGTATGTGTGTGTCTGTGTGTGTGTATGTGTGTGACTGTGTACATTTCCCTACGCCTTACCTCTGCCAATTTTTTATCTAGAGACTCGAAATTTGACATGCAGGGTATTGAGGTTTGGGGAAATCGATGTGATCCGTTGTTGGCCAGAAATTTTGACATCAAGTGGTCAAAGTTCAACGATTTAAACTTGGAGAACTCTACCAAACTCCTCCGACAATTTTGGGTCCACGCACTTTAAATTTTAGGTAAATGTTTCTAGACATGGATCTAACTTATTAACTTGATTTGAACCAAAATCAATACATTTTAAAGGGGTCATAATTGCAGTAAAAGTTTTTTAAAAATTGTCCTCTGCGGTCTCTTCCAAATTACTCAGACAATTTCTGGTCTAAATATTTGAATTTTTACATACAGTGTATTCAGAGATAGGGCAAGCTTTTTCATCAGTTAGGGTCGAAAATTTTTAGTTACCAATATATAAATGTATGTCTGTCTGTTTGCATATCGGCCTAAAACTTTTAATATAGGCGACGGATTTTACCCAGATCAGTATAGTTTTAAAGTTCGACCTTTCATACGTCAAATAGCGAAATATTGGTGAAAAATATTAATATGTTGCCCTTCAACTTGGCACTTTTCGTCATGGATGGTCCCTTTCTTTTGCCGATATTTTTGAAAGATATACTCTTCTTTAGATTGTCTAGCCTTAATTTAAAAAAGAAATGTCGCTTCCGCTCTGGCGGTGGTCGTAACAGCATAAACGTTAGGTTTTACTCCGTTCTTTTCCTCTCTCTCTCTCTCTCTCTCTCTCTCTCTCTATATATATATATATATATATATATATATATATATATATATATATATATATATAGAGAGAGAGAGAGAGAGAGAGATGTGCGTATATACATGCGTATATGTGTATTTCCTAATATATACATGAATAGATTAATATATATATATATATGTATATATATATGTATATACATATATATATATATATATATATATATATATATATATATATATATATATATATATATATATATACATGAGTAAGCGGATTACCTAATTTCTTTTTCATATAGAGAAGGCCGTCTCAAATTACTCAAAATAATAATAGACTAAGACTTTTTAGACAGTTTTCGCTGAATTAAATTACAGAGCAATATCGATAATAAATGACGAAAACGTTATTCCAAAGTCCATGCTGTTGGCCATGTTTTAATGTATTACTTTAATTCAGATGACTTTTACAATTCTGGACAGTATCAGTTTCGAAGCGCGAATCAGTCACTTACGTATTATATCAATCAGTCAATCAAGTATACCCTTAACTTGTCATGAGAAACAGTAACAATCAATTCGTCAATAGGAAAAGAAATAACACTTCATTTATAGCATAAATATCATAGTACTCTTCATGGAGACAAGATGTAAGGATGCACTCAAATAATGATCACAAATGAAAACACGATTCGATTGGCCGTCTATCTCGTCTTGGGTGCGCACCTATGTGATTTAAGAGTAGAAACACACGCCTACATACCAACACCCACACACACAATCTCACACACACACACACACACACACTAAACATCCACACAAAAACACACATATATATGTGACTATTTCATTTAATAAAAAATTAATTAAATAGAAAGAAATAATTTTATGCGTAAATTTTCATTATTTACATAAACACTGCTCAATACATAGGTAGACCTAGGTCCTAATTTATGAAAATATATATGGAATTAAGCTATAGAACATTGCCCGTTTTATTCTTGTTAGAATTGGTCAGGCTTATACGAAATGCTGTGGTTATCGTCTATTTATATATACAGGTATTCTATTGAATTTTGCTAGTGTCACAATTTGCTTACTAACATGACACTGAAACGCTTATTGACTAACTAGAAAATACAAAGAAGGTGCGTAAATATAAATGCGCTAAACCAGTTTTTTTGCATACATCTGACGAGTTTTCACGAGAAAGAATCGCGGAATATTCTGTGCAGGTTTCTTGCCATATATATTTTCCAAACTTACTATATATATATATATATATATATATATATATATATATATATATATATATATATATATATATATATATATATATATATATAATATTAAGACACCGCCAAAAATGGCCGAAAAATCAAGTTGTTGTTTTTAAAAACGAAATTACATTCGTTAAAATCCATTATTACAGAGTAACTTTTTTCCCCAGAAAGATAAAACCCTGGATTTTATCATATAGAATACAGAATAATGTAAAACTTTATCTACTATTTTTCATTAAATTTTAAAAGAAAAATTTCCCCCTTAAAATTAACAATTGACATTTTTGTCTTGCACAAAAAACGTACATATACTAAAAAAAAAGGTTTTTGAAATAATTAATTTATGTAATTGTTGTTTAACTAAGATTTAGTGGTATTTTCTATGAGAATATGTAAAAATATTATAATATAAGTACCTTGATTTCAAATAATTCCACTTATTCATATAGGAAACCTGTTACTTCGCGTCGATCTTGACAATGCTTACGGTTATACTTGATAAAAAACAAACTATTGAAGACCGAACAGGCTAAAAAAACTTATTTGTCAGTGACGAAAATGTCAATGTATCATTTACGCTGAGGCTGGCCAGTACCAGGTGGGTGACCATTTGCATGAGTTTGGTTTTTAATGTGTATTTGTGTAGGGACCAGGTTCCCCAAAATGGACGTCGCAATATATATATATATATATATATATATATATATATATATATATATATATATATATATATATGTTAACAAAACTAAGGCATCTAGGAATAGATTGATACCTCCAACTAGTGTATTTCATCGTTAGTAAAAATAAAGATATTATGTCGTTTGGAAAAAAGTGATAAGAACAACCTTTTTTTCAAACGTATTGAATAAAAAACACTATAACAATGAACAGCATGGCGCCCATATTCCTTATGTAGAAAAACATGGGGAAATATTTTACCTGCATTTGATCCTTCTAAAATTTTTGTAACGATATATATATATATATATATATATATATATATATATATATATATATATATATATATAAATATGTATATTTATTTATTTATCTACCTATTTTCGTATTTCTATTTCCAATATTTTTTATTAATCGAATTATCATACAAATTTACCAGTTAATTCGTATGTTTTCTTAATATGTTTTATATACTATTCATTAATTTATTGTAATAAATGGATTTATTCTTTATTTATCCTTTACTTTATTTGGATTCTATGCTAGTTTTCTGTCTGAAATCTGCTGTGTTTAATTTAAAAAAACAAAAAAACTGCTTACTTATTTGTATAATTTCAAAAAGCGATGTATGTGTTTGTTTGTTTATGTGTGTGTATGTATGTGTGTTTCGGTATTCATCCATCATACATATATCATAATAATTATGCTCATTTATAACAAATGTATATATTGCAGTATTATCCGCATAATTATTTGCGCTAACATTTATAAGATATGAATGCCAATAATTATAATATATATACACACACACACCCACATACACACCCCCACACACACATATATATATATGTGTATATATATGTACATATATATATGTATATATATATATATATATATATGCATATATATATATATATATATATATATATATATATATATATATATAAAGAGGAAGAGAGGTGGGTACTTTTGCATATTCATTCAATGAGTGATTTTTTCTGAGAAAGGGTGAAGAAAAAGCTGCTAAAAGGTCGGTAGTACTTGGTGAACAGTAGTCTGAGATGTCGGAAATTTTTCAGTCTCTGTCTGTCCTTGTGGCCATGTCACTAGTAAGGGTGCTGGAAGTAAACGTTTTGTCTGTGGTAGATGGTCAAACATCGAAGGCCTGCAATATAAATGCTGGACTCCCTCAGGGGTCAATCCTGGGCCAAGCTCTCTTCCTGATCTACATCAATGACCTCCCTAAACACATATTTAAATCATTCGTTGACATCGATGCTGATGACACGCCCATCTACGGCAACACATCAAAGGCTGTAAATGACAAAGTTCTCTCTGATTCTCTCTCCTCTGATCTCGAGCGCGTGGTTCAGCGGGGGTAGATGTGGCTGGTTACCTTTAATGCATTCAAAACCAAACTCCTATCCTTACATCATCAACGCTCTGATCCTCAGCTGGCATCAATTGTGATGGATGTTTCTCGTTTGGGTGAGGCCCCGTGTTTTGACAAGATTCTGGGTTTGACCTTTACTCCTGATCTGAAATGGAGCACGCGTATCAAGTCTGTTGTCAAGGTCGTATGAAAGATGGTGGGATCCTTCTACCGCTCCAGAAGATATTTCACTACTGATGCAATTCTCTATCTATATAAAAGCCAAGTACGTCCAAGGATGGAATACTGTTGCCATAACTGGGCTAGAGCGGCCAAAAGCAGTCTATCCTGCCTTGACAGAGTACAAAATAGACTTCGTGGCTTAGTGGGGGATGCCCTTTTCTCTACCCTGCAACATCTCTCCCACAGAAGAGACGTTGCGAGCCTATCCTTGTTGTATCCTTATTTTCATGGCAGGTTCTCGTCTGAACTCCAATCTCTGCTCCCCCCTCGCCAATCTTTCACGAAAAACACCCGTCTAGCTGAATCCACCGTGAAAAATTTCCCCCACTCTATATCTGTTCCTAAATCAAAACGCGGATTCCATGAACAAAGCTTCTTTCTTATAACTGCACGCCTGTAGAACTCTATTCCGTCTGCCTGCCTACAACTTGGATGTCTTCAAGTCCAATGTTAACAAATTCCTAATGAACCGCCCCCTTAATTAAACACTTCATCAAATCTCCACACTAACGTAATGTACTTGCAATAACTCTTATCCCTTAGTGGCTTCCGGGCCTTGATAAGTGGTAATCACTGTGTAAAAAAAAAAGAAAGACAGGCAGACAGAAAGAGAAGTATAGGAAGATAGATTTGTTTAACTTTCATTCAGAAAAACATTATTATTCTAAAATAACTTATTGTTTGAATTAAAAAAAAAAGGTCAAGTAAACCAAATTAAATTAACCCATAGATTTTCGAAGTAACCACATCTCTACAGAGGACACATCATTAACAAATATTATATCTAATTCGAAATAACGTTTTTATTTAACACATACAAAGACAATATATTCAACAATAGATTACATTTTTTAGGGGGCATATATCAATTTCTGAATGATATTTAAATATAACAAACGATAAATTCAATTTGATCTATCACGTATATTGAGCTATTCTGAATTTGGTTCGGATTCTCTCGTAAAATATCCAAAAACTCTTCTGTACGACTCGATACTACATAATTAATAATTTATTTTCCAACTAGCGGGGGTACCCGGCGTTGCCCGAGTGGTTGTTTCCGGGACGGGGGGGGTTAAAAATTGTTATGGTAGGTAAGTAGGAAGGATCAAACCCGGAGTCATGAGTAAAAGTAGGAAAATAAAGTGTGAAAAAAAAACATCTGCAACGTTAACAGTTCGGCCACCAAGAAAAGTCCATTCCAGTTGTTTAGGAAAAAAAAAAACGGCTACGGTAGGTCGGCGCGAACGTGAAAATATAATGTGAATTGTCCAGCATGCTAACCACTACGCCACAGAGCACTGCAGCTTAGTTTAGTGATTTTAAATAACTTCACATGAAAGAACTACGAAGCCAAACCGGTGTTCTCTTCTCAACTGTTCCTTGTGAACGATCGCCAAACGGTGTTAAGTGGTGGCAGGGGGAGGAGGAATTTATTAGAGAGAAAATATTTTACAACTTTCATTGATCTTAACCGATTTTGGCCGTGACTTCTCAGCAAAAAAAGTATAGAAATCTAAGATTATCGAGGAATTTGAGAAATAATAAGCCTATAACACACCTCAGATATTGTTCTGCCGTTTGTGCATATTATATTTGCATTAAATATCTTGATATTTAATCCTATTAATGTCAAAATCAGACGAGAAAAAATTAGTGCATTTTATTTATATAGAAAGAATAGAGAAGATTAACCCCAGTATATATATATATATATATATATATATATATATATATATATATATATATATATATATATATATATATATATATACATATATATATATATATATATATTCAAATTTTACTATTTCTATTTTCTCTTGTAACATACGTAGTTTCTTTATATTATAATTAAACCCTGTATGCCATTTTCCTTTATCCACGTTTTTTTTAAGTGAAAAAAATATCTCTAGTGTGCCGATGTCACAAATCGGAAAAATTGTCTGCTGATATTGCCATCGGTAGTCTGATTTAGAATAACATTTGTGAATGCGCGTTGACGCGTAAACTAATGAATATTCGTTGCTAAAGAAGAGATAATATCATGGGCATCTAGACTACACGTTCAAAGCAAACGGAAATCAATTCCAAGAAAAACATGCTTACAAATGTGTACAACCTAAGCGATTTAGGTAAATATTTGTTTCGTCATAGCACGAGAAGAATTATTCCCGTACTTTATATAAATATTATGAATGGTTAATAACGATTTAGCTGGCAAGGTATTCGGAATAAAAGCACCTACTCATACATTGGACGAGATGAGGTGAATATATTGAGGAACGTTTGGTAAATACATAACCGACGTTTTACGATATATATATATATATATATATATATATATATATATATATATATATATATATATTTAGAGAGAGGAAGATAGAGTGAGACAGTGTTCACACACACATACACATACATGTGTGTGTTATTCACAGAATATGTTTATTTGTAAACACACAAAAACAACACACTTTTGTAAGATTTTCGACAGATAATATAGCATCCTTAAAATAAATATTTCTACCCGTTTTTTTGACATTTTTCTTTATGAGGGCGTTTTATATTTTTGCTTTGGACGGTGGAAAGTTGACATGTCTACCATCGAGAAAAATCATTGGCAATTACCACTTTCTTAATTATTCGATGCTGCTTAAAATGAAAAAATACGTTTACAATTACTGCGAACGTGCAGTTTCTAAAAGAATAAGCAAATGTTAGTTCGACAAATGTTAGGTATAACTTCTTCTAATAATTTTACGTAAAATGACCACTCGTTTTATGGCAATCTGTTTGTGTGTTAAGGGGGGTAACATGCACTGAACCCAATTTAACGTATACTGAGCACCCACACGTCAGCTGGTCACCCACAGTAAGCAAATATTATGCTTACAGTTGCGTGAGGGGGCGGCCTTGACAATCGATTTCGCCCACACAAATTATTTTTAAAATGTATTTTCTTCTTTTTTTTATAGAATGCCGAAGCCCCGATGTTTTTATAATGCTAAATAATCACATACACTCTAACACACACACACACACACACACACACACAAACACACAGACATATACACACATACACACGCAGGCAAGTGTATTACATGTTCGACCGATAGTTTCCAATTATAAATATAAATATTGCTGCCCGTAATTATTTTTATTTTCTTTCTATTGTCACTTTATAATGTTTGTTTATGATAATGTAGGGAATAGTTTGCACCATCGAGAATAACAAAATAATCATTTCACAATTCCACTTTCGTAAGTTTTCGTTTGCTCAGCAATCGAAAATAACGTTTACAGTTACTGCCATTTCGCATTTACTAAGTCGCGAGGAAAAATTAGTTTTTTAAAACAATAGTGGCTTATCACTTTCCTGTAATTATTTAACAGAAAATGAGCACCTACTTTATAACAACCTGTTTTGGTAGGGAGTGCGACAATGTAAGATGAAAAGAATTTAACGTACAAAGTAATGAATTATAAACATCACTAATTCGCCCTCATTTGGACTCATCTGTTCGAAATATCCGAACTTAGGATTTGAGATCCGAGACGCTTGCCTGTAGGAAAAGAACTCTATCTGCTGAACAAATTATCAACAAAGCGGAATGCCTATTAACTTACACAGACCAAGCAACTTGCGCATAGATCTGACAGTAGAATGGGCCTGCCTCATAACGAATAAGTGACGTGGTCATCCAACCAGCTATAACCCAAGCCGACGTCCCACAAGTATGAATTTAATACTCGTAAGGACGATGCCACCACGACAAGCTAACCAATCGAACAATCAGGAAGATAATATTCAGAATGTGAGAGGATTTATGTAATTCGGATGTGTCAATCTGATGGGCAAGATGACGGCAAAAGTAGTCTTCACTTCCGGTCTGTTTGCTTTCACGGTTCTTGTGATCCTCGACCTTGTTTGGTCGTCGACATAGTTATATATTATTTCACATTCTTACGATTATGTACACGAACACACACACACACACACACACACACACACACACACACACATATATATATATATATATATGCACACACACAGCTGCACAATTGTGCGCACTTATACACAAATACATGCAGGGGCGAATGTGTACATATATACAAAACCTGTTTTCTCTCGTACTGCTTGCATTCTGGATATGTCAATGATTATACTTAACTGAAGATATTTAAAGGTAATAAAAACAGACATACTTCTGTTTAACAGATTTAGAAGTATTATTCTTTAGGCGCAAGAGCTTTTCTGTGTGCCATTATAAATTTTCTGAGATAACCAAAACGAGTGTAAGTGTTACATAAGTAACTGCTTGTAGAACGTTAATAAAATTGTAGTTTTGTTCATTAAATACAATACATTTGTTGAATTTAGATAGTAACAATATTTACAACACTTTTATTGCAATTAAAAAATTATATGACGCCATTGTTTAATGCATAGAGAATCGTGTGTCTATGTATTGTTAGATTGCATTACTGTTTAAGGAAACTAAAATAATTATACACTGTTATCTGAATTTTATAATATAACAATTATAATGTTTGCAGTTTTATTATACACAACCCGTAGGGCTATGTCGAACTTTTCAAAAGTAGCATAATTTTTCGTAAATCAAATATAACTTTTGAATTGACAATACAAAAACACATACTTTGGAATGAATTATATAAATATTTATTTTTTAATTGATTCGTTGACTTTGAATTCGACAAAATAGTTTTTTTTTTCTTAATGAATGGTAGAATGCGTAGTTGGTTGATTCCACATATACATCATATGATTAAAAATTATGAAGTAAATGATTTGTTAGTTTGTAATGTCGGTGTTATTGTTGCGTTGTTTGTACCAAAAAGGCATATGTAACGTGTGAGGCATCTATGTGACACTGATGATTGCAAATATTATGTACTGTTATAAATGTGTATATACAGCTTGGCCTAACAAAAAAAAATAGTATTTCCAATACTAAATAGTTATGTTGCCTTATCTACATATGTCTGCAAAAGTTTTTTTTGCGACCCGTGATCATTCTAAGCGCTGATCCGTGCGTGCATAAGACATGCATTTACTAACTATTTTTTTAACTGCGTCGTTGGCCTATGTCTTTTGGTCTTACTTAGAATTACATCTGTTCTTGGTTGAGCTGAAACCTCTTTTACAAAGACGTTTTAAACAATCCAAGACGTTGATGGATTTAATATAAAGATTTTATTTCACTGCCAGTGCGTCGCCTGCAGAAAAATAACAAGGTGATATTCTGGCGCCTGGGTTTGTCTAGTTTCCATTTTGAGACATGTCACCTTTCTCTAAGAAGGGAAAGACGATTCGTTTCCCACTTCGCCTTGTTTGACTTCTGAAATCACACTCAAGCAATGTTCAGTAAACCGAAACATGTGACAAACGACACGTCCTTTCGGTTCAAACTTCAATAGTTTAGCGAGTCATTCATATTTTTATATGTTTTGATGGCATAATGTGTTATTATTTTCTTCTTCCGTTAGATAGATAAATAGATAGATAGATAGATAGATGAAGTGATCCACAGATATTTATATAAACTGATGGATAGACAAATAAAAGAAAATTTGCTGTCCTGTTCGAGGAAATATATAGCATTATTACCAATAGACATAACCATAGTTTTTAATGATTACAGTAGATCATGTGATACGTTAAGTAAATTAGATTTATGAGACATAATATATATATATATATATATATATATATATATATATATATATTTAAAGGAGATACGAACAATAGTCTAAAGAGCTGAGTGTATTTCAATATAACAGTGAAATTACTAGTTTAATTAAAATACAGGAAAGAGGAAATCCTCGTTGTAATTTATATATATATATATATATATATATATATATATAATAAGCTCGATAGGTAAATATCCTAGAGCTAATTCAATATTAAGTAATGTGATTGATGATTTAAAATTGTAAAATCAAATCATAATTAAATTAAAAATCCGTTTCATAAGAAGGAACAACAACAATATCAATTATCTGTACGATCGTCTCGGAAAAAAATCGGACGTCCCGCCTTTTTAAAATTCATCATTCAATATGGTGAAAAGCTATAGCAAACATATATATGAGTATTTTAACCATAGTTCCTGATTTCAAAAGGCGAACAATTAAAAGGTAAAATTGTGTACCTGTATTTTATGTATATTCCTGTATATCTATGTATATGTATGTATGTGTCTATTTTTTCATATGTATGCATGTATATATTTGTAATGTTGTACTTAAAGCAAATTTATAATTTAAATTCAAATCTATATTTTACTCTATTTCATTTCTATATCTAACCCAGATTAATTTTCTTACCAATTTTAAATCCAGACCTTTTATTTCAATTAATTTTCAGATACATATGCCTTACTTGTAATGCTAGGTTTATTTATTATGTCTTTTAAATTTAATAAACACCCTTCAAAATTTGCTGACGGGGAGACCTTGCTTATTAAAATACTATATGTAATAATCATTGTCCCTAACTTGATGTCTACCACAATAAAAAGCACTGTTTTCCGAAACGATCGTACAGATAATTGATTTTGTTGTTGTTCCTTCTCATGAAACGGATTTTTAATTCAATTATAATTTGCTTTTTTAAATTTTAAATTATCAATCACATTACCTAATATATATATATATATATGTGTTTGTGTGTATATATATATATATATATATATATATATATATATATATATATATATATATATACATAAAGTTTGGAATCCTTGCATATATATTACCTTATTTAAAATCACAAAAGTAAAACCTATAGATAATTGATTATTAAAAATTATGTGAGAATATACATGCTAAATTTGGCGCAATAGACATTCTACACTAAAAAATATGTGGAGTACTCTCATCTGTATCATATAAATATAGCACGCGCAATGTATGAGAACACATGCAAAAAATTAACATCATTCGACAATCATTGATGCACTTCAGGTATACATACTCTGCCGAAGTATACGAATAGGTAGTAATGAGGTTATTGAAATCACATTTTAGCCTGATATACGGCGGTACAATCATAGAACATTGCAGCAGTAGATTCACTTGTATTATTTGTATTATTCGAACTACTGTAGGTTATTTACATGACATTTTCTCCGAGGCTAACTGAGACACATATTGCGTGCGTATTTCGACCTGATAAATAAGTATTGCTAGATTTATAAACCTCTGACGTTAAAGGAATATTTGATAATCACTTCAATTTTTCCTGTTCTTGGTTGTATTAAGAATAGAATTGCGAATTATTTATAGTGCCCCCCTCTCTTTATCTGAAAAACAAATAAGATTACGTTTAGCAATTTTGCTAAATTTCTTCAGTTCAATATAAAGGCATCCGAATTCTAAAATTTTGATAATTTTTTGAAGTATTTTTTTTAAATAATTTTTTTAATACATAGTTACGTACATGCATAGATCCATAAACTAAGACGTTTTATGTCGTTAGTCAAGAGAAATGGTTTATATTTAATGTACTGTCACACATTTAACTTAAAATTATATACTTTCTATGGGAAAACAGTATATGAGTACAACATTCGTAGCAAATAATTGCCTGGCTACAACATTAAGTTAAGTTTCCTTTTAGAATATTGTTTCCTAACACACACACACACACACACATATATAAATATATATATATATATATATATATATATATATATATATATATATATATATATATATATATATATATATATATATATAGTTATATATATACAGGGAGGGAGGGAGATATACAGAATGAACTTTCCCATATTTATTTACCTGAAAAGCTATTCTAGGTTATTTTCATGGGGGATATGTTATTTGTGTTCATTTTTATTCTTTTATTCTTAAATTAAATTTACAAAACTATAACAAGACAACATATAGAGAAATCATAAGTATATCTTTTCATTCGATTTATAATTACGAATCGTAAATAGTATTTTATAAACCTCCTTATTTACACGTAAGCGTTTGTTTACATAAAATAGTTTTCTAGTTTGCTACTCAAATTTCCACTGTTTCGTATCAACTATCTGAATATAAGCATTTGCTTTACACCCACAAAATATGTTTTGAGTTTACATATTTTATCCGAAAACCCGTCACTTCAAAGTGAAACACAAAAGAGTAGACGTGTTCTTCAAGGTTTACTTCAGGCACAAGAAATGTTTTCTGGATCTGATTATTTCAAAATCCACTTCGTATGATTTTGCTAAATTTTGATATTATAAGCATACATATTAATATCTAAATTAATTCATAATACTCTCCAAATGTTCGCTTTCGATTAACGAATGCATAGGCAAAACCTTTCATCGGAAATAAATATGGAGTGTTGTACGTGTCCAAGCTCTGTCTTCTTCTTTAAAATTGTATGCTTATTGAAGGAATCTTTTGCTCATACACATACTCTAATACTAAATTGAAAAAAAATAACGAAAAGCACAAGTTTAATTTAAACTATTTTTTTCTGTTTTTCATATTTGTGTATCCCTATAATCGATAATGTTTAATCATTTTTAAGGCCTAAATGGATTTTAACATAATACGATTTAATATTTTACCTACGTAAAATATGAATGCCCTCTATATTATTGATGATGATTGCTCGAATTAGTCAATGTAAGACGGAACTTGTCGTAGGTATTTCTATATCTTTAATGAGAAAAATATTAGTCATAAAACAAATTTTATCGATTTCAGAAATGTGTACATGAATTATGTTACTGATATAATTACATAGTTTGTTTGTTTAATAGTATATTTACAGTATTCAGATCAGATACTTTTAACATCTTTTTTTTTAAATTTAACAACATTTTTCATTTTTCACTCGTATATACCTTTCACTGTATAAAACAGGGAGGGGGGTAAAGCCATAGCCTTCGATATATCTAAGGCTTTTAACAGGGTTTGGCATGATGATCTTCTAAGGGAAATTAGATCATATGGTATCACTGGAAGAATGCATAAGTAATTAAATCTTTCGTAATTAAGAGAAAAACCCCAAGTTGTCCTCGACGTTCATACGTCTAAACAATATGATACAAATGCGGGAATTCCCCCGGGGAATACCTGTGGAACTTTTATTATTGCTGACATTCATAAATTATCCCCCTGACAAAATTGTTTCGGAGGTGGGTATATTTGCTGATGACACCACTCTCTAACACATGTAGTAGGGGGGAAATGAACACATATCTAAGCAAATGGCAGAAACACTAGAGGATGGCATTCAATCTGTAGTGGAATGAGGACAAAAATGGAGGGTCACATTCGATACTACCAAGTCTAAGCTTGTTTACTTTTTTTACAAGGTGATAACCACTTAGAGGGGCTCGGAAGCCAATTGGGCATTAGGGTTATTGCGTGTACTGAATGTTAGTGTTAATATTTGATATAGTGTCTTATCTAAGGGGGCGGTTCATCAGGAATTTGTTTAACTTTGACTTCAATGCATCCAGGTCGTAGACAGGTGGGGAAAAAGCAGGCGGTTCAGAGTTCCACAGGCGTGCACTCTTAAGAAAGAAGCTTTGTTCATGGAATCTACGTTTGGGTTTTGGCACAGATAAAGGGTGGGGAAAAGTTTTACAGTGGTTTCAGCTACGCGGGTGCTCATCGTGAAAGATTAGTGAGAGGGGACCAGAGATTGAAGCTCACACGAGCACTTGCCATGGAAGTAACTACAAAACAAAGAAAGACTCGCAACGTCTCTTCTGTGGGAGAGAGGTTGCCGGGAAGGGAAAATGGCATCCCCACTAATGTACGACTCCTATTTTGTACTCTATCAAGGCAGAATAGTCTTTTTTTAGCAGCTCCTGCTAAAATGTGGCAACAATACTCCATCCTTGGACGTAATTGGCTTTTATATAGATAGAGAATGCATCAGCAGTGAGATATATTCTAGAGCGGTTGAATGCTCCTACTACCAATAGGAATGGCGAAGAACACATTACCTGATAGTACTTCCTTTAAACTCCTAGTCCTAATATTTATAGGAACCATGAACATGAATAGATACATTGAGAGCATTGCTAACTGTTGATTTCCCAGCTGTACTGACATGTATACGTTCAAGTGTAATATGAACAAGCATCTTGCTGCTCATATCCCTTCATAATGCCCCTGCAACTTATGTCTCCGATAGTCGCCCCCTACTTCAAAGTGGCACTTGTTTGGGGTGAAAATTGATTACAAAAATTAAATGTGAGCTGTCCTAAAAAGCTTGCATAATTGTGAGGTTGTACACACTTTTATAATCCTGAGCAACACAGACAGAGAACAATGGATTTCCTGCCTCTGTGTTTCATAAATAGGGCATTTATTATCTCATCTCCTGCCACACGTGACTTCTCACACGATCGTAACGTTAACAACGTCCCCAACATCATATTCTTCAACACTATCTTTTACTTTTTTCCACCGTAATTTTCTTTTCCTTACCGTAACGTCTTACGCCCATACCTCGGCATTTTCATGTAACCGCCATACATTATCTGGTACACTAATATACCGGGGGAAACTGTAAAAATTGATAAAAACAATACACAGTAGATATGGATATGCATCGCAACGCATTTCACGTGATGCTTAATAAAGTGCATTAGTACATCATATTCAATTATGATCACTTTATATATCCTATTTTATGAACTTCTTCATGATTCTGTTCCACAGAAAAAAAATCCGAGAATGCTCTTAGTGTGTGATCGGATATAACGATAGAATACCAGAGAATACCACTCCATGTTATGCACGGATTGTTGCATATCCGTCTCAGTATACAGCGAAACAAATCTGGATCAAATACGCACATAATTCGATATGGTAATGAGTGTAGAATATTAAGTATCATTCTAAACCTGTCAACAGAAAAGGCTTGCAAGCATATAGGAAAACGAGAATCGCATTTGTTCCATCGTATGTACACTTTGTTTAATAATCTAACACTGATTGAGCCACGATTTTTTAGAAATATTTCTATAGTCATCATCTCACACTTGTTTATTAGGTTTTAAACAAGAGAACTAACTCGATAATACAATCCTTGATATTAGTTTGGTTGCTTTTCTTTGTTGCTAAAATATTTATAAGTGAAAATTGTGTACTACTATAACAGACATAGGTTTGATAGTTACCCGTCTCCATATTACATTCACCATCAGTGAAATATTCCTTACAACATAGTCATATATATATATATATATATATATATATATATATATATATATATATATATATATATATATATATATATATATATATATATACGAATAAACAGGCAGCATTTTATATTCAGTCAAGTATTAGTAAACACAAAACACACAAAAAGTATCATAAAGCAAAATATCAGTAATGTTCGCATATATATATATATATATATATATATATATATATATATATATATATATATATATACACCCCCACCACACACACACACACACACACGCACACACACACATACATATATATATGCATATATATATATATATATATATATATATATATACACACCGGTTTATGGGTGTGTGCGTGTGTGGCTGCCTGTGTGTATGTGTGTGTGTGTGTATGTGTGTGTGTGTTTGTGTATGTGGGTGGGTGGGTGTTTGTACTCGGACCAGCTTGCTTGAGATTTGAAACTATCAATCCAATTTCTGACTTTAAAAACTCGTCTGCTTACCTATTTTATAACAGTAGTTATTGCTACTAGTAAAAACATTAACACAAACTTAAGAATAATAATACTAATACGTCATTTCTCGCATGCCGGTCGGTGCAGATGAAAATGCTAATTAATTAGCTATAATAACCCAGTATTTTATCGATGCTGATTCAAAAAAAAAACTATTATTGTCGGCTGATGGTGTTTGGCAGATGAATTTCTCAATACTTATAAGTTCTTTACGGCTAGCCGTTGTTTGGTTGGATCAAATACCAAAAATAATAATATTTCTATATTAGTACTCACGGACTATTATTTGGACAGCACGGATCAAATGTTACTTCCAAACAGTGTGTTGACTGTCCTCATCGCAACAATAAAAAATACTGATGATTTTATCAGTGCATATCACATCAATGGTATTATTAACTAGCATCATTCGTTTATGCCCCTGCCCCCGAATAAAAAAGTAAAGCACCCTACATGTTTTGGAATTGTTGTTGGTTATAGCCTAACCAGTTACCTCCCCATTTTTATAACGGCTTTCAAAATCGACACCACTAATTTTCCTATGTAAAGTAGGGAATGCACAACCCCTTTTAGGAGTAGGGGCAGTTGTTGGTCATTTTATGTATTTCTGACGGAAGTATACTTCAGATCAAATTAATTAGGTTTGTTAGGTATTTGTGTTTAAACATAATTAAAATATCTAAATTACACTCATGTATCTTATATATATATATATATATATATATATATATATATATATATATATATATATATATATATATATATATATATATATATATAAATGCAAACTAAAATTTTATTTTGGAGGGTGTCTTACCTGGGTTCATATATGGGTGCAAAATATGTAATAATAGTTATTAAGCTTGCGAGACCGCAGCTGCAAAAAAATAATTAAAAAAAAGCAACCCTCTACGGAAAAGTACAAACGGAATATTTATACGATCATTACCTCAATATTGAATACATCAGTGTACTCTATGTTTGTTTACAAATATACAAGTATATACAAATGCACACACAGGCACACACGCACACACATGCACAAACGCACACACATACACACACACACATATATATATATATATATATATATATATATATATATATATATATATACGTATATATTTGTAGCAGTTTAATTTCGTTCTCATTAGTTATACAAATTTGAGACTTCAATCTAATAACATTAACATGGATGTGAATCATCATATATAGCGTTTCAATAATGACGTTTTAAAACTGAAAAATAACACGAATTTGAAACTGAGAACCTGCTCCAGCTTCATTAATCCTACATTTCACTAATAATTGAGAATATTTATCAATAAAAGAGCCAAGGCTGAATATATTGTCGAAGGCCTATGTAATACTGAGGAGAAATGAAGCCGATAATTGTATTATTGATAAGTACAACTGAAATAAAAGCTATACAATAACAGGAAAAAACTTACTTTATATTACATTTTATCATTTTTCTAGTTTTTATGTGATCGATTATTAAATATCTCTCATGATAAAACATCCTTAAATAGTGAAAAATCATTTATGCTAAAACAGAAAAAATAATATAATGCCACATTTCTTCAGTATAATTTTCCTGAAAGATTCAACCTTGTGCCAAAAATTTAGCACTGAAATCCGCTGTCAAACTTTGCACATCAAATGGAAATGCATAAATTCGACGGGGCTCCCATAATGGGTTAGTTGTTTGATTTTTATTATGAAAATTATTTGAAGAAGCTCATGTGTAAGAATATTTTGTAAGACTTTTA
>NC_136489.1:34915514-35193014 GCF_053919585.1 Euprymna scolopes
CAAAGTTTACACAACCTTTCGAGGTGATTCAGGTCAGGTGACTGCCGAGGCTTGTGTATGACAGTAATCCAATTATCATTAAACTATTTCATATTTATTTTAGCTCTCTGCTCTGGATGATTGTCTTGTTAAAATATAAAAAGCATGGCCAATCCTATGTCTTAAACGAATGCGTTGACAACATCTTCCTGCATTTTTATGAATAAATGTTCTCTTCTATGTTTAAAATTCATTAAACTCCATTTGCAGAAAAACAGCCCCAAATCATCAGTCTTCCACCTTCAAATTTTAGTGAGACGCCAATCCATGGGATTAATGGATATCTCATGACGTCCCTTCCTTTTGTGACGTCACTTTTGGTAAAACGAACACATGTCAAAGTTACCGACTTAATTGTAAGTTGGGCTTTTTTGTTTCTATATTTTAATAAAAAAGAACTGTACTAAACATATTTTTGTAGTGCTTAAAATTAATCAGCTTGCTTATTGAAAGACGAAAGAAAAAAAAGAGAAAAATGTTGACCCAATTTCACCGCAAAAACAATTTCTTATTGTAACTGTCTACGGTTTATTCTCATGCAATTCGGACATTTTTCAAATGAAGTGAAAATGTTTATATTTTAATATTGTTTTGCTGCTAACTTCATGCAATATTTTAACAGGAGAGAAATGTGTTTCCCATTTTCGTTTTATTGGACTAAAATAAACATTTTTTTAAATGAATAGAATTCTCTTAAATATTCTTTTTTTAACTATCGATTCTAAAGTCAAAATGTATTTTTCTTCCTCGTGGGGACAACTCCCCCCCACACAAAAATAGCCATTTTGATTAAGCGCCACTTCAACAATAACTTTAATTCTTTTGCAACCGTAATCTATCATAGTACATGTTTTTTTTGTATCGCAATTATTTTTTATCCACCCTTTATCTCTAAGAAGTAAAGAAATACATTGCTCCCTCCTCATACACACACCCACTCAAGGATAGGCTATTTTCTTTTTTATTATAATTTTATCTCTTTTCTCCAGTCAAAAACGGAAATAATTTTTTCGTGCGTTTGAAAAAGCCATTGTGATGCAGGGGGTTAAAGCAGGATTAATATAACTAATCAAGGTCCAGATGACCCACCATCAGCAGCAGCGGAAAGCTGAGGAAAAATAAATAAAAATGTGATCAATAGGTCCAGTTACAGTTTCAAGAGAGGGAACACGAGTTGGAGGAGAGAATGCTACTTAAACAACAGAGAAAAGAAGACCTAATTGTGAAAATATTCGATAAAACGGAACACAGGGACGACTATTTGCTTTTTCCCAAAAGTACAATATGGAACACAGTAGAAACGTTCAACTACCAACCGGAGTTGGATTGGACGTTTGTCACTTTCTATCGGAGATATGACGCCCTATTCACTGTGGATTGTCAAGAGTGAAGCAACGCTAAGAAATTTCGCCTGCTTTAGAGGAAATTAGCAACCACAGAACATAACAAGTTTGTGAAGGCTAACATGCTTGCCAGTCGGTTTGCCTCAAACTCCACACTGGACCCTCTAAACCACCCCCTACCTCAATTTCCTATGCGGACAGACGCCACGCTGGACGATCTGAAAATCACCCCTGCTCAGGTGCATGCTATCATAAAAAACCTTGACACTTCCAAAGCATGTGGACCCGACCTCATCCCAGCTGTGCTATTAAAAAAGTGCTCAGCCGAAGTAGCTGCAGTTCTCTCCAAAGTCTACAACAAATGCCTTAATGAATCTTGCTTTCCGAGCTGTTGGAAAACTGCTTCTGTAGTACCAGTATTCAAGAATTCTGGCGAAAGAACTGACCCATTAAATTATCGCCCTATTAGCCTCCTCCCACTTTTTGCCAAAATATTTGAGACCTTAATTAACCATGCTCTAGTCCAGCACCTTGCAGATGCTAAACTTCTGACCGACCATCAATATGGATTTAGACAAGCCCGTTCCACGGCAGACATCCTCACTGTAATCTCTGAACGAATATACCATTTGCTGGACAAAGCGGGAGAGGGCAGAGCGGTAGCTCTAGATATATCTAAAGCTTTTAACAGGGTATGCCATGAGGGTCTCCTCAGGAAGATTAGATCTTACGGTATCACTGGTAGAATACTTAACATAATTAAATCCTTCTTAGATAAGAGAAAACTCCAGGTTGTCCTCGACGGTCGTACATCTAAACAATATGATACAAATGCGGGAGTGCCCACAGGTTCTATCCTTGGACCTCTGCTGTTCCTGATATTCATAAATGACCTCCCCGACAAGATTGCCTCTGAGATGGGTATATATGCTGATGACACCACCCTCTATAGCAGGCACGACAGGAAAACAAACGAACATGTATCTAAAGTAATGGCAGAAACACTAGAGGATGACCTCCAATCAGTAGTGGAATAGGGACTAAAATGGATGGTAACGTTCAATGCCACCAAGACAAAACCGGTTTCATTCAATAATTACAAAAAAACCTTCTCTACCACCTATAGCAATGGCCAACGACTCTTTATCTGAGAGTACGTCTCTCAAGCTCCTTGGCCTAACGTTCACAGGAAACATGAGTTGGAACAATTACATCGAGGGCATTGCCAGGGCCGCTGCAAGGAAGGTAGGCGCTCTCTACCGTGCTAGAAAACTTCTAACACCCGAAAGTATCATGCACCTCTATAAGGCCACTATTCGGCCATGTATGGAGTATTGTTGTCATATTTAGGTTGGTGCATCGGCTACTAGTCTCTCGCTCCTTGACAGGATTCAAAAGAGAGTCGCAAATCTGATAGGCCCTAAACTGGCATCTAAACTTCAGCCACTGTCCCATCGTCGAAACGTTGCATCTCTCTTCCTGTTCTACAAGTATTATAATGGTGAATGCTCTGACGAACTGCAAGCACTTGTGCCCCCACTACGTGAACACTCTCGACAGACCCGACAAGCTGCAAAATCCTACCCCCACACTGTAGAGATCCCTAGATGTAAAAGATCTTTCGACTCCAGTAGTTTCTTCCCCAGAACTGCTAGACTTTGGAATTCAATTCCAGGTCACTGCTTCCCCAACTGTACTGACATACATAAGTTCAAGTGCAACGTGAACCAACATCTCGCTGCCCTACTCCCTACATAGTACCCCAGTAGACGTTTCCCTTGATAGTAGCCCCCTACACCAAAGTGTCAATATGCCTTGTTTGGGGTGAAAATGTAATATAAAAAAAAATTAAAAAATAAGACGAATGAATTGGAATTTTTTGAAGCGGTTAAACTTTTATCCGAAGTGTTTAGCCTTAATTCCACTCTCTTTCATTGAAAATGAAAGTGCTTGAACCTGCAAAAACGCGACGACAACGATTACCTGACATTCGTGTCCGTGGTAAATAAACACTGCGATGAATTCCGTTTATCTGACTTATCTACGGATGACTTCAAGTGTTTAATTTTTGCGCAGAGTCAAGTCTCATCATTAACGCTGAGATTAGACGACGTGATCTTTCTAGACGTGAAAGCAAACAGGGCCTCAGCTTCCAGAAGTTGGCTGAGAATTTGCAACGGGTAGTCTGCGTAAAAAACAACTCGAGGCACGTCGAGGAGTCATGTGCAATAGTCATTAGAAGAACGGCCTTCAGACCGGAAAAATTCTCTCCCCGAAAAACAAAGCTGGAAGTAAGAAACTCAGTGTACACCTAATAAGTACAACTCAGTCACAAGACCCGGATCCCCTACATGGTCTGTTATTGCTGCGGCGGGAAACATTGGTCGAGTATATGTTTTTTACAAAGATAAGTACTGTCACCAATGTTGGAGTAGGGGCCACAATGCGACGCAGTTCAGGAAGAACAAGTCCAAGAACAGCGCCCGACAGACTAGATTCGACGTGGATTCGGATAAGAACCGGCGCAAATATGTCACAGATAACATTGCAAAGAAAATTGTGCATGAACAATTAGATTCCGGATCAGACATGTCAATCATTAACCTAAAGACTTGGAAAGTCTTAGGGAAGATTAACAAATCAACACGAGCTGTGGCAGGTGATAAAGTGGAATTTGAGGGAGAGCTTACATTTCTGGTTACCTTAAATGGTGTTACTAAAAAAATGAAAGGATATGTACATCCGAAAACATATTCGGTACTGACTGGATTGAGTGATTGGAACTGTCGGACCAACCTATAAATACATTTTGTCATAGGGTAGAAGACTCGTATATGAAAGCGCAACAACTGAAAGACGAGGTAAAACGGAATTTCCAGACGTATTCACACCAGGACTAGTAAATACTACAAAAGCTATAGCAATATTCGAACTAAAAGAACACCCTCTGCCTCTGTTCAAGAAGAAACGAAATGTTCCATTGAAGCATCCTTTTTCGATTTCTCTGTTGGTTCCAACAGAGAAATCGAAAAAGGATGCTTCAATGGAATCTGCCAAAGGGGTTAAAGAACTGAAACTGCAAAGCCAGAATCTCAAAAAACACAACCAAAGTAACAAAAGAAGGCTCAAGGGGCACCTGCAGATTAAACACTTGAACAATTTCTACACTTGTATAGGATTACACCCAACTCGAACACGCCAACAGCAGTCTTACCTGCAGACAAGCTTTATGTGTGGAAAGAGAGATCCGTTTTTACCAAGCTCTTATCCAAACAGTCAAGGTCACAAGTGACCACTTATGTACCCGGTAAACGGTTTGGATCAGGTGAAAAAGTGTTTTAAAACAACACATCAGTCTGGGAGGTGGGTACACTTACTAAGAGAGTTGGTGACATGGTATATATACTCCAAGGACCAGCATATACCCACAATGTCACCAGAACAAACTAGGGGGTCGATCAGTTTAAACCAGCGACAGCTCACCTTTGGAAGATGAGCCGATACACAGTCTTCGAAACTTTTGATTTGAACCCCTCAACCAACACCTGAACTACGGCGGTCGTCTGTACGAGAAAGTTTACCGCGCCATTGATTTTAAACTGTAAAAGGGAGAGGTCCGGACAGCTTTTACGAACAAAAAGCTTAGGAGGTCTGTTGGAGACGCCACTCCATGGGATTACTGGACTATCTAATCGCGTAACTTCCGGTATCGAGGACCGGTACCCGGCAGTCACAGTTTGGCACATCACCAAGTAGGCTAGGTGCACACGCCCCACCGTTGAGGAATGATATTGTTTAACTCGCTTTACCTGAAATATATGTGAATACATGTTTTCGTTCCTAAAAATCCCGTGTTTTGTTTTTATTATCAATTAACCCTATAACAGAATGATATTATATGATTTAAATTTTGTACCCGTTTTGCCTCCGTACAAATGTAGTCCCATGGTTCTTCCGAAAATTTCAATTTTACTTTCATCTTACGGAATAACTTTTTTACCGAAGTTATCCGATTAAAATTAATACTTATAAACAAATTTCAAACGATCTTTCACGTGTCTAGAACTCAACAAGGAGTCTTTCTCAGTTACCTAGAATACACACCTCTAATATTCACTGATCTATGAATTGTGGCCTGACTTACTTTAATATCTGCTTTCTGCAAATCCTTCTGACTTTCTGAACAATTCAGAAATGGTGTTTCCTTGACGTTACGAGCAGCATTATTAAATTTACGTGCCCAACCATAACTGGGGTGAATTGTAGCAGTGTCACCCGTCGTTTTTTTAATTTTACACGACAATTCTTACAGTAATAACTACCAAATTAAATTCTGAAGCTATTTTCTTATATTCCTTTTTATCTTTATACCTTGCTATGATTTTCTGTCGCATATCATTCGGCAATTCTTCTGTTTTAACCATTGTAAAACTGTAATGAAATAGACAACATACTCAGTGTCCGTGAACTGTTATCAAGTGACATATGAGGAGCTTATTCCCGGGTATGCATTCCGATTGGATGTAATATTGTGGCAGTATTAAATTGCCTCAAAATCAAATTTCTGATGGGTTGAAATATCGTAGAAAGCATTTTTGCAAGATTAAATGGCTATTAAGAATGAAAATAAACAGTATGCTAAATGCTATTTCATATAAGTAATTTGATTTCTTTGTTAAATATTTGCCAACTAAGAGTATATTTATTACGGTTTAATTCTTAAATAGATAGTATCTGTTCAAAGAGTGAGGGTAAATTTCATTCAAATTTACTTGATCTTTCTTGAGAAATATGAAACAAACGTTGTACCAAATACATTGGCTACCCACTGTATATGTACATATGCATAATGTCTACATATATATGGGTGTCTATACCTACCCATATATATTGTTTAGAAAGTGTGAGAGAATATATAACTATTTCCACAGCCGAACCAACGCCGTATCAGTGGCATTATTACCTTGGATATTAACTGAGTAAGGTTCGCTACACAACCAATCCGTCAACCTCTGGTTTGAACTTCATAAGTAGATATACAAGGTTATGTTTACCAGCCGGCCGAACTCATTTACAATTTTTTGGAAACTGGGAAATACGTCCTAATGAATCTCATAAATACATATTAAAACTAAGCACACATAGGTCAATTGAACTTTATATTTATGCATGAAAAAATATGTATTTACATATATATATTTTTTACACAGTGATCAACAATTATCAAGGCCCGGAAGCCACTCAGGGATTAGGGTTATTGCAAGTACATTACATTCGTGTGGAGATTTGATGAAGTGTTTAATTAAGGGGGCGGTTCATTAGGAATTTATTAACATTGGACTTGAAGACATCGGAGTTGTAGTCCGGAGGGAAGAAGGCGGACGGAACAGAGTCCACAGGCGTGCAGTTCTAAGAAAGAAGCTTTGTTCATGGAATCCGCGTTTTGATTTAAGCACAGATATAGAGTGGGGGAAATTTTTCACAGTGGATTCAGCTAGACGGGTGTTTTTCGTGAAAGATTGGCGAGGGGGGACACGAGATTGGAGTTCAGACGAGCACCTTCAATGGAAATAACGATAAAACAAGGATAGGCTCGCAACGTCTCTTCTGTGGGATAGAGGTTGCAGGGTAGAGAAAAGGGCACCCCCACTAAGTCACGAAGTCTATTTTGTACTCTGTCAAGGAAGGATAGGCTGATTTTGGCCGCTCCTGCCCAGATATGGCAACAGTATTCCATCCTTGGACGTACTTGGATTTTATATAGACAGCGAATTGCATCAGTAGTGAGATATCTTCTGGAGCGGTAGAAGGATCCCACCATCTTTCCAGCGACCTTAGCAACAGACTTGATGTACGTGTTCCATTTCAGATCAGGAGTAAAGGTCAAAAGCCAAAAGCTTGTCAAAACACGGGGCCTCACCCAGACGACAGTCATCCATCACAATTGAGGCCAGCTGGAGATCAGAGCGTTGATGATGTAAGGATAGGAGTTTGGTTTTGGATGCATTAAGGGTAACAACCACATCTTCCCCCATTGAACCACGCGTTCGAGATCAGAGTAGAGAGAATCAGGGAGAACTTTGTCATTTAAAGCCTTTGATGTGTTGCCGTAGATGGTCATGTCATCAGCATAGATGTCAACGAATTATTTAAGTATGTGTTTAGGGAGGTCATTGATGTAGATCAGGAAGAGAGTTGGGCCCAGGATTGACCCCTGAGGGACTCCAGCATGTATATTGCAGGCCTCCGATTTCTGTAAACAACGCGTATTTCAAGTGTGTGTTGATTCGGATTATTCACTCATATACCAATGAAAAGCTGCATATTTTTTTAACTGTACATTAATGTACAAGTCGTAAGCTTCTTTTTACTTGTGCAACCACTTCACTCTATTGAGTAAAATATAATAATATATAAACTACCAACAACCCCCTGTGTGCATTTTAAAACAAACTAAATACTCCGAGCACAAAAATATAGGAAGTTACCCTTACAAATTACGGAATCTCACTATAATAACATTTATTTTATTCGAATTAATGGACTCCTTAAAAAGATATGATACAAACAAATCTCAACTCTGATATACACACATATATATATATATATATATATATATATATATATATATATATATATATATATATATATATATATATACTTCATTTAATCACATAAATTTATTATACGAAAGTATAGATTTATGCGTAAACTTTAAGTATTTACTTCAAAAGTGCTCAATAAGTAGGTAGAGCTAGTTATTTATTTATAAAATATATATGGCGATTAGGCTACACTCAATATTCTGCGTTTCATCCAACTATAGGATTCGTCAGGCTTATATGCGCGAATACTGTGGTTGCTTCTTGTTTTTATATATGTTGAGGATTTCTACTTAGCCGATCAGCTTTCTAGTATCCACCGCGCCCGTTCCTATAAACCAATGGGCATGCATTTTATCAAACAAAGGATCTGTTTTAGAACTAGGTTAGTTGTTTTAGGTAGACGTTCTCCTTTTTTTACATATAAATATACCTATGTGTACACACATACATGCACATATACATACACACACACATATATATATATATATATATATATATATATATATATATATACATATATGTGTGTGATCGTTTATGTATATTCATGTTTATTTAATTTATTTATTTGTTTGTTTTCTCTTGTTATTGTTAGTTGTAAAGCTATGTTGTATCGCTATCCTAGAGTAAGTTTTATTTTGTGAACACAGTTGTTTGCTATTTCTCGCCTACAATTTAATAGATTTTGAGGTTCTTTAAAATACAGGATAGAAAATTTTTCATGGAGGCCTAATTTACATGGGTCGTCTAAATGTCTGCATGTGGTAGCTTGTCTCATTATTTTCCATTCGAATATATATATCTGCCTTTGTATTTAATCAGAAATTAAATAGAGAAATAGAGACCAAGCATCGAAACTTTAGTGGAAATATTCGGAACAGTAGTATTATGACTGGTAGGTGTAAAACTCGAAGGCTTTGAAGGGACTAATTATCTAAACAAAATACATGCATACCGAAATGCTTTGCCTTATAATAGTGGCTATAAATGAAAATCCTGGGAGCTGAATGACAATTAAGTATGCTAAATATAGAACAAATCGATCCCTCTGTTAATTTGCTGTAAAAGGTGTTGGTTAGAATACGGCTTGACATTGAAATATTAAAGACAAACTATACATTAGGATAGTAAATAATGTCTGTAATATTACTAAAAATGCAATTTCATATTTTTAATAATGTTATAAAGAGTTATATCAAACGCTAATGAATACACGCGTCAATCTAACAGTGTGTTCTCTGAGACGTAGCGCTCCTTACATTTCTTCTCGGATGTTTTTATATATACATGTAGTATGGTCTGTAGAGAAATGGTTATAGTAAATATTCATATTGCATAGAGCAGTAGAATTGTTAGTGTAGTTTAAAATCAGTATGCGTCATATTTTATAAACATTTTGGATGGGTGGGAATTTGAATAGTTTATTTAATTTATAGTGCGTATATACATGGTCAGACTATTCTACGAACATGCTTACACATGGGATATATAAAACATAAATAATTTAATGGTAATGACATTAGTTGTTCATTTTCCCTTGCTGAAGAAATGTACATAAGTGTTACGGACGGGGAATAAAATAAATAAGTAGATGTAAGAAGAACATTAATTTTTTTATGAATTTTAGCTTGCATAATTTGATGGATCTCATGTTAATTCAGCAAAATGATTATTCATTAATGTGTTGTAATAAATATTTTCTAAGAGAAAGAATAAGTTTACCAAACTCGTGTGTGATGAATACGATCTTTTACAAAAGATACCTTAATATATGGATTTATATATTTTATATATTTATTTTTAATTTAAATAATAAACTCTCTCTCACGCACACACACATACATATATATATATATATATATATATATATATATATATATATATATATATATATATATATATATATATAAATTGTGTACTTAGGCAGCATGTGCTCATTCAGACAAGTATTGTTGAATACCAGGGAGTGTTCCTGGTTAGTGAGTTTTCCTGTTGTTTTGGTTTTTTTTTGTTTGTTTTTGTAATTTTCACTTTTTTCTGAATTGTCATCTTTATTTTTCGGTTTAATGCAACAAATTATATAGTCGTCTTCGTCCGTATTGTTTTTTTTTCTTTTAGTGTTTTTTATAAGTATTTTCCACTGAATTTCATTTGTCGTCTTCAGCCAGATTTAGTTATGGTTCCTTTTAAATCTGGATGCTTTTATATGCTTCAGTTAAAATTATATTTAAATTCTTCGAAACGTCTGCTGTTTAAACAAAGTATACGTTTTTAATCTGTTAAATATGGGGCTAAAATAAATGTAAAATGGCTTTAAATGTGTGATTTACAAGATGGAATTATATTTACAATTTTACTTCATATACTAATATAAGTTACTGTCGTTGCCTGGGTCAAAAAGAACCTTGAAATGCACTCTGATTTATAAACAATGTATATAACTTTAAATGCTTTTAAAATGATATTTATTCTCCACATAGTGCTGCTTTATCTTATATTCCTTTCCGGCTTATAGAATTACAAGCACATTGAAACAACAATTTTGAGCTTTATTTCATCGTTGTAGATATATACACACACACATATACACTGAGAACCTGACATTGTTCGGCATCTTTTTGAGGTGTGGTGGACAATTGCGTAAACGAAAGTGAGGTGTCAGTACTGAGAATTGTTTTTGATACAAACAACCATTAAGTAAGGTTCCTTACGTTAGTGAATGTTAGCGATGGACGATTCTCATAGTAAGGTATCATGGCAAATTCTATAGCTCCACGTTAAAAGATGTTTTTAAAGTATAGGGGTGCCAGGTTTAACTGAGACCACTGGAGCCTCATCTCCGTTGCTGGAAATAATCGGCAAAACTGATTATCCTGCATGATTTTGTTTTTCTACGAGTGTACAGAAAAGATTGTGATTGTACACAGGATGTCCATTATAAGTAAACTCCTTAGGGGTGTATCCCCTTAGTTGGGAGAAGCTTTGATCTAAAAAAGCGGGTTAACCGATAAAACTTCAATATTTACATGCTGAATAATCTTCCAACCTTTGGTAATATTTTCTAAAACCGTGTGAGCATTATCTGTCCTGTGACCTCTGTTTATCCTTGTATTTGGCCAGTTTATTCTAGTAGTACACCATATAGGAGACTAATCGTGTAAGGGTGGCGGTAACAAAACTATTGAGCTTTATCATATATATGTATATATATATACATATATATATATACATATATATATATATATATATATATGTATGTATATAGATATAAGTAATGAGAATATATATGGCACTTAAGCTTCACAGAATATTCTGCATAAAGCTGCCGAATTCTCACGCGAACAAAACGAGGAATATTCTGTGTAGCTTAATCGCAATATATATTTTCATAACTTATTACCTAGATCCTCCTATATATTGAGCAGTGTTTAAGCAAATACAGGAAACTACGCATCAAATCATATTTTCGTATATTAATATATGCGGTTTAATCGAGTAACCATTGCTATGTATATATATATATATATATATATATATATATATATATATATATATATATATATATATATATATATGTGTGTGTTATATATATATATACATACATATTAATGTATATATGTATATATATGCATACATATATATATATATATATAAATATATTATCAATCTCTTTACTAATGTAATCAAGCAATCTGATTAAGAATAAATAGATATTCTAAATAATATACTTTACAGCCCGTAATATATCAACATCTATCGCATTACTTACCCTAGAAAGGTATCCTGATTTATTTAATGTAGGGCAATGTTAGGCAACTAATTACGTGTCTCGAATATTTATCTAAAACAGATAATTTCAACCTTGCCATATATAAATAACTATTAAATACTTTTATCTGAACTTCACCAACTGATAATAATAGGTTCATACAATAGTATTACATTTTAAAAGTTAGCTGTGAATAAGACGCAGCTAATAGGAGCAGTACTTCGTTAGTAATGGTCATCAAAATATTACTATTTTCCTGTAAGCATTAAGGTATCTATCAAGTTCTCACCTTTAACCGCTATACTTCTGATCGTCTTCTCCAGAAACCTAACTTCGTTATCTCCCCTAACGGAGATATACATGCGACTGGGGATCGCTTGTGAATTTCATACTCTCATGAAATTTCCTCCTTCGGAGGAAGCCGGTTAAACCCTGAATACGGTGGTGCTCACTGCACACACCCACACAACAGTCGAAGAATGCTTTCTTGTTGTCGCTCTTTGGGCGATATTTTATCCTAATAATATGAAAAAATGGCTTAAATCACATATAGCTCTAAATGTTTTGCTAACATTTGAGCATTTTTTTGCTACAAAATATGTGTAATTGTAAAAATAAACTATATTTTCTGAGATGTAATAACTTTAAATATTCGAGTGATGATTAACAAATGCACATGCTCTTCTTTTTAGCTGACTACACGTAAGTTTCATGCATTTCCTATCCATGGTTATTGAACCGTCGGCTAAGATAATGTAAATTCTATGCATTTCATTTATCGTTAAAATTTACAATTTTTTGTTGACTGTCTAACTTGCCATTTATTTTTATGGGGGATCTAAGATATAATTGGTTGTGAAAATCTAGTATAAAATTAAGGGTTTGTAAGTGAAGAGTGTTCGACTCATTATTTGTGACTCCTGTAATTAGAATAAGAGCGGAAACATAAACACATCGTGTATTTCTATAAATAGAGTCTGTACATTGAAATCATATCATTTATTAATGTGAATGAAATAACACATAAACATACACGCAAACTCACAAGCAGACTACCATCCGAATTCGCATATAATTATTTGTAGTCAAATGATTTTTACTGGATCTAATAATATGTATGTATATACATATACATATATATATATATATATATATATATATATATATATATATATATATATATATATATATATATATATATATATATATATACTTCCAAAAGTACGCGTCGTTTACTGGGTTCAAAAACAGACTACAGAAAATGGGTTCTTATTTATTAAATTATGATAGGTTATGAAAAGGAATGGTTGTAAATTTGGGTTGAATTTGGAGGTATCAAAACCAAAGCAAAATATGATGAAAGTAAAAATAAAATATATAAACCACATAATTTATTATACCATACCTGTTCACATTGAAACACTTATGACAATATTCTGTGGATCTATATTAACACACCTTGTTAAAATTAGTGACATATTTCCATTCTATTGAGGTCACGTGCGAACGAACACCCTATAATTTTATTAAACCATATTTCTTCAAACTTAAACATAATTATCAAAGTATACTTACGCAGATAGATATGAAGTCTTTATTAAAATGTTTGCATGTTTCCATTCTATGGAGGCCAGGCGCGAACTCAGACTCCACAATTTTATCATATCCTCCCTATTTAAGTTAAAACATACTTATCAAAACATTGTTATATACATCTATATCAAAACACTTGTACATGTTTTCTTTTTAATTTTTAATTTTTTATTTGCATACTATGTGGGCCAGGCACGAACGCAGACTCCACAATTTTAATGAACCACCACTCTGGCAGATAAAAATATTCATTCCTCTGTCTCGATACAGCTTCTATCATTATATGTAATCAGTATTTTAGAATAGTCAACCATATAGGAGCCTATTCGTGACCAGACACACGCACAATCAGCTTTATATTATATTATATAGAAATATATTTTCTTATTCATATCATTCCTTATATACGAAGCTCAATGTGGTTACAGAACAATATACAGAATAAATTACAAAAAATTATACTCCAAAATTTATGATGTTGCCTGTCTTAGAATTTATTCCTTTAAATCGGTTCTTAACACTATCTGTTTCGTAGCGCCAAATACATCACTTAATTATTATATCAATTAGTGAATCTCTTATGCCCTTAGCTAATCAGAAGAAATAACAACAATCAATCCCTCAAAAGGAATTGAAATGTGATCTGACATGGTGAAAATTCGAAAATTCGAAGTGCAACTGCAGTTATCTTTATATTTTTTCAATTACGCCATATTGCCCTTTTGTTTTCTAGGTACAAATAGACTGTATACATTCTGTGGTCTTTTTTTTATGGAAGAGGGGTAGAAGTAGGCTGAATACCTTCTTTTTGTAGGCGCTTTGAATGTTGGGTAAATAAGTGAGGGAAAATACAGATGCGTAAGTGTCTAGAATTTTGGATTATTGTGTGGTTAGTCTACCGTTACTCAGTTCAGCAAGTAACTTATAACTTCTTATCAAACTGTGGCTCGTAATGTCAAGTCTACCGGGAATCCTACATATGAATTTTCAACGTTTCCGTGTAGAATTCTGCTAAACAGCAAAAGCAAAACTTTGCGTGCGCCGGAAAGAAAAGACAGAATCAGTGTTTTCTAAATACGAAATGACAATTTCACAAAAGCTACAGTTTTTTTTTTGTTTTTTTTTTACATATGCACATCATTCAGTTCACTAGAACACTGTAAGTTTAACAAATCTCTTTCTCCGCACTCGATGGCTATGCAGGACAGGCGGCAGGTTTTGTTCTCTCGGTATTTCGGTGCAATTTGTTAATTTCGAGCGAGTATTGCGTTTTTATAGAGGGGTCACAGGGTTGGTCGGTCGATCCTCTCAACCAATCAGAATTCACCACGTTTTCTGGGGAACCTCGAGCCATTTTGCGTGTGCACAATTAAGAATACGTCCAGGGTTTTGTAATCTGAGAACAAAAATTTAGTCCTCTTCCCACGACATCAAGGTGCCAAAACCTATCACTAAGGGAGCTAGTCTGAGTGGGTGTTCTCCAGCTAGCAAGTAATAATCTCGTTAAACTATAAACAAACCAACATGTACACATTTCATTAAGCAATAAAAAATATATATATATATATATATATATATATATATATATATGTGGATATATATATATATATTGTTTAATTGCAAGTATATCCTTTTTGATACTCGGCGTTATCCGGGATTCAATTAACGGGCAACAGACAATTTTAGCATATTTATCCGGCCTCCCTCAGAGCCCAGGTATTCTCACTTTCTCCAATGTGGAGCAAATTGCCCCCCACGTGGGTGACGTCACATTCGCCTCCATTTAAACCCATTGTCTCGTACAGAACCAATGGGATCTAATCCCAATACACGCTCCGCCCTTTTCACCGCTCGCCATCAGGTTTCTCACGCCCCCTCTCTCCATCGTCTGTTTTCCTCTAGAGAAAATATAACATAAACACGGTCCGATAGGCCCCCTCCAACAAGAATTCTCCCCGTTTTTCCATACCAAAGTCCACAAGAAGTCATTACAAAGGATAAAGGACAATAAAAAGTTCATTTGAAGTAATCAAATGCAGAAGCCCCTGATTTCATTCAGGGTCATAATGTCTCTTTTTCTCTTCATCATGCATTATGAAAGTGTTTGTTCCTTTTTTTCACAATTCATAATGATAACTCCAAAAAAATTCATCATTTATAGATATTACTCAGAGTTTTTTTTTTTTCAGTTCGAGAATCCTGATTTCTTAATTATCAACTGATTTAAAATTTTAAGTTTTTATACTCATAAGAGTTATCTTCCCTGTTTAAAAAAGTGTTTTTTGTTTTAAGTTAATCCGATTTTTTAACCAATGCTTTACAAGAGTTATTTCCCTTTCATAATTGTTCAGTGTTCCAGTCACAATTTATATATATTTTATTTACAGTACAGTCTCTTATTAGAAGGTATACACTACTAGTCAAGGTAGGGCATGCTTTTTATTGAACTGGGAGGATTTTTCTCACTTTAACCAGTCGCAGTTTAGACTTCACCTCATAATTCCCAGTTTCGCATCTTCGAAGAATAGCCTTGAGCTGAGGATTTCTTCTCATATCATTCAAGTTACCATTGGGATTCCTCTTGATGATTCACAATTCAACGCCCTGCAAGAATTTTGATAAAACAGAGAGAAAAATAAAGGCAAGGAAAAAGAAAAATATTCGAGTCGTCTTTCAGTTCCACAAGACCTCAGCATCGGAATGGTCTTATGGATGCATACCGGTCTTGTTTATATCAGCACCAGGAATCGCATTCTCCAGAATCACAGGCGGTTTCGCACCAGAGTATTTCTTGCGATATGCGCAGCAAGTTCTGAGATACTTATCGCCTTGTTTCCTCATCACACTCTTCCTTTTTAACACACCATATTTTCATAGGCAAAAACTCCAGGCGCATACATATCATTCATAATACGCTTGCACCTCCCATTCTCGTACGCCACACATAAGTATGACCACAGAGCCTTTGAGGGGCGAAGGCATCGCCAGTGGGGTCAGGTCACCCCCGGCCGGATCAAAATCCGAGAGCTACCCGACAATCATTACAATTGCATACGTCTCCTTACTCCGTCATCCCTACCTTTCTTAACACTTACAGTACAGCTAAAATGCTCCGAAATTCATCTCAACTAATTATTTAAAAAAACAAAAAAAACATTAAACACTAAAATTGCGTAATGTTTAATGTCCTTCGCAAGCCGAGCAGGTTACGTAGACTCAGTTACCGCCCCTATATCTCGTATGAAATTCTGCTCTTTCGTGATTCTCCAAGTACGAACGCCATGTGCACAATTTATTCGAAATGAAAAGTCCATATAAAAAAATTGTAAATCGTTTTCAAGCTAAATTGGGTTCAGTACAATTAATTTATTGCCTCACTTAATGATGCTGATAATTATATTCAATTTAGTCCACCCAATTAGCAGTCTCTTGACTCTTATTTCTCGATTCAGAAATCCTTCCGGACTAAGGTAAAATTCTATTTACTTCTCAAAACTGAATTTAATCGCTAAAAATTATGCGCTCAATTATTCTCATCTAAATTCCCACTCATTTAGCGGCTTGTTAACTCTTATTCCTCGAATAAGAGATCCGTCCCGACTGAGGTGAAATTCTATTTACTTCTCAAAAACTATTTTAATAGCTAAAATTAATAACCTTTATAATTCTCAGCTAAATTCAATTAAATCTGTTCGATTTGATTAGAGAAATCTTCCCAGACCATAGAGGAAGGGGGAAAAAGAATTCTCCAAAAATCAATCCAATTCTCAAAATTAATATCTCTACAAAACCTGCTAAAATAATATTTTCATTGGTTCAATTTATCTTTGTTCAATTAGTATTGTATCTATTTTTTTGACTCCTCAAAACATGATATGAGTAATTTCACAATTTGGAATGACTGTTCCATGTTCTTTGAAAAGAAAAAAAAAACGAAGTCGATTCAATTCATATTACAAATAAGTCGTCAACAGTTCTCTCCCCTTTACGATCAATTTTATCACCCTATTTCCATGAGCGAACAGTATTTTATTGGGGTTATTATCCGAGTTAATTTAGGGGTCAAATATTTCCCTATTGTTCTCTCTCTCTTGCTCTCTCTATCTCTATCTTTCTCTCTCTCCCTCTTGCTATCACCGAGGGCAAGCTTTGCAGACGACAAGCAGAAAAAAAAACGTCTTACCGTCAGTCTTTGCCGTTTTCTTTCTTCCTTTCTTCCTCCTGATTTTGTCCAAAAAGATTGTTTTTTCTAACTAGGAAAATTTAACAAAAGTTACAGATTTTTTTTTTAGATATGTACATCCTTCCGTTCACAAAAAACATTTTCAGTTTCACACATCTTTTTCTTCGTCACCGGATGGCTAGTAAGGATAGCAACTCGCTACACCAAGAGGGTGACGTTCGTTGCACTTGTAAGACTTATTATTTAACTGATTTAAAAAAGGGGTGGGGGTATAACTATAAAATGGATAAGAGCGCACGAACGGAATGAAGAGCGAAATTTAATTGCATTGTTAATGTATCTCTCGTTTATTAGAGTTTTATTTGTATATATATGGGAGTTTTTTTTTAGTTTTTATTATTATGAGAATAAGATAAAATAATCCGATGTGCTGAGATATAGTCTGATAGGTATACTTATAAGAGTAGTGTAGTCTGGTTAAATACATTTATTAACAAGCGCATATATTACTGTTTGGAGACAATTTATATATACATGGGTCCTACTATTTGTTGGAATGGAGTTGATGTCGGACTAAAGGTCATTATTTACCCGGGTTTAATTTACTATGTTTACAGTGGGGGAATTTAATTTACATGCAGTCTAGAGTTCCAGTTGGTCTCGAAGCGGTTATATCGAACTACATATATAAGTATCTCTATATCTATCCGTCGATATATACATATACGAATACATATATATATATATATATATATATATATATATATATATATATATACACACACGCACTCATACATGCACAAAGATATGTGTATATCCAAACGCACGAGCACGTATCCATGCACAGATATAAACTGTTACACATGCACACACGCAATATATATATATATATATATATATATATATATATATATATATATATATGGGGGGGTGCGTGTTTCTGTATGTATATATATGTGTGTTTATATGTATATATGTATATATATATATATGTATATATATATATATATATATATATATATATATATATATATATATATATATATATATATATATATATATATATGTTATACCGGCCTTCCTTGAACAGAGGAATTTACAAGGAATATCACTATAACTAGCGCTAGTAATTTCACCACTGGTAAGAGAGATGTGACTGCACTTTACTGCTTGCCGTGTGCCCAACAGACATACACACTTTCCTATCTTTGTGCATTATTGTAAACTGAACATCGACTTGATTGTTCTTATTTTCACTGTTGTTCCACGACATAACAATACACATCTACACATATATACACACAGATATATATATATATATATATATATATATGTATATATATGTATATATGTATGTATATATACATTCATTTATATATATATATATACATTCATTTATATATATATATATATATATATATATATATATATATATATATAGTCTTTGAAGTTTTTAACATTTGAAACCACACAAAAAATTATTTTTTATCATTCATCAAAAAAAACATCTAGTCAGTAAGTCATTTAATCACCTGCAATCACTGCATCAACTCTCAAATTTACTATAATACCAATTTTTATATTTTTTAAGGGATCATCAGTTGTTTACCATGAAACACTGTTTCGGGGATTTAAAAACAAAACAGTGTATTACATCACGGCTCCCCAGCAGTGTTGATCAAACACCACCACCCTTAATCTTAGGAAGAAGACAAGTTACAAAAATTTTTTTTTTTTTTTCCCCAATTTCCTATTCTTAATTGTAATTACTAACCTTTTCATAGTATAAAAATGAATTTCTTACCTGTGCGATTCATCAATTTCCACATTTAAAATGGATACATTTTTTAATTTTTTAATTTATCATTCTTGTATTTATAAGATTTGGATTAATCCATTTAACTACTTATCACCCCCACTATAGTTAGTAGTTTGTATATTTACATTCTTATTTATTTAAAATTAGATATATAAAGGTTAAAAATATTTTATTTTTACATTTTTTTTTTTTGTACTATATAAATTTATTATATGTAATTATAAATACATTTATACATTGCTAATATAGTTTTGGATTTCCTTTATCAATATAATCTGGTTTATCTTAAACGATTCAAAAGCATCAGGATAACGAACAAATGCTTTGTTTAACTGTTTAAATATTTTATTTTTATCTCCACCTTGTTTTATCATCCTCATTACTAAGCTAGAAACTGGTGGTATAAAATCTGTTAATTTTAGAGTAACGCGAGCTATTCTCAAAAACTCTGACATAATGGTTCCATAAAACACAAAAACGGGGCAGGTGCTATCCTTATGGGGCATACGTACTATTTTAAAGGGGAAAGCGTTTCTTATTCGTTTATTTAGAGGCATTACAGTTTCTCCTACGTATTGTAAATTACAGTTTTTACAGGACAACAGGTAGACCAAATTTTGGGACCTACATGACAAATTTTCTTTAGAATGATTTACAACATAGTAAATTTTATTAGTCACATTTGACTTATATTCTTTAGATGTTATGAGAATATTACAAGTTTTACATAAGGGTGCTCCACAAGGAGCAACCTTAAAATTATTTTCGGCCGAACAAGTCCCATTTGCCACTTCGAAAGAAGGAGTTCCTACTTCTATATTACTAATGACAACGGCTTGACCCTGTCGAGACATCTCCGACCTCCTTGGGTGGTAAGCCCTAGGGGAACTCACTAGTTCTGAGGACTGCCCAGACCTAGCTTGCAATCTAGTTTTAGTGACCATATTTAAAAAGTTATTTGATAATTATTTTTGTATTTTATCAGAAAAAAAAACTTTAGTACTTTTGGTACCAGAAAAGTATCCAAATAAGAGGAAGGAAACCTAGCCATACATATTAAAATACTCAATATATAGTCTTTGAAGTTTTTAACATTTGAAACCACACAAAAAATTATTTTTTATCATTCATCAAAAAAAACATCTAGTCAGTAAGTCATTTAATCACCTGCAATCACTGCATCAACTCTCAAATTTACTATAATACCAATTTTTATATTTTTTAAGGGATCATCAGTTGTTTACCATGAAACACTGTTTCGGGGATTTAAAAACAAAACAGTGTATTACATCATGGCTCCCCAGCAGTGTTGATCAAACACCACCACCCTTAATCTTAGGAAGAAGACAAGTTACACATTTTTTTTTTCCCCAATTTCCTATTCTTAATTGTAATTACTAACCTTTTCATAGTATAAAAATGAATTTCTTACCTGTGCGATTCATCAATTTCCACATTTAAAATGGATACAATTTTTAATTTTTTAATTTATCATTCTTGTATTTATAAGATTTGGATTAATCAATTTAACTACTTATCACCCCCACTATAGTTAGTAGTTTGTATATTTACATTCTTATTTATTTAAAATTAGATATATAAAGGTTAAAAATATTTTATTTATATACATATAACTACGTGCATACATCTACACAGATACACCTATACATATTTTTGTAATTATGTGGGATTTTCTAATATTAGTTCCTCCGGGCATCAAAGCTCCAATATTTATGTGTCTACCTATTATTCGCTGAGATTCAATCATTTACATTGCGTATTGCTGCATATTACTGATATATCACCATGCATTTTTTATTGCATTTTCACCCCAAACAAGGCGCATTGCCACTGTGATGTAGGGGGGGCTACTATAAGGGGCAACAGCTACTGGGGCACTGTGTTGTGATTTGGGCAGCAATAGATCGGTTCACGTTACACTTGAACTTCTGCATGTATACACATATGCAAGCATATTGTTATTGCTACTTTAAGTAAGTTTGAACTGGCTTTACTTGAAATTTTCCTGTGTTTGCATGACAAGATGCGCTCATTTTTGGCGTTTATTAGTGTTGTAAGGGAGGTGGCTTCATTGCTATTTTATTCTCATTATTAAAGGATTTATATGGGTTTATATTCTAAGATTCAGATTTGACGTGGCGACGATATATTTGTTGGATGTAAAATCTGTGTTTATTATAGTTATATAGTTTAAGTTTTCATTCTTGGTATTGGAAATGTTTGCAGAGAAGGAAGAGATAATCGTGGGTGTGCCGTTTTCAAGAGGGAATTAATGTGAAACTTGGGTGTTACTTTGTGTTCCGATTATTGAGGGATTGTCGTGGAGGTTATTGGAATTACCTAGTGTTGTTGTTTGTTATGTGGTGTATATATATATATATATATATATATATATATATATATATATATATATATATATATATATATATATATATATATATATATATATATATCGCTGGAGTTGTTTGGGGTTCTATAAATTGCATTTACTATTGTTATTGGAAGTTTGGTAACTGTTCATGAGTATATGACGTCTTTGTGTATACAATCATTTCCTAAAGGATACAGTTCTTTGCTTTGGAAATCACAATTCTGTGGGAATGGTATCTGCGAGGGAGGGCGTTGTTTTTTTTTTTCTCATCTTAGAGTTATTTGTTATATTTCTTCAAACTGAAACATAATCATCAAAGTATACTTACGCAGATAGATATGAAAATTCTTTATTAAAGTGTGTGCCTATTCCTATTCTATGGAGGCCAGGCGCGAACGCAGACCCCAACATTTTATTATACCATCCCTATTTAAGTTAACACATACTTATGAAAGCATTATCATGCACATCTATAAAAAAAACACTTGTAAACGTGTTCTTTTAAATTTTAAAATGTTGTGTTTCCATAGTTTGTGGACCAGACGCGAACGCAGAGCCCACAGTTTTAATGAATCGCCTTTCTGCCAGATCAAACCTACCAATTTCTGTGTCTCGATACATCTTCTATCATTATATGTAATCATTTGTTTTAAATAGTAAACCATATAGGAGCCTATTCGTGACCAGACACACACACACATTCAGCTATATATATATATATATATATATATATATATATATATATATATATAAATATATATATAAATATATATATATATATATATATATATATATATATATATACTATCAAAGTACCCGTCGCTGATTGGTTTCAAAAACAGACTAAAGAAAATGGACTCTGACTTATGAAGGTATGATAGGTTATTAAAAGAAGGGTTGTAAAGAGAGAGCTTCAAATTTGGGTGTATAAAAACCAAAGCAAACTATGATGAAAGTAAAAATAAAATAGATAAACCACATAATTTATTGTACCATACGTTTTCACACTGAAACACTTATCACAATATTCTGTGGATCTTTATTAAAAAAACCTTGTTAAACTTTGTGGCATATTTCCATTCAATGGAGGTCAGGTTCGAACGAACACCCCATAATTTTATTATACCATATTTCTTAAAATTGAAACATAATTATCAAAGTAAACTAACGCAGATATATATGAAAAGTATTTATTAAAGGGTGTTCCTATTTATATTCCATGGAGGGCAGGCGCGAACGCAGCCCCCACGATTTTATTCTATCATACCTATTTCACATAAGTTAAATAAATAATAAATAAAAATATAAAACTATTAGTGAAAACATACTAATCAAAGTTTTAATATGTGTGTTTATATCAAAACAATTGTAAACGTTTTTTTTCCGTAGTTTGTGGACCAGCCGCGAACGTATCCCCCACAATTTTAAGGAACCACCGTTCTGCCAGATCAAACATACCCATTCCTGTGTCTCGATACATCTTCGATCATTATATGCAATCAAATTTTTTTTAAATAGTCAACCATATAAGACTGTAATGCCCATCACAAAAACTGGCTTGGATTCTCTACTTACACAGATGCAGCAGGCAGCGCAACTCATAGTTTCTCTGTATCTCACTCCCTATCGCAAATTGTTACTTTTCCAACCCGTTTCCCTGATTAGGAAGAACAACACACATCACTATTAGATCTGTTTTTGACCACAGTTCCTGATGATTGTGTAACGAAAGCCGACATCCCACTTGGGAACGCTGATCATGCGGTGATAATGGTTGAAATCGCCCTAAACTCTAGACGCAAATCTGAAGAGGCAGTGCTCAAAACAACGAGATATTATAAAAAGGCTGACTGGGAAGCCATCAGAGATTTTATCAGAGACGCCCCATGGGGAAATATTTTTTCTCTTCTTGCTGAACAGTGTGCAACCGAAACCACTGAATGGTTCAAAACTGCAATCGAAGCGCATGTTCCCATGCGGAAATTCTATAGCAAGCCCCGCTCTCCCCAATGGTTTACTTCGACTTGCGCAACTGCCATTGCTCAAAGGCAGCATGTATTCCGCAGGTTTAACCGACATAAGTCCAGTTCAAACAGACAGAAGTGCATAGAAGCTAGAAGTAACGTTAAGAAAGAAATAGCGACAGCTAAGAGGGAATTTACGGAAACAACTACAAAACGCATCGAAGCACAAAAAGTAGGAACTCGTGACTTCTGGAAAATGTACAACAGTGTAGTAAATAATGGGCAATCAAATATTCCCCCACTAAAAAAACAATCACGAGGTTCTTTGCTCAGCAACCGAGAAGGCTAACATGCTTGACAGTCGGTTTGCCTCAAACTCCACATTGGACCCTCTAAACAACCCCCTACCTCAATTTCCTATGCGGACAGACGCCACGCTAGACGATCTGATAATCACCCCTGCTCAGCTGCATGCTATCATAAAAAACCTTGACATTTCCAAAGCATGTGGACCCGACCTCATCCCAGCTGTGCTATTAAAAAGTGCTCAACCGAAGTAGCTCCAGCACTCCAAACTCTACAACAAATGCCTTAATGAATCTTGCTTTCCGGGATGTTGGAAAAGTACTTCTGTGGTACCAGTATTCAAGAATTCTGGCGAAAGAACTGACCCATTAAATTATCGCCCTATAAACCTCCTACCACTTTTTGCCAAAATATTTGAGACCTTAATTAACAATGCTCTTGTCCAGCACCTTACAGATGCTACACTTCTGACCGACCAACAATATGGATTTAGACAAGCCCGTTCCACGGCAGACATCCTCACTGTAATCTCTGAAAGCATATACCATTCACTGGACAAAGCGGGAGAGGGTAGAGCGGTAGCTCTAGATATATGTAAGGCTTTTGACAGGGTATGGCATGAGAGTCTCCTCAGGAAGATTAGATCTTACGGTATCACTGGTAGAATACTTAACATAATTAAATCTTTCTTAGATAAGAGAAAAATCCAGGCTGTCCTCGACGGTCGTACATCTAAACACTATGATATATATGCGGGAGTGCCCCAGGGATCTATCCTTGGACCTCTGCTGTTCCTGATATTCATAAACGACCTCCCCGACAAAATTGCCTCTGAGATGGGTATATATGCTGATGACACCATATCTATAGCAGGCACGACAGGAAAACAAATGAACATATACCTAAAGTAATGGCAGAAACACTAGAGGATGACCTCCAATCAGTAGTGGAATGGGGACAAAAATGGATGGTCACGTTCAATGCCGCCAAGACAAAACCGGTTTCATTCAATAATTACAAGAAACCTTCTCTACCACCTATAGCAATGGCCAACGACTCTTTATCTGAGAGTACGTCTCTCAAGCTCCTTGGCCTAACGTTCACAGGAAACATGAGTTGGAACAATTACATCGAGGGCATTGCCAGGGCCGCTGCGAGGAAGGCGGGATCTCTCTACCGTGCTAGAAAACTTCTAACACCCGAAAGTATCCTGTACCTCTATAAGGCTACTATTCCCCCATGTATGGAGTATTGCTGTCATATTTAGGCTGGTGCATCGGCTACTAGTCTCTCGCTCCTTGACAGGGTTCAAAAGAGAGTCGCAAATCTTATAGGCCCTAAACGGGCATCTAAGCTTCAGGCTCTGTTCCATCGTCGAAACGTTGCACCCCTCTGCCTGTTCTACAAGTATTATAATGATGAATTCTCTGAAGAACTGCAAGCACTTGTGCCCCCACGACGTGAACACTCTCGACAGACACGACAAGCTGAAAATCCCACCCCCACACTGTAGAGATCCCTAGATGTAAAAGATCTTTCTATTCCAGTAGTTTCTTCCCCAGAACTACTAGACTTTGGAATTCCATTCCAGGTCACTGCTTCCCCAACTGTACTGACATGAATAAGTTCAAGTGCAACGTGAACCAACATCTCGCTGCCCTACTCCCTACATTGTACCCCAGTAGACGTTTCCCTTTATAGTAGCCTCCTACACCAAAGTGGCAATGTGCCTTGTTTGGGTTTAAAATGTAATAAAAAAAAATAAAAAAGAACCTATTCGTGGCCAGGCACTCACATACATTCATTCAGCTATATATGTTTATATATATATATATATATATATATATATATATATATATATGAATATATAGATAGATACATATATAGATCGATAGAGAGATAGATAGAGAGATAGATAGATAGATAGACAGATAGATATAATTTATAGGTGCATTCTCAGTACATATTTCATTAATGCAACGTTAGCTATAACATAATTGTTGCAAATGACCTATTCTCCACAGATGTAATATCTTAGGACACACACAATACATCTGGTAATTCTTAAATTTTTATTTACATATTTTACTTTTATGAGAAGCTTGTAGATATACAAGTGGATTTTCGGAAGTCAACAGAAAAAAAAACTATATCTTACATTAATGAAAATACAGCAGTAGGTTTTATGGTATCCCTGCATATGTTCGTATTTATGTGTCTCTGTCAGAAACGTTGAATTATACCGAGCCAACGTAAGAAAAAGAACAAAAAAATGTCTGCTTTGTAATGTATTTTTCGAGGAGAGTAATAAAATGTATTTCTTTTAAGGACCAATATATATTTGTTTTATTAATGTATGGGGACTTAGTTTGCTAATCTATTTTACTATTGAAAAAAGTATTTACCCCCTTTTTGCGGGGGGGTATAAGTATTTTTCGTGAAATATTTTCTTAAATTAAGCAGGTGTAAATTTTTTGTCATTTTAATAATTTTTTTATATCCGAAGAAATGCTTGGATCAGAAGACTGCGGTATATTAACACATTTTTTTAGCCCTCCCCTAAAAAATGCTGGTAAGGCATTTTTGTTTGTTGGTTAATGTCTGTAATAAATTGTAGGTTAAGTGTAGGCTTATACGTTTTGACTAAAGTGTGGCATTCTGAGAAGTTATTTTCTGAACGATAATAATTTCTACTGGTTGAAGTAAAGCACCTGACGACGGCAGAGAAGGGTGTAGTTTATTGTAAAATGTTCGTACCCTTCGGATCCTACCTTGCAGTACGCTTATCAGTAATCTGGGACTAATGTTGTCCCGGGGCTACGTATTTTTATAAACATTTTGGCATAACACCACAGACGAAGACACACACAGAGACACACACAGACACAGAGACACACCCACACACACACACACACACACACACATATATATATATATATACATATATATATATACATATATACTAGCATTGCTCAGTAGACAAATATACGCAAATGTTATATTTGGAATTGGTGCAGATTTTCTATTTATTATTATAAAAGCAGGCGTACCCAGCGTTGCCCATGTTTGGACGTTGTGCTCTAAGGACCCCAAGACGGAAGACAGGTGTAAAAATGTGGTAGTAACGGAGTGAATCAAAACAACAGTAGGCTAAATGGATGGTCACATTCAATGCTGCCAAGACTAAAATTGTTTCCTTCAATGACTAACCTTCCATACCAACAAGAGCAATGCCAAAGACTCTTCATCTGAAAGAACATCTTTTAAACTCCTCACCCTAACGTTCACAGTAAGCATGAGCTGAAACAATTACATTGAGCGCATTGCCAGGACCCCTGCGAAAAAAGACGGTTCCCTCTACCGTACTAGAAGGCTGCTGACCTCTGAAAGCATCATGCACCCCTATAAGGCAACCAGTAGCCCATGGATGGAGTATTGTTGTAATATTAGGACCGGTGCATCTGCGTCTAGTCTTTCACTCCTCTACAAGGTTCAAAAGAGAGTCGCCAACCAAATAGGTCCTGAACTATCCTCCAAACTTCAGCCTGTGCCCCATCGGCGTAATGTAGCATCCCTCTGCCTGTTCTACAAGTACTTTAACGATGTATGTTCCGACGAGCTGCAAGCACGTGTACCCCTTTTACGTAAATACCCCCGACAAACTCGACAAGCAGTACAATCCCACCCCTTCAGAGTCGAGATCCCTTAGATGTAAGAGAACCTTCTAGTCCAGTTATTTCTTCCCCAGAAACGCTAGACTTTGGAAATTCCCGCCAGTTTCCTGCTTCCCCAACTCTACTGGCATGCAGAATTTCAAGTGTAACGCGAACCGACATCTGGCTGCCCAACTCTCCACCTAGTACGCATGTAGCCTGTGCCCCTAATAGTAGCTTCTACATCAAAGTGCCAATGTACCTTGTTTGGAGTGAAAATGTAATTAAAAAAAGGTAGTTTGCGTTGAGAGAGATTTTAAAATAATTTCTATTAAGCAGACAGGCTCGAACGCGTAACACGAAGGGGAAGAGGTAACAAATTTAACGTCTTCGGTGATGCGTCCATCTGCAACCTGAAGTCGCGAGCGTTTAAATTAGGGGTAGTCCATCGAAATGAGACTAGGACTCGATAAACTGTTGACGAAAAAAGCGCCGCTCTTTATAAAAACCACTGAGTTGAAAGTGAAGAACTTAATGATTTCGGCCATTTATTCGATATTCCTCGTCCAAGATATTCAGCTTCAAAACAGTACTTATCTCGTTAGGATCCGTCGCGGGTGTGTAATATTTTTAGCAACCATAAAAACATACAAACATTTTACCTTTTACATCTTGGACAAGGAGGAGTTCCCGGTGTTGCCCGGGTGTGTGGATGTGCAGTATTGAACCCTGGGTTAAAAGGGCGGGGGAAAGTGGTAGAAGGGGGCGGGAGAATAAAAAAAATTCTAGCCAGTTTGTTTGGGGGAGAGATGTTGAAAAATGTGTTAGTAGGCAGTCATGCTCGAACAAGTAAAACAAAGGAGGAAAAATATTACGTCCTTGCTGATATCCCCATCGCGTAAGCGGAACATGAGAGCGTTTAAATTAAGCATTGTGAATCGAACGGAGACGATGCCTTGCAAAAATTTCGGTACAAATGTGACCCCTCATTGTAAATCACGGCTTAGTTGAGGGCGAAGGAATGAATGTCTCGGGTCAATCTATCGATATCAGTCGCTCAAGACATCGACCTCTTAAATGAAGCCGATAACATAAGGATGCGTCGCGTGTGTGGAAAGCTTTTGCGAGGCATATAAATACACACAACTATTTTGCCTGTTATGTATTAGATTAGTAGGGGTCCCCGGCGTTGGCCTATTGTATGTAAGTGATGTAGTAATAAACCCCGGGGGAAAGAAAAAGTGGTAGTAGCGGGTGGATCAAAACAACTCTAGGCAGTTTGGGTCGAGAGAGGTGTTAAAAAGTGGTAAAAGGCAGACTGGAATCGAATGCTACAGAGGGGAAAAAACAATATCTTGGCCCGAACGGAAGTCGAGAGAGTTTAAATTATTCGTATTCAATGCAACGGAAAGATGACTTGCGAAATATCGACAAAAATCGACCACTCCGTGTAAAATCTGCCAAGTTGAGTGTGAATCAATGTATTTTTTCTTTTGGCCAGTTTTTCGATATCTGTCGTTCGAAGGAACGAGCTTCCAACGATACCGATCTCGTAAGGATCCGTCGTGTGTGTGGAAAGTTTGTCTGAGACATACACATACACACACACATTTTGGTTTTCATATATTAGATTATATTGAACCTATAGAAATGATGAAACCCTATATTAAAATGACATGTTCCCACCAGCGAGAATCAAAACTAAGACCTTTACCTTACGATTTACTTTCGCCTTTAAGATTTATGTCTGGCCTATGGAGACATGTTTGCTGCAAGGCTTAAAATTAAAACAAAAACCAATAGCTTCTAGGTTACGCATGCATGTAATACTGCCGTTTGTCTTTCATCTGGCAAATTCAATAATTTTTAATTTCCGAATTTTGCACCAATTGTCACCGGCTAAAACCAAATTATGAAGTTTCACATAGATTAGAATAGCCTATATATTCAGTTTTGGGTGTGTAAAAAGCAATTGAGGGAGAGGTTTTGTAGGCAAAAATTTAAAAACACATCCATATTCGCCTACAAAAATATATATATGTAAATATCGTTGTGTTTACTTTAACCTTTTTACGAAAATATTACGCAAGTATAAATCATATAGCATATCTTCATGTATATAAATGTACGTAATAGTTAACTTATAATGAGTATTTTACACGAGATTCGAAAAAAAAAACTTATAGAGAATTAATTAAAATGAATGTATCAATGAATTTACAAATTAGCTAGATCTTTCACAGATTAACGCAATTCCAGGACCCATATATAAAAATATTGTATTTTCTGTTAAAATATACTAAAATAAGTGATTTTAAGATAAATATTAATACACAAAAATAATTTCATGGAATATACATATACCCACACACACACACACACACACATATATATATATGCATATACATGTATATATAATATATATATATATATATATACAAGCGTATATAAGCGTATAAATAAATAAATAAATAAATAAAAAGAACGAACAAAGTTATGTGTTCATCAACGTTTCATCTTCCATTCAAGTCTTCCTCGGGATTAATTGAGTAAGAAAACACAAACACATGCACAAATATTTGAAAATATATTTTCGCTGTAATAAAAGTTATAACCCTGTTCCATTTAAGAAACAGAAAACAAAAAAAAAAATGATGCATAGCATTGTGAGAAAGGGTAATTTTTTTATAAAGTAATATAACCGTTTATATATATGTAGATAACACCATATGATGCAATTAATATTTTCTAGAACGAATATGCCCGTTATAAATCAATATCGATTTGTAACTGAAATGAAATGAGTGGATTTTTATGTAATTTATTGACTGTCTATGTGTACTAATATTTACAGGAGATGTTTTATTTGATGTGAAAATGTAATGTTGTTTAATAATAGATGTTTAATTATTAATGGCGATACATTATAGAACACTTAACGTTGTTTAATTGTGCTAAGCGCTGATCCAATAGCCTCCGTCGAGGTTTATTTGAAACAAGGCCGATAACAATCAGTGGAGTGCTCTCGTGTAATGAATGAATGCGTGAATGTAGGATTGACATAACATTCTAAAAGATAAACTAAAATGCCCTCAAATTGGGTCAAAATACTTAAATAAATAAATAAAAAGTACATGATTAGAATGACTTTAATGAACTTAACGATGAATTGAATGACCTTAAAAATGACTTGAATGCTTAAAAATAACTGGAATCCTTCAAAAACAACGTGAATGATCTCGAGACTGATTGAATGGCTTGGAGACTGACTGGTTGTAAAGTGGGTGATCATTTTACATTAAATAATTACAGAAAAGTGATCCACCACTTTATATCACAAAGTCACAAGCATAACTACAGTATATAGTAAGCTGGATAGCGAAAATTCGAATAAAGGGTTGCACCTACATTGACAAAGGTCTTGTATTGTGAGGTGGAATTTATTTGCTCCCCCACAGAGTAAATAAGACACAAGGCCGATTTTTAATGTGAGGAGTGAAGGGGAAATTGGAGCCAACTCCTCGGGGAGTATGGGAGCTGGATAGCGACAATTGGTATGAACATATACCAAAGTTTTATATATGGGGATGGTATTTATTTGCTCCCACACCGGGCAAATAAGACACACGCCAAATTTTTAATGTGAGGAGTAAAGGGGAAATGGGAACAACTCCCCGGGGAGAAGGGAAGCTGGATTGTGACAATTGGTATGAAAGGTTGCCCCTATATTGATCAAGGGCTTATATGTGGAATTTGCTTCCATACTGAGCAAATTAGGCACATGACCGTTCTTAATGTGGAGCGATTGGGGAGATGGGGGTAAGCTCCCCGGAGAGTAGGACTGTTGGATAATGGAAATTTGTTTGAAATTTTTCCCCTACATTTACCAAGGTCTTATATTTGGGTTTTGTATTTATTAACTTCCCCACTAAGCAAATTAGGCACAAGGCTTTTTAAATGTGGAGAGAGGTGGTCGGGCAGGGAAAAGGGGACCAGCTCCCGAAGGATGGGAACTGGAGCATGGATAGTAAACATTGGTATGAAGGTTGCCCCTACATTGACCAAGGTCTTAAATTTGGGGTTGGTATTTATTTGCTTCACCACCGAGCAAAATAGGGGCATGGCCGATTTTTAATGTGAGGAGTTAAGGGAAAATGGGGACTAGCTCCCGGAGAGTACCGGAGATCGATAGTGACAATTAGTATGAAAGGCTGTCCCTACATTGACCCAGGTCCTTTATGTGGGGGTGTCTCCACATATGCTCTTTGCTTGCAGTATCTGCCGGAACAGATGGTATTTATTTGCTCCCCCACCGAGCAAATTAGGCACAAGGCCGATTTTTAATGTGAGGAGTGAAGGGAGGGGGAAGGGAAAAAGGGGACCCGCTCCCGTGAGGTGGGAAATGGAAGCTGGTTAATGGTCAGGCATGTGGGGGTGCCCCCACATCTGGTCTTTGCTAGTCATAGCTAGTCCTAGCTAGTCATAGCTTGCAGTATCTGCCGGAACAGATGGTATTTATTTGCTCACTTACCGAGCAAATTAGGCACAAGGCCGATTTTTAATGTGAGGAGTGAAGGGAGGGGGAAGGAAAAAAGGGGACCAGCTCCCGAGAGGTGGGAAATGGGAGCTGGTTAAAGGTCAGGCATGTGGGGTTGCCCCCACATCTGGTCTTTGCTAGTCATAGCTAGTCCTAGCTAGTCATAGCTTGCAGTATCTGCCGGAACATATACTACACTTTGAGATATTAAATCTTTTATTCATGTTAAAAAAATACAGAAAAAAAATCAACGATGAACAAAAAAATTAGGCACATGGCCAACTCAAAAGGGGGGATTTTGGGGGTCGTTGGTCATCCTTGTCACTCCAGAACTAAACAAAGTCAAAAGTTTCTCCCAGCTAGTATCTTTTCACCATAATACCGCATTCACCCTTTCATATTGGGGGACGTCCTAGTAACTCCCAATTTTTAAAACATTTTTTATTGACGTGTAAAAAAAAAAAAAATAACAATAAAATTGTAACAATGATTCATTTGTGTCGAGGGCGGGGGAAGAAAAAACAAAAGGTGATTAGTGGGACCCTCCCAACCCCGTCTAGTTGATAGACTGCCCGTTCCACTAGGTTTGTAAAAGGAACCTCGCTTCTGCGGGTCAGTCTCTAGGTGGGGATGCCCTCTAGATGGGGGTTAATGGAGAAAAGAAAATGTTTGTGGGTAAGGGATGGAGGTTAGTTTGTATTTCTTTTTCTCCAAGATGGGTAAAATTTAGAGGAAGGGGTGAAAACAAAAATTGCAGGTAAGAGGGGATGCGGATCTTGGAGGGTTCATAATCGGGGAGGGATGGAACACACACTCAGCTAGCTTAGAGACTACTTGTTTAATTTAACTTTACAGAACTGCGCGTTCCACACCTAGGCGGGTAACACGTATTCAAATTTGGCTCCTCTTCGTACACACAGACTTGCCACATGTATCCATCTTCTGTCAAATGCCGCGCGATGCAGCCTTCTTCTATCACATCTGATCTTCACCCGTAGTTGGTGTTTAAAGAACGCGATCAGATCTTGATCAGAAAAAGACAACACCCCCCGGCAACCTTGCAGACGCGACGTCCAAATCACCATTCTCGCCACGGCCAGGATCGTAACGTAGACCATTTGTCTTTCCCGGTCCCACGGCGGCCTCACGTTGTCCACAACATTGGATACAGTAATTGTGCGAGGATGCTCAGGATCGATGCGAGCCGTCACTCTGCTGACATACGACCAGTACTGGCGGAGTTCGCGGCAATCGAAGAAAGCGTGATCCGTAGTTTCTACGGCCGTTGTCCCACAACGGGGACAATCAGGCGACTCCAAAAACCCAGAACTGCATTGTATGTTGTTGAGTGGAAGTGCATTTCGGGCGAATCGCCAGGTCAGAGAGAACTCCGAATTGTTCAGATGACTCGAACCTGGCGCCCAGCTCCACGCGGAGCGGATCTCACTCTGCTGCCACCCCAGACGCGCGCATAGCGGGTCGTCAGCGGCCCCCTTCACTAGATCCCTGTAGAGTTCCCTACGGGTACCAGTCACAAGGTCACTGGACCTTGGTAGTCGTTTTAGCGCGGCTCGGCACTCTTTCATGTAGGCAGATTCTCCCCGCGGCCTGCGACGGCTCTCGATGGAAGGGTCGAGAACGAGGTCAGGGAAGGCGGCAGTAACCACGGGGTGCCACGGTTGGTCATCCTGCATATAGTGGCTCAGGAAGGCCAGCCTCTCAGCATCTCGATGACACATCAAGTCCGGCATTCCCAAGCCTCCCTCGCACGGACGTTGAATACAGACCTGTCTGCTCACCCAGTGTCTTCCTCTGTCCCAAAGAGGCGAGGACAAGAGTTCGACAAGAGCTTTTAGGTGCTGTGCAGGCAGGGGAAGTACGGCCAGTCGGTAAAGGATGAGAGGAAAGACGTAAGTGGCGTATGCCTCAGCTCTACCCTTTAAGGAAAGTTTCCTAGGAAGCCACGAATTGACTGCAGCCTCCACCTTTGACTGTACCTCCAACCAATTCTTGTCAAGCTGGAGACCCGGTCGGAACCACACGCCGAGGATCCGGACCGGGCCATCTGTCCAGCTGAAGGGCGCCGGGAGGTTTGCGTTGCCACTCCATGCGCCCAACCGCAGTCTTACCGACTTGTTGCGGTTTATCTTGGCCCCCGTGATTCTTTCGTACTGTGTGAGTGCCTCCGACACGACCCCAATGTCTCTGAAGCCCGACCCGAAGCCCGTGACATCATCGGCAAACGCGGATACCTTGGCAGCTGAGCCGCCAGGTAGAGCCATTCCGCACAGGTCCGAATTTGCCTCCCCATGTCTCAGCTTGCGGAGAAGAGGCTCCAAAGCCAGGACATAAAGCAGGGGTGACAGCGGACAACCCTGACGAACCGACCGAGAGATAACAAAGGGTATCGAGCGCTTTCCGTTGACTTGCACGACAGCCATGGGCTGTCGATACATTATGGAGATCCACTTGCAAAAGTCCGGTTTAAAACCGGCGACCTCTAAGACAGATGCCAGGAAACGATGGTCGACCCTATCGAAAGCTTTGGACTGACCTAAGTTGATCAGCGCGGCTTCCGTGTCGTCATCTATTCCCCCCTCTAGGATCGTGCGGATCAGGTTCAAGTTGTTCTGAATCGATCTCCCCTTCACAGCGTAGTTCTGTTCCGGTTCAACCAACTCGTCGATAACAACCTGCAGCCGATTCGACAGGACCTTGGCCAAAATCTTCAACTCTGTGTTTAGCAGAGTTATGGGCCTGTAGTCGTCTAATTCTTCCCCTCCATGCCCGTCACCTTTCTTCAGCAATATGATCACTCCCTTGGTCACCTGCCCTGGGATGGATCCCTGAGCAAACCAATGGTTGAACATATCCGTCAGAAGAGGCAGAAACATGGGCGACAGCCTGAAGTACAGTTCGTATGGCAGACCATCAAGTCCTGGCGATTTGTCACAGCTGACCTGCTTCAGCGCAGTAAAGACCTCCCGCTCCGTCACCCGGCCCTCGCAACTAGCCGCTCTAGCCGCCACGAGGCGGGGAGATCTGGCGAAATAGTCGCTAAACTCAAGGACCGGAAGATCGGGCTGCTGCGTAAAACGCTCCTCGAAATGTTCTCGAAACCCCTCGCAGATCTCCCGAGTCGATTCCAGGGTGCGTCCATTCGGATGTTTGATTTTCGCAATGTATTTGTCCGAGCCACGCCTAGAAACCTCACGGCGCACGTCTGCATCAGAATTGACTGCTTCGTTGCCTATCTTTCTAAGCCTAGCTCTAACTACTTGGCCTTCGTAACGTTCGCTAGTCTCTCGTAGAAGGTCCTGCTTAGCTAGTTCCTGACTAACCCTATCACCCTCCCCCGTAGCCTGGGCTAGTTTCTGCTCTAGCTTCTTCTTCGTCTTGGCCTTATCTAGTGCGAGGCGCTGGGCATAATTGACGGAGAAGCTTCTGATCTTGGCTTTGAGACCTAACCACCACTTACTCCCGGTAACCGCCCCCACTAGTGCCTTTTTAATCAATTCTCTTAACTGATCTTGGAAGTCTTGTATCTCCAGAAGAGAGGTGTTTAACTTCCAGTACCCCGCTAACTTAGGCCTATTTCCTAGCTTCAGCCGGGCCATAACTAATTTATGGTCCGTCTGGCCTAGCCAAGTGAACGTGGGACAAGATAAGAAGTCTACTTCGCCTCTCCTAACTAACATCCTGTCCAAATAGGTATTTGGATAGGAGGAAACGCTATTGGTCCACGTCCACATCTCCCGCCCCGAATGCTCGAACCGAAACCTGTCGACCAGACCGCATCTAGCCATCAGATCAGCCAGGCTGGACTCGCACCTCTCCGATCCTATAGCTCCGCCTCCTACCTTATCTATGTCGGGGTCTAAGATGGCATTCCAATCCCCCATTAGCACTACCTGCTTCCGACAATCTACAAACGCGTCAAGCTGACTGAAGAATGAGACCCTCTCACGAGCGGTGCTGGGCGCATGAACCGCAATCACCCGAAACACAGAATCTTTTACGGCAACATCGGCCACAACCAGCCTACCCACCGCATCTCTATGGACAACGTCGACCGTCGCCGACAGGGTACGTTTAACCAGCACGGAAACTCCCTTCCCCCGCGCGCTGCCATATGCTGAGAAAACCTCAAACTCTCGGGCCAGCACCTGACAGTCCACAGAGGAAACGAAATGCGTCTCCTGAATCGCAGCAACATCCACTCCCAGGGACAAGAGGTCGTGCCGGAGGCGAGCCGCCCGGCCCGATGATCTCAAGCCCCTCGCATTCAGACTAGCCAAATTCAAAGCCGTGGTACCTACCTTAAGGTGTGTTACACTCAGCTCCGAAGTCAGCCGGGGAAAGGACACCGACGTTGTGTGCAATGCTCAAGGTGGTCAGGTTTTTCATGTCCTGACCTTCTCTCACAATGCGGCCTACATCCAAAGGGTAAGTCAATTTAAGGGCCCTATATAGTGACGGATGGACCAACACTGGGACCCTTCCCTTGCATTGTTTTGCCAGTTCCTCAAGGGAAGGGTCATTTTTCCTAATCAGTTCAATTCCCGGACCAGCCCCTTCAGCGGCTTCCAGCATTGTCCACACGTTTGTTTTGCAGGCCTCAGGAAGCCTGACGAAAGTTGTTAGCCGTGGGACGTCCGGGAAATTAGAGGGGAAATTAACGTCTTTTCCCCCTATCTGTTGGCAGTCCAGCAGAGGTTTTAAATTTTTTCTCTGCCGGTGTGGTAAGCCCATTGCCACAGACAGGGGGTCTACAAAACAAAGGTCCTCTCTCGTTTCGAGGGCGAGAGTCCCTGTTGGAGTGAGTCCGTAAGTGGGAGAATCTGAAGGGTCTCTCCCCCTCCCGGGTTCATTCTTTTCTTTCTGGGATGGCGGCTCAATTTGCATTGGTGTGGGGACGAGTGTCTGTGCGGTGTCTGGTGTTGGTGTGATGTCTGGTGTTGGTGTTGGTGCGGTGTCTGGTGTTGGTGTTGGTGCAGTGTCTGGTGTTGGTGCAGTGTCTGGTGTTGGTGCGGTGCCTGATGTTGGTGTTGGTGTTAGTTCGGTGTCTAGTGTTGCTGCAGTATGTGGTATGGGGGTGGAAGTGGGTTGTGTTGTTGTTAGAGGTGGTGTATGCTCACAGGGAGTGGGGGCTGCCTTTTCTTCCCCTTTCCTTTTCTTTTTTATTCTTTTGAATGAACCGGGGAGTGGTGAGGTTGAGTTCCTCTCCCTCTCACTAGCAGATTCATCCTCAGAGGAGCAGTTTTTTCTTCACTTGATCCCCGTCTCAATTGGTGTGGGGACCGTTGGTTGTTGCTGCTCCTCTAATTGTTGTTTCTCCGGTTGATGCTGTTGCTTTTCTGGTTGCTGCAGCCGTTTTTGTTGCTGCTGCTGTTCTGGCCGTTGCTGCTGCTGCTGCTGTTTTTGTTGTTGCCGCTGTTTTCGTGGCATTGGTTGTGGAATTGGCCGCGGCAGCTGATGTTGTTGCTGCGGCTGGTTCAACGGCTGATTTGGCTGCTGCTGCTGTGTCTGCTGCCATGGCTGTTGTTGCGGCTGTTGTGGAGGCTGCTGTTGTTGTTGCTGCCTCGGTTGTTGGGTTGGTTGTGGGACGGTGGCAGATGGGATTGTGGGCTTCCTTTTCCGCCTCATTACCGTGATCCATTCCTCCTCTTTGGCCTCCTGCACAGTTTTGGGTTTCCTCGGTGCTGGGGTTGGTGCTCCGGTTGCAGGAGTTGTGACAGCCTGTTTGGACACTGGTGCTGTCTCAGAGGTTGGGACCGCCTTTAGTGTCACTTGAGTAGGAGTTGACCTTTGAGGGCAGCTCTTGGCCATGTGACCCTGTTTTTGGCAGAACCAGCAGTGCGGACGACGCCCCTCCACCACTACTGTCATAGTTGCCTCTTTAAAAATCAGCTGTGCTGGTATCGCTTTGAAGCCTTCTTCCTTTAGCCTCATGGCAACAGTGTAGCTGCCCAAGTGCATGCCGGTTTTCGAGCGCACTGGGGTTATTTTTTCCACTTCGCCAAACTGTGTGAAGAAGGATCCCAGGATTTCTGCTGATATTTGCATAGGTACATTGACTACCTGCACCCGGCTCCTTGTCCTGCCCTGGTATTCGGGCTTTAGTTTTATTCTCCCATACTTAATTTCCTGTAGGGAGAGTCTCTCCGCATCTTCCTTGGTTGGTAGGAGGATGTCCCACATGGCGTAGCTCCTCTGGTACAGGTATAGTACCGGGATGTTTAGCTTGTGTAGGAGCCCCGCCATGTCTTCCTTTTTCATCCCTAGGAGGCGGTTTTCCGGCATATCCGAGATGATGAGGGAGAGGACTCTGTCTTCGATTGCCTCCCAAGCGCCTGGCACTGGTTTAATTTCTGCCCCCTCTATGTATTATCTGTACTTGGTCAAGTACAAGTCTCTATACTCTTGAGGGGACAGTTGCTTCTCTACAGTCTTCCCCCATGTCGACCCTCTTGTTGGTGTTGGATCTTTGGTGAGGTTATACTGTTTTTGTTGTTCCTTTGCGGAAGGGTTGCTATTTTTAGGGGCATTTCCCTTTCCGCTTTCCTTTGGGACCGACTCTCCTTGCTCTATACTTCTTCCAGGAAATACCTCCCTTTTTGGGGAGTCGGTCTCATGGGGAGCATTGTCCTCTTTATTGTCCTTGGGAGCTTTTGCCCCTTTTGTTTTGGGGAGGTCTAGGCTGTATGCCCTCTCGTTTTCTTGATTTACCCTCCTGGGGAGCACTGTCTCCCTTATCGTCCTGTAGGGCTACTGCCTCATGATTATTGTTGTCAGAGCGGATGCCCCGTTCAACATTGTTTTTCTCCCCTTTGTGGGGAGTCGCCCTCTTGGGGAGCTGCTGGTGAGTGTTCTCCCTTCTGGGGGACGTCCTTCGGTTTAGTGTCCGGGCGGTATGCCCCGTTGGTTTTTGCTTCCCCTGTTGGGGAGTCGTCCTCTTGGGGAGCAGTTTTTCTTGTGGTAGCCCCCTGGCTGGGGGTATCTGTATTGGTTGTCCCCGGGCTGGGGGTGTCCATTTTTGAAAAAAAGCTCTCTCTTCCCTGTATTAGAATTCGCCAAAATGAGTGACGTGGAGTCGGCGTCCGAAGTGGGGAGCCGACTTTGGCGCCGTAAGAAGTTGCGCCAAAGGCGGCAAGAGGGGAGATAGAACTGAGAGAGGGAGTGGGAAGTTCGTGGAGGGAAGAGAGAAAGTGTTTCCGACCCTCCCTCGCGGAAAGGTCGTAAATTATCAGCTCGGATCCCCCTGTGAGGGGGGAGAGCAGAGAAAGACAGACCAAGTGGGGGTGCGGACAGAACGCTACCCAACAAGCTCGCCAGGTGTTCAGGGCACGAGAATGTGTCGCCAGAACAACACTGCCTATCGCTGTGTATGTATCAGAGAACAGATGGTATTTATTTGCTCCCCCACCGAGCAAATTAGGCACAAGGCCGATTTTTAATGTGAGGAGTGAAGGGAGGGGGAAGGGAAAAGGGGGACCAGCTCCCGAGAGGTGGGAAATGGGAGCTGGTTAATGGTCAGGCATGTGGGGTTGCCCCCACATGTGGTCTTTGCTAGTCATAGCTAGTCATAGCTTGCAGTATCTGTTGGAACATATACTACACTGTGATCTTGTCCCGAAGGCCAAGAAAAGGGGTGTTCATTTGCTTCCCAACCGTGTAAATAAGGAGGAGTAGGGGAGCTGGATTGTTACAATTGGTATGAAAGAGTGCCCCTACATTGACCAACGTCTTATATGTGGGGTTGGTATTTATTTGCTTCCCCACCGAGCAAATTAGTAAGAATCTACTTCCTAAACCAAAATGCCATAAAAAGGGTTAGATGTGTAAAATTGAATGTTACATTAAATTTACAAAAATGCCGATACAGTTGATGAAAAATGTGAAATATTACCAAGTATCTTAATCGATTATAATGAAAATATTAATAACAACGATAATTACAGTAGAACTTCTGACGAAAATATGAACCAGACATGTCGATACCCAATAAGGGGGCGAAGATTGCCAGACTTCTTACAAATTGAAACGATACAAAATTACGGTGTGGATTACTGTTATTCGTAGAACAGCTCACCGGAAAGATATAATGAAGCGGGTAATTCTGAGAATCACCAAGAATGGGAACAAGATATGGTATCCGAATGGAAAACTGTATCTTAAAATAACACATAGGAAATAGGGGCAAAAACAACAGATAAAAATATAATTTCTTCAAAAAATAACAGCTTCTGGGAGTGGGAAATTTAGAGCAAGATTTGTTTCAAAATGTTTTTCACAAATTTCTTTTTCACCAACGAAACATTTAACGAGAATTACAATTTTATTACAACTTGCCGCTCAATACAATTTAAAAATACTTCAAATGGATGTAAAAATGCTCATTTAAATGCTCAGATTGACTGTGAAATCTACATTAAGCCTCTAGAGGTATTTAAAATTAAAAATAAAAATTGTGTGTGGAAATTAAATAAATCGTTATATGGACTAAAGCAAAGTGCACACAATTGGAATACAACACTCCATAATTATTTAATAGAGCAGGAATTCAAACAATGTCCCGTAGACGCGTGGATGTATACCACACATGTAGGTAATAAATTGTTGATTTTGGTTTTATTGGGTTGACGATATATTACTCGCCTCAAACTTTTAAAAGATGTTAAAAATTAATTAAATCAAAACAATTAAAATGGTCGATTTTGGACGACTGTCATAGTTCCTCGGTATAAAATTCACCAGTAAAAATGAAACTATAACTATGAACCAATTACGATACATTGAAAAAAATTCTACTCAAGTTAAGAATGCAAGATTGTAAGCCGCGTTCAACTCCAGGACATGGACATAAATAAAAATATAGGGACCGAAACAAAATCTATGGATAATGGAATATACACGGAAATTGTAGGGAGCCTCATCTACTTGATGACCGCAACAAGGCCTGCTATATGTTACACTGTAAGAAAGCTATTTTCAAACTTATCGAAACCGACAATTAAAGAACTTTATCGCGCAAAACAAATCCTTCGTAACTTACAAGGAGCCAAGGAACAATCTTTAATATTTAAAAAAGTCTACATATCCTCTAAATCTAGAAGGCTTTTCGGATTCAGATTGGGAAAACTTCTGAAGATAGAAAAAAGGTTTAGACTGTCAATGGCTGGACCTATGATCTCTTGGAAAACTAAAAAGCAACAAATTGTTGCTCTTTCTACATGTGGATCAGAATATTTTGCTATTACTTATTCCGTGCAGGAGGCTCTTTTTCTGAACACCCTTCTTAAATCTATTTTAAAACCAGATATAAGTAAAAAACCTATAGTAATTCATTGAGAAAGTCAGAGCGATATCTTTTTAGCCAATACTTCTATGATTCATCAAATGTCGAATCATATTGATATCAGATACTATTTTATAAGGGATAAAATAAGGAAAAATATATTCCTCTTATTTATGTGGCGTCTGAAAATAATATAGAAAAAAACCCAAAAAAACAACAAAAAACAAGTATTTTATTGGTTTATTTTGCTTTGCTCATTTATCTGTTTATTTTTATTTCTATTCATTTATTTATTTTTCTTTCCTTTTCTCAAACAAAATTGATGTTACATGATAAGGGCTGCCCCCTGTTCATGTAAGTATAAAATAGAAAGATTAGTTAAAATGAAAATAAGAGAAAGCAGAAATCGAACCCTGGACATAAGTTTTAAAGAACAATAGGTTTAAATGGAATGACCAGTAAATTGTTAAGTCGGATGAAATAAATAATAAATAAACTATTCAATTGTTAAAAGAATGTGGATAATAAAATATGGGTTAAATAAATTAGATATGTAGGTTGAATTCCTTTGTGGAAACAACACAAGAACAAATACGATTGGGAAATCAATGTCGGAAACACGTGAATTTTGCTCACGTGGCCGGGATGCATGTATTTCTCAATATAGGAATTGAGACTTAGTTGGTCGGGAAGACGGTCAGTGAGAAAACTCAGAGGCAGGCAGACGTCTGAAGCGAGACGTCACTTCAGAAACTAAAATGTGAAACTTTGAATTCTTGATGAGGAAACCACGACCGGTCGTAAAGAAATAAATTCATCATGTGTTTTGTGATAAAGCTCATCTTTGTGTTTATGATTTCTACAAAAAGGTAAATTGTATTGTTAATATATGGCTGTGTTATAAAATGTCATTACATACACGTCTCGACATCACATATCCACAATGTGAATCTACATCATATCTACACTAAGACTGTCTGAACACTATCTCATCATTCTAAGAACTTTCTTCATATCTACACGTCTAAGTAATGAACATTTAAAATATAGGAATAGTTATAAACGAACAATCTCTCTTACAACAACATCTCTCTCTCTCTAAGATACAAAATCATATGTAATAAGACAAGAACTCTCACTAAGACGCATATCTTTACTAATAAGAACTCACGTAACATACGCGCACAAGTGGTATCGTCTAATACAAATAATAATAACTATATAACATTGAAACCGAAAGGATTTTCCAATTATATCAAAAAGGGGGGGGGGCGTGTAAAATGTTTTTGACTCCTAATGGGGTATGAGACGAATAGATTCTTCAATCATTTTTATAAGCAACGGCTGTGCTAAAAAAAAACAATTAAACCGTTTAAAAATTATTATAAAAATTGTCTAATTTTCGATTCAATCAGTTCGGCGTATACTACGCCATTGACCGATTTGATTCTTGGCCGCTATCTTGGTTACTGATCTGAACTACGCCGCCATCTTTGGTCAATACAATGTCACAAAACTTTACAGTGTTTTTATTCTCTGATATAATTATTAGGTATTCCTCAACCAGTTCTTGAAAGGATTATATATATGGCTGATTTCCCAAAAGGTTTACTTCCCAGCGGCTTGGTCGACACTAAGCTCTAAATCAAAATTAAGACCTTAAATTTTTCGCCCGTGAATGAGGATAGTCCGACGTTGCCACAGTGTCTATTTAAAAGTTAACCACATATGATGTAATATTTTTCTCTTTTTGCGGGTCAGGTTGATATATCCTCAACTTTTATGGAATAAGCTGACTGTTGAAAGATATAATTTCACTTTTTCGTCGAAAGGCAATTCACTCGTCTGTTTTGTTATGATGTAGTCAACGAACATATTATGTTCCGCAGTTCCCTATTATTCTAATAAAAAACGCACCGTTATCGGTTCGTTCCGATACCTACAATTAATCCTGAATGCGTCAACTCCTTTTAAGGTACACAAATGAAATGGTTCTAATGCTAAGCCGATTGTAGATTGTGTAAAAACGTATTCGTATAGCGCGTTGTTGTCTTTCTGCGCTATTACTTTAGTTAGTAATTAACATTTAATTTATTTCTGTGTTTCCAGTTTTTTTCGCTGAATTTCCTGCATATCTTTGCCCTTTCTGTGCGTTTCGCATAATTTTCTGTTTTTTTTTTCTTTTACTCTTTCGGATCTTTTTCTCTTTCCTTTCTTTCCAGTTCTTTATTTATTTTGCGAAATTCTTAAGTCTGAATCTGTTGTAAAGTTTTTAATTTAACTATTTGCCTTGAAATACATTCAATTTTGAAAAATAAAAAACTCACAAGAAAAATTTTAGTCCACAGGGAAAACGAGCGACATTACGCGGAAGATATGTCAAATTAATATTCACGAAGAAAAATGCCACGTACATTCGTTTAACAGAAACATTATCCACAGAGAACAAAAGAACACCAATTACGAATTTGTTTTAACTCTCTCTAGAAGAAAAAAAGAAACGAAAAATGTTCAGCTCAGACAAATTTGGACATAGAAAAGTAATTGAAATATTTTTTGTAGCCAAAAATCCAATCGTGTATTAACATTTTGAATTTTATGAATTTATTTCAAGGAATTGAGGAATAGAATTAATATATATATATATATATATATATATATATATATATATATATATATATATATATATATATATATAGTAATTTAAAAAATATATATGGCGATTAAGCTACACTGAATATTCTGCGTTTAACCCGCTATAGGATTCGTCAGACTTATACGCGAATTCTGTGGTTGCTTCTTGTTTTTATATATGTTGAGGAGTTCTAGTTAGCCAATCAGCTTTCTAGTATCCACCGCGCCCCTTCCTATCAGCCAATGGGCATGACTTTTATCGAACAAAGGATCTGTTTTAGAACTACGTTATTGGTTAAAGGTAGATCTTTTCCCTCCTTTTATATAAATATATATATATACATAAATATACCTATGTGTACACATATACATGCACATATATATATACATATATATATACATATATGTGTGATCGTTTATGTATATTCATGTTTGTTTAATTTATTTATTTTTTGTTTTCTATTGCTATTGTTAGTTTTAAAGCTAATTTGTATCGCCATCATAGAGTAAGTTTTATTTTTTGAACACAGTTGTTTGCTATTTCTCGTCTACAGTTTAATAGATTTTGAGGTTCTTTAAAATATAGGATAGCAAATTTTTCATGAGGGCATACTTTACATGGGTCGTCTAAATGTCTGCACGTGGTAGCTTGTCTCATTATTTTCCATTTGACTACTGGCGAATGTCCGCTTTCTTTGTGTTTCCAGTATTTATTCGCTAGTGTTGTTTTTATACGGTGTTTTTTTATTTTTTAATGTACTTTTGTGGTCATAGTATCGGGTTTTGAAATCTAAGGAAGTCATGCCTATGTAATATTTCTTGTTATTCGGGTTTTCTTTCGCAAATATTGTTGCTTTATAAACTACACTATTTGTTAGACATTTATTTTGGACTGGGCAAAGTGTGCGGTGTCTACAATTGCATTTATCTTGTTCGTTATTAGTATTTTATTTATGGTATGGCTATTCTTGTGCGAGGTTAGTTTGTTATTATTATTCTTGTTATTCTTGTTATTATTGTTATTATCATTATTATTATTATTATTATTTCTGCTAGTGTTGAATTTATTTCTGTCATGGTGCCTACTTTTTATTTTGTTGTTGTGTACATTGTTTTCATTTAGTATTTTGTTATTATGTGCTTTAAGTTTCATCTCTTAATTTTCGCAACAACTGTAAGATACCTGCAAGGTATTTTTATTGAAGATTGTGTGTAAGGGGTTGGTTGTGGGAAAGTGTTTTTCAATAAGATCTAGAAATTTCTTGCCAAGTTTTGTTTTTAACATTTGATTGTATGGGGTCTTATACCAAATTATAGTTATTTTTCTTCTATTTTTAATTTTATTATAGTTGTTGGTGTTTTGTTGCTTATATTTGATATCGATATTTTTGTATCCACTATTTTTAGGGCTGTTTCGTAGATATTGGTTACCCTGTTAAATGCATTTTCATCGATTGAGTTATTACTGAGTCTACTTACGATCGAGTTAGGAATTTGTTTTATAATTGATGGTGGGTGGTTAGACTTAGGGTTTAAGTAAATTGGATTAGCGTTCTCTTTTAAGTATGGTTCATATGTGTTTTTATGTAAGTGTGACGTGACGTCCAGGGAATTTGTTATTTTTATTTTAGCTGATACGTCCGCTTTTATGCCTAATTTTTTTCATTTCTTTGTGTATGATTGTCTTAAAGTTTCCTCCCTTGACTTTGTTGGAGTTTTTTTTTATTATAGCTAGTTTTGTAACATTGCCCTAGAAAAGTTTCCCCCTTTGACTTTGTTGGAGTTTTATTATTATAGCTAGTTTTTAACATTGCCGTAGAATTGGCCGAAGCATGCCTTGATATATGCTCAGAAGAAATCAACATCATTAAAAAATGTAGAAAATCAGTTCTAATAAAAAACAATAACCCATGGATAAACACTAAAATTAAAAATTCGTTCGATTTGGCGATTGGTACCAGAGACTCTGCAGAGGCATCAGATCTTGTGAGATTATTCATTTTATATGCCCTCACAAGCATATTCGATACTACGACTATCAGCCTACATAGAGGTGACGGACTACTAAGTGAAAACAATGTAAACAACAACAAAATAAAAAGTAGACACCATGGCAGAAATAAAACCAACAGTAGCAGAAATAATAATAATAATAATAATAATAATAATAATAATAATAATAATAATAATAATAATAATTACAATAATAATAATAATAATAATAATAATAATAATAATAATAATAATAATAATAATAATAACAAACCAACCCCGGACAAGAATAACCATACCATAAATAAAAAATACTAATAACGAACAAGATAAATGCAATTGTAGACACCGCACACTTTGCCCAGTCCAAAATAAATGTATAACAAAAAGTGTAGTTTATCAAGCAACAATATTTGCGAAAGAAAACCTGAATAACAAGAAATATTACATAGGCATGACTTCCTTAGATTTCAAAACCCGATACTATGACCACAAAAGTACATTCAAAAATAAAAAAACACCGTATAAAAACAACACTAGCGAATAAATACTGGGAACTCAAAGAAAGCGGACATTCGCCAGTAGTCGAATGGAAAATAATGAGACAAGCTACCACTTGCAGACATTTAGACGACCAATGTAAATTATGCTTCCATGAAAAATGTGCTACCCTGTACTTTACAGAACCTCAAAATCTATTAAACTGTAGAGGATAAATAGCAACCAACTGTGTTTACAAATAAAACTTACTCTAGGGTAGCGATACAAAATAGCTTTAAAACTAACAATAACAATAGAAAACAAAAAAATAAATAAATTAAACAAACATGAATATACATAAACGATCACACAAATATGTATATATATATGTGTATGTGTGTGTGTACACATAGGTATATATATATATATATATATATATATATATATATATATATAAAAGGAGGGAAATGATCTACCTGAAACCACTAACCTAGTTCTAAAACAAATCCTTTGTTCGATAAAAGTCATGCCCATTGGCTGATAGGAAGGGCGGTGGTGGATACTAGAAAGCTGATTGTCTAACTAGAACTCCTCAACATATATGAAAACGAGAAGCAATCACAGAATTCGCGCATAAGCCTTACGAATCCTATAGTGGATGAAACGCAGCATATTTAGTGTAGCTTAATCGCCATATATATTTTATAAATTACTAACTTGCTCTACCTATGTATTAAGCACTTTTGAATAAAATACCTTAAGTTTACGCATAAATCCATACTTTCGTATATTAAATTTATGTGAGTAAATGAAGTAGTTATATACATATATATATATATATATATATATATATATATATATATATATATATATATATATATATATATATAACTTCTTCATTTACTCACATAAAATTAATATACGAAAGTATATTTTTATTAGTAGATTTTAGTATCTACTTCAAAAGTGGTCAATACCTAGGTAGAGCTAGTTAGCAATTTATAAAATAGATATGGCGATTAAGCTACACTAGTATTCGTCAGGCTTATGCTCGACTTCTGTGGTTGTTTCACGTTTTTATATGGCCGTCTTCTGTTGAGGATTTTAGTTAGCCAATCATCTTTCAAGTATCCACCACGCCCCTTCCTATCAGCCAATTGGCATGCATTTTATCGAACAAAGGATCTGTTTTTGAACTAGGTTAGTTGTTTAAGACAGACGTGCTCCTCTTTTTTATATATATATTTATAAATATACATATGTGCACATACAGCTTAATCGCCATGAATATTATATAAATTACTTACTATATATATATATATATATATATATATAGAGAGAGAGAGAGAGAGAGAGAGAGAAAGAGAGATTGAGAAAGAGAGGCATACATACATATATATATATATATATATATATATATATATCCATTTCTCGTTGTTTTATCGAGTAAACGAAAATCATGCAGTCAATCAACAGAGATATTTTTATATTTACAAAAGGAAAAATAGTAAGGCATTTATTTTCAAAAGTTAATTTCGCCCAGACCGCATGGAAATGTTTGAGTTATTTTTGTTTATTTATTTATTTTCTTTTTTTTTGGTTGATACAAAAATGTTTACTGTACACAAAAAGTCGAAAATTGATACAGAAAAAAACTCAAGGGCAATACAAATGTCATATTTGAATTTTAAAATGTGTTCATTACTTGTACAAACAAAAAGTTAGAAATTAATTAGATCCATTCTTTAGCTTTGTAGATTTGCTCTATTTATAGCTTTGTACAATAATTTTCTATGATCTGAGGGTGTTTGTCGTCAATGAAAACCTCTTTGTAGAGCCAATGTTTACTTTTAAAAAAAAAAAAACGAGAAAGATTCAAGTTTATTGAACAGAAGTTTCTCGTTTATCAAACCGAGATCCTTGTAGAACCTTTGTTCGAATGCGTACGGCCTTAGTCTGTAGCCCTATGTAAGTTAGATCAGAAATGGTTTGTTTACATAGTTTTGAAAGCCCCAATACTATCATAGATATAGGGGTGGGAACTTCCCAGGAAGACAAACAAACATCAACATCAATCATAACGAAGGAAAAAAATTACAACATCCTGATATATGACAGCACCTACGATTACGAAAAAAGCTGATAAAAATCTCATTTGTGTCTCTGAATAAATTTGACTACAAGACAAAACGAAAAACGAACTAAGACGACCCCACAAAATTACAAAAAAAGATTATTGATCTCATCGGAAAAATAAAGACCTACGGCAACATACGTATAAAGGACAAACAACACACACATCCGTACTCACAATTTTTCTAAAATTTAAGTTTACTATAACCCTGTAATTTAAAATTTAAAAAAAAATCCACAATCTGAGTCATAGAATCTCAAGTTAATTCAACTAAAACTCTTAATTACAACAGATAATTCCAATGTTAAATCAATTCTCGAATTCATTTATACTTAGAAATATATTTTCTTAGCTTTCTAGTTAAAATAATCAGATATTTTTTTATTTACAATCCCATTCACTGTTGTGAATAAGCACATATTTATCGGACAGGAAGGACTAGGTATCCAGTTATTCTGTTTGCATGTTCATTTTTGGAAATGTCTGGTGTCTTCTTTTTTGTGTAAAGAAAATACCTAGTTTTTTTTATCAGTTCATTGTCACTTCCCTTTTATTTTATCCTAATTTATTACTTTATTAATTAATTATTATATCTATAATTATTAATTTTTTTCATGAATTTGTTTTTGTGTGTGTTATTCTAAGTTATTATTTGTGGGTGTATATATACGTCTACTTTTTCACTTGTATGCCACATAGATATGGGGTTCTTAAAAGTGTATGATACATGATTTCGTTGTTAAACCTACTCGTTCAAACATTAAGTAATGTGACTTACAGAAAACTTATCATAAATTACATGTTTTTGCCTAACTTTAGTATTTTTATTTACATGACGATTTGCGTCATTACTATATAAATGAATTTTATTAGTTTAATTTTTTAATTGTTATTTAAATAATTTTATGTTAATGTTCTTATATGTTCCCGATTTAATATTTTATTTAATATTTACCACAAAATTATCGAGGTAACTGTGATACAGCTTTAGTTTACATTTATACACCCTTTTCTGTTGTTGATTTTTTACGAGCAATTTTTTTCGATAATATATAAGGATATTTTGCACATTTTGATTTCTAATAACCATATTGCTATCGGTGTTTTTTGTACTTGATACTGGCTATATGTTACCTATTATATTTAGCGCTGGTTTGTTGAAGTAATTTCGTAAATAAATTATAGTCCCATATTTTTTTCAATGATTACTGTCTAATTACTTATAAATCCAAATTATGTTTCATGGACGTTTTTCCAATTTTAAATCCCCGTATATTGCATTAGCGTAACATTTTAAGCATAGTTTATAAATATTTTTTTCTGTTGGAGTTACATCTGAGAAAATTGTTATTTTAATTTTTGTACCCGTTTCTCCTTTAAGGCAAAAAAAATCATTTTGATTTGCCTGCACTTACTTTTTTTGTGTTCTGTACTGTAACGTTGCCTTGGGATTTTATCTGTATTGTAACAGTTCACAGCTGTCGAAGGCAGGTATTGTCTAGTATCATCGCAAATGAACAAACAAATAAAACTAGAAATAAAAAAAAAACCGTATCGCAATTTTGAACTCCAAATTAAATGCATGTTTACATTTTCTTTCCCAAAATGCATTTCATTATCTTGCCGACATCCTTTAATCACACACATACACTTTTTAAAGTCGATGACATCGTTATCTGGAAAAAACAGGCCGGAAGATGGGTACAACGCATTTAAAATATAGGACTTGGTTTGTTTGCTGATAAATTTTATAAAGTACAGAATCATGTTGAATACTCATTTGGAAAATGATTTCAATACATCACAAATAGGGGTTACATGTACGGAATAGATCAATTATTGGCAGAGTGTACCAAAGCTATTAGAGTAGACGAAATGATGATATATGCTTTAACTTTTATCGATAAATCATATTTTACAACTTTACTTTTGCCTTACATCATAGAATGATTTATGTTAGCACGTTTCTTCTAGGGAGTTTTCTATAAAATTACGGATATAATTAGGGGATCTAACATTAGAAAGACATTGAAATTTCAGAGAAATGTTATCATGAGCGTCTCGTTTTAATGGAAGTACTTTAGCATATATACCTTAATATTTTGCAGCTAATTATTTATCGGGAATCAGAAACGTTAGACTAAATGACAAAATATTTTTTATTGTTGATTGTATATATTTCCTTAAACTACACTCTTGTTTGTAACAAAATGCATGTCCTTTCCGATGGAGCATAGACATAAGCAAATGTATTTTTCTTGCAATTTACATTAAGCGAAAATGCAAAATAATATTCATCTCTAAATGATTTTACTAGTTACAATCGTATAAAATCTTGTCTTTTAAACTTCATCCTTTAATCCCCGCACTTATTAACTTTATTAACGTGTACATTCTAAAATGATGTAATATTATTTTTATAATGTTTAATATCTGGTATTTCAAGATTGCATCCAGAATAAATTAATAACTATTTTGCGTCTTAAAATGTTAATTTCTCCCGATTGTTCTTTTGCTTTGCATCTCACTAAACCTCATATGACTTGGGCGAATTGGTTGTTTAATTGATTACTCTATTTAAAACGCTCTTTTTGTGTTTTCGATGGTTTGGAATACAAGCCACACATTCACTTTAGTCCACTTGAGGGAATTTCCTTTACACTCCTTTCAATTCTTTTCCATCGATTCGATCAACATCTTTTGATCTTTCTACGTGAAAGGTTGTTAGAAGTTTTACATTGCCTGCAAATCCGAGTCAGCCCCTGTAAAAGAAATTGTAAAAACAAAATCTGCTTTTCTGCTGGCAATATTGTCAAGATTTTTAGATTCCGCGAGAAATTATTTTAGTCAACTTGACTTTATTTCAATTACGGATGTTTTATTCGGTTTAAATGTAACTCTCTTATGTAAATAATATTACGAATAATCATAGTATTTAAAGTATTACTTATGCCAAGTAAGAGCTTAGGCATAGTTAAATGTCTGTACATTTATATTTATATTTTCTCTTTGTATATACCAAATATAAAATCGATCGGTTAATTGTCATAATTTATTTTTCACAGCCTCACTAAGAAAACATTAAATTAATGTTTCAATATATATGACAAAGGAGGGGATTATAACAAATCCAATGGTAAAATTTTATCTTTAACATCATAAGATTGGTTCATCGTAATGTCTCTCAATTTTATTTATTTGTTTCACACATCTTATTTGAACTTGTAACATTTTTTATGGGCTTTATCAAAAATAGATTCATAAAACACTATAAAAAATAGCACTCGAAATCTAATATTTTTATTGCGATACATACATTCACCCTGACCAGTAGGTACTTGCCTTTAAATAATATGTTGATCTAGAATTATCTATTAATTAAGCTAAAGGATTAAAGTGGCTCGGCTAATTTATGTTATGCAAATCACATAACTAGGGGCACCAAAGAATCATTTCATAGGAGCATTGAGATACGATAATTTCAACCGGTCTAAGATTATAATATAATTTTATTCGCTACTCTTGCAATCTAAATGGGATGCAGAAGAACATTAGGACACGATTGTCCTTGGATATATTATTTTAAAGATTAGGTTGTGGAATACGATGTTTTTCGGTCCCGAGTTGGAGTATTTCCCTGCTTTACGTTGCTATTTATCATTGTATTTGATGGTGTATGCGTATTATATACCGTAGTTTATATTCTTATTAATTTTACATCCCGTATCCTAGGGGCCCTACTATATATTTTAAGGAGTTATCTTCCGTCATAATTGTAAGAATCACTTATGTAGTATTTTTACTGCTTTGTATTGCAATGTGACCAAGAATATTTCCCATGTCGGTATTAAAATATGATGGTATTATTTTTGCTGCTATTTTTAATGTTGTCTTTGTTATTGTTGAGCATAATTTAAAATACTGTCACTATTATTTGGTTCAATACGTTTCTCTTAATAATTATTTCTCTGAAATACTGGGCAATTACAGGAGGGCCTACGTTAAGTTGTCAACATCATTAAATGTAAATGTTTCTGTGGAACAATCTGAACTCGACTTGGCACTGCCAGGTTGTCAGCTATTGTAGTAAACCATTACGGTACAGCTGGTAGGTTGTGCTTTAAAAGACATATAATAGAAATAATACATAGTACATCAATGACGGGTACAAAATGTTATATGAGAAAATCTTAATTTTAATGAGAATACGCTTTTGTCAATATAGTGTGTATTCTATACAGATATAAGTATATTTAACATATTAAATGAAATAATATATATATATATATATATATATATATATATATATATATATATATACGCAGTTATTGTCAAATAATGGAGTGCATGATAAATAGTATGTCTGATGCAACCCACAGCATTGAATTTGCGAAAAAATAAACCTTTAGCGAATTGTGTGGATATGCCATTGGAACGATTGTATTAATTTCTTTCCCGGTGGAGTTACAGAAAATCACTTATAAGACAAAGAAAGATATGTTATTAAGCATCGGGTAGTGGACATCTTAGAATAGCAAGTTCCAATACCGCATTTCAATAGAAAACATTTCACCGTAATTTTATAGTGTGTGCATGGAAAATATGCATAAGCAGGTTTTCGAAAAATGTCTATGTATTCGGAAAGTTTTCATATAATATTCAGAAGCTATTACTAATAAAATCTGTAATATACAGTTTGTTCCCGTATATTATGTGAATAATAATTCCCGTGCAAATCATAAGTTCATTAGATTTAATTACTTTATTAAATGCCCAAATATGAACAGGTTGCTTCTCTACGACTGTGACAGACATACTACTTGGTAATAATATGATATTCATCCTTTGAAGATAAGCAACCATCCCGATGTCATGAATAGTACGTAATGATAGGTCGCTTCTCGCAAAATCACAACAACCGCCTGCCATTTCTAGTCTAGAAATTCCTGTCTTTCATGCTACCTTCGTTTACTTGCTCATCTAGATTTTGTACCAGACGTACCGTTGTCCTGAATCTTCGATTTTTATCTAACTAGTAATTGACACTGTATACTCATTACTTATTCACTAAGAGCTCTTCAACGTACCTATTTTCACATTTCGGTTCAGAGATCCATTTACTTTCTACTGTGGTTGAGATATGCATCTAAATATTGAATCACTATCACGCGACTTGATCTACTCTGAAAGGCAAGTGCACGTAACGCCAGGTTCTTAAATACGATTGAGAAGAAATCTGATTATACTAAGAAATGAAGAAAAGTATCATAAAATAAGAGATAATAGACTTTTGTTTTGCTTTAAATTTAAACGTTAATTTCTCTAAGGTCATAAGAGATAATCACAATTCTAAGAATAAAACAGTCTAAAAATGAAGCAATTCTTAATCACTACCTCTATGAGCCATAAGTATATACTGATACCGTATCGATCTCAACTACGCAATCGAATATAGCAGAATGGCAGTCATACAATAAGAAGCAATAGTGTGTCAATATGCAAATTGCGAAAATAAAACAAATATTAATGCCAACAAATTCCTTGTCGTTAAGTAATATATGCATAAATCGACACACAAAAAATATATTTTTATATATTTTTATACGAGATTTTTAAAACTATGTTATTCTATATTTTTCAGAAAGTTTATTCGAAATTATTTAGAAAGATAAAAATTTATGGATAGGTAGATACTAGTCTATGCACATCAGACTTATCCGTGACTGTATAAAACAAAATGGATTTTAATAATAAATTAAATTAAAAACATGTTCGTAATTACAGGTTTTTCTATCATTTTTTCTCATTGGCTTTCTATAAAAACAAAGTTGGTTTCAAACCAAAATTTTCAAAACTGTTTAATATACTGTGCTTAAAAGATGTTCGTAAGTTAATACTTGTGTTCAAATATAACTAGTATATTATAGCCCCCCCCAAAAAGACAGAAAACGTTAATCTCAAATTAGCGTTAAAAAAAAGGAGTAGATGTATATATGTGCATTTATTGATGTGTGTGTTCTTTCTTTCCTTCCATAGAGATAAAATCATGTTCGTTCATCTTCGAAATAACCCTAAGCCTATAATTGTCATTTCAAGTCAAATAGATGGAATTGCCATACCCCATTCAAGTAATATTGCCTGAAATGATAATTGGTGCGACCTTCCATTAACTCTCTCCTAATTATCAAGAGAATACCAAGTAGAAATCTAGGGGGAGGTCGTCACATGAGAACCTCGTCCGGGACCTTTCTTTTTAAGTTTATTTGAAAATTTAACAAAAATCGACCACACGTGTAAAGAAAAGCATATGATCAATCATTGAAAGACTCCTTTATTTTTTTTGGGGGGGGGATAAAAATGGTATGGCCACCAGAATCTGGGAATTCTTAAAAACTGTACTGTACACAGTTTTTTTTTTCAGGACGTAGACAACGAGACTAGCAAAAGTAAAATCATATCGGGGGATCGACAGCCAAATATACATATATATATATATATATATATATATATATATATATATATATATATACATATATATATATATGTATATATATATATATTGACCTTTATATATATAGGAAGATACCAGAAACTTACTTGAGCAGGAAAAGATGCAACGCTTCTATAATAAAAGGTCTAAGTATAGACAATTCATCATGGGTTAAGAAGTGACTATTACCCTACCGACAAAAACGTCCCCATCCGACACCACGTTCCAGGGCCCTTAAACAATAGCTGCAAATGTTGATGACTTGGACTATAAAGTAAATATCCCCAACCGGCTGGATAAGGTAAAATTATGCCACATAAACCGAATGAAAATAGATAAAACGGACTAAATAACCTGCACTACCGGTGGGGGCAAGTGAAAATGGTTGAAAATTAAGATTAGAGGCAATGCATTAATCAAGGACCCCCCAATACAACTGTGTAACTCCAAAATACCTAAGAACTTGCAGGGAAAACTGTGCCACTCATATAAAAAGAACAAGGTGGCATAGCCGAGATTATAGAGCAATGCCCAGGAGTATATTCGCATGTTCCTAGGAGAACGAATATTATCTAACATGATGCCAAATTGACCAGGAATCAACCTTTTAAACAGCATCCGTATCGAGTGAACCCCAGGAAGAAGGAGGCAATACGCAGGTAAATCGAATACATGTTGGAAAATGGGCATAGTCAAAGTGAATGACCATCACCTTGCGTATTGGTGGACAAACCAGATGGATCCGTTCGATTTTGTGCGGATTATAGGACACTAAAAGATGTCACCCAAGAAGAGTCCTATACAATAATACGAATGGAAGATTGCATCAATCAGATCAGGAAGGAAAAATGTATTACCAAGTGTGACGTGCTGAAGGGGTACTGATCAACGAGGTCTGCGTTTGAATATATGGTGCCATACGGAACATACCACTACAATGCCATGCCGTTTGGAATGAGTAATTCCCAAGCTGCCTTTATGCGCCTAAGGCATAGATGCTTGGCGGGAATTCTAAATGTCTCTGTGTATATAGACGGCATCGTCATCTATAATGGAACATAGGAAGCGCATCTGAAGATTATAGAGGAAGTTTTCAAGCGGTTGGATGGTGCCAACTTAACAATTAACCTGGAGAAGAGTGAATTCGGAAGAACAGAGGTTCAGCATTTGGTACATATCGTAGGATATGAGCACGTCAGCCCAAGTGAGATCAAAGTCCAAAGGATATAGACATATCTGATACCAGGAAGTGTAAAAGGAATCCAATATATATATATATATATATATATATATATATATATATATATATATATATATATATATATATATACAACAGGATAGCGGAAAAATTATATATATATATATATATATATATATATATATATATATATATATATATATATATACTAGCATGGATGCCCACCGTTTCTCGGGTGTTTGGAGGTGTATGCTGTGCAAAAAACAAAAAAAATGGTTAATTTTTTAAAACTTTGACCTTAAAATTTATAGTTTCGGGCTCAAATCACTTTATTAAGTTAGATCCAGGTTAAAGGAAACTATATCTAAAATTTCAAGTGTCTAGACCCAAAATTGTCGGAGGAGTTTGGTAGAGTTCTTAAAGGTTAAATCGTTGAAATTTGACCCCTGAACAGCCACATTTCTTGCTGAAATCCGTCACATCGATTTTCCCAAATCTCAGTACCCGGTATTTCAAATTTCGAGTCTATAGACTAAAAATTGACAGAGTTATTGTGTAGGGAAATGTACACAGACAGACAGACACACAGACACACAGACAGACACACAGACAGACATACAGCCACGTTCACTTTTATATAAATATATATATATATATATATATATATATATATATATATATATGTATATATAAACCGATAAATAGAGAAATAAATAAACGAAAAAGGGGAAAGGAAAAATGGTATAAGATTTACTTCCCTTGGACTGAGCTACGAACACATTTTGTATTTTGTGAGACCAACGCATTCGGACATCTAAGGGTCGATACATATGTGAAAAAAACAGAAAAAAAAACACAGATTTGAAATAAGAAAATGAGGGAAGGCATGGAGGAGCTGTACCGACTTCCAATTAAACTATTGCTGGGACATTTTTCTTTCTCCCGTTTTTATATTTTCATTTTTATACATTTTGAAAATAAAAGAAACAAGAGAAAATAAAAAAGGAGAAAGTTCTATATACGCAAATATATGTTTTTCTTTCTTTCTTCTTCCACGTGACCCAATAATGTTAATTCATCTACGAATTAACCCTACGCCTATAATTGTAATTTCAAGTAAAATAGACTGAATCTACATGCCCCTTTCAAGTAATCTTGCCTGACGGAGGAGGGAATAACGAAATGATAATTGGCGCGACCTACGATTTACTCTCCCCTCTTTATCTGTATCTAAACCTAAACGTAGATTCCATGAACGTACTTTCTTTCTTAGAACTGCACGCCTATAGAATTGTCATCCGTTTTCCTGCTTTCCAGCTGAATATAATATGATTGTATCATCTACAGAAATCATACATTTATGTAAAATAATGTGTTTTTATATATTTATTGAATGAGTCTTTCGTAAACAAGTTTTTGATGAGCCGTTCTACTTAATAGAACACACTTACCGATTTTCCGAACAATTACTATGTTGTCCATTTTTTTACAGTACAGTTTTTGCCCCTATCCTCGAGTCGTCTGTTGGTCTTGATAAATGGTGAAGCCTATGTTAAAAAAAGCAACAAAAAGTTCGATTACAAAATACTTAAGACATTTACGACATAAGCATGCAATGGCGATCCCTAAATGCATCGAATATATTGATTACAATTAAAAAAAACGGAACTCAAATTGTCACTCATTTTAATAGGTTGCCCTTTTTCGTAGTTTTTCAAGGTTTTAATATTTGAGTAAAAATAGATGGCATTATTTTTTAATAGACCCTAGTATTCTGCCCGACAATTCTTTATATTTATATAGTATATGGGTGTATGTCTCTCGTATATTATGCTGCAACCTAGAAGAGAAGACCCTAATTTGATAAGCAAGCTATGTGTAACGATTCCAGTGTGGGCTGTTCGTAAGAACTTTTTTATCCGTTATTTCTTTCTAACATTGAGAACACATTCTATTTTCGATTCACCTATTTCAATTGCTCCTGCCGTGTAATGTCTACAATAATCGGCCTAAGGATCATCTACACACTTGGGGAGTTTTCTCATTTTGACATCCATTTCATTTCTGTCAGCTAACGTCCAGTTTATCGTTCTGAAAGCCTATCCTACCACAGGAACGCCCGAGGGTCCCGACCTAATATTCTGTGTTGCGTATTAAATTATTCAATCAATACTATGGAGAAGCTTCTTTCATATTTTCGTATATATTCTATCATTTCAGTGTGAATTATTCTTTCTACCTGAGAGGTATAGCTTTACTTTACTTCATGTCACAAAGGTATACGCAGTATTAATATATTATTTAAGCATGCATGCATATATATATATATATATATATATATATATATATATACGCATGCATGCTTAAATAAGATATTAATACTGCGTATACCCTTGTGACATGATGTAAAGTGTAAAGCTATATATATATATATATATATATATATATATATATATATATATATATATATATATATATATATATATATATATATATATATATACTAGCATTTCAGCCCGGCGTTGCCCGGATGTTTGGAGGTGTGTGCTGAGCAAAAAAAAAGAGTACATTTTTTTTAATGTGACCCCTATTATGACCCCTTAAAATATCTAGTTCCGGGCTCAAATCACTTTATTAAATTAGATCCAGGTTCAAGGAACCTATATCTAAAATTTCAAGTGGCTAGACCCAAAATTGTCGGAGGAGGTTGGTAGAGTTCTTAAAGGTCAAATCGTTGAAATTTGACCACTTAACAGCCAAATTTCTGACTGACCCCCGTCACATCGATTTTCCCAAATCTCAGTGCCAGGTATTTCAAATTTCGAGTCTATAGACTAAAAATTGAAAGAGTTATTGCGTAGGAAAATGTACACAGACAGACAGACAGACAGACAGACACGTTCACTTTTATATATATATATATATATATATATATATATATATATATATATAGTATAACTTCTATAATTTGAACATGAGCTTCGTTTAAATTAGAGGATACTGTTCAGGTTTCGTGATAAAATGTGTGCTGCAGTTAACTTTAATTTTTCTAAGAATTAAGAAAAAATACATGAAATCCATTGCTATATGATACTTCAAGTATATAGTAAATTTAGTTTACGACATATTGCAAGTAAGAATTATTAAGTATTATTACCAGGAACAAAACCATTGAAAATGAATTAAATCTATTCGTATATGTTAGGTATTTATTACCTAAGTTTTCATCTACAGAAATCTTACATTTATGTAAAATAATGTGTGTTTATATATTTATTGAATGAGTCTCATTGCGGTTTCTATTTTCATCGATTGAGCTCTCGGGCCCTGCCATTGTATTCCATAAGCGATCACGAAAATTTAAAATTGCTTGCTTCTGTAGCTTCTTTATGATTATATCTCTTCTGAGTGACATTGCTTGCAAAACATAGTTGTCACTGAAGTAAGGACTTTTTTCTAGAAATTTTATAACCGTCTCCATAGACTTTTCTGCATCATTCCCTGTTATTGCTTCACCAGAGGGTTCTTGGTTATTTACATTAGGGTCAAGAGAATGGGAACTGTCCCTATTCTCATCACCATTACTGCCTTCATGATATTGATCAGTAGTTTCCCCATCTTGTTGCATTCACATTTCAATATCATTTGCATTAAGTGATGTAAGAACAGCGTGGTTATTCGGTAACCGTTTGGTCTCAAGATTCTTTTCTATACAAGATGTATTATCTGATTCGTTCAGTTCATAAGCCTTTGGTTTACCCCGTGATTTTGTTAATATGCTTGCTTGCTTCCATACAATTGCGAGATAAAATATGACATCTTTCATAGTAAAATGGCGCTGAAAATCGCTTATACTCACGGTAGTATTTATCATATTCATCATGAAATCCTTTCTGTAGAAAGATTTTTAGTTGCATATAATCCCTTGATCCATAGGGTGGATGTGACATGTCACATAAGGTGGTAAGTTGCACACAAACATATTACCGCAAGATGGCACTAGTTCTGACTCAGGAGGTCGTGCCGTACACTTGTCCAACAGAAGCAAGCGCTTTGAATCAGGTTTACCTAAGTCAAGAAAACGCCTCTGGACTACTGGCACACATTTTTGCAAAAAACATTTTTTAAACAACTGTTGATTCATCCATCCATTTCATGAAGCATAATAGGATACTGGCAAAGGATAAACTCCTTTTTATGCTCGGGGAAACTTTGATTTGCCGATGACAAGAAGCTTAAGTTTGTGAGTTCAAGAAGAATTAGTGCATACCATCATGTTAGTCTTTCTTTATTTAATTTTAGTTCTTATATTTTCTGCTCCTCGGATCCGGCTAATGTTGCTGTAGGTAAGCACTTCCAATTTACGCCACTTACATCAGCGTTGTAAACAGCTTTTGGTGTGAAACCATCATCGGCAATTATAGTCTTGAATGTTTCAATAAGTTGATGTTACGTGTGTATGAGCAGACCGTTGTTCGCCTTACATTGTTAATTGAATTATATCATGTATACTCTCAAATCTCCTAGGTCAGCCTTCACTGAATATCATATATTCTGCGATATTCAACTCTCCTTTAAGAGATTTTGTTTTAGCAATTAACATAAGCCTAGCTATTGCTACATCTTCATTCCATTTTGCTATAAACCAATACTCTGATATTCGATCGAATTCAACTTGCTTTGGTCTGTGAAGAGTCCTTCTTTTGAAATGTCTTTTATTTCCTCCTTTTTCTTTTTGATGCAAAACAATGTGCTTCTTCCAATATTATAATCTCTCAATATAACGCTATTTTAAACTCCAGCATCTATTTTTTCTATAATTTGACGTTTTTAGAGTAAAGTCAATGGCCCTTGTTTTCTTTCCATTGTGATGGGTTGTTTTACACAATTTAAATGTAGCAATCTTAAAAATATTACAGTTAGAGTAAATTTATTACCAATAGCTAATCCATTTTCTTTTTTTATTACATGTTCACCCCAAGCAAGGCATATTGCCACTTTGGTGTATCGGACTACTATCAGGGGCAACAACCACTAGGGTACTATAGAGGTATTTGGGCAGAAATGTGTCGGTTCACGTTACACATTAACTTCTGCACGTTAGTAGTGTTCGGGAAGCAGGGACCTGGAATCGAGTTCCAAAATCTAGCGGTTTTGGGGAAGAACCTACTGAAATAGAAATACCTTTTACATCTAGAAATCTCTACTGGCTAGGGTGGGATTTAGCTGCCTGTCGGGTTGGTCAAGTGTGGTTACGTCGTGCGGGCACACGTGCTTGCAGTTCGTCAGACCATTCACCTTTAAAATGCTTGTAGAGCAGGCAGGGGGATGCAACATTTCGTCGATGGAGCAGAAGCTGAAGCTTAGATGGCAGTTCAGGGCCCATCAGATGAGCGAGAGACTAGTAGCAGATGCACCAGCTTAAATATGACAGCGATATTCCATACATGGGCGAATGGTGGCCTTATAGAGGTACGGGATACTTTCGGGTGTTAGTAGTTCTAGTACACCAGAGAGAACCTACCATCTCTGCAGCGGTCCTGGCGATGTTTTCAATTTAATTGTTCCAATTAAAGTTTCCTGTGAACGTTAGGCCAACAAGTCTGAAAGATGTACTCTCAGAGAAAGAGGCGTCGGTCATTGCTATTAGTGGTGGAGAAGGTTTCTTGTAATTATTAAAGAAAACTAGTTACGCCTTAGCGGCATTGAACGTGAACATCCATTTTTGTCCCCATTCCCCTACAGATTGGAAATCATCCTTTGGTGTTTCTACCATTTATTTTGATATGTGTGCATTTTTTCCTGTCCTGCCTGTTATAGTGTGTGGTGTCATCAGCATATATGCCCATCTCAGAGGCAGTTTTGTGTGGGAGGTGATTTATGGATATTAGGAACAATAGACGTCCAAGGCTGGCCCCTTGTGGAACTTCCGCATTCATCTCAGACGCAGTTTTGTCGGGGACATCGTTAATAAATATTAGGAACAATAGAGGACAACCTGGATTTTCTCTTATCTAAGAAGGATTTAATTATGGTAAGTATCCTACCAGTGATACCGTATGATTTAATTTTCCTGAGGAGACCCTCATGCCATACCCTGCCAAAAGCCTTAGATATATCTAGAGCTACCGCTCTACCCTCCCCGGCTTTGTCCAGTGAGTGGTATATCCGGTCAGAGATTAAAGTTAGGATGTCTGCTGTGGAACGGGCTTGTCAAAATCCATATTGTTGTTCAGTCAGAAGTTTAGCATTTGCAAGGTAATGGACTAGAGCATAGTTTATTAAGGTCTCAGCTATTTTGGCAAAAATTGGGCGGAGGCTAATTGGGCGATAATTTACTGGGTCAGGTCTTTCGTCAGAATTCTTAAATACTGGTACCACAGAAGCAGTTTCCCAACAACCCGGAAAGCAAGATTCATTAACGCATCTGTTGTAGAAACTGGAGAGAACTGGAGCTACTTCAGCTGACCACTTTTTAATAAAACAGCTGTGATCAGTCAACATGCTTTTGAAGTGTCAAGGTTTTTTTTATGATAGCATGCACCTGAGCAGGGATGATTTTCAGATCTTCTAACGTAGTGTCTGTCCGCATCAGAAAGTAAGGATGGGGGGTGTACGGGGCTAGTGTGGTGCTTAAGGAAAACCGACTGGCAAGCATGTTAGCCTTCTCGGTTGCGGAGCATACAACCTAGTAATTGTTTGTTAGTGGGGGAATTGTTGATTGCCCATTATTTTCATTATTTACATATTACCAATATTAACATTTCTGCGCAGTATCTGACTAAACCATGTAAACAGGTTTACTGCAACTCCGCATCAAATATGCTAATATTATTTCAACGACGAGACAGTTCAAGTTTAGAGAAAGACCATGTTTGGAAGAAGTCCAAATGAGAGAGGTCAAATGAGAGGAAGTCCAACTTTAGATAAAGTTCAAAGTAAAGGGGTTTACAGCATATATATATATATATATATATATATATATATATATATATATATATATATATATATATATACATACACATATATACGAGCAAACAGTTAATAAAACATGTTAAAAACACTTTGAAATGAGTTAAAAATATATTTAATCTGGAAAGAAACACGAAATAATCGATAGTCCTTAATCCGCGGATTATTTTTTTTAATTACGTATTCACCCCAAACAAGGCGCATTGTGGTCTTATAGATGTACAGGATACTTTCAGGTGTAAGCAGTTTTCTAGCACGGTAGGTAAACTCATGTTTCCTGTGAACGTTAGGTCAAGCAGTTTGAAAGATGTACTCGAAGACAGGGTGTCAGTGGCCATTGCTATTGGTAGCAGAGAAGGTGTATTGTAATAATTGAAGGAAACCAGTTTAGTCTTGGCCACATTGAATGTGACCATCCATTTATGTCCCCATTCCACTACAGATAGGAGGTCACCCTCTAGTGTTTTTTCCATTTCTTTAGATATGTGTTTGTTTGTTTTCCTGTCATGCCTGTTATAGAGTGCAGTGTCATCAGCATATATACTCATCTCAGAGGCAGTTTTTTTTCGGGGAGGTCATTAAAAATATAAGGAACTATAGAGGTCCAAGGATAGACCCCTGAGGCACTCCCACATTTATATCACACTGTTGAGACGTACAACCGTCGAGAACAACCTGGGGTTTTCTCTTGTCTAAGAAGTATTAATTATGTTAAGTATTCTACCAGTGATACATTATGATTTAATTTTCCTTAGGAGACCCTTATGTAATACCCTGTCAAAAACCTTAGAGATATCTAGAGCTACCGCTCTGCTCACCCCCGCTTTCGAAGAAATATGTTCCTTCTCATCAGAGGGTAGGAATTAGTAAAATCCGGGATAGGATTTTGCATGCAAATGTATTTGATGAAACAACAAGTAAGTGAAAGATCTTACTTGATAACAAAATATAAAGCCGAGGGAATATGGCGAAGAAAAAGGTGATTACACATGAAATGATAGTATGTTGGAAGATTAATAACCCAGTGACGATAAAATCCCAATATTAACTTCAAGAAAGTTAATTGAATTTCCATTTGTACATGTAAAATCCAAGGAAACCCCGTAATTGGAAGAAGATGGTCCATAATAATTCAAAGGCAGAAATCCATGGAATAAGTCACAAAAATGCATACCAGGAAAAAGGAAAATGCATTAATTGATTCATTAATTTAATTGTAATTTATATATATATATATATATATATATATATATATATATATATATATATATATATATATATATATATATATATATATAGATTATATATATATAATCTAAAATGTATAAAAAATGTGGGCTTGGTTTGGTGTTTGTGGCATTTTTTACTTCATCGATTCTAAACGGCTGGGTCCATTTAATTAATTTCAACTCCAACGTTATTCGTGTAACTGATAGTGTTCTTAAATGGGTTTCCTATCGGAATGTCCTCTAAAATTACGATAGTCGATAATCGAAATAATCCCCTGAAAGAAGTGATGAAAATTTTTAACAAGAATTAATATCTCAAACAACCTTACATCACGATGCATTTGATAAGTAGGTCTAACCTATAAAATTAGGTACGGGCAAAAACGGTCGGACAAAAGTAGAGGGACCTGGATTTGAAAGCCGATTTATCATAATTTGTTTGGAGGTTTCTGATTACTTTTGGATTGCATATTAAAGATGTGTAATTTAAGTGATTTTCTAAAGGAAAAATATATTTATACCCGTGAAAACAAAAGTTATGTCAATGTTTCCATGGCGAGCTAACCAATTCAGCAAAATTCTGAAGTGTTATACATCATTGTAAAAATCCATTAACAGATAAATATTAGTTTTCTGGATCTATTGCAAATATAATTAGTAAACTAATATCCTAAGATATTGAACTGAATAAAAACACCCTGTTTATACAAAATACAGCTTAATTAGCCTTCAAAAAGCAAGTAAGTATGCCGTTCGGCAAAACGCAACCAATAGAGAGTTTTTTTAAACAGGAATATACGGAAGCCCAAAATATCAGCCAATCAAAACGCTGTTTCAAAATGATGTCATGATAGTAAAATGAGTTAGGGGTGTCAGATTCTTGATTTTGCAAGAGGTGCATGCATACATTGATATTTTGAACATTTGTATCAATTTTTATCATTTTTTAACATTATTTTTATGTGACGGTTTTAAATTATTTATTTAGTTATTGTTCGAGATAATATAAAAATAATATTATGCCGAAAGTTTCAAATACTTTCAACCGAGGGAATTATTAAAAGCTTGTATATAAAAATTGTGCAAAATATGTTATTTAAAAAAAGGTGAAATATTTTTGCTATTATAATTTTTTGTTTGTGTGAATATATTAAATAAACAACGCTTAATTTAATGGTTATATCGGTAGTTCGAGAAATTCATTTTTCTTCGAGCTATATCCAATATTATTCATGCGGACTATAGGGCTTTTTTTAATGGTCCTGTAAAATTATTTTATTGTTTTATTGTTACCGAATCTGATGATTTATTTCTATTAAATAAAGCAACAATAAATTCTAGCGTTTTTTTTTATTTACTACTGAAAACCATAACTTTAGTAATGGTGTTTTTGTTGAAAAAAATTAATACATTTTCCTTAAGGTAAAAATAAAAGCAATGAGTGTATTTTATACCCCGATTATTATTAAATAAATACTGAAAATTTCATTAGAATTGGTTAAGTCCCTGATTTTCGGTGAATTTTGAGTAAAACGAGAGGCCAAAATGTTTATACATTTTGAACATCGGCATTCATTTTGCCCGTACCTATTAAAAATAAACATTAAGTTCTTCGATATTATTTATTTTAAGCCAAGATACTATGCACTTTTTCCTGAACCTGGCCATACGCACATGGGCAGACAAATAATTAGAAACATTAAAAAAATCCCCTTCGTATATTTATAAATGCACGTCTTTATCTAAACAAACATAATATAAAGAATTACCGAACAATTTACGAATGAAACGAAAAATCACAATTGAAAAATCTAAGAATAAAAAAAATTATATCAAAATTGAATGAAAACACGCCTACCTTTATTTCAGAGGTGCTGCCCCCCCCTCTTCACACATACACACATTAGTAATTACTTGGATCACAGTTGCCTTCCTAGGGAAAAATAACTTTATAATAAAACAGAACACACATTCTTCAAACCAATAAAAGAATACCCACACACTCACGCCATCCACACACACCCTACCCTATGCACTCAGTTGACACAGTACCAATCGGCCCCTCACCTCCACTGAAGTGATAGTACAAAAGGAAACAACTGAGAAAAGAAAAACAAAGAAAGATAAAGAGAGACTCAAGCAGAGAGAGATAGAGAAGGAGAGAGAGAAACATAAGACAGTAGTTACCACAGTCCACCTCAACGAGCCAGTAATAAAAATTGAACATACGAATGAAAAGTAGAATCATTTACACATGTTTCCACCGCTTGGAAACATTTCAAATGAACTACGAAAATATTCTCTAATATTTTAAACACATGTTGAATATCTTACATATTAAATACTTTCTAAAGAGGACACTTTACAGAACATCTGCAACGCGTTAAAAACGATTTCAATGATTTAAAAACATCATTACAATTATCTACACATAATTTTCAATGAAAAACTAAAACAGGGAATAATAAAATAATGTTAAAAAATACACATTGATGGTGACCCCCCCCCTTTATGGTAATATAATCTTTCCGTCATTGGAATTTCTTAACTCATTTTATATATATATATATATATATATATATATATATATATATATATATATATACATACATATATATATATATATATATATATATATATATATATATATATATATATATATATATATATATATATATATATATATATATATATATATATATATATATATATGATATGAGCCCGGTGGAAATGAATGTGTTTTTCCAGAACAACGCTGAAGCATGATACCTGTAGTTGCATTTGTAGCTGTAATCCAACTCTTTATTTTCACATAGAATCATTTTATGAAAGTTTCATTACGTTTTCTAACGTGTAATGCACAGTACAATGTATTGCGGTCTAAGTCACTGCTGGCAATTTAAGCTTCATTAAAAGGCACCGAAATTGTTTTTCAACTAAGGGATCTGATTGAAAAACATAGGAGTTCACTCATGTCAATGAAAAGAAAAATATTGGAATGTAAAATTCTTTATTATTTTGTCTTAGTATATATCTGGGTATTATATACTGTACTGTATTTTGTTACTAATTTTAATACCGTATCCCGGGATATTACTATATGTTCTTGACCTTTGTTTTTGCTTCTATATTTGCGATTATTCGTAGAAGGTTACTCCGCCAGCAACTTCGATTTGCTGCTACCTCTTCCTAAGTTTTCGTTTTCATATCCAACATCCTGAGGTTGCGGTTTATCGCATCCTTTTAGCGAAGTTTCATCCCACCAACCTTTCTCTATCGATTTTCCATTTCTCCGACAATAGAATTTTTGAGATGCGATTGTTTACCCGTCTGCTAGTCAACCACCATTCTGATTGTGCGTGACACTGTACATTCACATTTGCCATGAGATCGTTCCATTTAATTTTCATATTTGTTCTTAATTGGCGAACATATATACACACATGATGAACGAATTGATAATGAAGAGGTATGTGGAGCTTTTCATTACTCATAGTTTATTTATTTGACGGCCAATACGGCGAAATAAACTACACATACACATTTGTGTTATTTGGTTTGCCGTGAATCCTAATATTCATATTTTTATCGTCGTTTATTATGGAATTACTGTTTTCTTTTTTGCCAGAAGTATTTTTTATGGTTGGTACGATTTCATTTGCCTCATTAGTAATCGCGTCCATAAAGTATTTAAGAAGGAATATTACCATGCCCACTATGTGCGAAAATAAGACGGAGTTTATATTTTAGATTTTCAATTTCCGTAAATTATATACAAAACTCCGTTAAGAGGGTAACCTATGTGTAAGGCAAATTGCTGTTAGATATTCAGTTTATAAAAAGTAAAATGTGTCATACATACGCATAGAGGTATGTTTATTATGGGGTGTAATGGGAAAAAGAAGCTAATGTTCACTTTCTGTGATTAGTTTGAACAGGTAAGGATATTATATATATATATATACATATATATACATATATATATATATATATATATATATATATATATATATATATATATATATATATATATATATATATACAAAGATTTCATATACGCACTGACCATGGTTATATTAGTCGCCTTAAAGAATTTTCTCATAGATTATACAACGTTTGTTTTATATGAGATGGGCTGGTTAGAACTATTAATATTGTAATTACCTTGGTTACGGCACATACTATTTTGTGATTAGCACTACCGAGTTCCGAGATAATGGAACGCACTAGAGTAATATATTTGTGACTGTTGGGTATTTCATATAAAGCAGAAACCGACATTTTTTTCTTATTACCTATTTATTGATTGCTTCTATGATTTGTGAAATCTAATTACGCCTCTTTTTATGAGCTTTATAAATTAATTTCTTAATAGCCGTTTTGATTTAAGAAGGATTTTCTTCACCTTTTCCCATTAGTACTGGACAATCAACTCTTTCATCGGTTAAGATGATTCTATTTTAGATGTTTGCTATATGTACTTCTTTATTTTCATGAGATCTTGCTAGAATCAATCTGAAACGTTGAATGAAACCTTTCATGAACTTAACGACATCAGCCCTTAAATTAATGAAAATAATTTTACTTTTCTTAAAGGTAACTTCAGCCATCGGAGTTGAAGCCATCGATCTCTCTCATACAAGCACACACGCACACACGCACCCCCCACATAGCGTAAGGTGTTTAGCTCATTACCGTAGGCTTTCGATTTCGAATCTCGCTAGATTCAGCCACTCTGACGACGAAAAACGTGTCACTGGATAATTATATTTTCAAAATAATATATATATATATATATATATATATATATATATATATATATATATATGTATGATTATATATACCGCCACCAATGTCGGGGTACCAAATTGGTTAAAGGGAAAATTATTCCCAACTAGCATTTAAGTGAAAATGCTCTTTCGACCATAATTGAATTCATTCAAAACATATCATTGAAACAAAAAACAAACATCATCTATATATATATATATATATATATATATATATATATATATATATATATATATATATATATAATCTACTTATTCTAATTTTATTTAGACAACTTAATCGAGGGTATGTTTTTAACAAGATCTAATTTTAGTAAGGGAACGATATTGCTCAAATGCCCACCATTTTCATTTTCAAACTTGTTCTCTCTGCAGGGCATTGCCCATAGTTATAGGCGAAGCTCTTGCACCAATTGAAATTTATATAGAAATTTGCCCTCATCATAAAGCATTCTATGAAAAGATGACAGGCCCCCATTTGTCTTGATCTCATTCATACTGATGTGGATGGATCCTCGGCCACACTCACTGCTAATATCTGATGATTCTAATCACTTTTTGCGTACGGTGTCTACCAGAGTTAGGGATGTCACAAACAGACTTTTGTTCATGTAATCGAGCGACCAAAGGTTTTATTGCATTGGAAGAAGGGGAATTTCTTATGTTGAATTTTCGTCGAAATTCTCTTGGGGTTTCTCACATTGACTCATTAAACACAAAATAGGACTCTACGATAAATATCCGCCTCTCGATAGTGTATCGGTTCATAGTAACCTTGTAAGGATTACTCTAGAAGATCCGAAATAATAAAAAGAAAATATTAAAAATTATGAAAGTTATGAACTTTTGTTAAACATCAACTTCTTTGGGGAAACCCTGTGTGTGTGTGTGTATATATATATATATATATATATATATATATATATATATATATATATATATATATATATATATATATATATATATATATATAATAATTGCACACTATTTGAAGACACTTGTTTTGAATAGAAATTGAAATATTTTGGAAAAATTTAGGTGTCAGGAAAATGATGAGATGATTTTTATGTCCTTTTGTTGGTGTTGTAATCCAATATTTCGCTAAAAGTAGCTTCCTCGGGGTAGTTAGTCAGTTCATAGTTTTTTTTTTTTTTGTTTTTTCTTCATTCTGTTGTTATAGAGGAAGAAAGTCCGTGAGAATAAATTTAAAAGTACGAGCTGTACATTTTTGACGTGTGCGTTCGCGCCAGTTTCGAGCAGGAAAATAAAATAAGAAAATAGTTGCACACTATTAGAAGACACTAATTTTGAATAGAAATTTGAATATTTTGAAAAATTTAGGAAATGGTAAAATCATTTGTATGTCCTTTTGCAGGTAAACAAGTGTCTTCAATTTGAGCCAATGTTGCTATTGCAGTACACGTATTTTAAAAGAGCATGTGATATTTTATGCATTTTTTTTTACACAGTGATCACCACTTATCAAGGCCCGGAAGCCACTCAGGGATAAGGGTTATTGCAAGTACATTACGTTAGTGTGGAGATTTGATGGAGTGTTTACTTAAGGAGGCGGTTCATTAGGAATTTGTTAACATTAGACTTGAAGACATCCAAGTTGTAGTCCGGAGGGAAGAAGGCAGACGGAACAGAGTTCCACAGGCGTGCAGTTCTAAGAAAGAAGCTTTTTTCATGGAATCCGCGTTTTGATTTAGGCGCAGATGTAGAGTGGGGGAAATTTTTCACAGTGGATTCAGCTAGACGGGTGTTTTTCGTGAAAGATTGGCGAGGGGGGACCAGAGATTGGAGTTCAGACGAGCACCTGCCATGAAAAAAACGATAAAACAAGGATAGGCTCGCAACGTCTCTTCTGTGAGAGAGGGGTTGCAGGGTAGAGAAAAGGGCATCCCCCACTAAGCCACGAAGTCTATTTTGTACTCTGTCAAGGCATGATAGGCTGTTTTTGGCAGCTGCTGCCCAGATATGGCAACAGTATTCCATCCTTGGACGTACTTGGCTTTTATATAGATAGAGAATTGAATCAGTAGTGAGATATCTTCTGGAGCGGTAGAAGGATCCCACCATCTTTCCAGCGACCTTGGCAACAGACTTGATGTACGTGTTCCATTTCAGATCAGGAGTAAAGGTCAAACCCAGAAGCTTGTCAAAACACGGAGCCTCACCCAGACGAGAGCCATCCATCACAATTGATGCCAGCTGGGGATCAGAGCGTTGATGATGTAAGGATAGGAGTTTGGTTTTGGGTGCATTAAAGGTAACTAGTCACATCTTCCCCCACTGAACCACGCGCTCGAGATCAGAGGAGAGAGACTCAGAGAGAACGTTGTCATTTACAGCCTTTGATGTGTTGCTGAAGATGGTCGTGTCATCAGCATAGATATCAACGAATGATTTAAGTATGTGTTTAGGGAGGTCATTGATGTAGATCAGGAAGAGAGTTGGGCCCAGGATTGACCCCTGAGGGACCCCATCATTTATATTGCAGGCCTCCGATTTTTGTCCATCTACCACTACTCTTATAAGCCTATCGGAGAGAAATGATTTAATGATTGAGAAAACATTTCCAGTTATACCGTAGCTGGAAATCTTGTGAAGTAGACCCTTATGCTCTACCTTGTCAAAGGCCTTTGATATGTCAAGAGCAATTGCCCTAGAAAGGAAGCCTTTGTCAAGAGATTCACTAATCCTGTGGGATATAACCGTCAGCACATCTGCGGTAGATCTTGCAGAGCGGAAACCATATTGTGTGTCACTAAGAAGGTTATTCCTGCTGAGGTGGTTGGCTATTTCTCTATTTAATATTGATTCCAGCAACTTACTCATAACACAGAGAAGACTTATTGGTCTGTACTGAGAGGGAGATGACTTATCACCTGAATTCTTAAATACAGGGCAAACTGATGAGGTCTTCCAGGGGATCTGAAAGCACTTCTCCTTAAGGCAGCGCTTAAATAGTTTCGTAAGTATGGGAGCAAGTTCTGGTTGAAGCTTTTTAACACTATAATTGGGATGCCATCAGGGCCAGTTGCTTTACTGGAATCTAGGTTTTTTATTAGCTTGGCGACCTCATGCAAAGATATTTGTATGTTACCTAGCTTGGTCTGTGTTATAGGAGGAAATATGGGGAGTTGATGGCCTTCGTCGCATAGGGTAGAATTAGCTGCAAAGTTCTTTGCAAATAGTTTGGCCTTGTCTGACGCTGACGAGATGACCTCTGGTCCATTGACAATGGTTGGGATAGAACGCACACTTCTGTTCAGGATCCTATTTGTTATTTGTAAAAACTGGTGAGAACCAAGCCGCTGATCAGCTACCTTGGATTTAACAGACTGGGCATATAGCTCTCTTGCATTTTTTATTACTCTTTTATAGTGGTTGCTGGCAGTCCTGAAAGCAGCTTTAGTCTCAGTGCATCTATTACGTTGGTAGCATGGATATGATAAAAGAGTTTAACTATTTGAAAAACAAATACAGATTATGCTTTCATAAATTATTTAATATTCATAAAAAATAGTTTTGGTAAATAAAAAAAAAATCATTAAATTGTTTATTATAAATAAGTGTGAATATAATATTACGATAATTTTCATATAATTTATTTTCTGATTTACATAGTTTATGCGGCATTGCGTTACATATATTATTCAAATTGTGAAAAACATTCTCTTAGCAAAATTATGTAACTTCAAAGCTTATATATTATTTACTGGAAGATTATACATTATAGAATTTCATAGGGTGTGCATGATGATAATCTACGCCCTACTTTAATTAAATACCTACATAGTTTCATGCGTGCAAAATGACATATGATAATAAGACACATATTAAATTATTTATTACAGCTTAAATTATTTTTACAAATGATTTTCTGTAGTCTAGAGGATTGCTAATGCCCTTAAGGAGAATTTTATTAATAGTTGTAACGGAAAAAATGTATGTGTAGCTGGTATTCACCTGAAATATTTCACACCGAGAGATCCAGGATTTTCTCTCACTTATTTGATATTTACGAGGTATTTAATAATGAGTCGACATAAGTATTAATAGCTTTATCGGCCATCCACATACATATTCTTGATTCATATCACAAGACCTTTCGGACAAATTTTGGATTATCTATAATGTCAATTATTTTAGATGAGGACTAATATTTTGAACCATCTCTGTTTATCCTATGTTTAATATTATTTAAACAATAAATGTTGCCGATGAAACTAGCAATATTGTGTCTGTTTTTTTTTTAATTTTCTTTCAATCTTAAGCAGATTTTCGATCGGAACTACAAGGTAAGGGATAAAGTTCCTGGTAAAAAGACATAAGACCGACAGCAATATCAGATAACATATTTACACCAATCACCAATGGAAAATATTTAATGCATTTTAAAATGTCAGGGCACTTATTGAATGCACCATGTACGTGTATGTGCATAATAAATAGGGCTAGGAGACTGATTATTCTATTCACTGCTTTAAACTTCGCGTATATATCCCACAAAGTCAGACATCACTCTATATAAAATCATATGAGATATCAGGTATATCCATTCAATAGTCAAAGCATTACCTATATGCTGTTGTTATCGCCCTAATAATAAACAAAAAAAACATAATAAGAGAATTATGTTTAAAAGTTCATATAAACATTCTAAGATAATAATTGCGAAAAGTAGTGATTCCAATTGTTAGATGTTACAGATTTGTAGTTATGAGTACGTCCATGTGTTCCAGAGAGTGGTATGTCGGTTTACCTATAATAAGAGTGAACTGATACGCAAGAGAATTTTAAACTTTAGATTCAACGAGAAGGATTTCTTGTCCTTGATCAGAGCTAGTGAACTATTTTAATGATAATCATAAATGAAAAGGCAAAAGACCCCTGCATATAATAAGCTAATAAACAAAGATAATTGTTGGTTATGCATGTTATTCCTAGTGACTTTTATCTTTAAAAAATAATATTATAGATATGAGATACAGTAAGCAAAATAAAAGTTATAGAAATAGGAAGGCGTAAAATAGAAGTAATATAATAGGAAGGCGTAAAATAGAAGTAATAGAACAGGGAGACGCTATTGGAATAAGAATTTGTATTACAAAAAAATATTATGACAACACTTCCTATGTTACTTCCTAAAAGATTTTTCTAGTCTCAATAAAAACCGGAAGACTTGGTCATAAGGTATCAGCCGACACCCTGTACTTGTACAGCGCTGGCCATTGCAATGTGGTGTCTGCACATATGCTGTATACAAGTTAATTGGCCTTAGTCAATGGAGGGGAAAATACTTTATAGTAAAGCAGAATTTACTATTAAGGGAAGCTGGTTATCTCCTACAATCAAAAGGACATTGGGTCACATTTTGTTTCGTGAGGAACAAATAAATAATCAGTCGACACTGCACAGATGCTACACTCAAATTAATTGTCCTCAGTCAATGGATGGAGATGCACTTCAATACTCAGGACATTTTATTTTTGCAGAAACTCCTTTAATGTGAGCTGGATATCATTAAATCGATGTTGCGTTAAAAGTGTTTGTCGGGAACAAATAAATAATCAGTCGATATCCGGTACTCGTACTGGACTGGTGGTTTAAGTGTGAAGTCTGCTCAGATGCTGCACCCAAATTATTTTTCCTTAGTCAATGGAAGGGATAACCCTTCTATAATCATGCCATTTTATTTTCGCAGACTCCTCTATTGAGTGGAGCTGGGTATATGACACATTAAACCGACGTAGCCGCACATTTTTATGGGAAAACAATAAATAGCCATTCGATATCAGCTGGACCAACCTAGGTGTTTATCTGCACGACATACACCCCAGATATTGCATGCTTAGAAAATCATGTTTTACTTTATTTTGACGTCCTTTCTTTCTGTGAAAATCTCTACTTTCAAGCCAGCCTAGGTCACTCGTGTTTAATATGATTCCATCATTCCAAAGATCGTACAACGGAAAGCGGAATTATATATAGCAAGTGTTCAAGAAACCACTAATGAAAGGAGAACAAATACGGGAACTTGCGAAAAATTAATAAGTGCCTGCATATAAAATCTTTATTTGCCAACTCGTAGAAAGTAAGAATATTATCATATTTGTCTTTTCTCTTTGCTTGGCACAGCCACGATACATTGACGCCCTAGAAAATACCCCCCCCAAAAAAAAACAATGGAAAGTATTTTTTTTTCTCGTGTAATTTAATAAGTGTTTCAGCGATTTATTTTTTTTTGCTTACTTGGAAAAGTTATATACAATTTTCCCCTTTTTCGTTATGATCAACATTTACTTCTGATTCATGAAAATACACTTTCTTTAAAAAAGAATATTGAATATTTTGTCGATATATTTATTTCCTCGTCTATGTAAAGAACAATCTTGTTGGAAATAATATTCTGTCCAAGGAATTTCAAACTTATGTTCAAAGTTCGTTTGAAAAGTCATATAAAAGATGAAATACTCTTCTCTATTCTTCCAGTTGTTTTAAAAAATACTAAACTTGTTAACCTGAAAACTTTTCTTCACTAATTTTTGTATTTAAAACAACATAAAAAACCAGACCCCTTACAAAATACATTGGAATAATTATTAAAACTTAAAATTGAAAACAACAACGCGCAGAGGAAATATAACAACAATTATTTTCACACCAGAATCGCTTAAATAAAAGATAAGATAAAGTAAGTATTGGGCTTGTCTGAATTCACAGAGGAGTAAGGAAGATTATTTCACAACGTATATACACCTTCCGACTAATTCAAAGTTGCAAACCACAGTGCAGACATTTTTAAATATTTAACATTTGTGCAAGGAATGAACAAAAACTAATCCTTCAAAATTCATTGGAAAGGCTGCCAGAATAAAAAAAAAAGAAAACATTAAAAAGGATTCGACGGATATCAAAGCTTGAATCGCGCAAATAAAAAAAAAGCAGAAAGACAATTATAAAAATACATCAAATATATAACACAAGTTAGTAAAACACACATATATCGACACATAGCTAAGAAAGAATATAATTAAAAGATTCTGTCTCCGTGTTATCGATGTGGTTATTTATCAAGAGAAAATGCCGGTCTATATTTACAAGAAACATGTTTATATAGAAAAATGTTGACACAAACGTACTCATGGCAGAAGAAAAATTAAAAACAGAACTCAAACCTTTTTTATGGAGACTGAAAATAAGGAAGAATGTTTGTGAAAATATATAAATATAAACAGCATGAAAAAATGTATCTCGATTCGAATTAAGACCTGTTTTATAGTAAATTTGAATACATGGACACAAGTAAATAAACCCCCAATGCTGGGAACACAAAACGGAAAGTACTGTTGACAGTACACTTCGAAGGCGATTCTTTTGCAAACGTCAAATTATTGGTAAAACATAAAATTAATAGCTTATGTATAAAGAAATACCCCTAAAAGAATATGGTCAGACTTGATTCATGAACGTAAATAATTGAATTAAGATTTTTATCGTGCAGGTCAAAAGAAAAAAATCGCCTATAATCATGAATACCTCAAGAAATAAAGCAATCGAGACTGCCTACGAGACATGGTATATGTGAGCCTTCCTAAAGTCGCACCAGAACACGCCAAAAGTTGGAAGATAATTGAGCCCTCGCTAGTCTACATCAAAAAGAAAAATGCTTATTCCCCGTCGGAAGTGATCACAAACTCACGTTAACTAATAAAAATACTATTCCAATCTCAATAAATACTGGAAGATAAAGTCGTCAGTTGTAAACCGATATCCTATAGACTGACCGGCTATGACAACAACCCACCTGTTATATACTTTGCAATACAGGTGTGTTCTTGATTTTGATGGTGTGTGTTTCTTTTATAACAGGATTATAACAGGAAGACAAAAAACGGAGATCCCAAAAATCAATAAGTAGAACGAGCTAAAACATATAATGCATATAATAAACGAAAGATTCTTACGTAGATACTCTATCATAGTACAGGGTGATCCAATAGAACCAAAGCTAAATTGAGGCTATCTAGAACATATGCTGTAGAACATAGAAACCAAGGCCCAATACTAGTGTTTTAATGTGATATTTTGAATAAAATGAATTAGATATGACCTAATTTGCATTACATTCTGGCAAAGCACTAAGAAACGCGTCCTAATTATTGATGGTGCCCGTTTTTTGGGGGGGTAATCTGTACATCCAGAGACATTCATTTAATGTCTGAAAGCAGGAAAACCGTAACAATCATATTACAGACAAGTTTTCGGACTCAATCAGTAGCATACATATATGAGCGACATGCACCAGCGTAAATATAATATCATTAACAGTACATGGTATGGTATAAATTGTTAATGCTGAAGATTATCCTCAGATATACGCATATGTTGAGAGCAATATGTATCATAAAAGACGAGAAAGTTGTAATCGGTTGAGAAAAAGCTTTATGCGTGTGTCTGTGTGTGTGTTTGTGTGGTAATAGCAGTAGGAAATTAAAATGTGTACGGTTGTTATTTCTCTATTCTTTTTGATGAAGTAGTTATGAAACCCGGCTTCAATCTCTACATCGGCGCGTTTCTTCACCTCCCCCCCAAAAAAATCATGTGATATAATTTTTTTAAACAAACCGCGTGCGTATGCTTTTGTTAGTTTGTTTGTTATTTTCATTTGACATGGATTTTAGTTCGTAACAATCAGCAACTGCGTTAGTTTTTTGTATTTAATGGCTAGTCATCGGCAGTTAACATATTTAATTTCATAACATTTCTCTCTTCCCGAACATCCTTAATGCAGCATCGTATGAGTGGCATCGTAAATAACACATTTTTTACACCCAGACTAAATAAAATTATACAGACATGTTACAGTTATTTCCTACTATTTCTTCTAAGTAAAATAGAAAAATATCTTTCCCAAATCATTCTACCAAATTGGCATTCAAGAACCGTTCAGAATATAGGGATATAGTTTTTACAGAAGACTTGAATATACATATTTAGAACAGGAAACACAGAGTATGGCTTGTACAATGGTGATTACCATATCAATTACTAAATATAAACACAACGCGAGTTAGTATAAAATTGAGTAAATAAAGGGTTACCATACAGAAGGCACTTGCATGTGTAAAACGAAATCAAAGTAAAATACCATAGAAAAATGGATTCAATAGCATCAGAAAGTTTCGTGTATTGAATAATTCACAATATTTTTTTTTTTTTTATAATGATTACTATTTAACATATTAGCCTTGAAAGGGAATCCAATAATTAATGTCTCATCTATTCCCAATTTTGACCTATGTCTTTTTGAAACACTATATTTAATTTCCGTTCATATCTTCACGGTTAATAGTGTTGACTACCACAGACAACACATTCCTTAAGAGATCATATATTAATTATTTTTATCTTATACTAATATTTTGTTTTTCTTATTTCAGATAACTTGTTTTCTTATTTCTTTTAGTCGGGGAACATGTTCATTTTATTTTAAATTTCTAAAATATAGCCCAACAATTCAGTAAAATATCACACAATGGCTGAAATTTTACCCGGTTATTTCCGATGCTTCATTATCTCAATCGTCCTTTCTTCTATTTGATACAACGCCTGAAAAGGAGTTATTTCATATCGAAAAAAAACTATTTTGTATCTTTGTATAATTTCTTAAATACTCTGAATCAATTGTTCGCTGGCAAAAATCGGAAATCGCACATCTAAATGAAGTCGCTGGGTTCACTATGTTTCTCTTTCATAGCTCCATGCATTTATCAATAATGTTGATTTAAATTTATCGAGATTATATTATGTGCAATATGTACACGCACCGCAAACACGCTTACATACGTATATATATATATATATATATATATATATATATATATATATATATATATATATATATATATATATGTGTGTGTGTGTGTATATATATATATATTATTATTATTATTATTATTATTATTATTATTATTATTATTATTATTATTATTATTATTATTATTGGCTCACATGGAACTTTCACACAAGTCAACAAAGGATTTGATTGGAAACCTGTGGTGTTCTCTGGAGGCTGAATAACAACATGTCTCTCCAGACGTCCAGTTTCTTCCACCTCCTTCGATCGCATTTGCAAATGAATTTGGATCACCGCAACAGCCTCTTACCATTGATTTCTCGTCGGCAGTGGCCATTGGTTTATACTGGAATTTGAGGGGAACTAAGCCTCCCCAAAGTCCCAGTTCTCTTTTCGCTAGTGCAACCGAGGTTTGGCTGGCGCTCTCTCCTTCGTTTTTCAGTCATCTTGACTCCTCTCAGCTCTTTGGTGTCATTTTTTATTCGGAACAGCGGTGGTGAAACTATGGGGGTTCATGATGAGGGTTTAAAACTTGTAGATATGCAGCTTCAGTGTCCTTCATTCCCTGTAACGCTTATTTGTTATATTGTCTTCTTTTATTATTCTCCGCATTCAAGGGTTTCCATTAATATTTCAGTCGTTTTCATTATCGTTAGTCGTTGTATTTTAGCAGTTATTACTCTGATTTCAATTTCTGACATTCTTTTTTTCGAACTTTTTCGGAATTGTTCTTAATGGCCCGACTATTATCGGTACTATTTTGATTTTCTTTATCATCCAAATCCCTTTTAACTCTCTGGCTAGCTCTGTGTATTTGCTTTGTTTCTCCTTTTCTAAAATACTTATCCTGTGGTCAGCTCGACCAGCAAAGTCTACGATTTGACAGCATCTTTTTTTTGCGTTAATTATTACGGTATCTAGTCTTCTTGCCTGGATGCGTTTGTCCGTCTGTATGCCCATTATTTTTATTATTATTATTTTTAATATAATTATTATCATTGTTGTTGTTGATTTTGTTGTTGTTGCTATGATTAATATCATTTGTAACTGCATAATATTTTATGTAAATATTATGTATTTATTTGGTATTATTCTGTACATACAGAGAACAAGGCATAAAGGTGTAAAATATATATATGAAGTAAATTACACAAAATTTTCCGCGTTATCGCTACGTAAGACATCATCAAATACTGCATGAAATAAATTATACTTCGTGATTTTATACATCCCTGCAGTATTATGTTTGTTTATTAGACAATCAAACTCTGAGTAATTCTCACACACACATGCCCACCCATATTTATTATTTCAATGAGCTCCCGCATTTGTATCTTTGGTGTTTTAGCGTGAATCAAAATTCTGAACTATAACCAGGACATTTTTAATCACAAAGAAATATAAGTAAATGCAAGCTAATATAACAAACCAACAGTGGCGTACGCGTTGGCTACAACAATTGGGCGTGTAAAAATAATTAAGTATCTGATTAGCTGATTAACAAACACTACGCCACGGGTATATATAGAAACATAAATAAATATCAACTCCATGCAAGTGACTGCCAACACTCACAAGGTTACAACAAGGAAAGTAATGTGTAGTTAAAGTGCTTTATATATTTAGAAACTTTGTATGTGTATGCATATGTATATATTTATTCATATTATATGTTTATATATATTCTAAAATTACAAAAGGTGTAATAAAAGAAAACTGTAAGGTTTTTGAAATTTCTCTACTAGCTTCCAGACATTTTAATGCTGCCAAGACTAAACTAGTTTCATTCAATAATTACAAGAAACCCTCTCTACCACCCATAGCAATGGCCAACGACTCTTATCTGAGAGTCCATCTTTCAAACTCCTTGGCCTAACGTTCACAGGAAACATGAGTTGGAACAATTACATTGAAGGCATTGCCAGGGCCGCTGCAAGAAAGGTAGGCTCTCTCTACCGTGCTAGAAAACTACTAACACCCGAAAGTATCCTGTACCTCTATAAGGCCACCATTCGCCCATGTATGGAGTATTGCTGCCACATCTGGGCTGGTTAATCTGCTACTAGTCTCTCGTTCCTTGACAAGGTTCAAAAGAGAGTCTCAAACCTGATAGGCCCTGAACTGGCATCTAAGCTTCAGCCTCTGTCCCATCGACGAAATGTTGCATCCCTCTGCCTTTTCTACAAGTATTTTAGTGGTGAATGCTCTGACGAACTGCAATCACTTGTGCCCCCACGACGCGAGCACCCTCGACAAACACGACAGGCTACTAGATCCCACCCCCACACTGTAGAGGTCCCTAGATGTAAAAGATCTTTTTACTCCAATAGTTTCTTCCCCAGAACCGCAAGACTCTGGAATTCCATTCCAGGTCCCTGGTTCCCCAACAGTACTGACGTGCAGAAGTTCATGTGTAACGTGAACCGACACCTTGCTGCCCAAATCCCTACATAGTACCCCAGTAGTTGTTGCCCCTGATAGTAGCCCCCTACACCAAAGTGGCAATTTGCCTTTTTTGGGGTGAAAATGTAATAAAAAAAAATCATGTTAAAACGCATTTTATTTCCTTTTGATGGATTGATTTTTGCTATTTCTCCTGATGAGTTTAGGTCAAATTAGATTCATTGAGCCATATCATAAGTAAGTCATGGATTTTGGGCTATGAAACCGATACTGCCAGAAATTGTTAGCTGCAACTGAATTAAAGAAATAAATAGTAAGATGGTCATCATCATGAAATTTGGTATAACTACTTTTGTAATTTATATATATATATATATATATATATATATATATATATATATATATAAAAAATTGGAATAAATACTTTTGTCATTTATGTATATATATATATATATATATATATATATATATACGGAATACACACTTTTTGTAATTTATGCATGTATATACACATACACACGCACGCACGCACACACACAGATACACACACTCACACACACACACACACACACACATATATATATATATATATATATATATATATATATATATATATATATATATATATATATATAAATATATATATATATATATGGATTTTACCGTCATTGGATTATTTTCCTTTCACCTGGCTGTCCATTCTCGTGAAATCACATTTTTCTTCACCATGTTACTCTGCTTCAATTTTTGTTATCAAGTAAAATCTTTGACTTACTTGCAGTTTCAACAAATACTTTTTTTATGCAAAATCCGATCCCAGATTTTGCTAATTCCTACCCTCTATGAAGAAGGAACATTTTTCAACGAAACTCCGCGGATTAAAGACGATCCACTTATTAAGTGTTTCATTTCCAGATTACATTTTTTAAACTCTTTTTCAAAGTGTGGTTTCACATGTTTTATTAACTACTTACTAATTTTCCAGAGTTTTTTTTAAATACATAAAGATTGTAGTACGGTCCTGCAATTTAAGCATGCTGTTGCGTAATTTGGTACCATATGACTTACCAATTTTTACTATCACAGATTAAAATGAACCGCTACAACATGGATTTTAACAGACATTAATACAAGCCTGATTTTTAAAACTGGTTAATTTAAAAAATGATACCGTATTTACTATCCGCTTTTACTAAGGGGATCCTTAGTTCACCTCACTGGCAAAAGAACTGTCATACCATTATTCATTAAATCATAAATCAAATAAATAAAATTACATCTACAAAGAATACCATGTGGCGCGAATCCTTGTGCGCTCGAAGGTCAACAACTCTCTGTGATCCCATGGCTTCCATCTCGCATCTTAGAATCACGCAGAGATCACAATATCTCTCGTCACGCTATAACGCGTTTCCACAAGCACAAGACTCGTACGAGATAACAGAGTTTTATTATAATATTACGAGAGCATTTTCCTATCTCTCCCGCCGAATTACGCATCCGGAGACAAATCCCACGGAAAAATAAAAAACAAATAATTCTACAACCATTTCGAAAATTAGAATAATTATCGACTGAACCTTTGACTCTTCTAAACGTAAGAACTAGTTGACCCCTTATTCAACCCAGTAGTTTTTTTTTCGTACACTGCTTAATCTTATTTCTTTCTCTTTTTAACATTTTATTAATACTATAACTATCATTATTAATTAATTAACATGTTCTAACTTATAAATTAATTATTATCTCAATACATCCCACAAGGCAACATTCACTCCTCCTCCTTCTGCGAAAAAATACATGTCCAAGAACAAGAAAAACCTGCAGAATTATGCGGTGAGAAAACATCAATCGCATAAAAATATAAATTAATTTTTTTTTTACAATAATTCACAAAGAAATATATATATGTTACATATAGGGGTTTCATTTAAAGAGAGTCTTAGGGATAAAAAGATGTTATTGTAAGAGACTTAGAGAGATTGTTCATGCTATTACGATTCATATATATTAAAAATATGTTCATTCTTAGGTTAATAGATGTGTTGCTATGTGAAGCTCTTAGAGTGGAGGGATGGTGTTCAGACAGTCTTAGTGTAGACATGAGATGTCGAGACGTGTATGTACCTATTTACTATGCCTCCCCATGGGACAGAGTTAGACACCAGGGTCGTTTTTTTACGTGGAGAAAAGGTACAGAAATAAAAAAGTGTGTCAGTCGTGAAGGATTTCTCCTCCACCGAAAGAGAACAAGAAAATGAAGTGCAGCATCTGAAGAACAGATACTAACACAGATATATAATACAATTTTCACTTTATCTTAGACGTTCGAATTCCCAGACCCTCTCTGAGTTTCTCACTGACTGTCTCTTTGACCAACTAACTAACTACCTCTCACTTCCTATATTGAGAAATCCATGCATCCCGGCCAGGTGAGAAAAATTAACGTGTTTCAACATGCGGGACTTATCACGTTTTTCCGACATTATGATTTCCCAATTACTTATTTTTTCTTTGATGTCTTTACAAAGGAATTCAACCTACATATCTAATTTATTAAACCCATACTTTATTATCCACATTCTTCCTAACACTTGAATGGTTTATTATTTATTTCATCAGAATTAACCATTTACTGGACATTCCATTTACACCTATTGTTCTTTAAAACTTACGTCCAGGGTTCGACTTCTGCTTTCGTTCATTTTATTTTTATTTTAACTAATCGTTCTATTTTTATACTTGCATGAAAAGGGGACAGTCCTTATAATGTATAATCCCTTCCTTCCATATTTCACAAAGAAAAATGTATGCATTTTTAAATTTAGTACTTTTTTATTTTTACATCTACACAACCACACGGCTCGAAAGATCAGGCTAAAAAAAACAAACAAAAAAAATATCTTTCAGTCAGCCCTCCACGGCCGACTTCACAATTATTAGTTTTTTTCATAAGATCAGAACCTTTCTGATCTTCCTGGCATTTACTTTTTGGGTGTAGGGTCTTTACCTATTATTCACATCAGCTATTTTCCAGCCACGCATATGCCGCAGACTTCAGGTTTTCCACCACCCTGTAAATGGACGACTCCCTTCGTCCCAAATGTGTTCTTATCTCTCTTTCCGCATGGTTAGTCTTATCAAGTATGGCTTTGTTTTTCATTCTATAACGATCTTATACGGGACATACCAAAGCTCATATACTTAAATCTTTTTGGTTGGCTTCAGAAGTTTAAGATATGCCTTTTTTTCTATGATACGGATTCACTCGGATTTCCTTGCTTGGATTACTGAAACTTCGACGAGGATTGAGAAATATCACCCCTTAACTAACTAACACGTTTCTGCGCCCAACACCTTTATTGCGCCTAAATTCTATCTAATTGCCTAATTTTTTTTTATTTTTCTTTCCTCTCACCAGAGCCTCCAAGATCCAGCAGATACATCCCCCATTCATGCGTCTCTAAAAAAATACAAGGTTATATCTTTATTACGTAATCTACGGCATATTTTGCCTGTCTCTTACTTAATTAAGCTATATATGATTGCCTCGGGACTACCTATCATCGGTTTACTAGTCCTCTTAAGAATGTTCGTATTCTTTCCAACGCCTTTTTATTAATTTAGCCAAGTCGTACAACTTGCTTGGAGTCGTTACGTTCAACCAGCTTATTTTACGCACTTAATTAACCAGGGTTCCATATTTTTCGAATAGGGGCACATCTTGTGCTTATCAATCCCTACCAAGCCACTTTTTTGGAGAAAAATTATAGGATCTCTAAAAAAACAACAACAAAACCAAATGCTAAAAAAACATCTTTCTTACGGCTTATCACATCTAAAAACTCTCTAAATACCCGTTTATGTAATTTTAATTCGTGTCCCCCTTCTCAATTTCTAACATAATCTATAAGCCAACCATACGTCTTAAATAGTTTTATTTTCTCCTAGACTGTTTAAATCTAATGTATATTTAGTTATAACTTTGAATTCTTGCTGTGAAAATCAATAGCATTTACATTAAGTATAAATTTACAATATTGTTTAAAACACATTTTCAAAAGAAAATACCTTTATACATTTAAAAATTTTGCAAGAAAACACAAAAAAAGAATTCGTTACATTATACATTTCAAAAGTCCGTTGACACAAAACAGAAATTTGTCCCTTTTTAAAAGACCAGAACAATTAAATACTACCAAAAAGCCGAAAATTATTACAGTGCATAAATTGTATTTCATTTTTCACCTTTCTGTTTTCTATAGTGGATTTAATTTTATTTTTTTATTTTAATAACACAAGTTTTTAAAAGTACATCGACCCTTTGATACACATTGTTACAGTACTGACATTTGATTTTGACCCGCAAAGCATTTTCTGACACACATTTATTTTGTTTTGTGTATGTGCTTACATAAACAAAAGAATTCATTTCAATAAATTATGCACGGGTACTTGTGTTTTCTAATATATTTTCATTACTATGGATTTCTTTTACGGCATATCGGCCTTTTCTTTTTTTCTTTTTTTAAATATTTCTTGTATCTTTTGTTCTCTGTGTGCGTGTGTGTTCAATTTTGTTTTGTTCTTTTCTTTTTCGCATTTCTGTGATCCTTTAATTTTTCCGTGGTATACTATATTTATTTATTTTTTTCATTATCTGTCACCCTTTTAAAATGTTGTGTTTCTTTTCCTTTTTCACATTCTGTGATCGTCTAGAAAACGTTGTGTTTATTTTTCGTGGTAACGCCAGTTATTTTTTTATTTTTTTTGTAACCCATCTTGCATGAGTGGACTAGTCACGTACACTAAATTTCTATATATGTTATATAGACTACAGGTTCGGTTTTTTTTTGCATCGCTGATGTAAACTGGTTCACGGGCACCAAAATATGTATATGTAATATATAGGGGTTTCATTAATAGAGAGTCTTAGAGATAAACAGATGTTATTGTAAGAGACTTAGAGAGATTGTTCATGCTATTTCGATGCATATATATTAAAAATATGTTCCTTCTTTGGTGAATAGATGTGTTGCTATGTGAAGCTCTTTGAGTGAAGGGATGGTGTTCAGACAGTCTTAGTGTAGACATGAGATGTCGAGACGTGTATGTAATGACATTTTATAACACAGATATATAATACAATTTTCACTTTACCTTTTTGTAAGAATCATAAGAAAGACGACATTTTATAAAATACATGATGGCTTATTTCGTCACGACCGGCCGTGGTTTTCGTCATAAAGAATTCAAAGCTTCACATTTTAGTTTCAAAGTGATCGTCTCGCTTCTTAGACGTTCGAATACTCAGACCCTCTCTGAGTTTCTCACTGACTGTCTCTCTGACCAACGGACTAACTAACTAACTCTCACCGCCTATATTGAGAAATCTATGCATCCCGGTCATGTGAGCAAAATTCAATTGTTTCAACATGCGCGACTTTGCACGTTTTTCCGACATTATGATTTCCCAATAACCTATTTTTCTTTGATGTTTTTACAAATGGAATTAAACCTACATATCTAATTTACTTAACCCATATGCTATTATCCACATTCTTTCTGACAATTGAATAGTTTATTATATATTTCATCAGAATGAACAATTTACTGGACATTCCATTTAAACATATTGTTCTTTAAAACTTATTTGCAGGGTTCGATTTCTGCTTTCTCTCATTTTATTTTCATTTTAACTAATCTCCGTATTTTTATACTCACATGAAAAGGGGACAGCCCTTATCATGTAACACTACATCTACTAAACAATGTTTAATTTCATACTAGAGCAGAGTTGCTAATAACATGTTGTACTACAAAATAATATTCTGCTCATCTTATTTTATCTAACATAGCATTAATTATCTAATTATGTCGTATATGTACATATATCTATCTATCTATCTATCTCTCTCTATATATATATTTATATATATATATATATATATATATATCCTCCCATACCATACACTAATATTTTGTCTTCAAGTAATCCTTCTTCCCATCCTCCATCTGATATATTTACTAATACAATATACCACTCGAGAAGCCCCTCCATCTATAATCATACAACTAGCAATAATAATAATGATAATAATTATAATAATATACATGAGAATAATAATATTTCTCCTAACAGCCATCATAACACTAACAAAACTCATTAAGCCCTCTAAAACTGTCGTCATACAATAATTGCCCCACCCTTTGTTGAACACAATGAACAAAATTAAAGCTATTTCCCTAACGCAAATCAGCAAATTAATATTAATTTCAGACCTCGAGCTTTTAATAAAGTACATACATATATCGAGTAACCTCCGGCCTTGACAAACGTTGAAGACTATTAAAAAAACAAAAAACAATTCTGATTTTCTTTAATAACATACCCCTCATTAAAAATTGGATGCATTTTCTTAGGATTTCAATCATTAATCTAAACCAGTCGCATATAAAATCAATATTGTTATTCATACATGTAAAACGTGAGGTAAAAGAAAGACCCCCCACCAATAGGATGTCGTAGATTTTTTTCATGTTTTCAAGATGTCTTGCTGCCACACCTAGCGTACCAATTATGCGTTGATTACTGGAATTAAACTCCAGGGGATATAAGTACTTGTTGTTCGTGACAGCATTCATCATTAAAGTACTTGTAGAACAGGCAGAAGGATGCAAAATTTCGTCGATGGGAGAGACGGTGAAGCCTAGATGACAGTTCAGGACCTATCAAGTTGGCGACTATCTTATGGAAACTGGTTACGAGTGAGAGACAACGAGCAGATGCACCAGCCCAAATGTGACAAAAGTACTCCATACACGGGCGAATGGTGGGCTTATAGAGGGTCAAGATACTTTCAGGCGTAAGTAGTTTTCTAGCACGGTATAAGGAGACCACCTGCTTCGCAGCACAATTGGCAACGCCCTCAATGCATTTATGCTAGTTACCATTTCCTGTAAACGTTAGGTCGATAAGTTTAAAGGATTTACTTTCGGGTAATGTGCGTTTGCAATTTCTATTGATTGTAGAGAAGGTGTCCTGTAATTTTTGAGGAAACAAGCTTAGTCCTGGCAGCATCGAATATGACCATCAATTGTGTCCCCATTCTACTACAGTAGAGCTCCCTATGTGTCAGGAGACCATCTACTCCAATATTTTCTTTCCTCGAACTTTGGAATTCCCTTCCGGGACTCTGCTTCCTTAACTATACTGCCATTCAGAAGTTCAAGTGTAATGTAAACATACATCTTGTTACTCATCTCTTTTCCTCATATTCCTGAGCTTATGCCTCCAATATTAGTCATCTGGTTCAAAGCGGCACTCTTCCTTGTTTGGAGTCAAAATTCAATTAAAAAAGGGTGTATAAGCATTATTCCTAAAAGTCTCCTATTCTCTATTACATTCTTGTGTCATGGCATAGGAAAATTTAATATTTATAATCTCTTTAAGAGATTAACAATGATAACCCTATCTACATCATTATGTTCCGATACTTGAGTGTCATGGCGCATTTGTTACAACATATTTTTGCATTACAATCCTAGAAATGTATTACTTAATCAGTTTCCTTCTTATTAATTCCCAGTTCTGTGAGGCTAAAGTTTATTAAGTACCATACATTAATTCTCCAAAGTGTAACCCTAATTTTACTACAAACTTTCAGTAAGACACAGAGACACATACGGTCCTGCCTTCATTATTTCCGCCCTAATTAGTTTCCACAAATATAATATAATGCAGCAACATCTTCTTGTACTAAAGCAGTTGTTTTCTTATGCCAGCTCTTGTGCGGCGCACGCAAATACTTATGCACTCTTAGAGAAATGCCAAGCTTCGAGCATTTTAAAGCACCCCATTTGCTATATTTTGTAGATTTTCGTAACGTCAAATTCATTTGACTTTTTTGTGCACACCTTTTAAATACTCCTGCATTTGTTTGAGCATCCAACAAATAAGCGCATACTTTTTCAATGTCTACTCAACTCACAATCGTTTACACTTATATATTCTCACCCAGCGTATTTCCTCTTCTGATAAAACCGAGCTACGCTATTTTAATGTAAACATTCCAAACAATTCGAAGATTTTTCTAGTCCAGATGTAGATCAAAACAACAACAGCAACAACAACAACAAAAACAATAACAACAACAACACCAATAACAACAACAACAATAATAATAATAATAATAATAAAAATAATAATAATAAAAGTAATAATAATAAGAATTATAATAATAATATAATAAAAAGAAACTCCTATAGATGTTTACGAGAAGATAAATTCCCCCAAGGTAGTAGATTGTTTCCTCACAATCGGCCACAGAGTGAAGATCAAAAGAGAGTAACAGAATTGGATAATTTGCAGACAGGAATATGGAAGATTACGAAAGTACATTTACTCCCAGTGGTAGTAGGATCTCCAGAAACAATACCGAAAAACTGTGTAAATATAATAGAAGAGATCGGAACCAGAATGACGGCTGAGGAGACAACGGATAACAATTATATAAACAAATGAAAATTAGGGAATACACTTGAATGCGGAGATTTATACACATGAGTTAAAACTGAACATCGGGAACCTGCAACAGATGTAAACACAAATAGTTATCTCATGGAATAATGTAAAGTAAAACGATATATTTGTTGGTAAACCGTCCTTACGCGCCTGTCCTCCGAGCCCCCAATTTATTTGTGTGTGTGTAACCATACATACACCAATAATGTGATAGGGTAAGGAAAATGGAAGGCAGGGGAAAAAACACGATGCAGTGCTTTGCTGAATGAGCACAAAGAGAACTGAAACCTTCCGATGGCTTGTTGTTTTCCAAAATCCAGTGAAAACCAATTGTCACTGTCAAGACAAATCAATGGTACTGGGCTTGTGTGATAACTCAAATTGTTGCAAAACTTATCGAAAGATTTGGAGAGTACTGGAAATCTTTAGAGACTTGTTGCTATGAAAACGCCATAACTTGTTCTCAAAGAAAGCATTTTATGATTACTGCTAGTGAGTAAATATTAGTATAGCAACTCTAATAATATAATTATTCTAACTGACTAAAGTCAATATGACACGAATAGTTGTAAGAACACAAGACACAATCTCGAAAAACTGAAGAAAGAGCGACTTGTTATCAAAGAGATGGTTGTGGAGATGCAGCAGTTAATAATAATGAAACATTCTTAAATATTAAAATGAACATTGAATGCAGAGAGTTATATACACGCGCAGCAAACAATATATATATATATATATATATATATATATATATATATATATATATATATATATATATATATATATATATAATATGGAAATTCAAACTGCAAAAATATAAATGAACATCATGTGAAAATAAGAAAACTGAAACGTAAATACACAGCTGGTGTAATCTAGAACCGCACGGATTATGAGAGAAATGCTGGATGGGGATAGTAGATCAAGAAGAGAAACACGAAGTATTACTTGACTGGAGTATTTCAAAGAGGGCGAGAACATTAGAGATGCTTACTGCACCCTAAACTCTACAACTACCCAGTCAGACTACATAAAAGGGGCTGTTGAGGTGATGACGTTTCTAATTTACAGCGAGAATAGATTGACAGAGATTGTTGAGATTATGCATATTTATTTACAATACTTTTACGAATATGCGGAAAGCACCAGAAATCTGGTGATATATTATCACCGACTGTGCAAACTCTGATGATAGCTTATATAAAAAACTTCTACTCAATAATAATAAGAAGAAGTAAAAGAAGAGGGCGAGGAAAAAGAAGAGGAGGAGGAAGAAGGATAGAACGAAAAAAAGAAAAAGAAACTAAAGTGGAAGAATAAGAAGAACAAGAATAATATTGAGAAAAAGAATAACAAGTAAAATATTAAAGCGTATATAAAAAAAAAACTTCTACTCTGTAATGATAATGAGAAGAAGAAGAAAAAGAAGAAGAAAAAGAAAAAGAAGAAGAAGAGAAGGAAGACTATTAAGAAAGGAATAACCAGTGAAATAATATTAATTAGAAATAGAAACGAAATATGGCAGTTATAGAGACGGTTAAGGAAACGTTGCCAGGTGATAAATATAACACACGTGAAGAATATTTCTTCCTGCGTATTTACAGAAAAGAGAGCCCAATTTCTAACAACAGAAAGGCCGACAAACATCAGAAATATCTTCTCATAATGACGTTAGTGTGCCCATAACGTAAATAATAGAAACACATAAACAGATTTACGGGAACAAAAACACCAAAACCATAAAGTAAATTCGACACAAAAAAAATGCACGAAATTAAAATGTGTAGAAGGCGTAAAATTAACGATTGAAACTATTATATTTTCTTAAAATGTCGATTTCTCAATATGTTCATTCACGTTGTAGTATATTTTTTGTGTTTATTGAACTATGCAAATCTAAAAAAGTAGTAACTAGAAACGCGTATGCTATTACGAATCACAGATTACGAAGAAGAGTATATTTTAAAATCTATAATCGTAATGACATTTGCAAAATCATAACAACATATATAAATAATATTCTAATGATATAATAATTCTTTTAATATTATATCTTCACACACCCACACAAGGCACAGTGCTACTTTGATGTAGGGGGCTACTCTCATGGAGATATAGTTCACGGATAGGTATTAGGGAGTTTAGCATCAAGATGTCTATTCACGTTACACTTTTACTACTGCATGCCAATGTTGCCCCCGGGAGTCAATTACAGAGTCTGACAGTTCTGAGGAAGAAGCGTTAGAGTAGAAATCTTTCTTACATTTAATTTTTTTTAACTTTGCTTATTATCGGGTTTACTGGGGTACGTATGTCGTGGAGGTAGAAGAGCTTGTTGTTCCTCGTTGCATTCAACATATTTGATCCATGTGCACTAGTGAGAGACTAGGTTCAGATGGAAATGTAAAGCGAACAGAGAAACACATGATCATTTTTTTTTATATAAACACAAGATTATACGAAGGCTTGAATAGAATTAATCTGAAAACAGTATAAATTAGTAAACATTTTCCGGACTTGTAATAAATGTTGATAAATGTTTTGCTAAAAGCAGCCATCGCTTATCTATCAAACCCAAGTGAAGTTAATCTTTCTATAATGGTGCAATGTTTTTTCTTACATTACATTTTATATAGCTACATTCTTCTGACAAAAAAAATATATTTTGTTTAGTCCTGCCCCCAAATATGAACGCGTAAATAATAACCTACAAGAATTATGTGACAAAATAAGGCAAATCGATAATATAATTCGTAAATAAAAGACTAAATTTTGAATAATAGATTGGATTAGACAATCGATTGAATAGAAGAAAATAACATTATCAGGGAGATAGTTTACCTTTACGACACGAGTGACTTTTATCGGACCCACTATACTCAGGATACAACTAAGACGGCTACAAAATGCACGAACTTCTATGAACGGAGTTTAAAAAAAACGCAGCGTCTTCAGTATCAAATTTATCCACAACTCAATTAGTCGTTCATGTATTGTCACATCCAGAGTAGAAATAAAACCGTAACAGCTCAGCATCGGAATGCCACATTTGCAAATGAGCAAGACGGTACCTGAATGTACGTCAAAGCGGGGGAAGAGAAAAGAAAAGATAGCGAAGAAAAATGTAACTCCGTGAGCGATTAGAAGATTAGAAGTACGAGGCGATTCGACAAAAACATTTGAAACATCATCCAAGCCGAACTTTGAACAACAAAAAACTTCTTAGACGATCGTGTGTAGAGGGCAAGCCGCATGCAACTGCGGGAAGAAACGAAACCGAACAGTAAAAACAAAATACGCGCCGCGTTTTCTACAGTCACGCAGACATATCAACGCTAACTAAGAAATATCAATATGTTCGACATGACTGAATTTTGTTAATTATATTGCTTATCTAGTTGTTTTTTTTTAAATATGGCAAAGCGTCGCATGAAATTACCATAAAAAATTGCTTTTTCAATTCAATTAAACATATTTCCTTTGTTAGTAAATGGAAGCCTTACTTAAAAAAACTTCACTGCTCTTCATGCAGGACAAAATTAACAGATATAAATAAAAAAACATATATTCATGAATCACCTAAGAACGTTGAACAATTAAAACCTCTAAATGCTATTACGGTATCCAACGAAATTGTTCATGTCAATAATATTCGATTCAGATGGTAAATAATAAGTTATTATCGCCGACAAACCCTGTTAGCAACAGGCTAACACACTCTCAGAGTTTATATCCTTTTATTACAGAAAAAAAACCTCTAATCAAATAACTTTTTTCTCTACGAGGATCTGGACGTTGAAGTTCCCCTCCTGCTCGCTGTTTTCCTGATAGTACTGATATGCAGAGTTTCAAATGTACAGTAAACTAATATATAGTGTATCATTCTAAAATATGGTGCCAATTATAGGCCCTTACATCCAAGTGATTATGCATGTTTGATGTGAAAAGGTGTAGAATATTTTTTTTTATAAATCTGAATATTCGGCAACCTGTATAAAAATAGAACACTTTGAGTTACCTCTGATATATGTTAAACGAATGCATACATTGATTGATGTCTATAGCGACACGGACCGATGAGAAACGATTAAAAGAACATAGTTTAATAACAAGGCATAACGCTGAATAATAAAAATAATATCGGAACCTGTAAACATACACATGCACACACGCATACACCCCCACACACATACACACATACATTATATATATATATATATATATATATATATATATATATATATATATATATATATATATATATATATATATATATACTAGACCACCCGTGACCCGTTGGGTCAGTACGTTATATTAGCTATGGAATTCATGTATGAGTGTGACACTTGTGGCATAAAGAAAACAGTTTTTTTTTTACATAACAGAAGCATTTCTATGAAAGTATATTAAAATGAAAAAAAGAATATAGATAGATTTCTATGAGTCGTTCTGTTTATTATAATTGTTATTTTTTTTTTAAATTACAGTTACTGAATTATAAGTGGTTGGTCATCCTTATAGGTAAATATGCACTGAACAGGTATCATAATCCTTATTATAGTTAAATTCAAATTTTGATATATCATCTTTTAAATGAAATTGTTAGTTGAAAGTACAGAATAATAAAAAAAACACTCTCCACATGTTAATAATGGCTTTTTAAATAGAAAATGAAAATAAAATGTAACTTTTTTCATTTAATTTAAGCAAACATTCAGTACCCATTGTGTAAAATATTTAATTTGTATGTTAATAATAAGGTCAATAAAATTAAGACAATTCTTTTCTATTTACATTTTTTGTACAATTAATTTTTTTTAAAGAACACTTTTGTTATCCTTTTGCTTAATTGAGACTTCTCATCAGGTACTAACTCTCTTATATCCAGATTAATTATATTGATCAATTTATTTTATTGAATATGTATCGCTGAAAAGCACGGGTGCTTAAGCACTTATTGTACAGAAAATAAATATTGTATTCATATGCTAATAATAAGGTCACTAAAACTAAGACAATACTTTTCTATTTACAACATTTTCTGTACAATTTGAGTGTTTAAAAAAAACTTTTATGTTTTCCTTTCGCTTAACTATCCAGTTTTACATCGCTCCCTTTTTCTCTCTCTCACACATACACGTAACTATTTCTCGCGTACGTAACGAACACAGAGGGAGTAGGAGTGTTGAAATCTATAAGAGTGAAAGTGAGAGGTGTTTTCTTTCACCGCCGCTGCTTCTATTAATAATGAGTGTTGTTTTTTAAAAGGGAGAATTTTTTTGAAACTGCGACAGACTTTACGAAGTTGAATGTTTTTAGCCGTTAAAAAAACAAAAAAAAACTACGGTTGATTTTATAAAATTATTTATTTATAATGACATGAATTAAAGATTTCTCGCGTACGTAACGAAAACAGAGGGAGTAGGAGTGTTGAAATCTATTAGAGGGAAAGTGAGAGGTGTTTTCTTTCACCGCCGCTGCTTCTATTAATAATGAGTGTTGTTTTTCTTGTTTGTTTACTTTTGTTTTTTTAAAAGGGAGAAGTTTTTTTGAAACTGCGACAGACTTTACGAAGTTGAATGTTTTTAGCCGTTAAAAAAAAACAAAAAACTATTTGATCAAATTAAATGAAATTGTTTGCATTAAAAGCGATATAAAAATTCCGGAATTGGAATAACGGATTGAAGACGTTGCTATTTACGCATGCGCAACCGGATGTTGAAAACCGGAAATCTGATTGCAAACATACAAGATCCATAGACGTTTAGTATTATATATATATATATATATATATATATATATATATATATATATATATATATATATATATATATATATTCCATATATACCCCGCGCCAGAATTATATGCAAATCGATATTTGTGTTCTAACTCCGATGGTTTTGAATTAAAATGCATGAAATTTAGCACGTTATATGACAACACAAACACAAGCGCTGATCTACATTTTGTACGTTAATCTGAAGAGTAATAAACAATTGCCAGCCATTTTGGTTATATTCATTTTTTCAGCGTGTCAACTTTATATGCAAACCAATGCTAAAATATGGCGAAGTGCTAAAAGATCATCGGAAAATTGATTATTCTAGGAAATTTTAAATTGAGAACAAAAATAATAAAGAACAAAAAAACTTCAGTATGGTTTCATAATACAATCATCATCTTATAATTGTCATTTTATTGACAAAGGCAAAAGTCTTTGGTCTATTGAAAATGTCACACTTTCGATTTCATCTGATCAAATGTCTTTGGTAGCAATCAGAATAGCATTCCAGAGGTCATCCTTGGAGATGTACTGCCTTCCTCCGGAGTACATATTTTGGTGCAAGATGCTCCACAAATTTTTGGTTAGATTTAAATCTTGAGAACAGGCTTACTATCGCATTATTTTCCCATATCTGCAAAAAAACTCTCTCCGTATATTCAGTGAATATCCTTGCAGAATAGGGCAGTACATTATCATGCATGAATACCATCTTTTTCCGGAATGCCAAATTCTACGTCTTGTACCAGGGTTCACAGTGTTACTTAGTGAAGTCAATGTAGAGTTTGGCGGAAATTGTAACTTCACCTGCGACTCTTAATGGTCCTACCAGTTCATTGGTAATGACTGAAGCTCATGACATCACACCACCACCTCCTTGTTGACCCCTAATCCTGTGGGGACGTAGACTCTCAGTATGTTACCATACTCCCCTCCACCCATCCGGTCCATAAAGGGGCACTAGACACCCATCGGTGAACAAAACCGTTTGAAAATTAACCGCCATGTGATATTTTGCCTACTCCATCCTCTTTTTCTTGAGGATATCCTTCGATGAATTGCGAACCTCTGGCATCCAAATTTTACAATCGTCCTCAGCATACGGAACCGAGTTGATTTGGGCACATCAGGAACAAATAAATAAATATATATATATATATATATATATATATATATATATATATATATATATATATATATATGTGTATTAGTAAAAGGATATCGTGCAATAAACATAGAATTAAGTGTTTAGAACTAAACTGCTACTATTACAAAATACATTGAAATACATGTATTAAAGCTTCTCATAAAATTTGGAAAGGTTGTACTCATTTCAAAAGAAAGAACTGTAAGTAATATAAAACGTTACTCAATTCTTAAAGTGGAATTTGTGAAACCCCACAGAAAATTAAGTACACTTGTCATTCTTTTCACTAAAAAACCTATAGGGAATAAATACCTTTAATCGTGAACTATAATATTAAAAACACTAACTGAAATTTTCAATAAAATTACATATGTGTAGACGTCCGTAACCTTGTCAGCATAGCTTCGCGTGATGACCTCAGCTTAAACGACATAAATTGATCGTATTTGCGTGTTACTATATCGCAAAGAAAATATGTTTATGTTATTTGGCAAGAGATCAAAGCGAAACTCGTGATTTACAAGGAAACATAATACACTGTATTATATTATTTATACTCATGATATCGATATTTTGTATTTATGATGAAATAATCGCTTTTTGTGTATCGTTAATTTCATACACACGCGTATATATTGCGTATATATACATTTACATATATATATATGTATGTAAAAATATGTATACACACAGACGTACACACATCCACACACATAAACACGCACGCACACACACACACACATATATATATATATATATATATATATATATATATATATATATATATATATCAGTGTGTGTTTAAGTTTGTATATCCGTGTCAAGATCAATATAAATACATAATATACTAATGAATAATATATGTGGGAGTATAGACTTAGAAAAGCTGTGATCATAATTAATATATTTACGATTGATTTTAGATAGTTATAAACAAGGTTTTCTACCGATCCTCTTTTGTGTTTATTTTATCTACGCGACCTTAATACATTCTATCGTACAATGTAAACGATTATTACCGGTTCCATGTCGGGGAATTGTCTTCAGCTATAGAAGAAAATGATTGGTCCAATAAAGAGTTAGCTACAATTGGTCAAGATCAATGTGTGGTATCTGTTTTTCAGATGATGCACTTCCATTTCCTGTTCTCTTTCGGTGGAGGATCAGTCCTTTACGATTAAGATATTTTTTTATTATTTTCGTACCTTTTCTCCACGTTAAAAAACGACCTTGGTGTCTAACTCTGCCGCGTGGGGAGGCATAGTAAATAGGTACAATATAATGCACCACTTAAATATACTTTTCTGATGTCCGTAGTTCCACATAAAAGTAAAGTAAAGTTGAACGTAGATCTTGGTTTTACATTTATAATGCTAATAACGCTAGTTTCTCTATTCATAAGGTATTTGCTCCCTTGATTCAATGTTTGTTAATTTTTAATGCAAAGGAATTATTGGGTGTATGCAATAGCCACCCACCCTCCTGTATTTTATACCATCATTTTAACCTTACGATATCATTAATTGTTAACGAAGCGTTTATTAGAGGTAATTAGTCGTGAATGTATGGAAGCATTCCAAATTAAAACTCCATATCATGACATTGGTAACTGCACGATATTTTAAGTGTTATCGAAGCGTATTTTTTCGTTGGTTAATCGTGTATAATGGTAATTTGAACTAGCGTTTACAATTACTAATCATATTAGATGAAATTATATATATATATATATATATATATATATATATATATATATATGTGTGTGTGTGTATAGGTATATAAGTTCAACTAATGTAATATATATGTATATATATATATATATATAAATATATATATGATAAATTTTTATTGTATTTACTGTTGTTCATTAAACACTATATTGAGGATTTTTTCTAGGCTTAACAATGTAATTTTTAGTAAAAAATTTAATATATTTTTTTTAATTCGATATATAAAAAATAGTAATTAACCAAGATGATTGAAATTGAATTCAATCCATCTGCAATGAATTTATTCTTAAATAAAATAGTTTAATCACATACATTTACTTCGAAAATATATAGAATTTATGAGAACTGTCAGTTATTTTGGAAACACATTATTTCCATGTTTTCTATTTATATATGCTATAATAAAATATCTCAATAACGAGGATTTTATTTTGTCTTAGCATGGAATAGACAAATTTCTTCAAGGATACATCATTTAGTGTATACCATTCAATTAATACGCCTTATTATGAAGCAGAATCCGATTAGTATGGTAGTCTGTAATATTTTCTGTTTTTATAAATAATACAATTAGCCATTAGATAACACATTCAATTGTTACAATTATGGCTTGGCTTCGGCACGAAGAACTAAAAAAGTAATTCTCCGATTTTTTCGAAGGCAAGTACGTGGCAGACGAAGTTAATTATGGAAATGCAGGTTCGGTCGATACAGATGTAGTTTCAACTTCCGGCTCTCTTTGAGGCTGGGGATAGTTGGCGGTTATTCCTCTTGCGTCTTCTCTCCTCGTGACACGTCTGCTGAGTGCTCTCGTAGAAAATTGCTTAATCGATGGTGTACCGCTAAAAAATTCGGTCCAGTGCAAGTATTCGATGTGACAGACACCAATATATTTATTCAGAAAAAGTCATACCGTGCCAATGGAAAGTTAGTCATACAAGGTAATTATTTGGATCGTTGGTGTTCTGCCCTAATAGCGTGTTCACCCAGCGTAGTTGCCATTTCAGCAGCGTAGTCTCAGTATTGCAGGTGTGGGCCTGATAGAGTAATTCTAGGTTACTGATGCAGTCAGTGAATAGTGAAGACACGACTGAGGCACCACAGATTCAAACGCTCAAAGAAACACATGAAACAACGGGGAATGACAAATGACTATGACCTATGCTAAAGGGTACACACTATGATAGTGATGTACACATATTCTTCAGGACATATGAAGTCTACATTTTTTAGATAATTAACCGTATATTATATCCGACACACAAATATACACACCCACACACACGCATATATATATGTGTATATATATATATATATATATATATATATATATATATATATATATATATATATATATATATATATATATATATATATATATATATACACTATTTATATGTGCGTGTGTGCATACATAGATATATATGTATCTATGTATATATTTATGCATATGTATATGTGCTTATAAGTATATATATATATATATATATATATATATATATATATATATATATATATATATATACAAGTTAGAAAAGAATTTCATCCAAGGCATGAAAATTCTTAAAAAGAATGTGTTTATTATAGACTTTAAAAATAGTGGTATAAGATTTACTTTGGAATTCATTTATCTTCAACGTGCACTTGTATAAATTTTACAAAGTTAGGTATAAAAATGTAATTAAATTGAATCAAAAAATTACCTTGGATGTATGTAATGTAATGTACATTCTGGTGCACTTTTTGCATTTGAAAATGTTATATCTATATAATTGATTGCTAGATGAAATATAATGTTTGTAAATTGCAACCAAATGTACATTACATAAAACCAATCCAAGGTAAGACAACCCTACTACCTGGAAAGCTGTATTTTATGTAGGAACATACTCTAGTCCATGGCGATTTTGTGGTCATATTTAGATGCTAATTTAGAGTATGCTTTTATTATTAACTCATCTAGGGAAGTGGTCGCCCCTATGCAAGTTATATATCCAGATCCCTCTCCTGTAATTTAGTTGCAACCTCTGCAAGTTTGGAAAGTATACCTATGATGTTGGAGAAGTAGACATGGTAATAAGGGGCTACCTTGGAGGATGGGGCTATAGGTTTAATGGTAATTTTTTCTAGGGATTTGTCATGTTGAGGTTTTAAAATTTGTGGAACAGGTCCGCAGAATTGGTTGGAGCAGGACAGAGAGGAGAAGTAAGAGAGAAAATAAAGGATTTTTTTGTAGCACATGATAAGGTAAAGCCGTAAAAATTACCAACTAGTATGCCATCGAGAGACCCTACCAGAAACGATGCATAATCCAGAATCGATTCACAAATGGCAATACAGCAGCCCGGGTAATTTGTCCCTGCTTATAGGACAACCTATTAGTGGTTAGCCCAAGGGTCTGGTCCCTGACTATCAGGCGGATAACGTCAGCCCAGATGAAGCGTTTACCTCCAACACTATCACTAGTGACATGCCCACAAGGATAGACATAACACAGGAAATTTCCAACATCTCAGCCTACTGCTCACTACTGACCTGGAAAACAGCTTTTTCTTCACCCTTTGTCAAAACAATCACTCATTAGAAATGACGACTGAAGGACAACAAAGGAGAATCGATATATACTGGAGCTGCCGATAACACATCCACGTGCATTATCTACTCTCCATTTAACAAAAAAAGGTGAGCGGACTTATTATTATCTACTTAATATAAGTCCGTTGCCCCATTCCCAGTTAAGGATAATAATTGAAGAAAGTATCCCCTTCCATATTTATGCATGAATAATTTTTGCCTTTATCTACCTCGAGCATTCCACCTCCACCCAATTATAAATATGCTATAATAGAACTTTTATCAAATGGGAAAGTCTGGTTATTTTCTATTTATTTACATTGGCAGAACTCGTTTAAAAACGTGTTAAGAGTAATACCTGAACTGTTACATATTAAGTTTAGACTAGCTAAAGGTAATGCATACTGTAGAGAAAAAATAGTTCATTTGATAGTGCAGGTATAATTAGGTAAATGTTCATTTTCATGGGAGACTAAAAGATAAATAAATAAAAAAAACAGGACAAGTATACTTGAGATGTTCAGGATTAAATCAAAGCTGGAATAAGGAAAAATGTAAAACATTTGCAATACACAGATGTTAGTTAATTTTAGGATAGTAGACTTCAAAAGCTACGGATAGAAATAATTCTTAGCTTTGGGTCCGCGGAGTTTGACTTTGCCTTGTTGAATTCATAGCATAAAAAGAGATGTTAGCCAACCAATCTGCTTTTATTCCGGTACTTAACGAGTATGTAGGGTGGCGGTGGTTGTGGTGTTGGTGAAATCTTGGTGGGTTCTGCATTTTGTTTTATTCCCTTTAATTCAACACTTTTATGTACCTCATGTCAGAATATTCGAGAATTCCAGCTCCGCCTTATAATAAATATGCTATAGTAGAACTTTTATCAAATTGGAAAGTCAGTTTATTTTCTATTCATTTACATTTGAAGAAATCATTCAAAAACTGGTTAAGAGTAATACCGTAGGTTTACGTATTAAGTTTAGACTAGCAAAAGGCAATGCACACTGTAGAGAAAAAAAGCCGCGTATTTCCGGGTTGAGATAATCGTGCAGGCATAATTTGGTAAATGGTTATTTTCATTGTAGACTTTTTTCCTGTCAAATATAAGAAAATAGTATTGGTTAATAATAATATATTTGACAAAATATTTAAGGAAGAAATATAAATAAATAAAAAGAAAACAAGACAAGTATACTTAAAATGTTAAGGATTAAATGCAAAGCTTGAATAAGGAAAACGATTTCAATACAGAGATTTTAGTGAATTTTAGAATAATGGACTTCAAAAGTTACGGATAGAAACATTTCTTAGATTTGGGTCCTCTGAGTTATGCTTGGTCTTCTTGATTCATAGCGTAAAAGGATATGCTAGCTAACCAGTCTTGTTTTATTCCGGTATTAAAGGGTATATTAAATAATGTTTTTTTTTTCCGGTAGTCAAAGGGGTTATTAAAAATGATTAGATAATTAACTTAACATATAGAAGCTAAAACAATAATAACCTAAAGGAGTAAATACAAGTAAATTTAAATGTAATAGTCTGTATTTTTAATAAATGACAACCAAGTAAATGCAATAACACAAGAATGAAAAAAGAACATTATGTAACATGTTATGATAGATTGAAGTAGACGTAATTAAAATAAAGATTGAAGACAACTAAGTGAGAAATTAAACTGGGATACTTATCACTAAACTGATTTTAGAAATATAAGTTTTCCTATAACAAAAGAGTTTAATATATACTAAAGCGAAAAATAAAGTATTAATGCAAAGAACTTCGATGAAGTGATAAATGTTGCCGAACTGTTGTAATCTAATAACATTTTAAATTGCTAGGAAATATTAAAAAAAGTAAAATAAATACTTTATTAACGATAGGAATAAAACATTAAATTAAAAATGTCATTTATTGAATTATTGAAATTACAATTTTTGCACGAAGATAACTGTTAATTAATACTATGTAAACAAATTTTAAGTAACGTTCCTTCTAAGAAAAATGGCATGTTAAGCAAAAAATGAATTAGTAGATCGCAACATGTAATTTGCTTTATACGAAACCATGGTAAATCGGATAATGAATGGTGAAACATTTGAATTATAACAATATTCTGATGTGTAGATAAGTATTTAAGAAATAAATCAATTAAGATATAAATTAAAAAAATATTTATAAAAATTATTAAAATAACCCACATGAGATGAAATTCATATGAAAATAGATTAATGGGTATAATATCATTAAAAATAAAGCAATACGAGCATGGTACAACTAATAAAATCGAAGTCAATCGAAAGAATCAAAAGTAAAAAAAAATGCATGAGCGGTACAGAGATGGGTACACATATTTGATCTTTTAAATAAAAGATTATCAATGAAGTGATATATGTACGACTAGTGTGTTTTGCAGTCTGAAGTGTTGCTATTTTGGGAATATTTTTAAATGATATGATATTGAAATTTCCACAAATGTTTATGAAACTACTGTCACGCATGAAGCAACCCACAATATAATGTACCCATTTTATAGTTTGGTGTCTTTATTTTTGCGAAAAACTTATATTCATGCTCGATTTGTTACATGATAAGGGCTGTCCCTTGTTGCTGTAAGAAAAGTAGGGAATTAGTTTAATGTAAATATAAAATAGAATAGTCAAGGATTCGAACTTGCGAAGCTAGATTTGGAATTGAAAACTTCAGTCATAAGTTAAAATAAATAGAGAATGTTTATTTGTATTGGGGTGGAGAGGACTCCTTTAAACAGTGGTGAAGGCAACCTTTCTAGGAAAAGCAAATCTCCGATTTAAAAAAAATAATAAAGCGGGAGTCCTGTACCCGCATCAAGCTGGTGTGCAGTTTAACTTGTTGAAACTATCTTGCTTTTGCTTGTTGCTGGATCTCAATATTTTTAACCGAGAGAGAGAGAGAGACTTAGCTGTCGTAAAAAAGCTAAGAGACTGTAATATCATCTGTGTATAGATACTCCCTCAGTCATTTGTCTATAAAAGTGGTAATCGGGTGATGGAAAAGTTGTGACGCGTGGATTCTTGATATGCTGGAAGCATGTAATAATTGATCTTAATGGCCATCTTCAGTGCCATTCCTGCTTTAGCGTGTGGATAAACCGGAAGGACTAAAAAGAAGTCATTTTTGGGCCCAAGGATTAAAGTGTCTGAGAGAATGGCACTCTGACACTACGTTGCATCATATATATATATATATATATATATATATATATATATATATATATATATATATATATATATGAAAATATTACTCACGTCAAGTAACTCTACATCTGAAATTAAACTGTTTATAAATGTAAACTTGTCGGAGGAGTCAGGAAGAGTTGGCAAAGACCACAAATTTAAAATTTTACCTCTTTGCAGTCCAGTTTTCACCCAAGAATTGTTAATAAGCTTGCTTAATATCTGAATACCATTTATGAAAATTTTCAAATATCAAAGCACAGAAGAAGCTTAATATTTTTTCTAGACCGCAAAAGTCAGATCTTTTGAACTTAGACCATTTTACAGTGTATTTTTTCGGCAAAAAACTCTTCAAACCTGTGCCTTTTATGAATACACTTTACGTTATATTACGAATGTTTAGACCAAAAATTAGCTGAGTTTGTTGATAGAGATTACAGAGGTCATTTTTTAACATTGCCGTTTATTTTTACTATTTGTACATTCATCGTTTTGAGCTCAAATCAAATTAAAAATGCAGATCTATGTAAACATAACTCTCATCTAAAATCTCAAGTGTTTAGCCCCAAAATTGGAGAAGGGGTTTAGTATAATTTTCATAATTCATATCGTTGAACTTTGTCCCGTGTACAGAAAAATATCTTGCCGCAAACAGATTAAACGTCTGTAATTTTAGTAGAATCGACATTGCTGTACTAAAAAAATAAATTTGTCCTCATTCCTTTTAAAAGTTTTAAATTAAATGTGTCCATGCAAGAATATCCAAAATATAAATAAACCTAGAAAAATTTCCTAGACTCTAATATAAACCATTTTTCATTTAGCCGCATAATATTATACGCCTCTATCGTATTATCACAAAAAACACGAACTTACAAGATGTTGAGTTTAGAAATGCAATAAATAGAAAAAAAAAGTGATGATGGTGTATTTGTTTGGAATAATATTGGATTTGTTCATAAATTCTTGCAATATATCTGGAATATGCTCTCAATCAATAAAGTGCAAAATGTGTGTGTGTGTGCTCGTATGCATTAGAAAAGGTTTCGACAGATGTGATAGATTCTAACGTGATTTCAATTATTTTATAGTTTTACCCTTCGGATTAAATAGCTCAGAAAAGCGGCCTAAGACGATAATTGATTCACCCTAAATTTGGCGGTTTTGTAAAAGTAGGAAGTCGCATTTGTCGGCGACATTTTAGCAAAGCATTGTCACCGTTAAATTGTCTTCACTTAATTTTCACGCTCATTGCTTCTGGATGCACGATGGTTACATCCTCAAAGATATCACATTCGTTGTCTGCTTTCGCGGTACGGGTTAGAGCCTGCCTGCGTACTACCACTTATTATTTTGTTTTATTTTTCGCCCATCTGTCTGCGTTTGTTTTGAATCCTCCGCCCCGTAATAACCACAATTTCCGAGTTTCCATACTACACCACCTAAACAGCCTGCAACACCGAGCACCCCGGCAAGTCTAATATATAAAACGTAAAATGCGTGTATGTGCTTGTATGACTACCAAACACTTTCGAGCCACTAGGTCTTACTTGTAGTGGGGTTCACTAACTTACACATAATTTACTCTGCTAATCGTTTTACTCACCCAAAAGTTAATACACCCACCGGGGAAATATTACGGTTTAATGCAATACTACGATCTGTTTTGTTTTGTATTTAATTTCTTTAACCTGTGCTTTGCGTGTTTCTTAATAATCGTTACGTAAGACCCCAAATGGGAGCGACAATATTTCCAGACTTCATGCTGTAAGAATGAATTTCCAAGTCCGCACGTTTTACCCCCTCACAATTACCGATAAATATCCGAGAAATTTCTGTAAATAGTTAAAAGTTAGTGTTCTGACACAACTGTATTAGAACAAACCGGATCGTAGTCTCATAGCACATTTCAACAAATTTACGTTGCGACGAAGTATTTTAACGAGAAGATATAGTTAGGAAGACACTGTGATTATAGAAAGCCGAAGTTCTAGCAAGTGAAAAAATTAATCTTAAGCATAAATATGAGAATACATTTCTGTAGTGTTCTCATTTGATCTAAATCATGCACGAAAATATAAAACAGATTCGAAATAAAAGATAATACGCAACGAGTAATCCAGATAAATACCGAAAATCTGTGATGAGCTTGAGGGACTTTAAAAAACAACGGCATCCTTTCGAAACTTCAATTAATCAATAGGCAGACACTGCAGTCTAGATCAAAATCATATGAAAAGGAATTTGCATTGTAAGTGTTGACAAATGCAGTGCATTTAAAGGGCATACGATACAACAAAAATAGATACACCCCTAATGAATTATGCGGCAAATTTTCTGAACAAGAGCAGACGAATGCATGACCGTGATAATGAATGATAATAAGACGGACTCCCCTAAAAAACAAACTCAAACCAGAAAACAATGACACAGTGTACAAGAAAGACGTAAGGACATATTTAAACATGAGTAGGAAACACTATCGCGATAAAGTTCCGTCCATATAAAATCCCCCAAGTCATAAAATATTCAATGCAAACAAACCTAATTTGATCCAGAACAAGTGATTCTAAAATATAGAACCTCATCAGTGCATAAAACATTTAAACTTTAGTTCAAACATTTTCCCCAAACCTACATAAAAGTTTTCCTAAATAACATTATACATAATCCGATGAGTCAAGCAGAGTGTATAAAACGCACAGTGGATAACGCAAAGGTTATTCTATGGGGGTTGCTGTAGATTTTTGATATATTGACAGATACACATGCATTTACATAATGAAAGTCTGTACATATATATATATATATATATATATATATATATATATATATATATATATACGTTTTATTTTCGATTACCACATGTTTCTGTTAAGTTGCATTATTGTTTCGGCTACTAGGCCCTTTTTTTTGGCCGTCTATAGCGTCCTCAGACTTTTACAGAAACCTTTTCTGTCAAAGCCTGAGGGCGCTAGAGACGGCCAAAAAAACGGCCGAGTAGCCGAAACAATAATGTAACTTAACAGAAACATACGGTAATACAAAATAAAACACATATTTGCTCTACAACAGTATTGAGCACTTTCTCCAGTTTTTATCAATTACCACCTCCACTATATATATATGTGTATATATATATATATATATATATATATATATATATATATATATATATATATATATATATATATATAAATTACAATTAAATTTACTCAAATGTGCCAAGATTCTAAAATTAAGTATATTATAAATATTAAAGAATTAATATTTATAAAATAATCTCAACCAGATGTAAAAGCTCGATGAAACCAAATAGGAGATAGAGTTTATAATAAGAGAAAACAGTTAATAAAACATGTTAAACACACGGTGAAAAAGTGTGTAAAAATATTTAATCTGAAAAGGAAATACTTGATAAGAGGATAGTCGTTAATCCGTGGAGTTTCGAAGAAATACTTTCCTTCTCATCAGAGGGTAGGTAATAGTTAAATGCGGGAACATATTATACATACAAAAGTATTCGATGTAACTGCAAGTAATTCAAAGATCTCACTTGATAACAAAACGTGAAACAGAGGGACTATGGTGAAGAAAAAGGTGATTACACATGGACAGTCTGGTTAAAGGTAAATTATCCAATGACGGCAAAATCCAAAAATATAAATCCAAGAAAGTTAATTCGATTTCAATTTGCACAAGTAAAATGCAAGGAAATCACACCCTTTGAAGATTGTCCAAAATAACCTAAAAGCCGAAATCCATGGAATAAAAAACAAAATAATCATCTGCGCAATACATATGTTTTAAGAGAAAAAAGATGGTGACAGATCCCCTTTGCGAATAGAATGCTTAGAAGCTGGCCTTATCAGAAGTAACCCATTCACTTATATTGAATTTTCAAATAATTATATCAGACACAAATTTTAAACTCTCATGAGGGACGACTCCCAACTAACCGCGGAATTATGGACTTCCTCGCTTTCGAAAATTTGGTTTTATTTATATAATCTTTCAAATATATCCTTCCAAATTAAACTTGTCTTTCGTCATCATTCTTTTTCTAGCTAAAAATCACTTACATACACGTATAAACATTTGTAATCATAATTTAAACTGGAGATATGTACGCACATATATACATATATGTATATATATATATATATATATATATACACACATATAGATGTGTGTCTGTGTGTGTATGTGCGTATTCCAAAATGAGAGCATACACACACATCAACACACCACCAACCCACATCAACACCCACACACACACACACAAACACACACACACATACAAACATATATATATATATATATATATATGTGTGTATTTATATATGGTAAAACTGGTAATTAGTAGAAACCTGAATAGGGTGCTACATACTATTGCAGCGCAAATATGCGTGTGCAATTTTATTACCGTTTTTATCTGTTTGGTTACATATGTTTCGGATTTTGGCCCATGTTTACTATACAACAGCCTCGCCAGACCTTACAGAAATGTTTACTAGTATTTGGAACATGAGGTTTTAGAAGAACCCTGATAAATAAAAAGATGGTGGTAGAAGATATTAACGGGTATCCACAATATTTCAGTTTTTAAGGTTAAATTACATTAGATTGTATTGTTTGTGTGGGGGGTAGCAGATTCCGGAAGCCGTGGGTAGAGTTATATTGATATAGGGAGGAGGAGGTGGAGAGAGGATGGTAAAGACAAAAGAGAGGCTATAAGAGAGGAGAGGGTACGCGCTTCAGTTTTTAGGTTTAAAATTTTGATTGCTTTTTGCTTGTTCAGCTATGTATACGAGGTAGACGAGCAAGACAGAGAGGGAGAGAGAAATAGAGGGAGAGAGAAAGAAAGGGGTTGTATAGGTACCATGTGTTATACAAGTACAAGGTCCGTTTAAAACGTATCTTCATATATATATATATATATATATATATATATATATATATATATATATATATATATATATATACATGTATGTTTATATGTGGGAATGATTGGGTATATATATATATATATATACATATATATACATATATATACATATATATATGTCCTTATGTGTGTTTATATATAAGCTTTATTGTGCGCGTGTATGAATGTATGTGCTCATGGGTCGTGTGTATATACATGAATGTGTATATATATATATATATATAAATATATATATATATAAATATATATATACGTATATATACATATATATATATATATACATATATATTGCACATGTATGTGTTTGCGTACATCAGGATGTTAATGTCCGTATATATGTGTGTATCTATGGGTATCCATGGCTGGATGTATGTATACAAGTATAGCTATATCTGAATTATATTCATGTATGTGTTTTTATGTATGTATATGCCTGTAACCACAATACATTAAACACTGAAAAAAAAGTGAAACATAAACTGCAAAATAGCCATGTTTGGAGCCCACCCAAGATATATATATATATATATATATATATATATATATATATATATATATATATATATATATATATATATGTATATATATATGCATATATATATTTATATATATATATATATATATATATATATGAACTTAACGATGCGTTTAACTAACCTCGCAATGTTAACTGCACCCATGCATTTACTTTTTTATTCATTATTATTTATCCTAACGTTACTTTATTTACTTTGTATTAATATACACTTGTTTGTCTGTGTATATATATATATATATATATATATAAATATATATATATATATATGCTTGTATATTTATATTTTTATAAACATGTACATTTATGCAATTTTGTATATATATATATATATATAGAGAGAGAGAGAGAGAGTGTGATAGAGATAGAGAGAGAGATGTGTGTTTATTTGTTTTTGTTAGCGATAATTTCGTCAATTAATTCAAGTATTAATACGAAAGTGCATTTTTATCTAAATAGGTTAAAATATATTTTCGTATAATTATAGTTTAAAACTAATATATATGCCGCTATTAAAGGGGGCACCAGCTTAGTCAATTGGAAAATTATTCCCAACAAGCATTTAAGTAAAAATGCACTTTCGTATAAATACTTGAATTCATTCAAGACAGTGTCGCTAAGAAAAACCAATTCAACTAAATTTTCAAGTGCCACCGAAATATATCGAGTTCTGCAAGAGAAACTTGAAGTAGGTTGGAGCTGTCATCGATCAGAATGTTTTAAAATGAGGCAAAAGATAAGATCAGTAAACATCCATACATTGGATCATTAAATATATCTATGTAAAATATTGTTTAGAATTGATCGGCTCATATATTGATAATTGTAATATAATTACATAACTATCGAAAGAGAGAGAGAAAGGGAGAGAGAGAGAGTGACGGAGAGATAGAGAGCAACATATGTAAATAAGAATATTGATTGATAGAGAGATTTATTTAAGCATATATCAAGAGAAATAAGGAAGATCACTTATGAGAATTCGAGAAAAGTAAAATAGGCTAGGGGCTACAAAACCTCGATAATCCCGGAATAACTATCTTGATTAGATTGTATATTTGCATACGAGACGACGAGATTCTGTCAGGTCAAGTTGAGCGGTATTCAATTCAGAGAATACATAAGACAAAAAAAAAACAAAATCAAAAGGAAAAACATAATAATATGAGGACATTCAGATGGAACATTGAATGCCAAGTGCCTATGCATCATATTTGCGTTCATACATATTAAAACAATGTGGACAAAATGAAATCTATGAGCACGAAATTACATGATGAGTTTTATCACAGATTCCCTGACATGAAATAAATTAATGGCAAACTGATATTTCTATAATAATATGAAAATCCCTAATTACCTTATGTAATATAAGGTCGCGAATGTGTTCGCCAGTATGACTGGAAAACATAATATAATATCTATCTATCTATCTATATATATATATATATATATATATATATATATATGTGTATATATATATATATATATATATATATTATATTATGTTTTCCAGTCTAAAGTACACAATTTATGACTGTATATCATACTTTAAAGAAAGTTATTGGTCGACAATATATTAATATGCATTCTTCTTTATCGGATGAGTTTCTAAGGATGTGTTTTTTCATCAGAAGAAATATATAATTAGATGAATATTATGGAATATCTATAAATGTGAAGTGTATTATAATAAATCTCGTAAGTAAGCGAAAGCGGTTTTATGCAAAGATTTTTTTATGTAGTCATCTGAACTTATCAAGGCTAAGAGGTCACTCAAGGATAACGGTTAACGAGCTACAGTAGAAATTGGACAATATAGTAACCGTTAGTAATGGAAATTGGGTAAATTTATTTACTCATATGGAACGACTCATCAAAAACTTGTTTACGTTAAACTTTAAGACAATTATATTGTAGTCAGGTAGAAAGCAGGAAAACGGAAGACAATTTCATAGGCGTGCAGTTCTAAGAAAGAAGTTTTGCTCATGGAATCGACGTTTAGGTTTAGGAACGGATAAAGAGTGGGGGAAATTATCGATAGGTTTTTATGAAATGTAAAAAAAAATATAAGGAAAATGTAAACAAAATATTAAAGATTACTGATAAAAGAACTTCAGGACATGGGGATTTTTAATGCAAAATGACCATAGAAACCAATTTGTAGATATCAGTGTGTCATGTTATTCAAGAGTTTGAGAAAAAAACACACTATACCTATATCTTGTTTATTAAAATAATTTCCAAACATAAACTGAACTATGAATAATTCTTAGAACACAATACCTACTGTAAAATTTCTACGTTGACATAATTAGTAGGGGATGTGTGATCCTCATTTATGAATGACTTGTAAAAGCCGCTGACCACAGATTTTGAAAATATATGATTTCGTCAAAAGTTATTCCTCGCGATATCTCTTGAAGAGCATCGCAAAACAAATCTTTGCTCTTAAATTGGCGTCGCTTCATGATACTCATAAGGTTCTCCATTGGCTTAAATTCTGGTGAATTCGCAGGCACTCACTCTTTCGGAGCCCAGAGAACCACAGTTGGTGCAAATGCCTTTGTTTGCTGCATGTGGAGAAACACTACCTGCATAAAAATAATAGTTGTTTGCATCGTAAACCTTGCTTCTTCACTCCTTGTTAAAAGTGCTTCTTCAGAAAAGCTATGTATGCCTTTTACGTCATTTTGACTCCTTCTAGAACTCCTTAGGGGCCAACAAATATATCTCGGATAATCCAAGCCCAAATCGTCATCCGACCACTACCTTGTTTTCGCTGTAAACTCTGATGACGATGTCGTCCATCTAAGAACTCTCCCTTGCTCCAGCCATCTGGGTCATTCAGAGTGGCATGTATTTCTTCCGTGCACAAAACTTTGGAAAAATCCGTTTGCTTGTTGTCCTCTGGCCGTTTCAATCGGTTTGGTATGTTATGTTGCTTTAAGTAAGGCTTTGTCACAGGCGAAACAGACTGCCACTTTTTAAGAAGGCGATATCGAATATTGTTAGAGATATTCATCAATCCGGCTTGATCAAAGACCGCTCGACTTTTCTGCCCACGGTTCTTAACAACGTCACGTTTAATTTGGAATTGAAAACGGCGTGAAACAACTCGATATTTAACTTTAGAAGTTCTCTTACGTACCTTTTTCATTTGCAAAATTTCATTGACAAAGTTCTTCATAGTTCTTCACAGTTTGATTGTACCTACCTATCATTTTGGATATTTCGAGGTTAGCTTTACCTTTAGGTAGCTTTTCTGTAATAGTACTCTTTTCAGAGCTACTCAAACAAATTTGTTTGGATTTATTTTATTGACAATACGAACTTACTTGTTAATAATTTGACACCCCCAAAATACCGTGGATTAGCAATTACGATAGCAAGCTCTTTACATTGCGCGGAACAGTACGTAAATTTCATAGTACGATCAGCTCAGCATTGTCAAAGTTTCCGAAGCTTTTTATACGAAACTACCTGTAAGATTCTGAAACTGGTAAAAAACATGTAATCTCGTTAAAAATGTGGCACGCAGTATATATATATATATATATATATATATATATATATATATATATATATATATATATATATATATATATATATATATATAGATTTGTACTACAGACGGTCGGGTTTCAATCCTCACTTAAGGTAGTTGCTAGTCTAGCCGAATTGATGAGCTGTGAAACAGCGAAACAGTACTGTATGCGGATGACTATATATATATATATATATATATATATATATATATATATATATATATATACTAGACAACTCGTAGCCGGGTTTGTCAGTAGGTAATATTAGCTATGGAATTAATGTATGAGCGTGGCACTTGTGAAGTAAAAAGAATAATTAGCTGTGATATAACAGGAAGATTTACATGAAATTCTATTAAAATTCAAAAAAAAAATATATATAGACAGAATTCCATGAGAAGTTCTCTTCATAATTGTTTATTAAATTACAACAATTAAATTATGAATGGTTTGCCATACTTATAGGTAACTGGTAACTGAACAGATACAGTAATACTTAAATATAAATATAAATTTGGAGACATCTCTCAATTTAAACGGGGAAAACTATTTGGATGCTGAAAACGTACACAGTAAAGCAATACTTTTTTATTGTCGGGTTGAATATTTATTTGTAACGCAATTTCGGGATTATTTATTTATAATGGTAGTGTAGAACAAAATGTATGAATGTTTTTATGAAATATGTATTAAAACATGGAGATTACATTTTAAAATAAGGAAGGCGTTATGTAAATCGTCGTTGTAAAATGCTCTTATGGTTGTCAATAGATTAAAGAGGTTTTATTCGTAAAAATACTTTAAACGTAATACGAAAGTGAACGATGAAAAAAGCAGTAAGTATTAACAATTGTTTGTTTGACCAATTTTAACGCGAAAAATAATTGGGACGCGGAAAACGTACATTGGAAAAATATATTCATTGTGGCGATAATTATTTAGTATATATATATATATATATATATATATATATATATATATATATATATATATATATATATATATATATTGTGTATATTTACGCAGCATATTCTCCTTTAAGCATATGTTGTTAAACAGCACAGCATTTTCTTGTTTGACAATTTTCCGTTTTATTTTTTCCAGTTTTCGAATAATCCTTCTTGTGTTATATGTAAAATGGTGTAAAAGTGTTCCTTAGTCTGCGAGCGCTTTCGGCGTTTCGGCCATCATCTGGCTGGTTATATAAAATTCGTTTTAAAATTACGTCGAATGATAAGGTCGAAAATGGAAAATATAAAACAGAAAATTGTCGAAAATGGAAAATATAAAACAGAAAATTGTCAAACAAGAAAATGCTGTGCTGTTTAACAACATATATATATATATATATATATATATATATATATATATATATATATATATATATATATATGTATATATTATATAATGGAACAACTCGATTATTATACATGTTTGTATTGTTCAGAGAAAACCGGTCGAGCGATTTGTATTTATTTGTTTAAGCTGCTATGGGTTTATGTTATACACATGCGCAACCAGAAATTGTAATTATACATTGGGTTACAACACCCGTTACAAGGTAATTTGCGTTTTATAATTATATATATATATATATATATACATACATATATATATATATATATATACATATATATATATATATATATTGATAAAAATGAGTCAAATGAAAATACGTAGTAAGGAAATTATTCGCTCTTTCATATTTTCATTTATGTTTTTGAAAGACTTCAAAAAATAAATGATTTAATTGCAAAAAAGTAAGATTGACATATGGTTGTATAGAAGCACACACACACATACACACACACACACACATATATATATATATATATTCTTATAAATTTGTTTTGCTTTTGTATGTATTGATAATCTTATTAAATTCCCGCTTTTCTACTTATTTAAAAGAAAAGACAATTTTCTTATATCTAGATTATTGAATTGCATTCACTAGCAAAATATCTAGCTAATTTCCATATTGGTTTAAGCATTAATTTTTATTAATCCCCTATTAGGCGAGTCGGTTTTCTAATGGGATAATCATCTTTAGTAACCTATTAAGTGTAGTTATAGCCATGCAGATATTCTACATGGTTTATACTTGCCGAATATTTGCGTAAAAGTTTATAATAAACAGAAAATTGTTTCCGTATACATTTTTGTATACGTATATATTTTTTGTTTAACAAATTTTACCTACGAAACTTCACCTAGAGTGTTTGGTCTGCAGGCATGAAACTTCCTATAAATATATAGTTGAATCTATGCAACACTTTATATTTGGGGTTTAACCAGGAAAAACTGTTCAAAAGTGTGAAAACTAAAAAAATAAATAAATAAATAGATTTGCATGGTGAAGGTCGAACGCCGCATTACGAATGAACAACGTAGTAGCCATTGATTCTGGTTTTAATTTTTATCCTTGAAGTAAACGGCAGAGACAAAATAAATCGTGAGCTGGAGGTTTTGTTTTCGATTCTCGGTGGTGGCGCATGAGTCATTTTTATACTTTTAAAATCATTACTATATATTGCATGCTATCTATCTATACATATATGTATTTATATATGTCTATAAAAGTAAAAATGTCTGTCTTTTTCTCTAAGGTATATATATATATATATAAATATATATAGATGCATATATGTATATATATATATATATATATATATATATATATATTTACACAGTGATCACCACTTATCAAGGCCCGGAAGCCACTCAGGGATACGGGTTATTGCAAGTACATTACATTAGTGTGGAGATTTGATAAAGTGTTTACTTAAGGGGGCGGTTAATTAGGAATTTGTTAACGTTGGACGTGAAGACGTCCAAGTTGTAGTCAGGTGGGAAGCAGGTAGGCGGAACAGAATTCCACAGGCGTGCAGTTCGAAGAAAGAAGCTTTGTTCATGGAATCCACGTTTTAATTAAGGCACATATAAAGAGTGGGGGAAACTTTTGACAGTGGCTTCAGCTAGACGGGTGTTTTTCGTGAAAGATTGGCGAGGGGGGACCACAGATTGGAGTTCAGACGAGCACCTGCCATGGAAATAACGATAAAACAAGGATAGGCTCGCAACGTCTCGTCTGTGGGAGAGATGTTGCAGGGTAGAGAAAAGGGCATCCCCTCACTAAGCCACGAAGCCTAGTTTGCACTCAGTCAAGGCAGGGTGCGCTGTTTTTAGCAGCTCCTGCCCAGATATGGCAACAGTATTCCATCTTTGGAATATATATATATAGATGGATGGATGAAGGTATATATTGATATTTTTTGGGCACAAAAATGTAATATTTCAATTATTAAGGGGGATTTTAATATTACTAATTAAAAATATAATACGTAAAACGTGTTTAAAAACGAGTTAGCACCGCATCTACACTAAACATTGTAAATTAAATTATTATTCTGATAGGGCGTAGACCATTTTCTCTAGAGGATTGCAATAACATTTTCCTTCTAAGCATAATGCGCACATCTGAAGAAAAATTACATTTTTACACGGTTGAGCTTATTGGTTAGTCGAATGGCTCACTTACTGCCCCCGAGCACGCGAAACAAAGATATATTGGACATTAACCAGTTTGAACAATAGTTTATAAAACTCAGTTACTTTGTAATGCATAACTGACCGAATCGCACTAAGAGAGTACCCGATTCTATCTCGAGTACCAGCAAATGTTCTTCATCCAACATTTTTTTTTAAACAACTCGTGTTAGAGTTCAATTTTAACAAATCTTATGTTTTGTATGCAGACAGGCAAATGTTTATTTGCTTTACAGGAATGCAAACTAACTTTATGGAACTTTTTTGGTTTAGCAATACATTAAGAACAGCTAGTGACGAGTTACGCGTTCTGTCATTAGTATTGTTACTACGTGCAGCATAGCAAGAAAAAGAAATAAAAATAATGAGGATAGAGTAAGACTGAGAAATATATTTATTTTAAAAATGTAAAATATTTGCCTATTTTCCTTATATAAGGGTCTAATTTGGTTTTCAAGCGCACTTAATAAGTATTTAATTTTATTCAAAGTAAATGAACGTTTTTTTTTTATAATGGGCTCACACACTTGACATTTAACGAGCGGGTTTTGTTACATATACTATATATATATATATATATATATATATATATATATATATATATATATATATATATATATATATATATATATATATATATATTTCTATATAGTTACCCACATTCTCAATCGTGTTTTCTTAGCGACCTATAATTCCAGTGGCTGGGCGTCCGGATCGTGTTTTTTCATACGTGTTTTTTTTTTTTCCAAAATTTAAGCCTTTTATATTTTAACTGGCCATATTGGATAACTACGAAGCAAGTACCATAAAACGAGCGACAATTTTTATTTATCCTTTACTTTTATACCTAGCCGCCAACAGTTTGAAGGAACTTTAACTAGAGATCAAACATCGCATGTCTAATTCTGATCTTAGCGTCTCACACTGCCAATATATGTTATAGAGATGTAGAATTCAGTTCTCAAATGCATATGGTAATTCACACTGACCATTCAATTTGCTTATCTCTTAAATCAATTCAAGTGAAACGAAACAATAGGTCTTATTAAATTTGGAGATTTCCTCTTCTCGTAAAAATGCACGTATTAAATATTATTAGTAATGGTTAAACTGTAATTAGTAATGGTTAAATACATGATTAGTGAAACTTAAATAAATGCAACTATTCTTACGGATTGCAAAGCAGTGAGAACATTTCACTAGAACACAATGTCCAGTCAGATTTTATCTTGAATTATTGGCTGCATTATCGTTATTTGCGGTTCTATATTTGTCGCAAAGCATTTTTCCGACAAAAATAAGTTTTGCGGAAGAGAGAGAAAATATCAAAAAGCATCTTTGCTGACATTAGGACATTTCTTGCCAAAAGCAGTCATCGGCTTCCCATGGTCGTGATTTAAAAGGCTGACGTATATCTGCAGGATGTCAGCCGAGGCTGTTATCAGCGGATAGTCGTGCGGGGCGTGTGAAGTCTATATCAAGTTAACTAATGAGACACAATCTGACTAATTGATATCTCCTGTCTCTTGCGTTCGGTTCCAAGCTGCAGGTAAAAGGGAAAAATGTTATCGCACCGGCCGTCTCAACGGCTGTCCTTCGACCTATAAATTCCAACAGATAATGTCACCGACCAGCCAACTAACGAGACTTGGCAAGATAAGAGATGATCCTGGCCGCTGATCAATCCGTTATTGATGCTGGCAGGCAAACCCATAGGGGGAACATAAAGCATTTTGATGTAGTTTTTTTTATTTGCTTGTTTTTTTATTGTTTTAACTTCTGACTTAACATATTACATTTTATGAATACGACAAGAAATTTAGCAGATATGAATAATTATGGCATGACTTCGTTAAATGTCATTCACATGAAATTTATTGAATTTATTCTGACATACCGAGCATCAATGTTTGCCAATAATGTTATTCATGTGATAATGTTTTTAAATATAAATTATAGATGAATTTTAGCGTTTGTTTATTATGGGCCGCAATCGTTAGAAAACAATATAAATTATAAACATCCACTCCTAATACACATAGTGCAACATGTGTTTTATTTTAAAGAATAGGTAAAAGTTAATATTCACTATATAAGAGACACTATCCGTCCGACGAAGGATGTGGTTATGGATTTAGATCAGACTGTAGGAAATGGGGCTTTTGAATTATCAGCTCTCGTTTCGATTTTAGCAGATGGCGCCTTGCTAATACTTTTAAAAATTTGGAAACCAGTACAATATTTTCAATACACTATCATAATTGATGTGCCTACATCTTCATTAATAAAACTGCTGCATGAATTCAAATATCCTATTAAAACTTATTTTCGATTACGCCACGTAAATTAAATGACTATTATTCATTAGTTAAAATAATTAAATCAATAGATTAGATATGAATAAAAATAAAATATTTAAGGCATTTTACAACCAATATACATCGGACTAAATCACCCCCCATATATATATATATGTATATATATATATATATATATGTATATATATATATATATATATATATTTATTTATATATATATATATATATATATATATATATATATATATATATATATATATATATATATATATATATATATATATATTAGCTGGCTGGTCAGTGTCGCCCGGTTGTGCAATACACTTAAATATATTTTACTTTATTCAAATTGGATGTGTATTGTTATAGAATCAATCTTCTTTTAGTTATTATATATTATGAGGAATAATTTACCCGATGGACTTATTTGAAAGAAAATACAAAGAAATTAATAAATAAAATGAGGATAATCTCATTCATCAAAGTTCTGTTTGTTTCTTCAGAATACATTAATAACACCAGATGATATTTGAGCTTCACTATGAATGTCATAGAAACGTCACTTCTGATTAATGTTTATTTTTTTAATATATTAATAAGAAACAATTCGCTGCTATTTTTATTAGCACATATGTTTTATTTTATCCTGAATGTAACTCAGTAATAATAACAGTAAAAAACACCTTTTAAAGTGAAACATGTGATGCACCATTCTGTAGTTCAATGCTCTAGCACTAAGATATATGTTCAGAATTTTCTAGATATGTTTTTAAGAAAAAATGATTTGTTGATGCTTAAACAACTGTGGCGATTTAACTTACAATATTCCCCTGTAAAAAGTATTCGTTTATCTACATGAGACAAAGACTATAAGGAGTACTGGATTTTTAAAAATGTTTCGATATCCCTAGGAAAAACTCAAACACCCATTTTAGAACACTTCCAGACATATAAATTATTTTTTGTGAACTTCGGAAAACGATAGACTCAGCCATTTCGGAATCTATGAAGAACGAATTCACACACAAACGCGCACACGCATAAAGTAACTTTATACAATATATATATATATATATATATATATATATATATATATATATATATATATATATATATATATATATATATATATATATATATATATATATATATGATGTAATGTGTTCTGAGGAGGGGTAGTACTTTTTTATGTCCGGCATGCTGCTCCCTATCAAATAGGGTGGACGCACATCACTTGTCCCCACTCATCCCTAAATCTCTCACATGTTGGCTCCAAGCGCCATATCCCGGAAAACCGCTCCAGCTGGCGGACAAAACTATGTGAGGGGGTGGTGTCTTACTTTGCACCACTGACCGAAGGAATTTCATACGAAGTCACCGGTCAGGACGGATGGGTGCCAAGAGAGCTTAAAAGGTCAATATGTTCCTCGTGCCTCTGGGGGGAGGTTCTTGAGCCAGAGGCTAGGACAAGGATAGTCTGATATAAAAACTACGACCCAAGGACCTAGTTGTCACCGTCCGATTTTCCTGGGTCAGGACAGATTAACCACGGGTGTAATGGGTGGAACCAGTACCGTGCAAGCTGTATTTCACCATAGGATTCCACTGCGCAGGTTTGAAGGACATGTCCAAGTTCACTTGCTAACAACTCTACCAAGTCCTGTAGTGATGGGAAGGGGCGAAAACGGCAGGTGGAAGATGATCACTGGAAGCTGCAGTCCTGATTCCTGCATACAGGCGATTCAGGATATTGCTTGCCTGATGTTTAACCTGGAAATGACAGCATCACTCGGCAGCACGCTGAATGACCAAGCAGCCTTATCTAGGGCAGTACCGCTTGCTCCACAAGGAGAGGTGCCTAGAAAAGGTGACCTAAACAAAAAGATCATTTCCGTCAACCCCAGTTGGCTAGCCGCGGTCAACGGGCATCTCCTAATGCGGTCGAAATTCCACAAGAAACGGAAGGTATGCACCCACCTGTAAGGGTGAAAAAGTACTGAAACTTGCATACTGGAATATCAGAACCATGCATGGCAAAGACGACAGCAACAGGCCAGATCGTCGCTCTTCCCTAATTGCACTTGAACTGTCCAGACTGGATATAGATATCGCTGCCCTTAGCGAGCTTCGCTTTTCGGGGGAAGGCAGCCTTCAGAAACACGGCGCTAGATACACACTCTTCTGGTCAGGGAGACCTGCAAGAGAGGGGAATCACTCAGGCGTTGGCTTCATGATCAAAACATTCATCACTTCCACACTAGAAAGCCTGGCAACTGGTCATTCTGACCACATTATATCCTTGCGCCTTCCACTAAAGAAATAGGAATATGCCACGGTTCTAAGTGTGTATGCCTCAACTCTTCAAGCTAAATCTGAAGAAAAGGACGGATTCTACTCAGAGCTCCGCCATGTCCTGTTGCGCACTCCTCCATCAGACAAGATGATTATCATTGGCAACTTCAACGCCAGAGTGAGCAAAGACGCAGATACATGGATGGGTGTGCTTTGGAGGCATGGCGTCGGAAACTGCAAGGACAATGAGCGCTTACTGCTGGAGATTTGCATGGAGCTGCAACTTGCCATTACCAACACCATTTTCCAGCAAAAAGACAAGTTAAAGACAACCTAGATGCATCCTCGGTCTAGGCATTGGCACATCATAGACTATATGGTAGTTCGCCAAAGAGATCTCAGAGACGTCTTACATACCCGTGATGCCCTGCGCAGAATGCCATACTGATCACCGCCTACTGCGTTGCAGAATCCGAATACGGTCTTAACCCATAACAAGGAAGGGAGGGCCACCCAGAAAAAAGTACAACCATAGCAGGCTCCAATCAGACGAGGTAAACGCCATCTTCCAAGCAAGCTTACAAAATGAATTTGAAAACGACAGTAGCCAAATAAACCCCTCACCTGAACTACTCTGGGATCAACTGAAAACAGCCATCCTGCAGACATCTGAAGATGTCCTGGGATTCTACAAAAAAGAACCGGGACTGGTTTGATGAGAACAGCATTGAAATAAATAACATATTAGCGAAAAGAGAACGGCCCATCGGGTCCACCTGGCTCGACCATCCTGCCCAATTAGGAGAGCAGCCGTCCGTCATAGCATCAGCATCCTCCAGCAAAAGCTCAAAGGTATACAAAACGAGTGGTGGTCAAACCTCGCAATAAAAACTCAACAGTCAGCAGACACTGGTGACTATAAGGGATTCTCTGAAGCCCTCAAATCAGTGTGTGGCCCGACACACCGTGTCCAGAGTCTTCTGCGCAGTGCAGACGGTCAAGTACTCCTCACGGACGTAACATCCATCCTGAGTCGTTGGTAAGAGTATTTTCAGACCCTGTTCGGAGTCGACCTTACCATTCATGACTCAGCAATATTCCGTATTCCTCAGTTGCCAACTAAAATGGGATTGGATGAGCCTCCTTCTATGAAGGGACTCACTGAGTCCATTAGACATTTGAGGTTCGACAAGGCCCCAGTAATTGATGGGATCCCTCCAGAGATCTTTAAATATGGAGGTCCCGAACTGCACATCAAGCTCCATGAACTCCTTGCCTGTTGTTGGGAGCAAGGAAAACTCCCACGGGACCTCCACAACTCAGTCATCATTGCCTTATACAAAAACAAGGGGGAAAGATCGGCCTGCTCAAACTACTGGGGAATCAACCTGCTCACTATCGAAGGTAAAATCCTTGCGCGTGTGCTCTTGCGCAGACTGATACCTGCTATCGTGGAAAACCATCTCCCAGAAGCCCAGTGTGGCTTTAGAGAAAAAAGGAGCACAAGAGACATGGTTTTCTTCCTCAGAAACTCCAAGAGAAATGTCGAGAGTAAAACATGGGACTTTACATTACGTTTGTGGACTTTGACAAGGAATTCGATACAGTGAGTGAGAAAGGCCTTGGGTGATTATGGATCGCCTCGGCTGCCCCCAAGGATTATTCAGCTGCATGAGAATCAGAGCGGCCAAATATAGTAAACAACAACTTATCAGAATCCTTCCTCATCAAATACGGCGTGAAAAAGTGACTCGTCTTACCACCGACTCTGTTCAGCATCTTCTTTAGCATGATGCTTAAACATGCAACTTAAGACCTTGACGACAACGACAATGCGATCTATATCCAATATCGCCTTTACGGCAGCTTGTTCAACCTCAGAAGGCTGCAAGCCCACACAACGACTTTCGAGCATATGATTCGAGGCCTTCTCTTTGCCGATGATGCATCCCTTGTTGCCCATACTGAAAGAGCCCTGCAGCATCTCATATCCTCTTCCTAAAGGCTGCCCAGCTCTTTGGACTCGAAGGCAGCATGAAAAAACAGAGGTCCTCCACCAGACCACTCCTTGGGACGAGTACAACCCGCCCCACATCACCATAGGTGAGACCGAGCTAAAAACAGTACACCAGTTCACCTAGCTGGGATGCACTATTACCTCAGATGCAAAGCTCGACAAGGAAATTGCTAACCGACTAGCCAAGGCGAACAGTGCTTTTGGCAGACTATACAACAGAGTCTGGCGGAATAAACACCTGGGGAATGACACAAAAATGGGTGTCTACAGAGCCGTAGTACTGGCATCCCTTCTTTACGGCTCTGAGACATGGGTAACCTACTGCCATCACATACGACTCCTCGAGCGTTTCCATCAGTGCTGTCTCCGCACCATCCTCAATGTACTCTGGTATGACTACGTCACCAATGTTGAGGTCATTCAACGGGCGAGGACCACCAGCATCGAGGCTCTGATGTTAACGTCACAACTGCGCCGGGCGGGGCACGTCTCCAGAATGGAGGATCACCGACTGCCCAAGAAAAATATTTACGGCGAACTATCCACCGGCTCTCGTGATAGAGGAGCTCCGAAGAAAAGTTACAAGGACTCTCTGAAGAAGCCACTTGAAACCTGCCATATTGACCAACACCAGTGGTCTAATCTTGCTGCAGACAATGTCACCTGGCGACGCACAGTCTACAGACCGTCAACTACTTTGAATTCTCTCGCATAGAGATCCTGCGCGCAAAGCTCTACAACAGGAAGATTCGGGAAGTCTCAGCAACCGCACCTGATGGAACTTTTGAATGCAACCGCTGTTGCCGAGCCTGCTTGTATCGCATTGGGTTCATAAGCCACAGACGTGCCTGCAGTTTACGTAGACAACAACCTTCAAAGAATCTTCGTTTCCGAAGTAAAACCATGATATATATATATATATATATATATATATATATATATACGCGCATATATATATATATATATATATATATATATAAAGAAACATATAAAATAATTTCTAGACATTGCACTTAATCTAAATACTGAAACTTACAGCCCCTATCATGAACCCAACCTTACGCTTTTGTACGTCCATAAATCTTCTACCACCCAAATTCAATTATAGAATCTATAGTACCATCCGTCTCTAGAAGAAATTCTACGCTCTCAGCCGATAAAAAAAAAACATTTAATCAAAATGCTACTCTCTTTAATAACGCATTAAGAAATTCAGGATACAATGAAAAGATTCAATATAACCATTATGCACGACCTGTATGCCGTCTTAAATCTGGAATCACACACAATATGACTCGCAAGAAACCAGTTCAAATAACAAGATCTGCTGCTTTAAATAGCAATGGCCAACTCCACAAATATAATCCGAACCAACATGCCAATCGTAATACTTTCTACCCCACCCTGTCGCACTAGGAGAAAGAAAAATATTTGGTATAATCCTCAACTTAGCGTTAATGTTAAAACAAATATACCGAAAGAATTCTTCACTATCGTAGAAAACGCTTTCATATACCTACACAGATATAGTTCAATTTTTAATAAAAACTCAATAAGAATTTCTTATTCTACTATGCCTAATTTAGCACAAAAGAATCTTAGCATCTGATAACAAAAAAGTAAATCAGCCCAAAAAAGCGCTTTCCCAATCCAACCAAAAAGAAACTGCAACTGTATTAACAAACATCTATGCCCACTCAATAATTATTGCATCCATAAAGATGTAATATATTCATGCACAATTACAGAGCTCCCACACAATTCTCCCATGAGAGACAAAAATATTTTGCCACCAAATTATCCTTCCTCTGAACCTCCTTCTAATATAATTATTAATCCAACAAACGAATTAAACAGCCCCTCTATTTTCAATTATACAACCAGCGATAATAATAATAAGAATAATATTTTTCATAGCAGCCATCCTAACACTGCCAACACTAATTATCCCCTCCAAACCAATCCTGCTACAATCACTGTTCTACCCTCTGTTCATCAAAATGAACAAAATTTAAATTCTCTTCCCAGTATAAATCAACAAATTAATATTAATTCTCGATTCCAAGCTATTAATAAAACATATTCATACATAGGTGCTACTTAAACTTTAATAAAGAAAACAATTTCAATCCGCACTTCTGCTTTCAATAACCAAAATTCAAATAATGAACGGGGAACTTCTCTAACTACACTGGTTAAAAAGCTTAACTCTGCCAATACCAACTTTTCAATTAAATGGACCATCCTAAAAAAAGGTAAGTCTTACACTCCAGGATCTAAGTCTTGTCACCTCTGTACATCTGCAGCTATAACAATTATAACCTTCCCTCAAAGTAGTAATATAATAAACTCTACCAACGAACTGATCTCCTACTGTAAACATATTTCCAAGTTTAAATATGGTAAATTTGAAATGACATAGCTATTAATTTTACCTTTCAAATACATATCTTTTCCCATATATATTTTTTTACTTTTTAACTTTTCTATTTTAGATTTATTTAGTTTATTTTTTTTAAATATAATAGACGCTCCGTTTCATAAACTCAGCCATTTATTTGTTCTTCTGAGCAGTTTCTTAATTTATTTCTGGGACTTTCACGTGCATATCAAAGTTGACCTAATTATTAACGGTAACTTTCGCCCGTTTTGTCTGGGTCAGTTTGATCTTGCTTTCAAAATTTAAAATTTCACAGCTTTTCGTTTTTTTTGTTAAACCTTAATTTACTTGATTCCTCCAGCCTTGAGAGACGTGTTTTAAATATTCTTTCCAGTGCCTTTTCTTTTAATTATTTGGAAGTCATCCAATTTGCGCTTTTTTCCAAGGAACTCTGCATTTCGGATCATTTTGGACCATTTGGACTTTACCAATGGGCTTGGAAATTTTAAATTCGACTGTTTTGGATTTTACCATTCTGGGATTTTTTTACCCTTCACCGGACAATCCATGCATGTAAAATCTTTTTATCATTTTTCTTTTACCTCCTATTCCCCTTACCTTACCCTGTTTTTTAACCAAGTAAGATCTGTGACTTACTTGTAGTTTCATTAAATACTTTTATATGCGAAATATGATCCATCATTTTGCAAATTCCTGCCTTCTGATGAGAAGGAGAGTATTTCTTCGAAACTCCGCGGATTAAGGACTATCCACTTATCTTGTGCTTTTTTTAAATTTAATATGTTTTAACTCTTTTTCAAGATGTTTTTAGCATGTTTTATTAATCATTTGTTCATATATATATATATATATATATATATATATACACACACATATATATATATATTGATATATATATATACACATACAAACACACATATATATATATATATATATATATATATATATATATATATATATATATATATATATATATATATATATATATATATAGGAAAATTTATTACTGTGATCCCAGAATGAGTTTACTATTGTTTCCGCTAGTCAGAATTCATAGATGAACTGAATTCATAAGAATGGAAAAATCGTAGCAGATGAAAGGGGGGTAAGATAAAAACGGGTTGTTGGAAGAAGAGGACGTTGTAATTTAAAGTAGTATGAGTGCGTATAATAAGAGCGGGTTATTATTAAATATTAATTATGTGTTAATGTTCATAGACGCTCTTCTATTTTATAACGGTTTAAACTTAATAGACGTTATTCCTTGTTTTTAACGGCATCAGTTTAAACCTCAGCAGTTAATGTAATCGATCCCCATGGCAACAGGATGCTCGGCGTTGTGTGGTGGGAGGAGGAAAGTACATGCTGCATATGCGATTTGAAGTGATAATGAGAGTTGTAGCCGAGCTGGGAGATATTCAAAAAATATTTTTTGTTTGTTTTTATTTATCATTTATTATTTTTTGTATCGTCGAAGATTGTAGTTGAAAGAAAGAAAGACAGAGAGAAGGAAAATCGGAGGATAGATTAATTAATTATATGTTACAGGTTTATTTGTATAATATAAAAATAGGTACGAATATCAGTTAGTTAATCAAATAATAAATTAATAAAATTATTAAGGAAAAGTTTATGATAAGTAAATAACACACACACAAATACACACGCACGCATGCACATGCACAATATACGCACATACATCAATGGGGGACGAGTACATAGTATATATATATATATATATATATATATATATATATATTCAAGCACATATTATTAAATACAACGGAGACATTTTGTCTTATAATTCTTTTTTTTAATTTTTCAATTTTTCGTATCGTCTTTTTTGTTTCAAAATCAAAAATATTAATAAAGGATCCATACATGTTGCTGTTACGAGCGCTTTCGATTCATCCACGAATCATCATCAGGTGTTAAAAATACAGGATTGCGAAAATGAGGATTAAAAATGAAAACTAAAATATATATAGTCAGTGATGAGTTAAAATAAAAAGTCGATTAAGAATAAAAGTCGATTAAAAATTCGAGTGTTAAAACCAGCAAGTTCGTAGACACCATGTACGAAGTCCGTCCAACACGGACTACGCAAGACATTTCAGAACGTTACTGCTTTTTTGAAATGCAATGTCATTTATATTAGGTTGAAGAGTTCTAATGTACGACGCTTCAAGAATCTTTATTTTTTTTACATTATTTTCCTGTTGTATAATTTTTTGTGTTTTCAACGAGGACCTTTCTAACATTGGAGGGGGGGGCAGCTATGTTCTTTTTTTAAATGTTTATAAATCGCGCTTTCTAGCACCTCCTACTCATATGTGGCAACAACATTCCATCCTTGGACCTACCTGGCCCTTATATAGATAGAGAATTACATCAGCAGTGAGACATCTACAGGATCGAAGAAGGATTCCACCATTGTTCAACCGGCCTTGGCAAGAGATTTGATGTACGTATTCCATTTAAGATCAGGAGTAACAGTCAAGCCCAGAAGCCTGTAAAAACCTGAGGCCTGCTCAAGACAAGAGCCATTCATTTCGATTGATGCCAGATGGGGATCAGAACGTTGATGATTCAAAGATAGAAGCTTGGTTTTAGATGCATTAAAAGTAACTAGCCACTCCTTTCCCCATTGTAAAACGTGATCAAGATCAGAGGAGAGAAAATTTGAGGGAACTTGGTCGTTTACTGTTTTAGATGTGCTACCATAGATGGTAGTGTCGTGAGCAAACATGTCTACGAATGATGTAAGGATGTGATTTCGAAGATCATTAATGTAGATCAGGAAAAGAGTTGGGTCCAGGATGGACCCCTGAGGTCCCTCAGCATTAATACCGTTACCTTCTGATTTCCCCCCTCAACTACTACTCTTATTAACTTATCATAGAGAAATGATTTAATAAGTGAAAAGACATTTCCAGCTATACCATAGTTGGAGATCTTGTGAAGTACACCTTTATGCCATACCCTATCAAAGACCTTTGGTATGTCAGGAGCAATTGCCCTAGAAATTTTGTTTCTGTCGAGAGATTTACTAATCCTATGAGATTTAACTGTAAGCACATCTGCTGTAGATCTAGCAGAACGGAAACAGTATTGTGTGTCAATAAGAATTTTATTTGATCTGAGATGTTTGATTACTTTTGTATTTTACACATATTCCAGCACTTTACTCATGACGCACAGGAGACTTATTGGCCTGTACTTAGAGGAGGATGATCGATCACCTGGATTCTTAAATACCGGGCATGGCATTTTGCAGGCTGATGGGAAGCACTTCTACTTAAGACAGCGTTTAAACAGTTTTGTAAGTAAGGGCGCTAGTTCTGGTGGAAGGTTTTGAGTACTATAATTGGAATACCGTCAGCGCCGGCTGCTTTACTGGAATCAAGGTTTTTGATTAGCTTGGCAACATCACGTACATATATTTGTATATCACATAGTGTGTTTTCTGATACCGGATGAAATATTAGGGGGGTGCTTTGGCCCCAAAGGGCAGAATAAGTTGAAAAGATCTTGGCTAAGAGTTGGGTTTTTTTCTGATGCTGACTAGATACTCTTAGGTCCATTGATGATAGTTGGGATAGAGCACACGCTTCTGTTCAGGATTCTGTTTGCTATTTGGCAAAACTGCTGTGAATCAAGCAGCAGCTCAGCTACTTTGGACTTGATGGACTTAGCATATAACTCTCTTGCATTCTTTATTGCTTTCTTACAACGGTTGCTGACAGTCCTGAAAGCGGCTTTAGTTTCCATATATCTCTTATGTTGGAAGCAGTAGAAAAAGTGATTTTTATGCGCAATAGCAGCAGAACGTTCTGGAGAGAACCATGGTTGGCAGTTCTGTTTTTACTGGAACTTTTTCGAGGGTATGGAATGATCTATACCTACAATTAACCATTCAGTCAGGTCTGATAATATAGACGACACATTTATTTTTAAACATTGAACGAAGAGGAAGATCTTATATAAATGTACGGAGACTATCCTAGTCGGCCATATTGTATCGATATGCTGTACGATGGAGAGGTATGTCTGAGGACTTATTACATTTAATTTTTATCTTAATTGATACAACAGAGTGGTCGGAAGATTCAAGAGGTCACAGAAGGGAAACCGAACATAGTTCACTGCAAGTTGTTAGGAAAAGGTCTAAGAGACTCGCATTGTCGAGCACACGGGTGGGTTCGTGAACAATCTGAGTAAGGTCATAAGCAATAGAAAAATCATAACCGAACCTCCCCTCATCATCGGTCTTGTTTAAGTGGGTCAACCATCCCACATGATGAACAATGAAGTCTCCATATAGGTGAATGTTAGCTGAAGGATATGCTTATAGAACTTGGTCAATTTTCTCAGATATGCATTTAAAGATAGTAACTCCGCTATTATGGGGGGCGATAGAGCGTAAATATAAATATGGTAATGTGAGCTAGTGCAACCCGGAAGCACATATAGGGCAAGTTAAGATCTTTTCTGAAGAAGACCCTACAACATGGAGAGACATATTTAATATAGACACATATTCCATGCCCATGGACATCGGTGGGGTCAGATTTGGAAGGTAAGTCAGCGTACCCTTTAATTACGAACTCATTTAGGGAAATATTATGTCTAATTCCGGTTTCGCTTAACAATAAAGGCCTGGTTTAGTCTCCTGTAATTGGGTTTTAACCTCTGGAAGGTTAGAACCAAGACCCCTGATGTTGGAGAAGAAGACATTGTATAGGAGGGCCTACGTTGGAAGTTTCAGATCCGGGTTTAATCGTGTATTTTTTTTATGTAAACTTGTAATGATGGAATTTTGGACTTTGTGGACTAGGTCCTTCGACTTGCTTAGAGCAGGACAGAGCAGGAAAACTAAGAGAGAAAAGTACGAAGAATTTTTTTTTTGTAGAACATGATAATTTAAGCCGTAATAATTACCAACTAATATGGCATCGAAAAGCCCCACCAGAGGCTACTGCATGGTCAAGAATCCACTCACCAAATGGCAATACCGCAGCCCCGGTACTTTGCACGTGCTGATAGGACAGCCTCCTTAGTGGTTAATCCAAAGTTCGGGTCCTTGATTATCAGGTGGATAACGTCAACCCAGATAAAACGCTTACCTTCTGCACATTTACTAGTGACATGGCTACAAGGATAGATATAGATACAGAACATTTCCGCCATCTCTGTCGACTGTTCACGCAAAATACTGCCAACCTAGAATACAGCTTTTTCTTCTCCCTTTGTCAGAAAACTCACCCATTAAAAAAATCAGGACAGAGTGACCAATTAAGAGAATCGAGAGTAACGGTAGTTGCAAACAACGCTTCCACAAAGCGTTCCTTACTCTCCTTTAAAAATCTATTAGGTATTGTGCTTTAAAGTCCAACTGGCGTGTTTTTAAATGGGAAGTATGGTGATAGATTCACCTCTCACGAATATACAATGCATACAATTTCCTAATCTGTTCATGCAATCAAATTGGTAGATATAATAAACACTTATGACACTATCATTAAATAAAACAATCAGGAAATAAAAATATAAATTAAGTACTGAAATAGAATGTAGTTATTAATATTTGAAATTAAACATAATTAAAATACACTTATCTCGAACACGCTTTGTCTGCTGAGTGCAAACTGATTTGAAATGAGTTTCAGCTTTAACAATATCAGCGTTCCAAAATACTTTTTTTATTTATTACTTCGATCTTTATGTCCATATTCTTCAATTCCCTGATAATGCCCTTTTTAATGCACATTGGACAATTAGAGTTTTTAACAATTATGAGGTCATAATCTCTGTAAAGCTCCGTAGTTGTTGGGGAAAAACTTTGCATAGGATACAAAGGCCTACTGTCGATGACCTCAACTGCATCAAGTCCACCCATCGCAAGGTCGAAGGAGGTGGGTTCGTCTTTTTTAGTCCATTACGAATATGGCTTGGTGCGATTTTTCCATTCTTATTTGCTATTATAACTCAGTCCATCTATGAATTCTGAAGAAGCTAGTCGGATATTCCCTCTTCTTTTGGGAATATCCCCCTAGCGGAAACAATATGTAAACTCATTCTGGGCTCACAGTAATAAATTTCCTATATACTGCTATGGCTACACATTGAGTACTCTAGTCCATTTTTTTAATCACTGATATATATATATATATATATATATATATATATATATATATATATATATATATATATATATATATATATATATGTATATATATATATATGGGTGTGTGGGTGGGTGTTTGAGCAAAAATACAAATCATTCATTAAATTACTCATACAAAATATGTTTCAGATTTCCTAGCATTGTTTCATTGCATATGAACGTATATGTATGGCATTTTTTCTATTATGCTTTAACAGAAACATACACACATTTTAAGCTCATTTAAATACAAAGTTCATTATTACTTTACTACGCGTGCGTAATTGTTTGTGTGTTTTTTTGCTTAAATGCTTATACCCAGTATTTGTATATATACGTATATATATATATATATATATATATATATATATATATATATATATATATATATATATATATTGGATATCTGAGTTATAAAAGTTGTATTTTACAGTGCAATATATGCATAAAAAAGCATCATATCAACCGATACGAGCTCTATCTTATCGACAGTCTTATACAGACACCTGTTTAGAGGTTTTTATGACTTCATTGTATAGTTTCTTTGTTGTTGTTTATATTTTGCGTTAAGTTTGCTCGGACCGGAGAAAATATGACACCCAAAACATATGCAGGTATGCACTTTATGTGAAAATTATGATACTGCTCCGAAAAATTGTACGCAGGAGACGTCAATAATTCTTAAAAAATCTATGGAAATGAACAGAAAATTTCCAACCGGTATCAGTTAAATTATCAGTGCTCTTGTATTGCGAAACTAGTGACTAATCTATATTTTTTAATTTCATTCTATTTTCACCCCAACCAAGACACAGTGCTACTTTGATGCTTGCAGTTACTATCGGAGACATAAGTTGCAGGGATACTGTTCAACTTACACTTTTACTTCTGCGTCTCAGTCCAGTTGGGAAAGCAACATCCAGGAAGAGAGTTCCAGTCCAGCAGGTCCGGGGAAGAAAGTATTTGCGTAGAAGGGTTTGTTACATCTAGGAATCTCTTCTGTGTTAGGGTGGGATCTTGCAGCTTGTCATGCTTTTCGGGGATATATACGTCGATTAGGTACAATGCTTGTAGTTCGTCGACACATTCAGCATTAACCTACTTGTAGAACAGGCAAAGGGATTCAACATTTCATTGATGGGCCAGATGGTAATTCTGGGGAATATAAGTTTGGCACCTCTCTTTTGAATACTGTCCAGGTTGGAGAGACTAGAAGCAGATGGATCAGTCCAAATGTGTCAACTATACGGCATACATGGGTCAATGGAGGTCTTATAAAGTCAGGCGTAAGAAGCTTTTAGCATGTTAGAGAGTGACCACATTATTCGCAATGGTTTTTGCAAAGCTTTCAATGTGTCTGTTCTAACTCATGTTCCCTGGAAGCGTAAGGCAGAAGAGATACAGAGAAATATTTTTAGGTAATGTATATTTAGCCATTACTATTGGTGGTTGAGAGGGTTTCTTGCCATTATTGAATGAACTCAGCTAGGTTATTGCAGTATTGAATGTGACCATCCATTTATGTTAACACTTCATTACAGATTAGAGGTATTTCTACAGTGTTTCTGCCATTTCATTGGAGATATGGTGAATTGCTTTAACTGCGTGAGTGTTATAAAGCGTGATTTTATCAGCAAATATAACCATTTCAGACACAAACTTACCTGGGCGTCATTTATGAACATATAGAATAATAAAAGTGCAAGGAAAAGCCCCCGAACTACGCGGTACTTATATTATACTGTTTTTTATTTTATTTTACAAAGGATTTAATGTAAAATATTCGTAAATTATACCGTATGATCTGATTTCCCCGCGAAAGCAATCGTAACATACCCTGTCAAAAGCTTAGATATACCTAATGCAATAGATCTACACTTCCCTGCTTTGTCTAGTGCATGGTATATAGGATAAGAGATTGCAGTTAGTATGTCTGCTGTAAAAGAGCTTTTAGTAATCCACATACAGTTTTGTTTGGCTTTATCACAACTCATCAGTGCGGGTAAACTAGCAAATTTCCTCCACCGTTGATCTAGCCTACAACCATTGGGTTGAGAGCCAAAAACTCTATCAACTTTACCAGGAATCGGTACTCGTACATCGTCACTACAATGTCTCTTAAATACACCTCTGTCCAACTTTTACTTGTGCTCGGGCTGGTGGCCTATTTATAAACAAAGAGGCAGCGACCTTTACTTTATCAGTACATAAGCATATAAGCAGCGGCTGTAATACATTTACGACTTTGTTCGAACCAAAGACACATTCTATATATATGATGATGATTGCAACGTATTGTCAGGCAAGTGCCAGTTCCTCAGACTTTTTTTATTTTTAGTCCTACCGGTGAATTCACATGCTGAAGACGGCAGGGCACTGAAGACGGCTATTGGAATCATTAATACATGTGCCCAACATTTCAAAGCTCCACAGGTCACAACTTTTCCCTCGCCACATGACCATTTTTATAGACAGATGCCTGAGAGAGCATCTATACACAAATGATGTTACAGGGTCTTAGCTTTGTATGACACCTAAGTCTCTCTCGGTTCAAAATGTTGACATCAATCAACAAGCAAGAGCAAGATGGCCTGCAACAAGTTAAACTGCAGACCAGTTTGATGCGGGTACTGGTCTCCCGCTTTATATTTTTTTAAAATCAGAGATTTGCTTCTCCTAGAAAGGTTGCCTTCAACATGTCTTACGGGAGCCCTCTCCACCCCAACACACACATACACACACACACAAACACACACGCTGCTAGTTGGCCGTTGAACCCGAAAAAGTGTCCATTCGCCATTTGGAAGGTAATGTTTTTAATACTTCAGGAGACTAGCCACCCTGCTAATCAAACAAGTCTGCTGACTCAACCATGGGGCAGGTAGTACTGGGTTACATGAAAAAATATTGTTATACCTATATACACTTGTGTTTAATGTTTAAGCTATTACTTTTGTAGAAAATAACAATTCCTGCTTGTCGGGGATTTTTATCCAGTTACCATGCTCAATTTACTATATATTCGAAGTTGTATAACGGCGAACTATACAACTCATGGGCGAACAATTCTGGGGCAGACATAAAACAATCCAGGGTGTTCGTACACATGTAATCATGAACAATACATAAATTCAAGTTTACTGTCTGTTAGTTAATACAAGCCTGAGTGGCCGCCGTTGCCCGCGTGTTTGGACGTGTGTATTGAGCAAAATAAAACAAGTGGTAGTAGGCAGCATGATTCTAACCCGTATCGCAAACGGGGGGAAAAGTTAAAAAAAAAAAAACTTGACGTGTTTGCCGTTGTATCTTTTGAAAAACCTTAAGTGAAGAACATTTAAATCCATGCTGGTAAATCTAAAACAGGGATGACTTTCGAAAATATCAGCAAAATAAATTACCTCTTCTTGTAGAAAGTGTCCAATAAAGGCTGAAGAAATGAATGTGTTTAGTCAAAGTTTCTATATTTGTCGTCGGACCAATCGAACTTAAAAATGGATGCCAATATCGTAAAAATCCGTCTACTTTGTCGAAAGTTTCAGCCAGACGAGCATGCATACATACATACATGCATACATACATCTTAACAGAAAGGAAGATTTTATATTATAGGCATCCCTGGGTGCCCGGAGTTTCCTGGATGTTTGGGAGGTGTGTGTTAAGCAAAAAAAAAATGATAGTACGTAAGCAGGCTTAACACTGTCGAAGGAGGAAAAGACGGTGAAAAATAAAACGTGGTCTTTACCGTTGCGAATGTTTAAATTCGGTCTAGTCAATCGAAAGGATAGGGTGACTCCAAAATATTGTTCTGTAATAGTACCCTTTTCAGAATTACTCGGACCCCCCTTACAACCCATTTTATTGATGAAGCAAACTGACTAGTAAATAATTTGACACATCCCAAATACTGTGGATTCAGCAATTACGATGTCAAATTGTTTACATTGCGCAGAACAGTACGAAGGTTTCATATTACGCGCAGCTCAACATTGCCAACGTTTTCGAAGCTTTTTATACAAAACTACTGGTAAGTTTCTGAAATTAGTAAAAAAATGTTATCTCGTTACTATTTTGACACGCAGTATACATACATACATATATACATACATGCATACATACATACATACACTAACACACACAAATATATACATATACATAGAATTTGTTCTTTTTAATTCATATTATTTTAATATGGTGGAGACAAACGAGACCACAAACGTAATCAGATAGAAACCACTTAACTATTTTCATAATGCCTCGAAATGAAGTTGCAACACTTAATATGCAATTAAAAAAAATACTTCGATGGAAAAGCTAGGAACATCTGCTGGGCTTTCACAGATATCCGAAGCGTAAGTTAGTTTTAAACAGCATATTGTGAATAAATTGTATGATGTTTTTTGTCAAGTTGATTATATCTGTTTTATGTTCGTTGGACGTACTTGAAAAGGGAAATATAATATAATGATTAAACAATAGCGAATTATGACGGCATATTGGATATAGTCAATCATACGTTTTCATAAAACAATGTGACAGAATTGATATCCTGCACAGAGGAGACACACATTTAACACACTAAGAAACCCCAAAAACAACAAACGCTCTCTAACAACTTTCTTCTCCAACTAACGCATTTCAAGAAAAGCATACCATTCGCTACCTTCAAGGTATTTTGCAAAAAATATTAATAAATATATGAAATGATAAGCACCTAATTCACACAGGTTTGGCGAACAATGGGACACGACTTAAGAAAAAGCGAATTGACAACGATCCCTGCTATATCCCAAATAACACTATCAATAAATTAGAAATATGCAAACGCATATAATTCGTATATTAAATACAATGGATGAAATGCAGTGAAATCAGTGTTGGCAGCACAGCTATGTTAATCAACATAAGCATAAAAACTACATTACAACGAAAGCGACACAATTCTACAAATAGCGGTCTAATAAGCACCCCCTCTAAATACATTGGCCCACTATTACAAACCACAAAAGAAGTTACTCTAATCTTAGGCTTAATAATCAACTATCAATGAGTAATATATATTCAAAATAAACAACAAAAATATAAGAACTGCAACCATCTTAAAGAACAACGTGCAGATTTATAAAAGTTTGGACATTAATTCACAAATTATGATAATAACCCCATCTTCCAATAACGGCGTTTATTATTATTAATAATAATGCCTAATGAAATAAACAAGAATGTTAGATATGTTTTTGCGGATTATAAAATAATTCTAGAATTAACACAGAAAATATAGAAGAAAATAAATAGATACATTAAAATACCTACGAAATATAAAAGAAAAAGAAATTCATAAAATAAATAAATATTTGCATATATATGCACATATGCATATATACGTTAAATATATGCGTCCAGGTATATATATATATATATATATATATATATATATATATATATATATATATATATATATATATATATATAGTAATTTATAAAATATATATGGCGATTAAGCTACACTGAATATTCTGCGTTTCATCCAGTTTGGATTCGTCAGGCGCATAAGCCTGACGAATCCTAGAGTGGATAACACGCCACATATTCAGTGTAGCTTAATCGCCATATATATTTTATAAATTACTAACTAGCTCTATAACTACGGATTTTGCACTTTTGAATACATTCTTAAAGTATACGCATAAATCTATACTATTTTATATTCATTTATGTGAGTAAATGAAGTAGTTATGTACATATATATATATATATATATATACATATATATATATATATATATATATATTGACGTATGCATTTCAGCAAGAATACAATCAACTAAACACGCAATCTCTCCTCTTAATCATCTCGTCTTATCAAGGATAAATATAACCACGCACAAACACAGCACACATTAACCCTCTTTAGCAAACTGCTATTTGTAATCATTAATAAAGACGAAAAATGTATAATATTTTTAAGAATACTTTATAGTTATCATAATATCTTTATATGGTAATTGATTTATTATTTCAACTGTGCAAGTGTCGCCCAGGTTTCACCTTCGGGCAATAACACAATAAACAATTATAACTAAATACATGAAGACATAGAAAAATAAAGCTTCGGTAGGACATTAGTAAATACATACATTATTACTGAAAAGACTAACCGCTTACAATTCCTCTTATTCTTTATACACTTACTAGATTTCCAACATAATTCATTGTAATAGCCTTCAGACTCAAATTAGTTTTAAACAATGTTATTAAATTATTAGTATATTGATTTAAAAATAAGGAATATTATTTACTGAAATAAGTATGCAATTCTATTTTTAAATAATTCCTATTTTATTCTTCCATAGAGTCAGTTGTAAACTCTGCTTTATATATATTTTAAGCATAGTACGAACGTGCTACAGCAATTTACTACACGAATATTGTTAAGACTGCGATTTTTCAGTCAATTGATCAGCTGTAATATATTTAATCTAAGCAATATCGTGTACGCAGTCAACGTATTTTACCTAATACTTATTTAATACAATTATGATCGCACTCAGATATATTTTTGTACTCCTACATATGGGTATATATTAAAGCAACCATTCGCATCGCCAACAATAGCCAGACCCAATGGCGGCTCTTCACGGAAATACGCTACTTGAACACATTAATAATGTATAGCACCTGTGGGAAATATGTTAACGTCATAATAATCATTTCATAATCGCGTGTAAATACTTAACACATATTTCCTATATCGCAACTAGAACACGATTGTTGTCACTTGCGCCAGTGTTTTTGATTCTAATATAATTGAATCAGCCGGCTATATACTCAGATGAAATTAACATATACCAAAATTTATCTGTACAAGTTAAAAATCACAGAAACTCTTAATTGGTACGACGTCTTAGTGTGAAAAGTGATATCAAGAAATTTAATTATCAGACATAATTTAGAATATCTAACCTTAACGTATTCCCTGTATCTTAATGATCGATGCCAGAGTAATTTTTTTTTGGAAAACGCTAATAAAATATGCTTCGAAATTGTTATAACTTTGTTAACCAATTATCCGGGGTTAATTATTAGATTTCTATTTGAACACGGACGCGCGTATGCAAATCCATGCGAAATGACGCCAGTACAGTAAAGGAATTACGATAAAACAGAACATGAGGTCAGAAATGTTAAGGTTGTAACGAGAAAGCCGTAGCGAGGATATAAGTAAATCCATACCACTGTTACAAAAAAAAAGTGTCGGATTATTATTTGCATTCTCTTCCGTGTTACACTCTCCATGCAGCGTTTTAATTGCCATAAATGCTAATATTTTGTTCTTACATTAAATATGTTTTCTAATATGATGTTTTATTTATTAATCACAACATTAAATTCGGGACTATAGGAAAATATCGTCTACATCAATTTGAAGTTGGTAAAAATTGTATATAGTAAATTATTACATCGAATTACTTCGAGAAAACAAAGATTCAAATTATTTGTCAGGTTTTCACATATCATGTGGCTTATATTTATAATGTCAACTGTGTTTCTTACAAATATGATGAATATGGCAAGCTAATGAACACCGGGCCGGACTTGCAGCTATGCATGTTTTTTGTCCGTCATGAAGTAATAAACACAGAAAAAAAAAACACGCAAAATGTACCTAGTATTTCTTGCGATTTTATTTTCACTTTGCTACTTAGAATTCTGAATTCGTTTGCAATATTGTATCTTCTTAAGTGGTTACTGCGATTCGAGTTTCCTCTCACGTGCGTATTTGACAAATGGCGTTGGTGTTTTGCGGCAGTTTCTAAGGTTACAGGAAATTTTTCTGCTGTATGAGTTGAAATATATAAATATACATATGTACATATATATGTGTGTATATATATATATATATATATATATATATATATAACAAAATACGAATATAACTCACTCACATATTCATATTTTACAACGAATTTAGAAAAATAATCCTATATTGCATACCGTTAACAGCGTCACTTATCGAGATGACATTGGTGGTTACACTCTTGAAAATCAAGTAAAAATATTCTCATATCAAATCTGAATATTCTACTTTTTTTTCATAATATACCTGAATGTCGACGGCTTTTAATTGAGATGTAATGCCAATAAAAAAGAATTCGATTTTATATCTCTATTGTAAGGGTTAGAGTATTCTGTATATATATATATATATATATATATATATATATATATATATATATATATATATATATATATATATATGTTCTGTACATATATATACATATATATAATGTATATATATATATTCTGTATATATATATATATATAAAAATATACACATATATAATGTATACATATATTCTGTATATATATATATATTCTATATATATATATATATATATATACATATATATATATATATACATACATTCTGTATATATATCTGCTATTGTAAGGGTTAGTGTATTCTGTATATATATATATATATATATATATATATATATATATATATATATATATATATATATATATATATATATGTAAATGCGGGAGTGTCTCAGGGGTCTATCCTTGGACCTCTATTGTTCCTGATATTTATTAATGACCTCCCCGACAAAACTGCCTCTGAGATGGGTATGTATCCTGATGACACTACACTCTATAAAAGGCATGACAGGAAAACAAATGAACACATATCTAAAGAAATGACAAAAACACTAGCGGATGAATCCAATCTGTAGTGGAATGGGGACATTGATGGATGGTCACATTCAATGCTGCCAAAACCAAACTAATTTCCTTCAATAACTACAAGAAACCTTCTCTGCCACCAATAGCAATGACCAGTGACTCCCTGTCAGAGAGTACACCTTTGCAACTGCTTGTCCTAACGTTCACAGGAAACATGAGCTGGAACAATTATATTGAAACATTGCCAGGGCCGCTGCAAAAAAGGTAGGCTCTCTCTACCGTGCTAGAAAACTACTGACACTTATCCTGTATCTCTATAAGGCCACCATTCGCCCATGTATGGAGTATTGTTGTCACATCTGGGCTGGCGCGTCTACTACTAGTCTCTCGCTCCTTGACAAGGTTAAAAAAAGAGTCGCCAATCTGATAGGCCCTGAACTGGCATCTAAGCTTCAGCCTCTGTCCCATCGACGAAACGTTGCATCCCTCTGCTTGTTCTACAAGTATTTTAATGGTGAGTGCTCTGACGAACTGCAGACACTTGTGCCCTCACGACGCAGACACCCTCGACAAACCCGACAGACAGCTAAATCCCACACCCACACAGGAGAGATCGCTAGATGCAAAAGACCCTTCTAGTAGTTTATTCCTCAGAACCGCTAGACTCTGGAATTCCATTCTAGGATCATGCTTCCCTTACTGTACTGCCATGCAGAAGTTCAAGTGCAACGTGAACCGACATCTCGCTGCCCAAATCCTTACATAGTGCCCCCGTAGTTGCTGACCCTGATAGTAGTTCCCTACACCTGAGTTGCAATGGGCTTTGTTTGGCGTGAAAATGTAATTAATATATATATATATATATATATATATATATATATATATATATATATATATACATATATAAGGGGCTAGTCACCAACAATGTGTATTTTATAAAAGTATTTTATTATTCCGTGTCTTAGTTTTTCTTAAAGAATTATGTTTAGATCATTGTAATAATGTTTTTAAATCGTTGAAATCGTTTTAACTCGTTTCAGACGTTCTGTGAAGCGTACTCTTCAGAAATTATTTTCAAAATGGGTTGGAGATGTAAAAAATAGCATATTCGTAGTTCATTTGAGGTGTTTTCAAGAGGTGGAAATGTTTAAGTGTCTTCTATTTATTGGAATATTCAATTTTTATTACTATTTTATTGGGCTGTTGTCACTCCTGTGTTGTGTTTCTCTCCCTCACTTTCTCTTTCTGCTTATGTTTTTTTCTTTTCCTTTAGGGTAGGATGTGTGTGTGTTTTCTTTTATTGGCTTGAAAATGTGTGTACGGTTGTATAGTATTGTGAAGTTATTGGCTTCCCTAGGAAGCTGACTGTGATCCAAGATCGTTACTAATGTGTATGCGTGAAAAGGGGGAACAAGCTGTTCTGAAATAAGGATTGGGGGGCTTTCTATTTTGATATTTATTTTTTAGATTCTTAGATTTTATTATTGTGATTTTTTCGTTTCAGTCTTAGACTGTTCGGGTATTCGTTATATTATGTTGGTTTGGATAGAGGGGTGTATTTAAAAATGTATAGGGGATTTTTTAATGTTTCTATTTATTTTTCCTCATGTGGGTAGGCAAGACCCAGGATCGGTTCCTAGTTTTGGGAAGATCTCGTTCCCCAGAGGGGAGGGAGCCAATTGGAGGGGTATAGGTATGGGAGGAGGAGGATAGAAGGGATGATAGTTGTCTCATTCATGAGAGACGTCTTCTCCACTGACTGAGGGGGGGAGCGAGGTGTTTGAACAGATATTATACTATTGTTCTAGGTGTTTCGTAGTTTTGTTGGTTTCGAGGTTAAATAGGGTTGGTATTGTTCAGTGTGTTGTATAAGAGATAGAGGTGCTATATATGTGTGTGGTTGTATGCGCGCGTGTGTGTGTTTTAATGTGTCGGTTATGATTTATGTGTGGGTATATATATATATATATATATATATATATATATATATATATATATATATATATATATATATATGTGTGGGTATGTGTGCGTGTGTGTGTGTGTGTGTGTGTGTGTGTGTGCATAATAGTGTGCGTTACATTTCATGTTTTTGTGTGTTGATATTAGGCTCTGTTTAGTTCAGGAGTGAATCTTGTGATGAAGGTTTTTTTTTTTCCTGTGGAAGTAAATAAAAATAATTGTCTATTTGGCAGATTGGCATAATTTTGAAGCTGTTTCCACTGCATGGGTGTACGTGTTTTGAAACATGGAGGTGCCTGTAATCTGCAATTTTGATGTTGCTAATTTGAGGTTGCTATTTTTCAAAAGTAGAGTAACAAGTGAAATAAAACGAGGTTAATACAAGCGTACTCATAACAGAAGTAGAACAAGTTACATTTTAAATCTATATTTACATAACCAGTAGTTTGTTGCTACACAATCCTGAACATGTTTCGGTCTACTAGTATTTATTTACTAGAGACGTGTTCAGTAAAACACCCCTATTTTAGAAAGCATAATTCTTAATGAAGAGCGAAAGTTAACTTTCAGCAAAATAGTTTTTTTTATATAAACGGGTCATGAGGGTGAAGATTCAGCTGGCCGGCGAACAGAGTTGAATTAGGTGCGGATTTGTTAGCTGATTTACTCTCATGTTTGTTTATTTACTTATTTATCAATGGCTTTATTAAATCATTTTTCTGTCGGTGTTAAAGAATAGAATTTGTAGGGTTAGCGGGTTGAGGGGATTGGATTCTACAGCTAGAGATATGCAGATGTTATCTTCAACAAACATGAGGTCCGTTTGTCTCTTGCCCGCCGCCCGCCCGAGATGATTAATGGTCAGTCTCTCTTAAATTCATTTTTTTATATGTTAATGTTAATTTAATATACTTATTTATACCTGCGAAGAGGTTAGAAATTTATCCTGGTATGCTGAGCATTGCTGGGGCTTCCAGTGAATGGTTAAAGAAGGGAAGGGAGGGTAGAGGCGTAAAAAAGAATGGAATGAAGGTGGAAGGGGGGAAAATTTGATGGGGAAGAAGGAAATAGGGAAAACAGAAGGAAGAGAGGAGAAGGAAAGGGAAAGAGAAGGTTGCATCATTTAATAGCGGTAGCATTTTGTTTCTTACTTAAATAACATCGGATTTATTAGACCGCCCCAATATTAATTACTATTTAATTTGCTCATTTAATGTTAATTTAGTAATTGGTGTATTTGTAAATTTATTAAAACTTTTCATAATGATAGTAATTGCAAAACTCAGAATATGTGTCGTTATTAAACATTTGATGGCTAAATTCAATCATTTTTCGTTTGTTTATGGCAGCGACAATGATTATTTAGCTAGGAGAGGAATTATTAACCCCTCCCAGTTATTTGCTACTAATTATCACTGATATAACTATATTGGTGTTGTATTAATTATTTGTAAAATAAGGGGGTTTGCCTGAAAAGGTCTCTAGTGTATAAATACTAGTAGACCGAAACATGCTCATGACCGTGTAGCAACAAACTACTGCTTATGTAAAAAGAAATGTAATGTATATATATATATATATATATATATATATATATATATATATATATATATATATATATATATATATATATATATATATATATACCCAAACCATCTGGCTTAGATGGAGTGGTTTAAATGATTTGATATGACACCAACATTGAAGTAGATTCTAAATATCTATCTCGTTTTTTTTTTTTTTTTAATAAGGTACGATTATAAATAACTCCAGTGTCAAATAATCCTTAAACACTGTAAAATGTACTGTAGTTATGAAAACACAGGCGGGGGGGGGGTGATATATAACATAAGAAAAATATTTGGAATCAATTCTCCTCATTGTTTTTACTTCAGATGATTTGAAATAATAGCAGCACGTTTTAGTCTTCCATCCATTAAGGAAATAGGTTTTGGGGAAATATTAGTTATATCAGTAAATATTTGTGATTCATGCGCATTGTAATTCATACGCAAAACTAGGAAAACAAATTATAAATTTGTAAAAATGAATTTCTTTCCACTCACGGAGAAATCCTTTCAAATTACAACTATTATAGGTATTCGAGAGTGCTGAAAACGATAATGACATTAAAAATCCCAGGAAACAAGTAGTTTCCAAAAAAATTAATAAATTATTGTGTTATGAAGTAGGGTATCACTTTTATATAAATTTAACGTATAATAATCACCCAGTTTTCATCTATCTTATTTTGGAGAGGAGCATCTGCTATTGTAAGGGTTATTGTTATTTGGTAATTGTGGTCTGGTAGGGCAACACTAACAATATCTAAACCCTTTTTTTTCCTGGGTGATAAAAACGGGTATCGCATTGAAATTTTCTGAAAAAATATTTTTTCAGGATATCAAGAAATGCAATAATTTATATTATAAGAAATAGTAATTTTGTGAGATCAACCTCGCATATTTTTTCTTAATATGGAACATTTCATTTGCGAACAATTTTAAAGCGATATTCGTTATCAGTGAACCTCAAAATTTATAGAAAACAAGAGTTTTAGGTAGGTGGTGTGTTACTCTACCGTGCCAAACTGAAACACACCTAAAAAACAATAAGATATCTTCCCTAAAAAAGTTCACATGAAGTGGGTGCCATTTAACAGAGAGTTAATATAAATAGTTACGCCCCACTATTTGAAACAATAATGTGCGACATTACGGTCAAATTTCGGATGGCTCTCTACACAAGTATTGTAATTAGCTTTCTAACGAGCTTCATTGATTTAATTCTGATCAATAATCGCCGAGATTTGGAATATATAAATTGCAAAAATAGGTGGTATAATTATATATGGATTTATCTATACTCGTAGCCAAAACAAATATTGAAACAATCTTATCTTCGGTTCTATAGGAAGAAACAACAGGAACATTTTCCTGCTTGTTGAAGATGGTAATATTGCATGGTCTACATTTTATGCAGTCCCTACCAAATTACTCAGTCAATTTTTGGCCTACACATTTGACATTTTAAATAAATGATATTCAGAGATAGCGAAAGCTTTTTTATCGGTTTGGGTCGAAAATTAAAAGTTACCAATATATAAATGTATATATGTATGTATGTTTGCATGTCTGCCAAATACTTTCGACGTATGGGACGGATTTTACCAAGATCAAAGTCGTTTTGAAGTTCGACAATTCAGACAACAAATATTGAAAAATTGGCCAAAAACATTAATATTTTCACCTTTAATCGGGCACTTTTTTAATAGGGGGTCGCGTTTTCGCCGATATTTATACAGTCATCTTCTCCTTTCGATTGTCTAGCCTTAATTTAAACTTAAGTCACTTGGGTTTGGACGCGGTCGTAACATAAAAAGATGTCAGGGTTTTTTCGCTCTTCTATTCCTCCTTTGCGATATGAGTTCCAGCCTGCCATCCTACTACCACTATTTTTTTGCTAAACAGACACATCCAAACATCCGAGCTACGTCTGACTGAAATGATGTTTTAGTCTTACGAACGTGTGTGTCTGTCTGTGTACATTTCCCTACACAATAACTCTGTCAATTTTCAATCTACAAACTCGAAATTTGACATACAGTGTATTGATATTTGGGGAAATATTTCTAATCAATTTTCGGCTTAAAAGTTTACTATAAAGGGGCCAACTGTTAACGATTTTATCTTTGAGAAATCTACCAAACTCCGCCAATGTTGGGTATGAACAATTAACATTTTATATATACATTCCTTGGACATGAATCTAATTTAATAACTTGATTTCTGTCCAGAACAACAAATGTAAAGGGGTCATAATAGGGGTCAAAATAAAATAAAAATGACCTCTGCGCTCTCTACCAAATAACTCAAACAATTTCTGGTCTAAACATTTTAAATTTTACATGAAGGCGATTCAGAGACAGAGCAAGTTTTATAATCGGTTAGGTCGGAATTTTTACCTACCAATATATAAAGTATGTATGCTTGCATGCCTGCCTTAAACTTTCGACAAAGGCGACGAATATTCACAGAATCCGTCTCGTTTTGAAGCTCGACCGTTCATACGACAAAAACCGAAAAAAAAAGAGCTAAAAACATTAAAATCTTCACCCTCAACTGGACACTTTCTACAGGGAGGGGTCGCTTTTTTCGCCGATGTTTTCGATCGTCTTGCTTTGATTTAAGCCTAGGTCAATTGTGATTTGACGGTGGTCATAACAGCAAAAACGGCACATTATTCCCCGTTCTTTTCCTCCTTCACGGAATGGTTTCGAGCTTGCCTTCATACTACAATCTTTTTTTTTTTTTTTGCTCGACGCACACCTCCAAACACCCAGGCAATGCCGGGCCCCCATTCTAGTATATATATATATATATATATATATATATATATATATATATATATATATATATATATATATATATATATGTATATATATATATATATGCGTGGGTGTATGTGTATGGGGTGTGTGGGTATGTATGTGTGTGGCAACTAGCAGGCCACCCGGTATTGCCATATTTACAAAATATGCAGATATCCTATATTAATAGGGTCAAGTGTATAGTATTGATGTAAAAAAAAAGAAAAAAATGTGCGCCACCACCGAGAATAGAAGCCAAACTGTTTAGCTGACGATTTATTTATCTTGTGATGGTAATGCCTGAACTATGAAGATATGTTTGTCGCAATACTAAAGATTCAAATATGAACCAATAGCTTTTACCTAACGAAAGTATACTCGTGATGATGATTATGGATGCTCACATGTCATATTCCATATTTTTTTTAGTTTTACACATTTGTATCATTTTTTTCTGCTTATACGCAAATATTCAGTTCGTATTGTTTCGAATATCCTATATACTATGTTTCATGTCTGTAGTTTAGAAAAATACAGAGGAGTTTGGACGACAAAATTTAAAAGCAGACATACATACGTTAACATAAATATATAAAGAAAGATGGTGTGGTTTCTATAACGGTGTTCGCACATATTACGCTAGTATAACTAATGTAGACTAGCTGCATGAATATAAATACACGTAATAGTTAATTAAATATGATCATCCTATGAGAAAACCGAAATAAACTAAAGGAAAATAAATTCGGGTAAATATTTCAAACAATTATGCAAATTAGCAAGACTTGTTGCATGTAAATGTAATTCAACGCACCGAAACAAATAGAAAAAGTATTTAAACATGAATGCCATTCACAAAACACCCCCCACACACATATATATATGTATATATATATATATATATATTTATATATATATATATATATATATATATATATATATATATATATATATATATATATGGGGGGGCCTATGCCTATATCTTAACTAATTTAATTTAGTCAATTTTTATATTGAGAAGCTCATATGTTTGGTTGTATGGAACGAAACTAAATGGATATGTGCAGGCTTTCTTAAGATTAGTATACTACTCTATGGTTTAAAGTTTATGATAGTTTGTAAAAAAAGAACTTAAAATTTCAAACTAATGATAAATGCCAAAATTTGCTTACATTTGTATATGTATTGTCCTCCACGTATACGTCAGTTTAGCTGCTTCGGTTGTCTCCCCAATAGCCTTAGAAGGTATGTGTGATTTCACTTATAAATCATTATATCAACGATTGTTCGATCTAAACAGATTTAATAAATTTTGTATTTAGGCATGTGGAACACTTTTTAATGAGTTTTCACTAGGAAACAATGCTGCTTCACAGAAAGTTCCTTACACTTGGTACATGGCGGTCAGCGGATTTTTCATCTGTTGTTCAACTGTTTTACGAAATCGCATGCCTTAATCGTTTATAGAACAGATTACTTATGTAAACAAATAAGTAGGTTTGGAAACACTTTTTTACGACCGTGTCAAGCTAGCTCATATGTTATCTTATTTGGCTTAGCGTTTTGATTTGGGGTACGATTTTACCTTAAGAAATTTTCTTCTAAGAAGTAAACTGTTTAGGCAAAAATATTTAATAAAATACATTACTCGCAGGAGCATGTCTAAGTTGTTTTCGTTTTTTAATCTATTACTATTTTCGTATACCGTATGTCTCTTTATGATACCTAAAATGATTCATTAATTAAAACATAATATTTATGGGTATTTTAATACCCCTCAAAATCAGAAGGTTTGTTAGTAGATGCATATATGTGTGGGTATGCTTGAAAGTTGCACGCTGTTTTCCAGGAAATGGCTGGCGTCATACATGATACATTGTATTTACTCCATCTTTGATTTTTTTTTTAATTCGAAGATAACGCAAACATTTAGAACACAATTACAACTACTCTGCCGACTTTTTAAGGATTAACGTGAGCAAACGCATGTATTATTTTTGTTGGATTTATGTTTTCTTATTCCTCTTATAAACAGGGCGAAAATGTTGAATAATAATTATACAGCATACGTTATTATATTTTTACGATATTTTCTGCGCTACGAAGAGGTTTTGTAACAACGTGAATATTTTAACAGCCTGAATGAAATAAATCGGGAAATGAACAACATCTTTGAATTTAGATATACTTTTTCTCATTTATTTGTATATACAATGTAGTATATTTAAGACATATCGTTTTGGATGAGCATAACATATTATTATAACTATTGCAATATAAAAGCAAACACACACATATACACACATACATATATACACACATACATACATATATATACACACATACATATATACACACACACCTACACACCCACACACACACACACACACACATATATATATATATATATATATATATATATATATATATATATATATATATATATATATATAGTTCCGACCAAAAAACATCGCACTTGTAATTTTTACATAAGCGGAAAATTTAAGCTAAATTTAATGCAACTTACATCGTCCTGGATGAGCATAAAATATTATTATAAATATTGCAATAAAAAAGCAAGTACACACATATACACACATACATATATACACACATACATACATATATATACACACAAATACACACACAAATATATATATACACACACACATATATATATTTATATATATATATATATATATATATATATATATATATATATATATATATATAGTTCCGGCCAAAAAACAATTCGCACTTGTAATTGTTACATGAACGGAAAATTTAAGCTAAATTTAATGCAACTGTTTAAGCAAACTATACCTCATTTGGTTCGCCTTTTATGCCTCTATAATCTTACCTGTTCTTGTTTGGTTTGTAATTGAAATATTCTTATATTCACGTGAATTAAATAAAATAACTTATAATCGGGGAGGCAAAAATAAAGTCCTTCATTACTGGACCTTGTTAAAGTATCTCCTTTTCTTATCCGGGTGCAATTGCCGACGCAGAGTCCACATTCAACCCCCTCTATATCGCCGGTTTACTTGATTCACAGTCAACTATTGACTGGTATGCTCCTCCATAATAGGTTGTTATGTCAATAGCTAATCATGTCCAATTCTTGGAAAATCCAATTTCCCAAAGATTATGTATATTTGGGGCAGGGTCAATCGATTGACAGGGAACACTGTTCCCAACCACTTTCTTAATTTATTCCCGTATTATATGGGGATCAACTTCCCGCGCCAAATATATTATTGTTTTTTACTCTCAGGTTGTGCATGTCGTGAAGCACTTCCAGTTCTCCAATTCCTTGACAGCATATTGGGGTCTCTTCCTTCTCAATTAACCGATATTTCTTTTATCCGTGTTTACACATCTGTCTAGGGTTTTTTTCTGAATATACAGACACAGCTTTTATCGCAGTTTAAATGCAGATATTATTTATAATTATTTCCCTAGCATATTTTGTCCGTATACTACCCCTCTTCTCCACTGTAGAGTTTACTGAACTGAGCTCAGTGAGTGAATCTGTTCTCATTTCGATATCTCCCAGTCCCTATTTTATAACTTTCTTCATGCCTTTGAGATCAGCATCCAATTCAGCCACGTTACTATGATTATAATACTTATTTTTCCACAACCATTTTGCATCTTCTGCCACCATGGCAGGCATTTTTTCGACCACACCTGCTGCAATGGTAATCTTATTACACCGCACCACTCCTATGCTTGTTACAACCATGCGCCAAGCTCCAACAACAGGTCCTCTAACCTACGCTAGAATCTTCTGCACCACGCTGATAATTTTGCAATCAACCTTGCACTCATAATCAACTCATTTGCTCTTCTTTTCACATAACTGCATGTTAATTATACTCATCGAGTATGTGAATATTGCCAGAACAATCTCCGTCAAATAAAAAATAAATCCCGTCTACTAATGTCTCCCACCATTTCCGGAATCTCGTTTTCCCTCCTGAGCATCAGCGCTGCCATCATATTTTCCATAAGCTTAAGGTCCAGTGGCGCTCTCCATCCAAATATTCGTGCGATTTAGCTGCTGGTTTCAATTATTTCAAATACTGCACGATTTCTTTTCTTGATATCTTTGATTACATCCACCATAATATTATCGATGTATGAATCTGTGGCGTCTTTCGTTTTACTTCCTTTGGTTTTATCAGGTTTTAAAATGACTGCCAAAATATTCGGTGCAACAATAACCCCGAATCCTAACCGTGTTAGACAATATATCTCTTTTTATAAAATACTAGCTAATAGAGCCATTATTCCTTCGCCACATGTAGATGCAGGTAGGCAGACTTAAGGTCTAAAATAGCGGTTCCTCCTATCGATCGTCTCCATTTTCTCATCTGTTCGTGTCACACGTCTGTTGTGTCACTCTCTGTATGACACGCCACAGAACGGCTCAAATCACGAAAATCTAACACTTTTCTTTTTTTAGTATGAAACACTGCCATAAACGATAACACCTTTTTCTTTCTCCTTTCGATGGTAAAAGAATATTATCCGATATACACCTTTCCACCTTTTTCTCAAATTCTAAATTTCTCACATTTAAGGGAATTCTTATAATACTGCACTCTATTGTGTCACACTGAAGGATACCCCTTCCATTTCAATCTTACTGTCCATTTATCTCTATGCGAATTTGCTTCAAACCTTATCCTCTATTTGCAAGTATTCAGCTGATAAACAGCTGCAGTACAATGTACATTTCCAAGCTTAAAGTTTCTACTCAGACCTCCCATCTCATTACGTCCATTTCAATTAAATGATGGGATTTAGCAAGATGACCCGACTTTTACTGGCACTCAACATAATTTGATCTCCACTTACCTGGTTCATTTCCATTTAATATCCCTTCCATCCACTGCTTTCACTGTGCCAGTTCTACCATATCCACTCATGACGTTTGAGTTGAGAAAATGGTGGTGAACGCAGTATCGGATTTTTATAGAAAATAAACTAGAATTAAACCGGAAAAATGATCAATAAAGTTCAAAACGCACCTTACATCATTTCTACACATCGGGCTTACCGGACCAACTAAGTCACAATGCACAAGTGGGAGAATTTTGGTAGCCATTTTTGTCTGGCGTTGTGCTTATATATTTTGTCATTTTCTCCTGTGCACACAAATCACAATTTGCGAGATGGTCCGAAGGAAATATGTTCATGCCTTCGACTACATTTGGTATTTTTTAATATCGGCTGCATTGCAGTCTCCTAGAATTTTATGCCAGGTTCCTACGTCGTGATAGGCAGTTTTTGAGGGAACCATACTTTTTAAATTATATATCCGGCCATTTTCTTTAATGTCAAATATAGTTTAATTAGGGTACATCAATTTTGACTTGTTTTGACCAAATTGTATTTTCGCGCCTTGTTTGATTGCAGTCCGACCGGAAAATATCTCTTGCTTCAATGTAGGTATAGACCGAGCAGTTTTTAGAATACAGTTACAGATTTCGCTTTTTTATATATTTTAGGAGTATTTATGTATCGCCTCCTTTCAAGACTATATACTTTATTGGAATACCGTCGGCAAGTTCTACAAAATGACTTTGTGGATTAAAGTTTGAATCAAAATTAATAAAATCAGATTCCGTGGTGATAACGTGTGCTGTAGTACAACAGTCTACAAGGGGATGTGTTGCCGTTTGTGGCATTGTCAAAGTTACATGTGAATGGAAATGTGTGTTCTTCCTCAAAGTTCTCAACGTTTTTAACGGAGTCTATTTTTGAGTGTTATATCGACATTGGAAACTTTTGTGGTTGGATCGTCTATAATTATAGCATATAATTTTATTCTTTTTCTTGGAAAAATTACTTTTAGGGGGGCACGTTGCGGTGCGGTGCGTGATTTTGTGGTGTCTATTTTCGAGAAGCATGTTTGAACTTCAATAATAGTTATTATTGTCCATGAGCATACGATTAGTCTCTTTGTAACTGCGCAATGCACTTTAAATTCGCTGAAATTTATGGCTTTGTCTTTTTGCATTATAACAGTTGTAAATTGTTTAAAATCGGTTGGAAGTCGCTTGAGGGGCATTGATATCAACAAGCTATCGCTTATTATTTCACCTGAGACTTTTAAAGCAGTGGCGGTTGTTCACTCCCTTATGAAGTAGTCTGTAATCGTGTCATCCTTGTTACGTTTCAGAGACGTTAGTTATGTATATAGGGATATAATTTTCGGTTTCCCTTTTGAAAAATAATGTGCTCTTAATATGTTCAATACTTTTCGTCCGTCATCCGATGCCTCTCTTATACTCAGAGACATACTTCTATCGTCTAAGCATGTAATCAGTTTTGCAAAAACAGTCGCGTTCTTTTCGAGAAACTCATGGTCGTTAGGATTTTCTGTAGAAATTGTATCACTGTCTGTAGTTTTCTAATCCTTAGATATCCCAGAAATGTTACCTGCCACAATTCGAATTTAGATTTCGATCCGTCAAAGAAAATACGATTGCTGGGCGCATAACCTAATAAGTGTTGAGGCATTATGTCGAACAAAGATGGCGGCGTAGTTCAGATCAGATCCTGACTGTAATTGGTAGTAAAAAAGATGGCGGCTAAGAATCAAATGTGATCCGTGCCGTATTTTGCAACGAACTGAGTGAATCCAAATTTCGACAATTTTTATACTAACTTTGGAAGGTTTTCATTAGTTGTTTAGCACAACCAGTGGTTAAAAATGATTGGCGACTCACACCCCCATTAGTCCTCTGATGGGGAAGGTATCCTAACGGCTACGGCTGCAGGGAGACAGGGTTGAGTACTCTTAGGGATTTGTTCTTGAGACTCAACCCGACAAGTGAGGGGACGAGATTCGAGCCAGCACCTGTCGGACTGAGGTACACCGTTTGGGTACTACCTACGAAGGTTCACCCTCCCAGTCCTTGCCACAGTGCTTTCCGGTTGCTCAAGTTTATTGATATTCGCCTTAGGCGCCCCAACTGGGGAATGAGAACGGGGGTTGCCAGGTAATTTTGATGAGGCAATACTGGCCCTCCTTTAGGGAGCTTGCCTATTTCCACCTTCCCACCTTGTGCCACAGTTTGGTGTTGAGGACACGAAATAAATAACTACCCCCATTAGAACTCGTATTGCGCTCTTCACTGTTATTATCGTTATTATTATTGTTATTGTTATTATCCTTTTCTGTTAAATGTGTTATTGCTTCCTCTTTTCTTCCCCCGTCTCTACTTATTTAGTGCCGGGTTGTCCCTTTTTTTTTTGTCTCCCGTCGGTCATTGCATCTGCCAGCTGTGAGCCGTCGAAGCCTGCTAAAGAGTAGTCAGATTTAGAGAATGCAGTCTGGAAGAAGCCGCCAGCAGTCAATATTGGCTTAGAATCCCTCCTGGAGGAAGCAAAAGGGTGTGTAGAGCATATCACTGATAACGGGATTACCCTAGAGCAACTAAGATGGGAAGAATACGCAAGGAAATCAATATCGGTTTTCGTAATTGACAGGAAAACGAAAAAGTGGATTCGTTCGACCAAATACATCGGAGCGAAATCGATCGCAACCGTAGGCATGTGAGCAGAGAGAATAATCAAGGCGAGATGTTACAATACCTGGGCAGCCCTTTTCACTTCTGAAGAGGACTTCATCAAGCTATCCAAAAACAAAATAATAACACCTGGTGCATTCTGAGGATGGAATACCTGGGACGAAGACGTGCAACCAACTCAATGTTTGAAGTCCCTAGTGCATTACCAGGGGAGTATTTAGCTGCATATCTCCTCCAATTTAACAGGGGGTAATGTCGACCACTAAAACGGAGTTTGATCATTCGACCTATTACTTAATACGGAAGCATTTCTGAAGATCCCGAATTACATAGAAGCGGAGACTTAAAATTACCCAATTGTGGTGGCAGGTAGACGCCCGGCATGTTGGATATGTGGAGAAGTGGGGTACCTTAGCTATACGTGCACCAAGAAACAACAAACTCCTAAAAGCAATCTCAAAAATCGGGTATTGGGTCATCTAGAATCTGAAGTGTAGGACGAAACCAACAAAACTTCTGCAAAAAACAATCCCATCGCGACAAACAGTGATACCAAACATACTGTAACCCCTGCCGATTTTGAAGCGATCTGCAATACAGAAGCAGCCTCATTAGAGAAAATGATGAGTGGACATTTTACGTCCCACGAAGTCACCACACAGATCATACGCAAAGTCCTTAACAAGACAAAAAAAAACTAGAAATCCGTACGGCCAAAACTCTTCAGGGAACAAATTCAAATAGCTTTTTAAAATGAAAAATAAAAATTTGGACGAAAAACGCGATGCAAAATAACCTGCCCCCTTCCCCGAGTCCCTCTTTCCTAAAAAAACCCACCCCACCTCAAACGAAAAATGGTCCCCAAACAACATCCAGCCCCAGTAAACACCTCCCTCCCTACGCGAGAAAAGAAGCTTATATTCTAAGGTGCCCCTCCAAGGAAAAGAAGGCCGAGACCCTCCCTTTTTTGCACGCCTGCTAACACGTCTTAAAACACGCCTTTCCCCTCTCCCATGAAAACAGATATGTCCCCTCCCACCCCGTCAGATAAAAAAGACAAAGATGGCCCTCTTCAGAGTGTTAGTCCCGTACCCCTCCCTTTTAGGCAATTCTATTTGCGAAATTACGGCGGAAAGGGAGACCGTAATGAAGGCTCACAAAAATAGGGACTACAAGAAAGTTCTAGCGTTCAAAATGTGCAAAAAATATATCTCAAGCCCTGAGAATTTCTCCAAATCTCCAAGAATACTAACTGTGGTTAGATCCAGAGGGGGGACAGCGAAGTTTGGACATTGATGGGGAAGCAAATAGTGCTTTCAATTTGTTTCCTCCAGTTGTTTTCTTTAATGATAACTATATTTAAGAGATGAAGAAATCATGTGTTGGGCGGGTCCCTTTTAAGATAAACTCATCACTATATAGGGCTATTAAGCTCATTTTTTTTCTCTGGGATCCGCAGTCTGTCTCCTGACGGGGCAATAACCAATGAGATGGCCACCAGATTAATGGGGACAGCTGTCGGTGTCTTGATATCGTGTATGTTTGGTCAGGACTCCCAACCCTAATACACCGAGCTGGTCTTAAGATTAGCTAGTTTGAATATCCGGGGGTTGGGGGACGGCTTTCATAAACTTCGAGTTGCACGTGACCTTCAACGCCTCGGTGTAGATGTTGCTTACAGGAAACTCACTTTATTCCAAGTGGTTATCAAGGCGTGGTACTTAGAGACTTTCAGCTCTACTCAGCACATTTTGATACTCACGCAAGGGGGTTACCTGGCTGGTTAAGCACATTCTTGATTTGTCGTGACACTTTATTTATGCAGATCCGGAAGGAAGATTGCACGTTTTGGATGTTATCGTAAAGGATGTGGTATTTCATTTCATTGGGATTTATGCGCCTAATAACCGTACTGGGCTAGTTTCCTTGATTCGGGGAAGCAAGCCGTTCATGAATTCGTCTCGTCGGTTAGTTTTAGCTGGAGACTGGAACGCAGTCCTCGATCCCGAGTTAGATCGCCGGGTTGATACCACAAGGGCTACTATCCAGAACAGTGACGCTAAGGCATTGCGAGACTTTGCTTACAAGTTTGATCTTGTAGATAAATTTCGAAACGAAAAACCCGGGGATTTAGCATGGACTTGGGCAGGTAGACGCGACTCCGATCCGGTGCCACGTTCGAGTTACATTGATCGGTTCTTAGGTAGGAGAGTCGACGTAGGACTTTTAGACGGTCCAGGTTTTCATAATCTAGTTTATTTGGACCATAGACTTGCCGAGTTTGAGTAAAGTTTGTGTTAAACCTAGGATGGCCAGTTACTGGAAGTTCAACACGTCGTTGTTCGATGTAAAGGACTTCCGGGAACAGCTTCTACTAACCATACAGAGGGAGTTGATGGGGGCTATTATGGGGAATAATTGATGGGATAACCTAAAAATAGTTATTAGGTCCTTCGCTTCTGATTTTAGTCGCCGGCTCAACCTTAGTTCTAGAGCAGCGAAAGCGACATTAGAAGATAGATTAGAAAGGGGGTGGATGAGGTGAATAGTGCAAGTTATACTATAGTTAAGGCTTAACTGGACTCCTTGTATAACAGGGAGGACTAGGGATTACTAGTTAGGGCTAGATTTAACAGAGCGCCACACGAGACAACAAATATGGCCGCGTCACTGCGTGCGGAGGAGTTTCGACAAGTGTAACATTGCCTGACGAACGAACCGACGGAATTTTGGAGGGCTTTCGGACTCACTTACAGGAGTTTTTTTTTTTTACCGAGGAGCCCGGTCTGAATATTGAACAGTTTGACACCTATATAGCCGACTTTTCTCGCCTTGAGGCGACCGAAGCCCCTAGGCGTGAAGGTAGCATGAAACAGGAATATTTTCTTGATGCCTTGAAACAGATCAGGCTTGACAGGACTCCATGGATCGATGGTCTGCCTTACGAGGTGTATTTGAGGTTGTCACCTATTTGTACCTCGTTGCTGGCCGTAATTTTTAACTCCTGCTTTAGGAACGGGTGCATACCTAATTACTTTAATAGGGGGATAATTATATTGCTGCGCAAACATATACATAGAGGGGTGGGATAGTTAATTTCTGGCTCTTATCTATGTTAAACACAGACTTAAAAAGTTCGGCCAAGATCTTAGCAAATCGTCTGCAGGTTGTCTTACACCGCCTTAATTCCCGAACAAACTTGTTCTGTTAAGGGCCGGCAGATTCAAGAAAATTCGCTCATGGATTCGTCTCTCATATTCCAACCCCGGTTCTATGGTGGAAGTGAATGGGATGAGGTCGAAACCCTACATTTTAACAAAATCTATTTGTCAAGGTCGTTATCACTCATGCTATATGTGCTGGCTTTGTGTGAATCCGGTCCTTCGCGGGATTACTTTGCCAGGTGGCTCCATTCCAGTAAAGTATACATACCATGCCGACGACGTGACCGTGCTTGTGACGAGCAGTACCGAGATTAGAGTCGTCGACATAGAAGCAAGTCGGTATGACAAGGTCACAGGGGTCATAATCAACTAAGTTAAGTCTATTGACTTACGTATCTGTACATGTAGGGTATGCCCCTTCAGGGGCCCTTTGGTTGGACTGATGGGCTATGTAAGCTGCTTGGCGTCTTGTTTGGGCCCGACCTCCAGCTGAAGAACAATTGGTAGGAAGTATTCGAAGCAATCATGGTTACATCTCATTTGTGGGCCTTGATAAACGTGTTATTGAAGGGTCGGGCGGAGGTATGCAATTCTAATATCTACCCCCTAATCATATAACGTCTATCAGTACTCCTACTCCCGGAGACCTCACTAGTTGATCTGCTGCGTGCTCTTTTCGCGTTCTTATGGCGCGGAAAGCAAGCCGTGGTAACGCGGGAGGTGTGCATTCGTCTGAAGGTGGGCTGGTTATGCCTAGTGTGGAAATATGTAGACACACACTTAGGCTGATATACCTGGATCGAATGTGTACACCTAGTGAGGGAAACGGTGTCTTCTGAATGGACGGCACTAAGAAAGCCTTTCAGCCTTTGGAGAGTGTGCATTCGGCTGAGGGGGAGGCACACAAGTTGCCCCAAAACGAGGGCCCTTTCTATCGCGAGTGTCCGCAGGCCTTGAGATTAATTCTACGGAGGAAAGAGTCCTCACTGACACCCAGATGTTGTCTCGCAAGGCGCTATGTCGGGCTTTAGTGAGGGGATCCCTTCGAGACAAAAAGAATGCGGAGTTCGGTTTTACGAAGGATTAGAGCCGCTTAATATGGCCTTGGGCACCAGGTTGAAGCTGATTCTATAATTACGAGGCATCACTCTTCTGGCTGGTAATTCGAAATGCTCTCTGGGTCGGCAAAAACTCTACGCAGCGGGTTTTACTGAGACACCTAATTGTGTCTGATGCGGAGATTGGGAGGAAGACCTCGATCATGCTTTCTTTCACTGCGCCATCGTTCGACCGTTGTGTGAGTAAGCTGAAGGCTTCACGGTTCGCAGGCTGAGAGGGCTTTTTTGTGCTGGATTCGGTTTCCCAGTGCTGCAACTGGGCACCGACCATGAAGAAAGAAAAACGCTACGTTTTTCTGTGTTTGCTAGCAGTTATTAGAGGCGTGATTTGGACGACGCGACAGAAGGAGGTTTACGAAGATGAGACCTCTACTGCTCCCCAGTTTGTTCTCATTTTCAAATATCGACAGAAAAATGCGAATTAAGCTGGAGCAAGTTAAACTCGCTCCGGCAAATTTCAATGACAGGTGGGTGGATGTTTCGCGACTGTGTAGATTGAATGGAGCTGATCTTGATCTCCATGCATCGGACCTAATAGAATAGTCTAGTTTTTTTAAACTTAGCTAGAGTATGCATGTTGTTATCGTCCACATCCCTTTTTAGTTTGACCCTGTCTCATCGCCCCGTCCCCCACCTGTTTTGGTTCGATAATCAATATTCCCGGTCCCATTATGTGACGGATAGGCTGTTTTGTCAGTGGTGTATAACCATTTTGTGGTGCTTATTTAATAAATTCAGTTTTCAGGAGGCATATATATTTTCGACTGACAAAACTTTCTAACTGCCAAAATTATTAGTGAGGGGTTCTTTTAACTAACCAACATTTTTCATTGTAAATTTTCTCATTCGTTTTTGTAAATAAGATTTTTCTCCCTAACCCTCCACATCATGTATATATTTGTATTTTAAGGTTTTAATTAGAGCGCCCACAGAGTGATTCTTGTATTTTGGTGAGAAAGTCTAGTTGAGTTAACGTTATACTACTTAAGTCAACAGTAACCCCCACCCATTTTCGGTCTTGTGCAGCATTTTATTGTATTTTTTTCAAATAAAATAAATATGTAACATTAGGAGTCAAAAACATTTTACAATATATATATATATATATATATATATAAATATATATATATATATAGTAATTTATAAAATATATATGGCGATTAAGCTACACTGAATATTCTGCGTTTCATCCAACTATAGGATTCGTCAGGTTTATGCGCGAATTCTGTCGTTGTTTCTTGTTTTTATATATGTTGAGGATTTCTAGTGAGCCAATCAGCTTTCTAGTATCCACCGCGCCCCTTCCTACCAGCCAATGGACATGCATTTTATCAAACAAAGGATCTTTTAGAACTAGGTTAGTGGGTTTAGGTGGTCGTTCTCCTTTTTATACATATAAATATACCTATGTTCACACAAAAATGCACATACATATACATATATACATATATACATATATATATACATATATATACATATATGCATGTGATCGTTTATGTAAATTAATGTTTATTCTATTTATTTGTTTTTTCTTATTGTTATTGTTAGTTTTAAAGCTATTTTGTATCGCTATCCTGGAGTAAGTTTTATTTTGTGAACACAGTTGTTTGCAATTTCCCGCCTACAGTTTAATAGATTTTGAGGTTCTTTAAAGTAGAGGATAGAAAATATATATATAGAGAGAGAGCGAGAGGTAAAGACATATATATATATATATATATATATATATATATATATATATATATATATATATATATATATATATATATATATATATGATGAGAATAATGGAAAAAATATTCTGACAAAATAGGGAAATAAGGAGGAACAAACCATGTTCATCAATATTTCCTCTTTATTTAATGTAAGGGTAGTCATGAAATAAAGATGATACCTTGTTGAACTCATTACTCGGTTTGTTTCTTTTTATTAAGGTCTTGTCCATTACCTTAAATTATATGCGATGGTGAGGCCTCAGCTTGTGGGCTTTATGGAGTGTTTAGCTACCCTTTAATTTCCATTGCTCCCAGGTCCAATAGGACGTGGAGTGGTAGTACCTGTTAGGGTCCAAATTATGGGTTAAATTGAAACCGATTTGAAAAAACAAATATACTCTCTCTAAAGTGTTTTCTTCAACCTCACTGGATTCTGCATAAAGTAACCTGAAAAGGAGTGGTATGGCATAAAACAAAAACAACCAACTATCCTTTATGTATATATATATATATATATATATATATATATATATATATATACATATATATATATGCATATATATATATATATATATATACATATATATATATATATATATATATATATATATATATATATGCAGCGTTATGTTCGCCTCTCATTTCATTTGAGAAGTATCATCTGCAGGATTTCAGGCTTTAGAAACGTAAATAATCATAGCAATTATTCGTGCGGATTGAAACAACTCTACACATAATAAAACTAAAGTATCAAACTATGTAACGGTTTTTAATCGATATGCTTGATTAGAGACTGGCGTGCTAGATGTATTATAGAATGCTATCGCATTGCGCTCAGCAGAGAATTCAGGAAGAAATTCAGCGATAACCGAGCGTTCTTTCGCAGATCGTTACTTCTGATACATGAGGTGCCTACGGATAGATTTCTGGAATAAAGCTACACGTGTTATAATTAAAGCAACACAGGTCAAATCTGATGTACAAAAGTGCACAACCTTTAAAATGAAATAATAGCAGCGTATGGTTGTAAAAATGTGTATCTGAACAGACACACATATATTTTATTAAAATACAACTTTCAAAACATTTTAATACAATACGTATTTACTTTACCTTTATTTAATAAACCCATTTGGAATTATTTGGAGTTTCATTATATCAAGCATAATCGATACTCTATATAAGCTCGAACGCAATCTAATATGAAACACACCTTTATATAATGTTCTTGTTTAAAATGACTATCTTTCTAACTAATAACAAATACTCAGTTTTTAATTTAATTCATTGCTGGCGATGCAAATGTTGTAAACTCTAATTTTGTCCCCGTTGCAAATCTTATTTTTAAAACAGATAAGCATAATATAGGTTCTTTTCCTTCTCTTTTAAAAGAAGAGGGAATCTTATGATGGTTGACCTCAACGGGTGAAGTGACCACCTCCAATGACCTCCTATAATAAGGGTAGAATTCTGTGTGTGATTTGAATGCTGACAAGAGGGATCTATGCCTCGAATATGTAAACTTAAGCTAACTGCAAATTATCCGCACTTTCTTAAAAATACAAAAAAATATTTAACACTCTTTTCTCGTGTGTATACATATGATTTTGTCCAGTTTTATTTCATTTTTGTTATTTCTTAGACACATTTAAACCATTCTTACTTCATTTATTTAAAAACAATTTCCTGGCTAATTTGTTTCTTTTCTTACCATGATACATGGAGAAAGTAGTGAGTGGGGGAAACAGAAAAACACTTTATTGACGTATGATAATTAATATAAACAGCCATGGAAATACGCAAAAAAATAAATAATAAAAATTAAATAAATTAAAAAAAAATAGATTAGCAAATTAATTAAATAAAGTGCGCCCCTCGCAAACTTCCATCACCTTTCCGGACACCTATTCCGACTGTGTGTATTCCTAGTAATATGACCTATGCTTTTGATCCGTTACTTTATTGAAACACCAGAAAGGGAGGTTCCTATTAGTCAGCAATTCATCAATCTGTACAATAGTCTGTAAGCCGATATCATTAAAAATTAGATAAGCTCTTTTCATTGCAACAGCCTAACGCGCTTCTTTTCTTGTCATATTAGCCAACCGCACTACAAGCGGATTTCCCTTTACGATAGAGAGTAAAATTAAAGCAGTATCCTAAACATATACAATTCCTATATACTAAACTAAAACCACCTTGATACCAACATCTAACCGCCGTACTGGACCCTCACAAGCTCACAATTTACTTTTTGCCACGAATACTAACCCGCACTTCTTCGATTTCAGCTGATTAATAGCACACTCAAAATAATAATAAAAAAAAACATGCTGACATAAATTCTGAATTCCGAAATAATGATCGAAAATACCATGTATATATATATATATATATATATATATATATATATATATATATATACATATATATATGTATATATATATATATATATATATATATATATATATAGAGAGAGAGAGAGAGAGGGAGAGAGAGATAGATTCTATTGCCCAACAATATTTTTATATGTACTAGTATAATGTTAATGATGTATCTAGCTAAACGTCTGGGAACATTAGCTGATACAACTATTCATGTGTGCATAAGTGTGTATTATAAATGTGGTTTACAGAAAACATATATATCAAGATCAGGCTTATTTATAGTGGAAGAAGTACACATATTTTCTTGTTATATAACCTCTTTGTTCTGCAGAAATCGCTTACTAAAATATAACATCTTTCTGAAATATAAATGTGAATTTTAATTAGGTAAATATGAGAACTTTTATATGTAAATATATTCTTTGTATTTCAAATATCTACCCCAACTTGTAATCGTATGCAATTTGAAATTATATTTTTAGCAAGTGATATGTTGGTATAATAGCACGAGATCAGTGTCTTTTTATTTGTGGTTGAAAATAATGTAGAATTCTTCAGATTGCTCGATTTCCTAAATGCGGCGTTTTTATATTATAACTGTAAATATATTATAAGCAGATTGATTCATGAGATGATATAATCTTATATGATCCGTGTTATCTTCTTCGAATAATATATATATATATATATATATATATATATATATATATATATATATATATGTATATATATATATATTTATATATATAAATACATATATATATATATATAAATACATATATATACATAGATATGTTTGTATAAATATATATACATACACACTAGCATTTCATCCCGGTGTTGCCTGGGTGTTTAGAGGTGTCTATTGAGTAAAAAGCACGTGGTATTACGAAAGGCAGACTCGAACCCGTACCGATAAGGAGGAAAAAAACCGGGAATTACGAATGTTTTAAGTAAGGCTATACACTCGAAAAGAGTGGATGACTTTCGAAAATATCGGCGAAAAAAAGCGGCCCTTCCCTGTAGAAAAGTGTCCAGTTGAGGGTGGAAAAATCGACACACACCTATCAAAATGCTTCTCCTATCTCTGAATGCACTTTATGTCACATTTCAAATGTTTAGACGAGAAATTCTCTGAGTAATTTGGATGAGACTGCGGACTTCAATGTTTTTAAACTGAAACCAGGTATAATAAAAACGTTAATTTTTATAGATATACTAGCATTTAAGCCCGGCGTTGCCAGGGTATTTTAGGGTGTATGTTGAGCAAAAAACAAAAAATGTAGTCAATTTTTTTAAAACTTTGACCCTTATTATGACCCCTTAATATTTATTGTTTGAGCTCAAATAAAGTGGTTAAGTTAGATCCGTGTCCAAGGAACCTCTATCTAAAATGTCAAGTGTTTAGATGCTAAGTTATCGGAGAAGTTTGGTAGAGTTCTCAGAGTTCAAATCGGTGAACTTTGACATTTTAACAGCCAATTTTTTGGTCGAAATCCGATCACATAGCTTTTCCCCAATCTCAGTACCCTCTATAGCAAATTTCGAGTCTGTAGACTTACAATTTAGAGAGCTATTGCGTAGAGAAATGCTCACAGACAGACATACATACAGACACACACACAGAGACGTCCACTTTTATAGATATCCTAGCATTTCAGCCCGGCGTTGCCCGGGTGCTTGGAGGTGCCTGCTGAGCCAAAAAACAAAATAAACAAAAACAACAACAACAAAAAGCGGTAATTTTTTTAAACTTGACCCCTATTATGATCCATTAGCATTTATTGTTTTGGACTCAAACCGTGTTAATAATTTAGATCCATGTCCAAGGAACTTGTATCTAAAATTTCAAGTGTTTTGACCCAAAATTGTTGGAGGATATAAGTAGAGTTCTTTAAGGTCAAATCGTTGAACTTTTACCCCTTAGCCTAATTTCTGACCGAAAACCGATCACCTCGATTTTCCCAAATCTCAGTACCCTGTATAGCAAATTTCGTGTCTATAGACTAAAAATTGACAGAGTTATTACGTACATAAATGTACACAGACACACAGACACGTTTACTTTTAGAGATATACTAGCATTTCAGCCCGGCGTTGCCCGGGTGTTTGGAGGTGTCTGCTTAGCAAAATTTAAAAAAAAACAAAAAAAGACAAAAAAAAACAAAAACGGTCATTTTTTATATTTTAGTCCATTTATGAACACTTAATGTTTATTGTTTTGGGCTCAAACTAAGTTATTATGTAAGATCCCTGTCTAAGGAACCTATATCTAAAATTTCAAGTGGTTAGACCTAAAATTGGGGGATGAATTTGGTAGAGTTCGCAAAGATTAAATCGTTGAACTTTGAGCCCTTAACAGCCAAATTGTGGCTGAAAACCGATCCCTGGGATTTTTGAAATTTCAGTGCCCTGAATATCAAGTTTCGAGTCTGTAGACTGAGAATTAAAGGAAAATGTGCACAGATACACAGACAGACACCCACACACACACACACACACACTAACAGACACGTTCAATTTTATAGTTATGTAGATAGATATACATTTATATATATATATATATATATATATATATATATATATATACATATACATATATATATATATATATATATATATATATATATACATATACATATATATATATATATATATATATATATATATATATATATATATATATGTATCAGTATGTGTGTATATGTATGTGTGTGTATACGGGAATAATTTACAAATATTCATCAGGTCGAACAACTTTTTCTCATCCACACTTTTTTGCCAATTTTTAAAAATAAAATCGTGTGATTACATGATCAAATCAGAAACTGTTGGGCTGCACAGTGAACTTTGCGTGCTTTATAGAATTGAGGTAAAATACTCCACGTTTTATTATACATCGCAATGTCCAGAGCGCACTTTCGATGTTTTCTTAATATTTGAATTATATTTTTAAATGTCAAAGTTTAGTATCATGTGCAATTGTGCTTTAAAGAAAACATCCATTTTGGAACTCACTCTTATATGTTCAAATAACCTTCAAGGGCAGATCTGTTTTTTTTGCGCTTATTTCACGTATTAAATGCAATTTTATATTAGGATTTAATAGGATGTTCACTGTAGAAAGATCACAGTTTATTCTTTAATAAATGTATTTTGTATTATCAACTTTTGATATTGATATGATACTTCCGATCGAACACATTCTAACGTTACTTCCAGACAAACAAATTACATTCTTTTGAAATCTCAGAAAAAATGATCAAGCCGTTTTCTAGCGCATATGACATAGATCCACAAAAGAGCTCACATTTACACACAGACGCACACATGCAAAGTTGTGTTAATGTATGAGTGTATATATATATATATATATATATATATATATATATATATATATGTATATATATATACATAATATATATATAAATACTTACACATATGTACGTTTATACTAACATAAGAAAAATCTAATTAAGTATTTAGCATTAATGACGTAAATGACAACTATGAGTATGTAAAAAAAATATAAACGTTACAGTATAACGGTAATATGCGGTATTAAAAATTAGTAAAATATACAGAACGTAATATATTACGCATGCATATAACAAAACAACATTCTGAATAACACCGTATAGCTGGGCAAATACCGTAACAAGGTGTCGGAAGAACGCTGTATTCCTTACTGTGACCAGAAATATCCGCATCCAAGTGCCACTCTCCCCCGTGTACTGCTGTATTTGCCATATATGTGCATCCCTATTTTATCTGCAATGTCTTTTGAAACCCATATCCAATATACTTTATGTACCATGATTTTAAAATAAAATAAGGTGTGCATTCTTGTGAAGGATAGCGGTAAAACATTTGTAACCAAATACGATGTGATTACTATGTAGAGAAAAAAAAACTGTGCAAAAAATGCCGCTCGGGTTTATGGTAATACTCCCGTCATCCTCTCTCTTTAAATGTATAAGTTAATAATGGTTGTGTTCTTAAAACGGGCATCGTATATTATGACAGGATTTCATTTTACTAATTCCACCATTCACATAAGAATTTTAAATGGAATATTCTGCATTACTTTAATTAATTATACTTGCACATTTTGTGTATTTGACCAGACTATTTCATAGTGTTTTGTTCTGATCCAAAATCGTAATATTTTTCCCATGCATCCTGTCAATATTTTTTGTTCAGTTAATATTAGAAGGATGATAGGTTAACGTCGATAGCGGTTTCGATTTGACCAGAATGTTCGGCCTTTAAACGTTCTAATTGTGTGATATGTTGTTTCATAAAATCGGAAGAAAATATTTATAACACGATGATTAATGATCTATATAATTTAGTGTCCGTAGCCTACATTATAAAGATGTGCGCAGGAATATAGGATCCTTCCGATACTGACTGAACACAATAGGGAAAGAAAAAATTACTCTGGAAAATAATGCAGCGTATGGAGTGCTTACAATATGTCTGCAATTATTTATTACGTATGAATTAATCCGAATGCATTTAAATTACATTATTATAATAATTGAACTTATGCATTCATGCCCCTACATTTAATCGTTTTCATGCAAGAATTACAGTGGCAGACTAAAAGAGTATCTCTCCTGTCAAATAGGTGAGTAAGATAAATATCTAATGGTATTTCTGTCAAAAAGAAAAATATAATTTTGGAGACTATGCATAAAAAAGATATCAAAGAACAATATGCGACCTGTTTCTATTGTTCTACTTCTATTTCTGTTACTAATTATTTTTTGTAGTTAAAAAAGCGTCTTTATATTTTGAATAACCCTCGTATATTACCGTGAAGTAAAATACGATATTTCGTTCTATTTATAAATGAATCTAACTGTTTATGTATCTACGCTTCAATCAATCTATCTATGACTATATGTCGTTCATCCATTAATTCATTCGTTTTAAGAAATTCTAATACATAATAATGACCATTTATTTCTATTTTTCTCCAACTACGTTTTATACATGTTCCATTTAATAGCGGCGTCTTAGAAATCAACACAAAACAAATGCATATTCGCCAGAGAACTTCAATGGTATCTTCAATTTGTTTTGTATCTGGGTGCATATTGGGGAAACATATAACGGGAGCTCAAAACAAGGGAGGGCATCAAATCAACGTAGATGTTGTGTTGTTGGCTTCTTATTAGATGTGACAGGCGTTTATATCGGATCCGTGTGTAACTGGAGACTCAGAACAGGGGTGTCAATGAGATTTATATGCATTAACATCACGACAACGACTGTGACGAGTCTTGGGGCATTATATAATTAATACGGAGCTAGGACATTTATACAGTTCTTGTCAACACAGAAAAGGGGAAATGCATTACCTGAGGAATTATTTTACTAAGTTCCTTAAACATGATTACAAAGTGCGGTTATCTTTACAGTTGTAAGGGACGAAACTAAGACAAACAATCACAAAATATATGATGATTTCTTTATTCCTCAGATAACTGACCGATGTCGCTAGGGATTCAATCGTGTATATCTACATGGTCTCTCCTCCTCCCGTCGCCCGCAAAGGCATCAGCTTCACTCTTTGACCCTCCTCTCTGACGGTGTGGTTCTCTCTGATTATCTCCCATTATTTATGATTATATGCCCTTTCTTCGAACCTCTATTCAATATATTGAGAAAGTCCTTCGTTTATTACGTCAGAAGTCATGCTTTCAACCAACGTGCTTTCGTTATGTTTCAATTAACCCGTGTGATTGCTGATGTATTAACACACTTTTAATAGACAAAAGAAATCCGTAAAATCTGTACCATTAACCTATTTTTAATGTATGAACTCGAATTTTCCATTCTTTTAACCGTGGGATTTAATATTCCGTTATTTCTAAAGAGTGGTGATCCCTGATATGAACTTAAACTATATCCAATCGTGAGGCCTTATCTTACGAGCTTTAGGGAGTGTTGAGTCACCCTTTACATTCCTTTGCTCCTATGTCCACTCTTCCCCGAACTGGTATTACCTGTTAGGGTTGACACTCTGAGTAAAATAGAAACCAACTTGAAAAATAACAAACAGATAAAATTATATTCTATTTACAAAAAATCTTCAAAATCACTGGATTCGGCATTAAATAACTGTATAAGGGTTGGCATGCCGTGAAACCAATAAATCACCTAAAAGAATGAACAATCGCTTTATTCCTAACTGAAAACATATAGTAATTTCTAAAAGAATTAACAATCAACTATTTTCCTAGGATTTGAACTATCCATTAACATGTAACATTTGCCTACAGGATGCGATTCTAGTCTGTTTCTATTGTCATTTTAACTTATCTAGTTTACCTCTTACTCACATGTGAAGGGGGAAGCCCTTCTCATATAACAACAAAAATGCAAGCATTTTGATGAAAGAAAATGAAGATATCAAAAATGCAGAGAAATAAATTACTATTATGCTTACAAGTACCAATCGGAAAACATTCAATCCAACGAAGGGAACTAAACGTATAAAGGCATATATATATATATATATGTATATATATATATATATATATATATATATATATATATATATATATATATATATATAATCTGTGTGTGATAAAAATTATACTGCTTACATATGTACATAAATATTTCAGTGGAGGCCCAATTCAGTGATATCAGGTCATAAGACCAAAAAGGAATTGGTACTGAAAAGAGTGTCAATACCCCATATTCTTATAAGATATTTAAATGTGATCTACATACCGGGGGAAAATTTTAATGTATATTTGTGCATGTGAGCAGCAGCTTCTTTTTAAGTGGAAAAGGAGAGGATATATGATGTCTCCCTTGCTTAAGCCGCAATTGATAGGAAGTGGTTAGGTGATTCGTTTAGCTTGGTTGTTTTATTGCTCTTGATTTAAAAAGTCCCATATCTGTATGTCCTTTTTTTTGGTCGTATATTTTTTATTAGTCGTGGCGTTATTTTTTTTTTTTTTGTTTGAAAAATGGTCTTTCATTCATATTTTCTCGATCAATTTTATATCTCTCATATTAGGATTAATAATCGTTCATTTGATTTTATCGTTCATTAGTTTTCAGAGCAAGTGTGTGTGAGGTAAACTGCTGTTTCAGAGTGTTAAGTTATTAACATTTGGAAGGTGTCAACATTTTGTTAGTTTCGCGGCTTATTTTCTTCGTTAGATCTAAGGTACTATTTTAATCTCAGAATCGCTACTATCAATATGCAAGTTGGCGTTTACTGTCTATTTTACACCTTTCCCAGCGACTTTGGCAATAGACTTGATGTACGTGATCCATTTCAGGTCAGTGGTAAATGTCAAGCCCAGCTGCTAATTAAAATAAAATAGAGCTTCCCTTAGACGAGAGCCATCCTATTCAATTGATGTCAGATGGGGATCAGAGTGTTTAAGATGTAAAGATAGAAGCTTGGTTTTAGATGCATTAAAAGTAACCAGCCGTTCCTCCCCCCCCAATATATCACGAGCTCAAGATCAGTGGAGAGACAATCAGAGAGAACTTAGTCATTTACGACCTTTTATGTGTTGCCATTGATCGTCGTGTCAACAGCATAGATGCCAACGAATGATTTAAGTATGTGTTTTGGGGGATCATTTACGTAGATCGGGGAGAGGGTTGGGCGCAAGATCGACTCCTGAGGGACTCCAGCATTAATACTGTGAACCTCTAATTACTGCCCATCAACCACTACTCTTGTGAACCTATCGGGGAGAAATGATTTAATGATTAAGAAAACATTTCCAGTTATACCGTAGCTGGAAATCTTGTGGCGTAGGCCATCATACCATAGGTTATCGAAGGTCCGTGGTATGTCAAGAGCAATTGCCCTAGAAAGGACATCTTTGTCGAGAGATTAACTAATCCTATGAGATATAACCATTAGCACATTTGCTGTAGATCTGGCAGAACAGAAATCACATTGTATGCAACTAAGAATGTTATTTCTGATGAGGTGTTTGAAGATTTCGCTACTTAATATTGATTCCAGCAACGTTCCATGACACACAGGAGACTTATTTGCCTGTACTGAGAGTGATACGATTTATTTCCTGAATTCTCATTACAGGGCATACTGATTAGGTTTGCAAGCGTGTTGAAAAGCACTTCTCCTTACGGCAACGTTAAAACAGTGTTGTAAATATGGAGGCATATCCTGGCTGAAGGTTTTTCAGCACTATAATTGGAATACCGCCAGGGCCCGTTGCTCTACTGGAATCAAGGGTATTGGTAAGCTTTACGAACTTACACACAGATATATGTATGTTGCATAGCGTGATGTCTGTTATAGGAGGGAATACGAGGAGGTAGTAGCCTTCGTCGCATAGGGTAGAATTAAATGCACATTTCTTAGTAAATAGTTTGGCCTTGTTTGATGCTGACGACACGACCTCAGACCCATTGATGATTGTTGGGATAGAACGCACGCTGCTTTTAATGATGCTGTTTTCCATTTGCCAAAAGTGGTGGGAACCAATTCGCTGCTCAGCTACTTTGGATTTAACGCCCTTTTGCATTTTATTACACTTTTACAATTGTTGCTGATATTTAAAAAAAATACATTTATTTTTTCTGTTATGCTAATTTGTCTGTATGTCACGGGTAATATTTTGTTAGGTGTTTCATCAGTGTTCTATAGTGAATAAGTACGTGATTTATTATATAAATGCCATAACATGAAAATATATTACATGATTTCCGGTTATGATATCTTATGCACGTCACAGGTAATATTTTTAATACGAGAACTATAATTTACAGGCCAACTTTTTTTCTTCACCAGGATATTGTACATGCACTTTTCTCTAATTTAATAATAAAAACTCGATTGTATTAAGTAATTTTCTATTAGGTTAAATTTTCTCTGTGTCTACAGTAAGAATCTGTTTTTAATTTTTTCTATCACGGTGCAATAGCGAAGAAGCAGTTTATTTCTGAGTTAAAAGTTATACTACTCGAATAAGTAAAGTGAGTTTCGGTTTTTATAAGTTTTATGCACACCCGGGTAGAATTTACTTTATTTTCTTTTTTAATATGAGTAATATACATCACAAGCACATAATTTCTTGGGAAGGATAATGCACAATTACTTTTTTCTCATATACATTTCTATATTGAACTACTAAATCATTTTACATAATTTTCTGATGTGCTGAATTCTCCAAATGTTTCAGGTAAGATTTCTTGTTTTACATCTGAGTTGCATAGTGGAGAAGGTCCTTATTCTCATATAAATGTTATATTACCGGACTATTTTACATGCTTTTCGATTTTGATAGTTTTTATGTATGTCACAAGTAAGATTCCCTTTGTTTTTCACATGATGACTATACTGTATAAGCCCCTTATTTCTTTGTGTAGGATACACTGTAAGTTCCTTTTTTCTGGATAGTATATTGTACAAGCACCTTTTATTCTAATTTAAAAAAGAGTTCGATACTTTTAAGTGATTGGCGTTGTATTAAATATTCTTTACCTCTTGGGTAAGAATTAGTTGTTTTTCCTCTTTGCATGCTACAGTATAGAAGCATCTTATTCCTTATAAGTAAGTCATAGTACTCGAGTATTTAACGTGATTTCGGTTTAAATAACTTTTATCTCCGTGACAGGTAAAATATTCTTTGTTTTTCCCTATGAGTACCATACCGCATAAGTGGTCTATTTCTTGGGGAGGATGCTGTGCAAGAACCTTAGTCCTAATGTAAATATGAAATTACTCGATTATAGTAAATACGTTTCTCATATGAGTACTAGACTATAGAATGCATAAATGCACTAAATAAGGAAGCGATCATTGTATGTTATAGTTGTGTTACATGATAAGGGCTGTCCCCTTTTCATGTAAGTATAAAAATAGGGAGATTTAGTTAAAATGAAAATAAATAGCATGGACGAAATTCGAACCTCGTAATTTAGGTTTAGAAATAGATTACGTGTGAGAATTAGAAAATAGAATGTAAAACAACGATTGTTTAGCTTAGAGATAAAATAATTTAAAGAAAAGAATGTGCACTGTCAATTTTGTTAAGAAAATTCAGTTGAAAGAATGCAGCTACAAGATATTTTAATAAACATGTTTTTAACATATTGGAAATATAGGTTACTGAGAATATAGGCTAAAATTCCTTTTGTAAACAAAGGACAAAGTTTTGGACACGCATGTCCAGAACACGTGAAAGAAGACACATGTTTTAGCATGTGTATGACGTCATGGAAAAATGGGAAGTTCAAGATATAGTAAGAAAACTTTAGAGCTATTAAGGAGAACTGGGAGAAACCCAGAGGGAGTTTGAGAACGACAGACGATAGTCTGCAGTTTGGAATTTGAATGTATAGAAGCGAGACGGTCACTTTGAAGCTTAATATGTGAAGCTTTGAATTCTTGATCAGAAAACCACGGCCGGTCGTGAGAAGAAATACACCCATCATGTGTTTTTATAAACGTCGTCTTTGTGTTGTGATTCTACCAAAACGGTAAAGTGAAAATTGTATTATATGTCAATATATCTGTGTTAAAAAATGTCTTAACATACAGATCTGACAAACACATCTCATATCTACACTAAGACTATCTGAACACTGGTTCCTCACTCTAAGAGCTTCTTCCATAGACACATCTAAGTAATGAACAATTTTTTAAAATATATATGAATATCGTCATAACACGAACACGGAACGCAACAACATCTCTCACAACAACATCCCTCTTAATAACACTCTCTCTAAGACTCTCTCTAAATAAAAATCTTTTAATAAGAAAACATAACATTTGAAATATGACATGTATACAAATATACAAACATATACAGTATATATGTTGTATATTGATCAGCGCCTTATTTTAGGAGTTGATCTAATAGATAGAAAACATAAACATATGCACATACTCAAATGCGTAATGATCAGTTAATTAGTTTAAGAATGATTCTAATTTATACAAGTATATAATGATATACTCATACGCAGCATTCATATTGATCGATTAATGAACATGCAAATATATAAACATATTAACATAATAAACATTCATGTTTTAGGAGTTAATCCAATACACACAATTATATAAACATATACACCCACTAAACATCCATAATGATAGGGTAATTGGTTTCGGAGTTAATCCAATATATACAAATATATAAACATACACATATAATTAAAATTCTAATGATCGGTGAAATAGGTAAAGAATGAACCCAATACATATAAATATATACAAATATATGCATAATAAAAAATAATAATGTTCATTAAATTAGTTTAGGAATGAATCCAAAACAAATACATATATAATAATATACACATACTATGAATTGATAATGATCGATTAATAACTTTAGGAGTAAATCCAATATGTATAAATATATAATAATATACACGTACTCAGCATTCATAATGATCGATTAGTTAGATTAGGAGTGAATTTAACATATACGAATATATAATTATATACTCAGACTAAATGTACATAGTGATATGATAATTAGTTTAGAGATTAATTTAATACATAGAAATATATACACATTATTATAATTAATAATGATCGGCTAATTAGTAAAGGAGGGAATCAAATACATACGAATATATACACATGTACACATAATTGAAATTCATAATGATCTGTTTATTAGAGTAGGTTTGAATTCAATAGAGAATGCCATTACCTGATATACTTACCTAATTTTTGGAATGTAAAAATACCCGATAAATAATATATCATATATATTAAGGATATGACATGTTCCTTGCGCACTTCAAAAAAATTATTCTGTGTTTTTAATAGAAGTCGTATTGTTTAACTACTACGTAATAACAATTGAAAATCAAGAACATTGGAATTTAAATAAATAAAGAAAAAGGAAACGCTTGAAACTGCATAACCGATGTTAATAGTTGATGACGCTTTTCGTTGCATCAAAGTACCAACAGTTTTGAAAAGGCTAAATAAATTGATGTCAGTGTTACAGGACGTATTAATTGCCCATGGAAATAACGATAGAACAACGACAGGCTTGCTATGTCTCTTCGGTGGGAAAGAGGTTTCAGGGTTGAGAAAAGGGCATCCCCCACCAAACCACGAAGTCTATTTTGTACTCTGCCATGGCAGAATAGGCTGTTTTTTGCATCCACCGCCCAAATGTGGCAGCAGTACTTCATCTTCGGATATACTTGGCTCTTATATAGATAGAGAATTGCATCGTTAGTGAGATATCTTCTGGAGAGGTAGAAGGATCCCACCATTTTCCCAGCAACCTGGGCCACAGACTAGATGTATGTGTTTCATTAAAGATCAGGGGTAAAGGTAAAACCCAGGAGCTTATACAAACTTGGGGCCTCCCCTCGACGAGATACAACCATTTCAATTGATGCCAGATGGGGATCAGAGCGGTTATGATGTAGAGATAGAAGCTTATTCTTAAATGCATTAAAGGTAATCAGTCACCTCTTTCCCCATTGTACAACGCGCTCAAGATCAGAGGAGATAGAATCAGAGAGAACATCATCAGTTACGGACTGTATGTGTTGCCATAGATGGTCGTGTCATCAGCATAGATGTCATCGAATGTATCGATTTATAAAATTATTGACTAAAACGTTTGCATATACCATGTTAAAACTGCAAGATATAAATGGAAGAAATGTATGTGTACATGAAATATAAAACTATGAAAATACCTATGTAGAAACAACAACTCCCTAAACAACCGTGACTTCTCCCCAAAGAACGGCAAAGATGACAGAAAGAAAAGAGAAAGCATTGTCTTGTGTACATAGATCCCAAATAATAAAGGAGGTAAACAGAATGAGAAATAATTAAGTCCTTGCATTGATCGACTACAAAAAAAGTGTACGTCAGGACCCCCTTTACATGGATAATGATTAAAAATGTAAAAATACCAACGTGATATAAACTCCAATGAGAACATTGACACCGGAAGTGACAACTGAATGATGACACATAACACTATTTAATATACAAAGAGGCATTTTCTATTGAGATTCTCTACGACCATTGGTGTTCACCATAGCCAGGATGCCCCTGAACAATATACTGAGTATGTGTCTAGCTGGATAGACGTTCTTAATAAAGAGAAACATTGAAGCACCTGATGTACAGGAACGACCTGCAAGAACCGGGAACAACTGGAGACACAAATGAGCATTAGTCAGAATATCCAAACGGCGTTTGTTATGGAAAGGTGCCCACTACTTGTTATACGAAAGGGAACACTGGAGGCAGCAGAATAATAATATTTATAACAGAAGGACATAATAGCCAAATACCGAACAAATTTCTTCTCCGCAATAATTGCTTCATATATTCGGAGTAATACTATGCTGTAATATAGACCTTAGAAGACCAAGAAATAGAGAATTTTCATAGGCATCTCCGCATTGATCTTTAAAGCAGATCTTACATTCATAACCTGGAAAGTATATGCTGGCGACACCCCACATTCGGTATACTACTGGAAATTATTGGATGCGGACGACACACAGTCGAATGGACAAAATACTTAGGAAGACGAAAACGTGCTGTTTATTAAGTTTACTCTGTTCTGTTACTTATGTTTAGCAAAGTAACATGAGATTATTAGTGTTTTGGATCATGAATAATAACTAAATGTAAAGGTAAACTCAGCAAAACTTTATAAATAAAATGTAGAAAAAGGAATATCGATCACCGCATAGTAATACTTTAATTATTAATGCCTCCTCACGTCCAATATTTTAATTATTTAACAAATAATCCAAGGAAAGATATGGAAGGATTTTTGAATCATTTACTTAATTTGTTCTTACATCGGTTAACATTATGTCACAATATGATACGATTAAAATATCATCGACCCACAACACCAAAATCAGGGGTTTATCGGCTTTGGGTTAAGTATATAAACAGGAGTCTACGGCGAATTGTCTGAACTGTTCTTTAATACTGTATTCCAACACTGATCACTCAGCTTTAGATCATATAATGACTTGTTAAGTCGCCACACGCTATTTTTATATTTCATTATAAATCCCTCTGGAGTGGTAATATAAATTACACAGTCTATTGGGGCATTAAAATAAGAACTTTTAACGCCCATTTGATGTATGTGTAGGTCATATTTTGATGCGATTTGCAGTAAAATTCTGATTGTTGTTAGGTATGTGGTCGGTGAAAACGTAGAAAAATATTCTACACCGTAAATCTGAGAGTGCCCTTTAGCAACAAATCTAGCTTTGTACTGTTTTACGCCTGATGCTGTTGTCTTTTTTATAAAGACCCATCTTGTAGAAATAACATGCTTATCTTTTGGGAGAGGCACTACCGTATAGGTATCATTTTCAGATAAGGCATCTATTTATTTTTTCATGACAATTTTATATTCATCACAATGTTCTGAATAGATCGCTTCGTTAAAGCTTTTTGGCGAGTTTTCCATTGAATAGCAATAATCGATTTGATAATCTTTTATATTGTCGACCATAAAAAATACCGGGCCACCTTCTATTTCTTTTGGGATATTTTTACCTTTATCTTAATCATCATCATCATCATCATCATCATCATCATCATCATCATCATCTTTGATACTCATGTCTCCGTCATTTTTATTGTCTTCGTTTGTTTTAATTATTTGAGGAAATATAATGTCATTTTCTTCATATGACGGGATTTCGTCTGTAAAATTTAACGTGTCTGTGAATTTTACACATCGGATTCTTTTATTTGTTTTTTTTTCTGGAAATATTAATACATTGGCTGGACTGTTTTTATCGTATCCAAGAAATATACCACTGTCGGCCTTAATATTCAATTTAATCTTTTTATTTATATATGCGAAGCAAGTTGAACCAAATATATGCATTCTGCTTAAATTTGGTTTGTTACCACAGACGGAGTCATATGGAGTTTTAGATAGTGTTTTGTTAAAGCACATGTTGCGTATATAGGCTGCCACCATATATGCGTACGTCCAGAAATTTTGGGGGAGTTTTGATTCAATGAGTAGACATCTTGCATTTCCGAAAAGTACCCGCCACGCTCTTTCAGCAGTCCCGTTTTTGTGGGACAATCAAGCAGCTGATTTGTCATGCTTGATATGATGGGTAATTAGTAAAAAAAGTGCAAAGTCTTTATTGGTGAATTCAGTACGAATAGAGCGAATACACTTGACTTCACCGTAGGGAGCTATGTCGGCTAAATATTTTTTACTTGCTTGCAGGGTATCAGATTTGTTCTTTAAAAAGTAAACCATTATTAAACCTGAATGGTCATCTACTAAATTCAATACATATCTATAATGTTCTGTGATGATCAGTTCGACGGGACCGTTCAAGTTACAATGCACCATCAATAGGATTTTTTGGCCTTCTTGTCTCGTATCTTGCTTTGATAGTTTGTCATTTTCCCTTGTGTACAGACGTCGCAGTTAAAGGTTTTTGAGGTTTGTATTTTCATTCCATCCACTAGAGTCGGCAACTTTTTGATATCAGGAATATTACAGCATCCAAGAATGTTATGCCATATCTGCAGATCACGGCAGGCGGTGTTCGATGGGACTACGCTATTTAAATAATATAACCTTCCATTTTATTTAATGTCGAATGCAGTTCCATTCGGGTATACCAGTTTTGATTTATTGGGCCTAAAGTTTATATGTGCACCTTGTTTAATAGCAGCTTGTAGAGAGAATATATTTTGTTTCAATTTTACGATTAGAAGAGTGTGTTCTAGAATACAAAAAAATAGCTCACCTTTATTGTTCCCTAGCGATATTTTAGCATCGCCTCTTTTCAAAACGATATCAATTACTCGAGTCCCGTCAGCTAGTTCTACAAAATGATTGTTTGGCTTAAAGTTGATATCAAAATTGATAAAATCAGATTCCATTGTACTCACATATGCTGTGTTCCCACAATCGACAAGCACATTATTATTGTTTGTTGAAGTATTAAACGTTCACGAAAAAAATGGATGTTCGCTTACAGAGTTCTCCACATTTTAATGGAGTCGCCGTATTGAGTCCTGTATCTACATTGGAATCTCTAGTGATTAGGTCGTCCACAATTATAGCCAATAGTTTTTGTACATATCTAAGGAGAAAAATTGTTTTTGGCAAAGTTGCGGTTTTTATTGCTGGCATGGATATACTTTTATTTTTTGTGTTTTCCTGTGTGTATTTTAAAATTTCATGATATTTGTAGATACGTTTTTTTCTGTGATCATATTTTCAGTTTCCTCGTAACTTCTGAGTGCTTACTTGAATTGGCTAAAGATCATTGGTTTTTATTTCTGGGTTATCCCGGTAGTAAATGGCTTGAAATCACTCACTAATCCCTTAAGGACCATAGAAATTAAAAGCCTGTCACTTATAACTTCACCATACATTTTTAAAGAATTTGGAGTCGTTTCGGCTCTTATAATATGATCAGTAATAGTTTCGGCTTCCATTCGGTTTATAGAGATCACTTCGGTATATAAAGAAGTAATTTTGGGTTTTTCTTTCAACAAATAATGCTCTCTCAATATGTTTAATCCTTTGCAAACATCGTTCAGGTCTTCTCTCATTACTAGTGGTAGACTTCGGTCATGTAAATACTGTATTAATTCCGCAAATACAGTTGCGTTCTTTTCAATGAAATCGAGGTTGTTTCTGTTTTCAGGTTGTGTTTTAAGTACTTTGTGTAGCTTTTGGATTCGTAGATATCCTAAAAATTTAACTTGTCACAATTTCAATTTTGATTCGGATCCATCGAAATAAAGACGCACACTTGTAAGCCATGTTTACTTTCAGAACAGTTTCCGATGGTTCGTTGTTCTAAAAAAGTCTTAAGAGGTGACTGGTTTGCAGTAGACAGAACAGTTTCCGATGGTCCGTTGTTCTAAACAAGTCCTATGTTATTTAAATGGAACTAAAGAACAGAAGTTAGAAGAAAATAGGGGGTGTTGCAGTATTTTTGATGCAAACTTGGGGATGATCCAACACAATCGGGCGATTCTATTTATAAACGACACTGCAAGGAACTGACGAATCCAATTAATTCACGTTCTGCTACCAACCAATAAGAAACCAGCATTTCTCAATAAATATTAAACATTTAGCAATTTCGCATGTTTTTTTCCGTCTCGGCACGGTAAGAATCTCTTACTCGGTGTAACTGTCTACTGCAAACCAGTCACCTCTCAAGACTTGGTTCGAACAATAAACCATCGGAAACTGTTCTGTCTCCTGCAAAACAATCACCTCTCAAGCCTTGCTTAGAACAAACTAAACATGATTTACACTTTTAGACATACATACATACTTACATATCACATTCATAACTAAAGATAAAACACGTCTAATTCTCTCTGCACGACAATGGATACCCACATTGGAATTTCAGGTGCTATATGTTCTCTCCGCTTACCTCTGTATCCTTTTGTTGGTGTTTAAGGACATAAAATGGGGTTATCATTTTCCTGACATTAAAAGTTTTAAAAAAGTTCAAATTTTAATTCAAAATAAGTGTGCAGTTATTTTCTTATTTCTTATTTCTGCTCGAAACTGGGGCGAACGTACACGTCAGAAATGTACAGCTCGTACTTTTAAATTTCTTCTCCAGGACGTACTTCCTCTATAACAACAAAATGAAGAAAAAAAAACTATGGACTGACTAACTACGCTGATGAAGCTATTTTTAGCGAAATATTGGACTTACAACACCAACTAAAGGGCATAAAAATGATTTAATCATTTTCCTGGCACTAAAAGTTTTCAAAATTTTTAAATTTCGATTCAAAATAAACGTCTTAAAACAGTGTGCAACAATTTTCTTATTTCACACACACACACACACACACAAACACACACACACAAACACACACACAAACACACACAAACACATATATATATACATATATTTATATATACTGTGTGTATGACTATATATATATATATATATATATATATATATATATATATATATATATATATATATATATGTTTATTAGTTTTACAGAAGTTCAGAAAAAAACATTGGTACCGTCGGTTTCAAGCCCAAACGCAAAGAGAAACCGTTAATGGTAATACGTAAATAATGTTCGGCTCTCGTCAGCCATCTTGTTTTCTGCCCCGGGGCATATTTCTCCAGGTAAGCTACTCCACCGCTCCATCGATTAAAAAGATCATCAGAAAGGAACGCAATGAAAATGAAACTGAGGGATGCTCTTGCAGATCCAGGGAACACTGCCCCTTAGAGGGAAAATGTAAGGCGAAATCCCTCGTATACGAAGCGATACTCACGCATGAGATCAGTGATAAACCAGAGACATACATAGGGATGACGAAAGGGACGTTCAAGCAGAGATTCTACATGCACAATAGTTCCTTCAGGGCAAAGAAGAGGATAAATACAGCTTTAGCCGCCCGATTATGGCAGCTTAAAGACAATGGAACGCAATTCAGCATAAAATGGAGAATCATTGACAGAAAACCAGCATACTCACCATCCTCAAAACGAGGCCCGCTTTGTGACGCGGAGAAATACCACATCATAAAGGCTATTAATGACCCTCAAACGACCTGTTTGAACGTACGCAGTGAGACACTCAAAGGATGTCTGCAAAAGAGACAAGCGCTACTAATAAACTGGGAAGACAGAACAATAAACAAGGACCCCACCTAAAGGAGTTTTCCAAGAGTATTCTAGATGAAACCAACTTAACGCATAAACCAGAAAAGGGTAACGGACATTTAGACTCTTGTCAAAATACATTAAGCACAAATATTAATACATATGAAGAAGAATAAGATTGCCTACAACTCACTACACAGATATATAAAAGAATTTAGAATTAAATGACACACCCACCCTCATCTCTTCTAGTATTTAATAGAAAAAGTTAAAAGGATAAATAAGATAGATTAGTTACACCGCTTAGACCACTAAAATACTGGTTGTCACCCCTCAACCGAAAAAAAGGTAGAGAGCTTAAATAAGATAAATTAATTATCCCCCTTACTCAACCAAAAGCAACGAAAGGTAGACCGAAAAAAGAAACAAACAACACATAATTACTAAAACGCATTAAATAAAAAACAAAAAAAATAAAAATTTAAAAAGTATAAAATTCATACCTGATTAACATAAATTATACAGGAACTAGTCTAATAAATAAAAACAAACATATGCTCACCTGAAAAAATATGCCCCGGACATTATTTACGTGTTACCATTAACGGTTTCCCATTGTGTTTGGGGTTGAAACTGACGGCACCAATGTTTTTCTGAACTTCTGTAAAACTAATGAATAAATATTTAGCTCTTATATCGAAAAAGTGTTTTCTTTGTAATCGTGCACTTTGTCGGATCTCTTTCTCCTAAATAAAGTAAGCATATATATATATATATATATATATATATATATATATATATATATATATATATATATATAATATAATATTTAGTAATGTGATTGATAATTTAAAAATCAAATTGTAATTAAATTTAAAATCCGTTTCATGAGAAGGAACAACAACAAAATCAATTATTTGTACGATCGTTTCGGAAACAATGTTTTTATTGTGGTAGACATCAAGTTACGGACAATAATTATTACATAGGGTTTTGTTTATTAAACATGGTTTCCTCATCATATTGGAAAGGGTTTTTATTAAATGTAAAAGGCACCATAAATAAGCCTAGCATTACAGTAATGCAGATGTATCTGGAAAAAATTAAAATAAAGGTATGGATTTAAAACTTGATAAGAAAATTGATATGAGTTAGGGATTGTAATAAAGTAGAGTAAAATTATAAATATAATTTTGGTTTACATACAATATTATACATACATACATATACAAATGGATACATGTATGTATTTTTATATGTATGTATGTATGATATCAAGTTTAAACCTAGCGCGCGCCGTTTTCATTGGCTGATGGTCATGTTAGATCAGACAGCAGCAAAACCCGAACTGTTGATATTGTGTTCCGGGAAAACCGAGCCGAACACTGAGTTACGTTTAGTTTAAAAGATGCATGATTACCCCAAAAATGAATCGATTATACATCGGCATACTTTTAAAAGTACGATTAGAATATCAAAAACTCTTTTTTGTATACTAATTTGCGAATAGAAATAGTTCTATAAACTGTAATAGTAAAAGAAGTTTATAACCAAACAATGTGTTTATGCAGTTAGAGATATATTTTATGTTGATGAAAACTATGATTCAAGCAATTGTTACAAACATTATCCATTCGTTTCATAAAATCTACGGTACGTCAAATAAATCAATATTACAGATTGGTATAATTTATTATAAAAAAAAGATAAAGTAAAGTATCATTTGCAGTTAAACTTAGTGAAACAGAAGAAGGTAGCAACTTTCTACAATTTCTATGTAAATTACAGCAAACTTATTCAGACAGAAAAAGTAAGTGTTTACAAATTACAAACATAATAAAATAATATATTATATGATAAGAACTCATACTGAGAATGTATATATTTTTTAAAAACATATGTTTTAAAATATAAGTAATCATTCTAAGGTAACAGATGCAGGAAAATGATGAGAAACTAAGAAATTCAACTCCTGTGATGGGCGTGCGTAAGAAGCAGACAGGTACATGAATTCTTATGTACCGAAAATAGTGAAACGACCAATATGTACCGGTTAGCAAGTAAATGCAGTTAATGTCAGCGCTATTAGGGCAACGTTCTTCGATGTTAATGCGTTCTTTGACTAGGAGGTTAGTTAAAACGCGCCCGGACGTTTACTACCGATACATCGTCCATTGCTTACGAAAGCGAATTAGGAATGGAAAGGGATGCATGCAGAATAATGAGCTCGCGAAGCAAAACTGTCGCCTATTATCATAATATGTCTTCGGGTTTGATATCAAGTTTTATTGTTTCGTACAAAAAAAGGGTCATTTATGATGTGATGATCCCCGTACACGATATAGGTTTAGTTGTGCGTCATGGGGCTATTATATATAATCCTAACCTCATAGTTTGTTAATGTTTTGCCTGTAATCTTTTACTAAGCGGTATTGAACAAATGATATGCATAATAAATCATAGCGCTTGGACCATTGATCTGGATCAATTTCGACAAAAAAAAACTACATTACTTAGTAGGAAAAAACGCAGTGCTGCCCCCCGACGGCGCCCAACCGCACGTTGTAAAACCGACCTTGCGATAGTACCTCCAGACTTCTCCGACCACTAGGTTGAAAGCATCTCGAAAACTTTAAAAATGCTTTAAAAACCTAAGCGATATGAAAAAACCTGTTTAGCGACTTCATAACAAACTGACTGCAAAATGTTACGTCACTGTATGAATGCACTTGTTCAGCGTTAGAAAAATATTGTTGATTCCGATGGTGCTTATTTAAATCAATAATTTTGTTCGAGCCTTTCTATGTTCATGGGAATTTATAAGTTCAAACCGAAAGACTTTTTTTGTCATCCTGATAACATTTGGGTCTCAGTTAAGAGAAAGTTTGAGCAGTAATGCAAATCTTCACATTTATCTCTGCCGGTGACAACTTAATCACATGCATTCTGGCTGAATGCATTAATCCTGAATGAAAAAAAAAAAAAACTAAGAATATTTCTCCTGTTAACCACAAACAAGACATATTGCCATTCGACGTAATTGGCTTCTGATACGAACCATTCCCATGGAAGGTTCTCAACATGATGGTTTACGTTTTATCAGTACAATCAAGGAAGCAGTGAGCATAAAAGAATTCCAGAAATCTCGTGATCCGAGGAATCAAAGTATTCGAATAAAAAGCTCCCTGGCTTTGAGGGATCTAAACAATGAAGTAGCTGCTTTTGTTGCTAAGCAGTTTTATCGCGGATATGTACTTTGTGGGGGGAGGCGAATCCATCAGAGCACTTTCGATTTAATTGCTTGCAGAATTACGCAAGAATTAATTCAATATTCAACATTTTTAAATTAATAATTAATTACATTTAATGCATGTTCAGATTTATTTGGATTTTTTTCGATATAAAGGATTTGTAGATTTTAAATTATTAACTATTAATATCCTTATCTTCTAGTTGTTGCTTCAGGAAGTTTCGGCAAATTATTCCTCTGACAAATGATTCCATTGTGTGACGCTAGCGGTTTCAATCCCACTCAAAGCCGGCCAAACCGTGGTGAGATGACACCAATTTTGGAAGACAGTAATTGACGTGAAGTTGGAGGATTCGACATTTCTACTACGTCGTGGTTAACCACCTAGCGAGCTCAAGGGAAAAATTGGCCGAAATGGCGTGAAAAAAAAACACATTGAAGATGAGAACAATAGTCCACTAATAATTAAATAAAATAAATTATACAAATTACTCATCTAACAAAGAATCACAAATTAATTCAATGGTATATCAATCAGTTCGGCCGCGATAATTAGAAGAACAACATTTACAAAATACAGAAATGTAGAATTATAAGACAAAAAAATCAAACCTTTAGTGCCGTACGGGGCCCTGCCGCAGAGGATGAAGCGTGGAATATGGAAGGGACAACCACAAACAACCACCACACGAAATGATGGACGAATAAAGAGTTTTGAATTTCTGGACTTGAACGTACCGTCTATTTGTTTGTTTTTCTTTTGTTTACTTTTGTAATTCCAATCCTTTCCGCATTGCTTTTGGCTTTTATAACTTCCATATATTCCTTTTCCAGCAATGTTTCAAGCAAACTACCATTTACTTTATATATATATATATGTATGTATATATATAAATATATATATATATATATATATATATATATATATATATATATATATATACGCACCTGAATGTCTGTGTGCGTCTGGTCACGAATAGGCTACTATATGGGTGACTATTATAGAAAACTGATCACATATAATTTAGAAGATGTATCGAGACACAGGAATTGATATGTTTGATTTGACCTAGGGTTATTCATTAAAATTGTAGGGTCTGCGTACCTATGGAAATAAAAACAATTACAAGTGTTTTTGATATAGATGTACATAATAATATTTGATAAGTATGTTTTAACTTAAATAGGGATAATAAAATAAAATTATAGGGCGTGCCTTCGCCCCTGACCTCCATGGAATAGACATATACACATATTTTAATAAAGACTTTTCATATCTATCTGCGTAAGCATACTTTGATAATTATGTTTAAGTTTGAAGAAATATGGTATAATATAATTATGGGGTGCTCGTTCACGCCTGACCTCCATATATTGGAAATATGTCAGAAAGTTTAACAAGGTGTTTTAATATAGATCCACAGACTATTGTGATAAGTGGTTCAGTGTGCACAGGTATAGTATAATAAAGTACAGATTTTATCTATTTTATTGTTACTTTCATCATATTTTGCTTTGGTTTTCATACCCCAAAATTCGAAGCTATCTCTTTACACCCCTCCCTTTTCATAATCAGAGTCAATTTTGTGTAAGCTGCTTTTAAACCGAGTCAATGACGGATACTTTTGCTAGTATGCATACATATATATATATATATATATACATACATATATATGTATATATATATATCTTTATATACATATATATATATATATATATATATATTTCTTAATTTAGCCTTGCCTCGACAGTCGAGTATTTATTCCATCTTATCTTACTGTTAATAATATTATTGGAATTCGTTCCTTTTTCCTTCTACCTATTTGTGAATTATTGCACGAATTTATGCCTTTTGGATTAGTTTGGACCATCTTCCAATTACTCGATTCGTGTGTGTGTTTGTATGTCGCGAAACACTTTCCACAGAGGCAGCGGATTTTCACAAGATCGGTAGCATTTTCAAGCTCGAAATTTCTGCCGAAATATACTGAAACATTGGCCAAAAACATTCATTACTTCACCCTCAAACTGCACCTTTTTTACCATGACGGACGGAAAAGAATCGTATCTTCATGGCAAGATGGCTTATACGCATGCGCAAATGACGCCGGAACTTGAATTAGTTTAAATATAAAAAACGACTAATTTTTATGTCCTCTTAGATCAGTTAATTAACGCGCGGCGTAATTATTTGGAGGTTGTGAGTTCAAATCGTGATGTGAGCTCCCTTTTTTTCGATTTTTAAAGTTTTAATATTGAAACAATCCCATTTATGCCATTTTTCATGTTCACTGTTTTTTTTTTTTCAATTTTATTTTTCAGATTTTATTTAAAAGTTTTACATTTTTGGTTGTTTCCATCACATTCGCGTTTTCTTTTTTGTTTTTGTTTTTCTGATTTTATGAAATTTTAACATCGTTTGTTCTCATTAGGTTTGATATTTTTTTCGATTTTTAAGTAAGTTTAGCATTGTATTTTATAATATTAAAACAGGGTTATTACTTTCCTTATTCTTTTGTTTTGATTTACGCCCCTCGCCCGAGCACACATACCTCTAAAGAGCCGGGAAACGCCGGTTACCCTGGCTAGTATATATCTTAAAACGAAAATGTCTGTGTGTGTTTGTATGTCTTGAAACAACTTTCAACAGAAACAACGGATATTCGCAAGACGGGTATCATTTTCAAGCTCGGGGTTTCCGACAACAAATATCGAAACGTTGGCCAAAAATATTCATTCTTTACCCCTCAACCAGGCCCTTTTCTACAAGGAAGGATGGAAAAAATCGTTCCTTCATGACAAGATTCCTTCTACACATGCGTCAAAACACACGGCAGATGTTGTACCTTTAATTCGTTTAAATATTATGAAAAACCGACCTAATTTTGCCCACGCGTCCATAGCACAATGGAAAAAGTGACAGACTCGTTATGTTAAGATTGAAAGTTCAATTACCTTATCAGATATATATTTTTTTCGATTTTTAAACTTTTTATATTTAAACAAGGTTATTTATACCATCTTTTCGCTTTTCGCTTTGCATTTTGTGTTTTCGTTTTCCGAACACGTTCAATTATTTTCATTATGTTTTTTTTTTTTTTTTCGATTTTTAAATGAAGTTTCACGTTTGTTTGCTGTTTTTTTAGTTTGTTTGGTTTTTCCGATTTTTTAAGAAGTTCATACAGGAGTATTACTTTGCGTATTCTTTACCCCCCTTCCTACACGCCCCAAACAACCGGGCAATGCTAGGTAACCCTACTAGTGGAAAATTATCCCAGATTTCAGGGGTTAATACCATGCAAAAGAAATTTGACAAAAAATAAGCTAATAAACACACAAATATGTTCCCTCTCTCAGGTGGCCAGACAGTGGGTACTTATTTTAAGTTTAATTCACATGGAAAAGTGATCACCCATAATCGAAAAAGTAATTTCTTCATATCTAGAAAACTTTTTTTTGAGACGGAAACGGTTTTCAGATGCGTTTTTAGCACAGCGAAATCTACAAAGAAATATTTATTTCATATACGGACGTGGGACGCGCCTTAAAGTAAAACAATACTAATTTTTCGTTTCCTCGGTTAATTTAGTTTTTCGTCGGTTACACTGCTTTAGTAACCAATGAAATACTACAATTATCGACAAAAATAAATAATGTTTTAAATGCATACAAAGCAGAAATCTATCGTGCTATAACGTTTCCATTATTAGTTATTTTTGTTTTACATTCTTTCCCTTTGTTTAAATAAATAATTATATCACAGTTCACTTACATGAAACTTTTCCTTTTAGCTGGTTTGCAAGGATGGCCAAATTAATTTTACCGTAATCAATAATTTCCAAAAATTCCTTAATTGATATAGAAATTATATTGATATAGAAATTGTGTACATATATATATATATATATATATATATATATATATATATATATATATGTATAAATATATATATATGTATAATTATTACTATGTGTATAAATACATATATATATACATATATATAAATATATATATATATATATATACATATATATATATATATATATATATATATATATATATATATATATAGAGAGAGAGAGAGAGAGAGAGAGAGAGAGAAAATAAAAAGGAACACACCGTATTATGTGTTCATCAACGTTTCGTCTTTATTTCGAGACTTCCGGAAGTCTCGAAATAAAGACGAAACGTTGATGAACACATAATACGGTTTGTTCCTTTTTATTTTCTCTATTTTGTCGGAATACTATTTCCATTATTTTCATTATATATACAGTGATGATCATATTTATTGGCACGGTAAAATAAAAGTTAAATTTTGTCGTATAAATTCTAAAAAAGGGATTAAATTAAAGAAAATAACAAAGTATATTATGTATTTTTTTGGCCTTTCCGATGCAGCAATCGGATTTTAGAAAAAATAAATAACAAAGGAACAACACACATAATGGCAAAACACCCTTGTTCAAAATTATTGGCACGGCTTTGTTTTTCTTTTAGTATCAGTATAATATCAATCAATTTCCGGTTTACGTGCTTTCTGAACTTTTTTATAGCCCTATGATGCTTGTTTAACGCTAATTCAGTGAATAATTTTTTTCAGATAATTTTTAGATAGCGATTTATTTAAACTATTATAAGTGACTAAATTATAATTTTCAATCGCCATGGTTAAAACTAAGGAACACAGCGAAGACGTCAGGAAGCTTGTTGTAGCATGCCATACCAATGGGGAGGGCTATGATAAGATTTCAAAGAAGCTAAACCTTCCCAAATCCACTGTTAGAGCCATAATAAACAAGTTCAAATCGAAAGGCCACGTTATGAGTTTAGAGGGTAGAGGGAGAAAAAGGATTCTTTCCCCAAGAGATGAACGGAAAATTGTTCGACAAGTAAAACAAAACCCAAGGATCTCTGTTAGGGAGATTGTTGATGAACAGAGCACCTCTGGAGTGAATGTATCTCGACATACAGTTGGTAGAGTTTTGAAGAGAGCTGGTTTAAAAGCATGTCGTCCGAGAAAGACTCCGTTATTGAAGCCTATGCACCTGAAAGCAAGGCTAGCCTTTGCAAAACGTCATATTGATAAAGATGTTGCATTCTGGAAACGTGTTTTATGGACTGACGAAACGAAAATAGAGTTATTTGGCCATAATAAAGTCTCTTATATTTACAGAAAATCTGGCGACGCTTTCCTGCCTAAGAACACCATACCCACAGTGAAGCACGGTGGAGGCAGTTTGATGTTTTGGGGATCCTTTGCTGCCTCTGGACCAGGGCGACTTGTTAAGGTCACAGGTAGCATAAAAAAGGAAGATTATGTTTAAATATTGGATGAAAACCTGAAAGACTCTGCTAAAGAGCTCTCACTTGGTCGTCGTTGGTTGTTCATGCAAGAAAATGACCCAAAGCATTCGGCTAAACTGACTAAGAAATGGCTTGAGGACAATCATATTAATGTTTTGGAGTGGCCATCACAAAGTCCAGACCTTAATCCAATTGAAAATTTATGGAGAACATTAAAATTGAGGGTAATGCAAAGGAAGCCTAAGAATATTATTCAATTGGAGGATTATTATCAGGAAGAGTGGGCTAAAATTACTACTGAAGAGTGCAATAACTTGGTTGTAAACTATGAAAAGAGACTGAGGAAGGTAATCAAGGTCAAAGGCTATACAATTGATTATTAAATAAATCGTGCCAATAATTTTGAACAAGGGTTTTTTGCAATTATGTTTGTTGTTCCTTTGTTATTTATTTTTTCTAAAATCCGATTGCTGCATCGGAAAGGCCAGTTAAAAATACATAATATACTTTGTTATTTTCTTTAATTTAATCCCTTTTTTAGAATTTATTAGACAAAATTTAACTTTTATTTTACCGTGCCAATAAATATGATCATCACTGTATATATATATATATATATATATATATATATATATATATATATATATATATATATGTGTGTGTGTGTGTGTGTGTGTGTACCTCTATATATAAATTCGTATTTATATCTCCTTTTTTGTTCATAATTTATATATATATATATATATATATATATATGTATATATATATATATTCATATATATATATATATATATATATATATATATACATATATATATTAGGCACCACCCAAATTGGGGGGGGCAAAGTACTTTTTGACGGACCGTCCTTTTAAAAATCTACCAAAAATCAGGTAATTATCCAATCAATACGAAGTGTCCAGTGATTATTGAGAGAAGAATGAACTGTATAACAGTGTACTTATTTTCATAAACAATATTTATATATATATATATATATTTTTTGGCTTACACTCCCCCCTGGTTTGAGGGGGTTCCAAATATGCTTAAAATAATCATCTGAATCTGAACAAAACATATTGTGTTGTTGTAAGTGACAGAATTATAGATTAAAAAATGTTTACATACAATATTTTGACGTCTGAATATCAGAACTTCCACTGTGTTTAATTATCCCGCTTTTGAGTTTTGAAGTGTGAAATTCGGTGAATATGTTAAGTAAAACAATTTTTTTAAGTTAAGCCAAAAAAAATCATAATAATTATACGAAAAAAGCCATTTTAAAATCTTTGATAAATAAATTAACAATTTTTTTAGGGAGCCGAATAATGCATGACCATTATTAAAAAGGGCATGGTTTGAAGAATCGATACAAAAATCGATAAATATTGTGCCCTTTGTGTTAAAAATAGCATAATTTTTTTCGATCCCGTTTTAAAGGTTTGCCGCCTTTCGACTACGGTGGACCAAACGCGCTGAAATAATTTTTTTTTATTCTGCTTTAAATTGGCTCCCCATTTTGGGGAGCCTGACCCCCACACACATAGATATTAAAAACCAAACTCGTACAAATCGTCACCCTTCTTGTACTGGGCAGCCTCAGCGTAAATAATATAATGAAATTTTCGTAACCGAAAAATAAGTTTTTTTTGGCCTGTTTTGTTTTCCATAGTTTGCTTTTTAATAAGTACACACGAAAACATTGTTTACATAGACGCAAAGTAACTGGTTGCTTATATGAATAAGTGGAATTATTTGATATCCAGGTACTTATATTATAATACTTTTGCATATTCTCATAGAAAATCACCCTAAATCTTAGTTAGACAAAAAATAAATGAATTAATTATTTCAAAACCTGTTTTTTTTAAATATGTATGTACGTTTTTTTGTGCAAGACAAAAAATGTCGATTGTTAACTATTTGGGAAAAATTAACAGTTAAAATTTAATTAAAAATAGTACAAAAAAGTTTAAAAATTTTCTGTTTTCTATATACTAAATTTCAGGGTTTTACCTTTTTGGAAAAAAGTTTTTATTTCTATATATATTGATGACGCTTAAAAATATACGATTAAGATGTCACCTCATTTGTTTATTATACTAAGGAAAATCGATGGTACAAAAAAGCTGTATGTAAGTTTAAGTTCCTAGCGAAGGAGTTGTTTTAGTTGTTTTATTTAAGATTGTTGTTTCATCAATGACTGTACAACAAATGCCCACAGCCCACTCGGGAATGCTGATCACGCTGTGATAATGGTAGAAATCAGCCTAAATTCTCGCCCTAAAACTGAAGACCCACTACTCAAAACAACGAGGTATTACAAAACGGCTGATTGGGAAGCCATCAGGAAGCTCATCAGAGATGTCCCATGACAAAATATATTTACTCTTCCAGCGGAACAGTGTGCAAATGAGACAACTGAATGGTTCAAAACTGCTATTGAAGCGCATGTTCCCGCACGGAAATACTATAGCAAGCCCCACTCCCCCCAATGGTTTACTTCTGCTTGTGCAGCTGCCATTTGTCAAAGGCAGCATGCGTTCCGCAGATTCAACCGACATAAATCCAGCTCAAATAAACAGAAGTTTATAGAAGCTAGAAATAATTGTAAGAGAGTGATAGACACAGCTAAGTCAGATTACTCTGAAACCACCAGAAAGCGAATCGAAGCACAGAAATTAGGAACGCAGGATTTTTGGAAAATCTACAACAGCGTAGTTAATAATGGACAGTCAATTATTCCCCCACTAACAAACAATAATGAGGTTGCTTGCACGGCAACTGACAAGGCTAATCTGCTTGCCAGTTGGTGTGCCTCAAACTCCACACTAAACTCGGTACACCACTAACTCCCTGATTTTCCTCTGCGAACAGACGCCACACATGACGATTTGAAAATCACCCCTTCTCAGGTACATGCTATTATAAAAAACCTAGACACCTCTAAAGCATGTGGACCAGATCTCATCCCGGCTGTGCTATTACAAAAATGCTCTGCCGAGGTTGCTCCAGTTCTGTCCAAACTTTACAATAAATGCCTTAACGAATCTTGTTTTTCCGACTGCTGGAAAACCGCCTCTGTGGTACCAGTCTTCAAGAATTCTGGTGAAAAAACTGACCCACTAAATTATCGCCCATTAGCCTCCTCCCGCTTTTCGCGAAAATATTAGAGTCCTTAGTTAATCAAGTCATAGTCCAGCACCTAACAGCTGCTAAACTCCTGACTGACAAACAATATGGATCCAGGCAAGCCCGTTCAACAGCAGATATCTTAACCGTAGTTTCTGAACGTATATACCGTTCATTGGATAAAACAGGGCAGGGTAGAGCGGTGGCCCTTGATATATCTAAGGCTTTTGACAGGGTATGGCACGATGGTCTTCTAAGGAAAATTAGATCATATGGAACAACTAGAAGAATTCATAACGTAATTAAATGCTTCTTTAGTAATAGAAAAATCAAAGTTGTCCTCGACGGACGTACATCCAAACAATATGACATAAATGCGGGAGTGCCTCAGGGGTCTATCCTTGGACCTCTATTGTTCCTGATATTCATAAACGACCTCCCTGATAATATTGTTTCGGAGATGGGTATATTTGCCGATGACACCACTCTCTATAAAAGATATGAGGGGAAAACAAATGAACACATATCGAAGAAAATGGCAGAAACACTAGACGATGACCTCCAATCCATAGTGGAATGGGGACAAAAATGGTTGGTCTCATTCAATGCTGCTAAGACTAAGCTTGTTTCCTTCAATAACTACAAGAAACCTTCTCTACCACCAATAGCAATGGCCAAGAACACATTGCCTGAAAGTACTTCTTTTAAACTCCTCGGCCTAACGTTTACAGGGAATATGAACTGGAATAGATACATTGAGAGCATTGCCAAGGCTGCTGCGAGGAAGGTTGGCTCCCTCTACCGTGCTGGAAAACTACTTACGCCTGCCAGTATCCTATACCTCTATAAGGCAACCATTCGCCCATGTATGGAGTACTGTTGTCACATCTGGGCTGGTGCATCTGCTGCTTGTCTCTCGCTCCTGGACAGGGTTCAAAAAAGAGTCGCCAACCTGATAGGTCCTGAACTGTCATCTAGGCTTCAACCTCTGTCCCATCGACGAGATGTTGCATCCCTCTGTCTGTTCTACAAATACTTTAATGGTGAATGCTCTGACGAACTGCAAACACTACCCCCGAAAAACCCGACAAGCTACTAAGTCTCATCCCTTTACAGTGGAGATCCCTAGGTGCAAGAAAGCCTTTTACTCCAATAGTTTCTTCCCCAGAACTGCGGGTCTTTGGAACTCCGTTCCGGGATTCTGCTTTCCCAACTGCAATTATATGCAGAAGTTCAAGTGTAATGTTAACAAACATCTCTCTACTCTTCTCCCTTCATAATGACCCCGCTAATTAATTCCCTAATAGTAGCCCCCTGCTTCAAAGTGGCACTGTGCTTTGTTTGGGATGAAAATTGAATAAAAAAAAAACTCTAAATAACAATTATATTGATAATATATTTAAGTAAATGTATTTGGAATTATAATTAGAGCATATATTTTTTATGATAGGAGTAGAGTTATTCCCCTTGATTAGTTTTTTTGTATTTAATATGTTCTGAAGTTCGAACGATAAAAAAAATTATTTCCAATAAATTAATTTGGTAATCGTAAGACATTTCTAGCGTGGAAAAAAATAATTTCGTGTAGACAGAAGGATGGTTTCTTAATTTTTAATATTCGATACTCTTGCACAATTTGGCCCGGATTCTTGTTAATTCCCCTCAAGACTCGTCGGGCGAAATCGGCAATAATTGGTTTTAGGCGAGACTTTCAACAGACGCTTTAACAACAAATTTAAATAAAACACTAAAAATACAGATGTAATTGATCAAAAATAACCAACATTTGAAAGACAGAAATATTTTTATTTATTTGATTTTATACCTTTCGCTTTGTTTTTTTTGTTTTGTTTTTTTGTTTTGTTTTTTTTTTTTTTTGCTAAATATATATCAACAAAAAGTTTGTTTTGTTTTTTTCGCTTTGTTTTTTTTTTTTTTTTTTTTTTTTTTTTGCTAAATATATATCAACAAAAAGTTTGTTTTTTTTCCTTCTAAGAAAAGGTACATTTTTATTTTTTTTTCTCCGTAAATTCTTAGGTGTAAGTTCAAGTTTATCTTTTTTAAACTTTCTTGTTGTCTCAAGTTTCTTTTGCGGGCGGGGGAGGAGAAATACGTAACAATATGCTTAAGAAAACGGTAAATTGTTAGATGAATGTACAGGAAAAATGCATTTTTGTTCAAATACGTAATATCTTTATTGTATTTATTTATTTTTTACGGCTGCTCATTGCCGGTTGAAGAGCTTTCCTTAGGTTTTTTTTTCTTCGGTCAACTTTTCAACGGATATCGACGGCAAAGAGGGAGAAGGTAAGTTAAAGGAAATATGTACGCGTGGTCCGATATAATACCGCATTCTCTTCGCATATTTTCCGACGCACAAAATAAATGCTTTTCACTTTTGTTAGAATATAGTTGAGAGGGCATAACATACTTCTTTTTTGGGCAATTACATTTATATGTGCTTATCTGTTCATTTATTTGTGAAATTGTTGTTTAAGTGTGTGGGGGGGATAGACGATAAATGATGAGTATCATTTGTATAGAAGCGGTGTTCAAAACGAAATTTTATGTATGCTCACACGGGGAACGCCAGGTACCTATGCTAGTTATCTATATAGCTCGCTAATCTTGTGATACTAAATTAAAATTGAGTTGTTTTTTTATTACTTTTTTTAATTTCGGGCGATAAGAACACGAACATTATTGATTGTAAATTAAAGATTTAGAATGAATCCTAAAAACAGACAATAGTGCATTATTAATTCTTATTTATTCAAGATTATAATACAAAATATACTATATGTAATATTTAATTATGTATTATAAATAATAATTTAAAATAAATACTTCAGAAAATTATGGAAATCTTAGAATTTTAGGGATATTATTATGAGCAAAACATTAAAACGAATCTAAACACAACATTCTAAGTACTTCTGTATCTCTACCTCTCTCCCTCTATCTCCCTCTATCTCTCTCTGTATATATATATAGAGAGAGAGAGAGGAGAGAGAGAGCGAGAGAGATAATGAAGTACTTAGAATGGTGTGCTTAGATTAGTTAAAATGGCTTATATATATATATATATATATATATATATATATATATATATATATATATATATATATATATATATATATATATATATATATATATTCCCGAATCAGGAAAATCGGAACTTTTTGTGATATTGGAATCGGTATTGGAATGAAAAAAAAATAACCATGCCCCCGTTTCTATACGGATTCTTTTAAGTTTTATTGGACAATAAAAGATTAAACAGGTATACCTTGTTTTTTTGTGTTGGTTATTTACAACATAAGACTTAATAGGGCGACAGGATGGGTCTCAAGTCTGATTTACAGATTAAACATTGATTCGCAGCGTTCGATTTTTTTTATTTATAGTAATTTATTGAGATAAATCTAACCTATTCCTTTGCAAACATTCAGCATCTATTCGCAAAATGACTACATGACCCCACCCAATGAATTTCACTTTATTATTAGAAGATTTTAAATCGTCAGGTAGTTTTTTTTCGAAGTTTCGTTGGCGCCATCTGTACATTAGCAATGTCTCCCAAAGGTTTCTTTTTAAAATAATTTTAGTTTATTGCCCTTTTCGTTGCCCTCAAGTGAGAAATATTGATGAAATCTCCGGTGAGTTCATCAAAATCTAAGATAATATATATAAAACAGATTTTGTAGCGTTTCTCATTAAAAAAGGGAATATATCTACATTGAGAGTTACACAGGCTCCTCAAAACGAAGACTTGGATTGGGACATTTATTAATGTAATTAACAGAAACCACAAAGAAATGATGAAAAAATACTACATAAATAAATGCTACCAACAGCAAAACTCATCTACATACCTGAATACATTTGTTTGTGTTTAAACTTCATTTAAAGTGTGTTTTTAATGGTGCCCGGAAAAGTCGTCCTCGGAAAACGTATCCATTTTTGCTGGGAAGTAACACGTATCCATTATTGAATAAATATCGATAAAAACGCATTTTGTGACCGTTCTTGAAAGATAGATTGTTTTTAAAAGATACTACACCTGTATAATATAAAAAATGGTGGTTGTTAATTTCAAAAAGATAAGCTCGATTTTCTACCTAACTGCATTAATTGTTTTACTTTCACTTGTAATATTTATTTAGTAAGAAACGAGACTACAGACCGCATACCTTTTTTCTAAAATAATTATAATTATTTACTGTTGTTTTTAAAAGGGAAATATCGATTTTTCTACGAAGCTGGCTAAGCTGTTAATTGTTAAAATTATTTTAAACCGTTTATTGAGTAAAAAAAAAGTAGTGTCGAGGGTGACGTAAGAATGAAAAATAATGTCCAACATGAGGGATCACATCTTTCTAGTCTGATAATACTCGCTGAATAATAGAACATTAAAGAACTTACTGAGTGAGATTTTGTTTAATAACAACCCCACCCTCCAAAAGAAAATATATATTAATATTAAAAATAATTATAAAATTATCATCTGAAAAAGCCGAAATAAAATTTCACCGTTGCAATATTTACCTAAATGCAATTTATTTTCAAGTACTGAAAATTGAAATAACTTAAAAGATTTAATCGTTGGCGGTCACTGCTTAAAATATTTTGTTAAACCAACATGTTATTATACAGAAAATTTGCAAAATTGAAATACAAATTTACATTTACAACTAATCAAATATAACTTTTTAAAATAAAAAAAGTAATATTTAATGTGTTTTACAATGGACTTAAAAACGTTTACTCGGTTCGAAAAAAATAGTAGTGGCGCGTAATATGTCAGAATAAGAAAAATGAACGCCAGGATAAGGTAATAAAAAGCCACTCAATAAAAGTTACTGAACATGCTGAAATAATAACAATATTCAGTAAGTGACAATTTCCATGAAGAGAAATCTTCTTGGTCAACTATTCTGTACTTTCACCTTACAATTTTACAAATAAATAAATAAATAAATAAATAAACTTGGCTGTTTGAACCTTTCACCGGAAGTCCTATCACTGATGAAGTTTAATAACAGGAAAAGGATCTGACAAAACATTGTTTGCTTCTAACTTTGAATATATTACTGTTCTGGTTTGTCAATATTTATGAAATTATCATTGCTTTTGTTTTGGCCATGTTTTCCCCAATTCGCAATTATAACTTTTTTTGTTGTGAACGAACATTAGCTATTACTAGAATAGAGGCCCGATGTTGTCCGGTATTGAACGATGATCAACGAATGTTTAATACTCACATATGTGTATTGTCATCGAAATCCCTAAACGTTAATTTTTCACTCAAATCGATTGATTGCCTGCCCAAGTTGGAGACCCATAACGCTGCACCGGGAGCAAGCTTCACATGCCACTTCGCTGTGGCTTAGTCCACTATACATTGCAGTCTACGTTGCAAAGTAGACAACCTTATGTTTATTTTATAAAAATATTGGGGTCTGTATTTCTATACACACAGATTACTAAACATATAGTGTTTACCTATATTTAGGGAAATTGTAAATGGCGCCGGATTCTTTGTTGACCACCGTAAGTTTAGGAAAGCTATACGAAATACGGTTAGAATCTCTCCCAATATATGTAACCGTGCCATAAACGGGTATCAATTCGGTGAGTTTAAAACAGTATTTTTATAGATTTTTATTTTTAACTCATTTTCCTAAAGTAACCATGTTAAACAAAGAGTCTGGCACAATTTGTAATGTTCAAATGCATCGGTAAGCACTGCATTTTGTCGAGCTGAATTAACATGTTACATTAAATAGAAACACTAAAACTTATCCAGTTAGGTAGAAAAGACCCTTAATTTGCTGTTGATAATGTTTTTTTTCTTTATATTTATCATTTGACAACTTTTTCGAATCTATGTGTATAGTAATACAACCCCTAAATGATTTTTGACCGTGAAGTTTAGTGAAACGCACCAAGGAAATATGACCGCCGTCCGCATACTGCACATGCACCTTTGTTGTTTCGTGAACACAAAAAGTGTACGGCATAATCACATTGACACACTGGTTTCCGCTTTCTCGGCAGTGTTACCGGTCGTCCTGAGCGTTCGTTTGCCACTGGTATTAATCAATGGCGACTCACGAGAGGTGTGGTTGAAGATTGTGCATCTCGTGTCACAAAAATTTTACGCGCATGCACCCTTACAATGGGTATCCATTGTTTGTCAAGAATATAGGGAGCCTTGAAAAACACAAAAAGTGTTAAAACTAAATTATTTTTTTTCTAAATAAAATATTTGTTTTATTATTTGAAAATATAAAAACTGTTTTCTCTTGTCATGTGTGTTTGGTAAAAAATGTTGAAAATAAAATATTTTTTTTATAAATATATTGTTTCGTTTTTCGTGTCTTCTGTTCGTTTTCATTATATAATTCCCGGTATCAGGCAGCTTGATTTTTTTTTCGAGGAGTGATCTTGAACATTACTTTAAGTATACAAATTTATTTTCATTTGGAGGGGCGGCCTCAATTCAAAACTCTATTTACGTCGGTAATGTGTTTAATTTTCTAGCGATTATCAATTCTCCTAATATGTGGCCCCCTCATGTAGGACATTATTTGTCATTCTCACGTAACACTCGGCGCTATTTGTTTTTTTTTTTATTTCTTTCTCTTTAACAATAGACATTTCAAAATAAATAAAAGCAATGACAACTAAGCAAGCTGGGCCGAAACAATCTATTTTGTTCTTTTGAAACCAACAGTAAATCATTATAAATATTTAAAAAAATATATTATTCAGTGTGTACTCTCATTTTGACAAGAATGGACGCTTTAAAACAAGTGAAACCACTTACAATTTAGCCAGTAAGCTAGAAAGTGGGCACTTAAAAATCGATTTTTTTTTTAAAAACAACAATAAACAAGTAACACATATTTTTTACAATATGTTGAGGGGTATAGTCTCTTGTAAAAACTAGTTCTCCTTCAAGGACGGGCATTAAATGTGTTTTCAATCGATATGTATTCAATAAGGGCCCAGTTTTCCTACTTAAGGAAAAGCGACGAGTTATCAGGGTATGTATTTTCCAGGTATGTGTTTTCCGGGTATGGTTTTTCCGGGTACGTGTTTTCCAGATATGTGTTTTCCGGGTATGTGTTTTCCAGGTATGTGTTTTCCGTGTATGTGTTTTCCAGGTATGTGTTTTTCGGGTATGTGTTTTTCGGGTATGTGTTTTCTAGGTATGTGTTTTCCGGGTATGTGTTTTCCAGGTATGTGTTTTCCGGGTATGTGTTTTCCAGGTATGTGTTTTCCAGGTATGTGTTTTCCAGGTATGTGTTTTCCAGGTATGTGTTTTCCGGGTATGTGTTTTCCAGGTATGTGTTTTCAAGGTATGTGTTTTCCGGGTATGTGTTTTCCAGGTATGTGTTTTCAAGGTATGTGTTTTCCGGTTATGTGTTTTCCGGTTATGTGTTTTCCAGGTATGTGTTTTCCGGGTATGTGTTTTCCGGGTATGTGTTTTCCAGGCATGTGTTTTCCAGGTATGTGTTTTCCGGGTATGTGTTTTCCGGTTATGTGTTTTCCAGGTATGTGTTTTCAAGGTATGTGTTTTCCGGGTATGTGTTTTCCAGGTATGTGTTTTCAAGGTATGTGTTTTCCGGGTATGTGTTTTCCAGGTATGTGTTTTCAAGGTATGTGTTTTCCGGTTATGTGTTTTCCGGTTATGTGTTTTCCAGGTATGTTTTTTCCGGGTATGTGTTTTCCGGGTATGTGTTTTCCAGGCATGTGTTTTCCAGGTATGTGTTTTCCAGGTATGTGTTTTCCAGGTATGTGTTTTCAAGGTATGTGTTTTCCGGGTATGTGTTTTCCAGGTATGTGTTTTCAAGGTATGTGTTTTCCGGGTATGTGTTTTCCAGGTATGTGTTTTCAAGGTATGTGTTTTCCGGTTATGTGTTTTCCGGTTATGTGTTTTCCAGGTATGTGTTTTCCGGGTATGTGTTTTCCGGGTATGTGTTTTCCAGGCATGTGTTTTCCAGGTATGTGTTTTCCGGGTATGTGTTTTCCGGTTATGTGTTTTCCAGGTATGTGTTTTCAAGGTATGTGTTTTCCGGGTATGTGTTTTCCAGGTATGTGTTTTCCGGGTATGTGTTTTCCGGTTATGTGTTTTCCAGGTATGTGTTTTCAAGGTATGTGTTTTCCGGTTATGTGTTTTCCAGGTATGTGTTTTCCGGGTATGTGTTTTCCGGTTATGTGTTTTCCAGGTATGTGTTTTCAAGGTATGTGTTTTCCGGGTATGTGTTTTCCAGGTATGTGTTTTCAAGGTATGTGTTTTCCGGTTATGTCTTTTCCGGTTATGTGTTTTCCAGGTATGTGTTTTCCGGGTATGTGTTTTCCGGGTATGTGTTTTCCAGGCATGTGTTTTCCAGGTATGTGTTTTCCGGGTATGTGTTTTCCGGTTATGTGTTTTCCAGGTATGTGTTTTCAAGGTATGTGTTTTCCGGGTATGTGTTTTCCAGGTATGTGTTTTCAAGGTATGTGTTTTCCGGGTATGTGTTTTCCAGGTATGTGTTTTCAAGGTATGTGTTTTCCGGTTATGTGTTTTCCGGTTATGTGTTTACCAGGTATGTGTTTTTCGGGTATGTGTTTTCAAGGTATGTGTTTTCCGGGTATGTGTTTTCCGGTTATGTGTTTTCCGGTTATGTGTTTTCAAGGTATGTGTTTTCCAGGTATGTGTTTTCAAGGTATGTGTTTTCCGGTTATGTGTTTTCCAGGTATGTGTTTTCCGGGTATGTGTTTTCCGGGTATGTGTTTTCCAGGCATGTGTTTTCCAGGTATGTGTTTTCCGGGTATGAGATATCCGGGTTCGAGTTTTCCGGGGACTGGTTTTCCTAAATTCAATGTTTGTGTAGTTTTTCACGTCACACATAAGAAATAGAATTGTTATTAAAATGTCTATGAACGTTTTATAGTATGTTCATTAACTGTTTTGCTTTTACCCATAATATATTTATTAAACGTTTTTTTAATCAAATAAACAACAGAACGTAAGTATATTTAAAAAAAAAAAACAGTTCATAAATATGTTTTAACATAATCTCGTTGGGAAAAAATCGCCAGGAATATTTTTTATAGCAATTATTTTTTTATGTTTCATGGAAAAAACACATTTACACCAGTGATTTTTTTATTTATTAAAAAAAAAAGTTCATGAACATATTTAAAGTATAAAGGTTAGAATCGTGTTATAAAAGTTCAGATGAAGACCGAATGAATAAAATCTCGATGAATTTTATTTTATATATTTAGCAATGTAATTCTTTACGTTAAAAGTGGTGATCATTTTTGTACACACAATCGCGTGCGCCCAAAAAAGCATATATGTTGAAAATTTCCATGATCGAAGTGACCCAAAAATGTTATTTTATTACATTTTCACCCCAAACAACATACTTTATCACTTTGATGTAGGAGGTTACTATTAGACATACAGTCTACAGGGTACTCGGTGGGGAGTTGTGCAGCAAGATGTCGGTTCACGATACACTTGAATTTCTGCGTGCCAGTATAGTTGGGGAAGCAGGAAGTCGGAAGAGAATTCCAAAGTCTAGCGGTTCTGGGGAAAAATCTACAGGAGTAGAACGCTCGCTTACCTCTAAGGGTCTCTACTGTGGGATTTTACTGCTTGTTGGGTTTATCGGGAGTATTTGCGTAGAGGGGATACAAGTGCTTACAGTTCTTCGGGCAGAGGAATGCCGCATTTCGTCGATGAGACAGAGACTGAAGCTTGGATTACAGTTCAGGAGCTATTCGGTTGGCGACTCTTTTGAAACTTGTCGAGGAGTGAGAGACTAGGCGCAGATGCACCGGCCCAAATATGACAACATTACCCAATACATTGGTGAATTGTGGCCTTATAGATGTTCAGGAGGCCTTGGGGCGTTAGTGGCTTTTTAGCACGGTAGAGAGAGCCTACCTTCTTCGCAGCGATCCTGACAATGCTCTCAATGTAATTGTTTCCCGTGAACGTTAGGCCGGGGAGTTTAAAAGATGTGATTTAAGATAAAGTGTAATAGGCTATTGCTATTGGTGGTAGAGAAGCTTTCGCGTAGTTATTTAAGGAAACAAGTTTAGTCTTGGCAGCATTGAATGTGACTATCCATTTTTGTCCCCATTCCATTACAGATTGGAAATCATCCCTCTAGTGTTTCTGCCTTTTCTTTAGATACGTGTTCATTTGTTTTCCTGTCGTGTCTGTAATAGTGCGTGGTGTCATCGGAATATATACCCATCTCACAGACAATTTTGTCAAGGAGGTCATCTATGAATATTAGGAATAATAGAGGTCCAAGGATAGACCGCTTGGACACTCCCGCATTTATATCATATGGTTTAGATCTACGACCATCGAGGACAACCTGGATTTTTCTCTTATCTAGGAAGGATTTAATTATGTTAAGTATTCTTCTAGTGGTACGGCATGATCTGATTTTCCTGAAAAGACCTTCATGTCATACGCCGTCAAAAGACTTGAATATATCTAGAGTTTACGCTCTATCCTACCCTGCTTTGTAAAGTGAATGGTATATCCGCTCAGAGATTACAGTTAAGATTTCTTCTGTGGAAGGGGCTTGCCTAATCCATGTTGTTGGTCGGTCAGAAGGTTAGCATCTGTAAGGTGATGGACTAGAGCTTGGTTAATTATGGACTCAAATATTTGGGCAAAAAGTAAGAAGAGGTTAATGGGGCGGTAATTTGCTGGGTCATTTCTTTCGCCAGAATTCTTTAAAACTACTACTACAGAAGCAGATTTCCAATAAGCAGGAAAACAATATTCATTCAGGCATTTGTTGTAAGGTTTGCAAGGGATTGGAACTACTTCAGGGGAGCACTTTTTACTAGCACAGTCGGGATAAGACCAGGTCCACATGCTTTTGCAGTGGCACTATGTTTAGTATACCATGCACATAAGATGTGGTGATTTTCAGATCGTCTATTGTGGCGTCTATGCGCAAAGAAAAGTTCGCGAAAAGGGGGTTAGCAGGGTCCAGTGTTGATGGAGGCAAACTGACTGGCAATCAAGTTAGCCTTCTCGGTTGCTGAACAAACAACCTCATGCTTGTTTGATAGTTGGGGAATTGTTGATTGCCCATTATTTACTACACTGTTGTAAATTTCCCAGAAATCACGGGTTCATAATTTCTGTGCTTCAATGCGTTTTCTTTTTTTATTGTGGTTGAAGAAAATTCTTATTTACCTGTGGCTATTTCTTTTTTACAGTTCTTTCTGATTCTATATACATGTGTATGTTTGAACTGGATTTATGTTTGTTAAATCTGCGGTACGCGTGTTGTCTTTGCGCGATGGCAGCTGCACATGTGGAAGTAAACTACTGGGGAGAGTGGGGCTTGCTATATAGTTTCCGCTGGGAGCATATTCTTCAATTGCTGTTTTGAACAATTTAGTTGTCTCATTTGCGCACTCTTCATTAGGAAGTGAAAAGACATTCCGCCATGGGGCGTCTTAGATGAGATTCCGGATGGCTTCACAGTCCAACTTATAATATTTCGTGGTTTTGAACAATACCTATTCCGTTTTGGCTCTAGAGTTTAGGGCAGTTTCAATTATTATCACTACATGATCAGCATTCCCAAGTGGAGTGTGGGAGTTCGTAACCCAATCATCTGGAACTGTGGTCAGAAACAGATCTAAAGGTGATATTTGTTGTTTTCGCTACACAGGGAAACGGGTTGGAGACGTAACCATGTTTTATAGGGAATGAGTTATAGAGAAGCGATTTGTTGTGCTACCAGTTCCGTCTGTTAAAGTTGAAAATTCAAGCAAGTTGTTGTAGTGGGCCTAGAAGTATCCAAATACATGCACTTGTGCGCTAGTTTCGAGGGAAAGTGATGTATGTATGCTGTCAGAGGCATTTTTATACTGGTACAGTCCTGGGTCGAGGGAGAGCGGTAGAGAAAATAAAAGTAACTAATGTTAAGTTGCATGTTAAGTCTAAAGCACATCAAGGCTTCATCGTCCGATTCTAGTTTTGTTGCTCTAGTCAAGGGGAGGGTGTTTCAAATATAGACCCTAAGTCCGTGCATATGTCTGTTAGAGTCCTTGTGCAGAGTGGGAGATATCCGGGCATGTTAAAGTAGTTAAAGGTGTTGGAGGAGCGTAGGTTAGTCTCACTAAGATATCCGGAGTGTTTATTAGGAGAAGTGCTTCAAAATAAGCCCATGAATGTTCTTAAATGCACGCCTCAAGGGAGGAGGCAATTTGAATTTGTTTGAGTTTTGTCCTGGTTTAAACGTGATGTTAGATAGTACTGTAATTTTTTTAAAGAGTTTCAGTTTAGGTACGCGGTGTGAACAAGTGGTTATGCAAAATAACCGACATGCAACACAAGTAGCCCATCAGCTGACCTTCAATCTACTAGGACGGTGGTCTCAGGAAAGCACACCGGGGATAAGTGCATGTCCCCTTTCCATGCGCGACATGGCACTACGCACATCCCGATATTATTAAACTGTTTATGGAGCAGCCGCTCTAAGCGCTATCAAAGAGTTATGGCGTCTGTACGACCAGTCGCGAACAGCAGCACAGAACTGTCAATCCGGTAGTCTCAAGCATTCAGACAATTGTCAACCCAATCTAGTTGTACTGGTATTATGGCGTTCAAACACTCGCAAGTTCGCAGTTTTTAGGGGAATGTGTCGGGAGAGGGGGAAACACGGCGTCGTTTTCCCTAGTCAGGAAACAAGATCAACCACTGAGTATTTCTGTCGAATCTCTGTGCTTCGAACTATACGCCTGGGTAATAATAGAAGGAGTATGGAACCAGGGTTATAGCCTGTGCCTATCTACTCTTTAAGCAGTTCTGGTTTACAAGTCAGTAATTTGTTTGAGTCATGTGCTCTAGGAAGGATGTTATCCAAGACTGGATGGGCCTATCTCCCCTTAGATTTAGCTTCAGAGTTTTTCTTCTCCTACACGGATCACTTGGGAAGATCTACAGGTCCATCAGCACCGAGAGGATTTGCCTCGCGTCTGGGTCCTAATCCAGGTATTTCTGCAACCCCGCGTGGTTTGTTAATGTTGTTGGGTTAGTGTGTAAATGTTATATGTCTACCGAAAAATTACACTCCTCCAAGTTATTAAGGGGTATTTCTATTACCTTGTTACTCGAGGAGGGTGTGAGTAAAACTTCACGCAGTGGAAGTAGCTATATTTGCAACAGGTTAGTGGGAAGGGATTAAGATATTGTTTAATATTTTTTCCTTTAAATTTATAAAAAATATTTTTAAAAGTACGCCTTCCATATGATAAAATTCGTGTCCCTGGTAGGGTCCTTGAATAATTAATTCGGACCGTTGAATGTGGTTCTAACCTATATAATATTACAAGAGTAAAAAGCATGGATCGCGACAGGTTATACCCGATAATTAATTCGTCCTTCTGAAAGGGTACGAATTTTATAGGATGGGTGGGCGGTCTATAAAGGCTGGTGCTACGAGCATGGAAAGCACATACATAACGAAATTATTCATGAAGAAAACTTAGTTGACCGGATGGGCTCCTCGATATACAGGAAGAACATAGAGACAATAAAAAACAATCAGAAAAGTAGTAAGACTGTTTGGAACACATATGATGGCATTCATATGGAGAAGTAAAGAACAGGGGGAAGTCTGTTCTCGTATAATCAAAAACAGTTGTGAACAATATTTTTTTGTAAAAAAATTCAATTTATATTGTTCAAAGTTTAAAATTGAAAACGTGTTTGGTCAATGTCAGACGCTTTTCACCTCCACACCTACAAAAAAATGATTATTTTTTTCAAATTGTCGGGGTTGCTGAAAACGAATATAACGTGGCGCAGAGAAATATTTTTTTTCCTATAGAAACATGACTTTTTTAAAACGTGGTGATTACTGTTTTATAACTTTAACGTAAAATGACCCCCTATTTTCTTTCAACATAGTGTTTGTTTTTAACTTATCGTAAACAAGCCGTTTTCCAGATAGTTAGCAATTTGTTGCCCTTCTTTTACGCGCAAGCGCGAATATTTTTCACGCATACAGAAATGGCCACCACGAATAAGGAAATACATTTTTTTTATTTTGTTCTCTTGACTTTCAACAAGGAAGACGTTATTTTATATGGGAACAGAAAGAAATCATAATTTTTCCGGTATTTTTAAACAGAAACGTACACCTTAATTAATTTTTTTAAGTTATTTTTAGGGGTGGAATTAAAAATACGCAAATATTGCTAGTTTGCATTTTATTTCGTTATGTTTTTTTCTATTCGTTACTTTCAGATGCTGTTACACCGCATTGCGTACTAAGGTTTGCGGAGGGATTTCCAAAATCCAACTGAGTCCATGCCATTTCTGAAAACCCCTTTTCCCCTATTGATTGCGGTATGTTGTTGTTCGTGTGCAGTTCAATTAGATCTACACTCCAAGGCTGTGTCCTATGTTTTTAAGCAGGGATTAGTCCATTGCTCATAACCGGAGGGGCCCCTACCGGCCAATTCTGATCGGGTTGGCCGGGTATTTTTTAAAAAATCGGTACAGAATACTACTCCTTTGTGACTCTGGCATTTCAACCCCATTTTCTTACCCCTGTTAGACATTTTAACCGCCGTGTGTAGGACATAAATACCGTGCTTACTAAACATTTCAAATAGATCAACCAGGAGAAAATTCAAGTTGAATTTAATTATAAATTCATCGTTGTTGTATAATCACATTAACATCTAATATATCGAAACCATTTTGATATAATTTTTAATTTTTATTTCAGCTAAGCATTGTGTCCACATGATAAAAAGGAGCAACACACCACGGCTTTAATGTGATACTGGAAAACTGACATCGTGATATTCGTCCAACGAGAATTTCGAAAAATATTTTAGTCCAATACGCTAACATGCTCGCATTCACGCACATGCAAATTACTTATTAAAAGTTTAAGCGTTAAACAGAGGATACGGAGAGTAAAGGCCGATCAACATGAAAGCGTGACAACATTACCAGATCAACGTGTAAGTATATGGTTCCTAAAGTGTTTGTATTCAACCATGTGACCACGTAAATAGCAGTAAAAATATTTTCCGATGCTCCCGACACGCGAATAGCCATAAAAATATTTGTCCTTGCCCCTTGTGGTAATTTTATGAATGAAATTCAAACGTGCATGTGTTTTCTCCTAATGAGAAAGAACAATTATCTATGTGGATCATTATGGAATTGCACATTGGGATAATTTTTATCTAACAAATTATGACTGTAAGTTAACCTGTTTTTGAAATTTCATTATACGTCTATCGAAGAAAATCGAATATTTTATTGTGTATATTTTTAAAACTGCAAAACAAACAATTTTTATGTGAGAATATTTTTCAGTCTCTTCCCCTATAATTAATACATCTTCCCATTGAGTAATTTCAAATATTTCAAAGTTAGACACATTTTCACATCATTTTTCTTTTTCATTTTTCTTTAACAAAAATGCTCGATGAATTCAATATTTTAACACCGAGCGCAATCAATTTCTTTGATATATATTTGAAATTTAAAGTGTGTTTTTTTCATAACAGTTCAACTTTAAAGAATTTGCACGCCTGAAATGGCGAATGAAATAGAAAATTCTAGGTTCTCTATCGAGACATAAGAACCCAAATTCATACGACAAACTGATGTATCAATTGTAATTAAAGTTTTGATATGAAGGAAAAATATAGTGTGCATTCAATTTAAGTTAACATATTTGCTTGTGTTTTATCTTATAAATAAATGGATACTTTAGGCGGAAGGTGGACCTTGCGTAAACGGTGTTTTTTATTTAATGATAACTCCATAAACGCGTTTACTGACACGGTCTTCGTATATATCTCAGATATTTGTTTTATAATGCGTGTATTCATTTAGTTTCCTGATTTTTATTTCGCTTTCTGAGGAGATACTTTCTAACTATTACGCACGACTACCTTACAATTTACTAAAATAAATACCATAAAAGTTGACTTTAATTTGGAAATACTATCAAATATAGCACGGTGCGTACACAGTATGAGTACAATTATTATTATTACAATTATTTCTACTACTATTATTATTATTATTATTATAATTATTATTATTATTATTATTATTATACTAATGATAATAAAAAAAAAAACATTGATATATATGACATCGACTGGCGCCTTATCAACTAGTGGTGAAAGGTTAGGGAGAATGGAAAGCCCGGTGTGGGAGAGTACTAAACAGATCTCCACTGGAAGTGTGCAGTTCAAATCTTTGGGGGCACCAGTAGCTTATGCTGACGAGATATCAAGGGCAAACACCTGTTGCGGTAACATGCAATCATCTGCACTAGTGATCAAGAGGTGGAGTACTCTAGAAATTTGGGGAGACTTTTATCACTCGGTCTTCAGGGAACACCACAGTTTACTGCTAGTGAACGATCACTTATGATGGTCTGTGCGAAAAAATCATAGTGAGTGAAAAATATCATAATAAGGCACTCTACGAAATTAACCACAACCCTTGTTTAATATCATCAGTGTTCACTAAATTTCCTTAGTTTTCCCCAATGCCCACATCATTGTGAGATTATTTCTATAGTTAGGTGGACTTCATTTTAGTATTCATGTTTTCTGCACTGATATGAAACTGAAGACTATAGTGCACGACAGGTTTCCTTACCAAGTACCTGATGGAAATACGCTATACATTTTGATTGAAAACATGGGAAAATAGATATAGAAGAGAACACCAAGACATCAATATAATTTCTGTAATGTTTCAACATATAATCTTGTGGGGAAAATCCAGTTTCTCAATAAGGGGCGCTCAATGTCTCAATGGAGAAAGATTTCTCCTCCACCGAGAAAAAACACAGAAAATGTGAAATGTAGCACCAGGACGTATTGCCTGAAAAGCAATCATTGTTTATGTCTAATACGTGTGTTTTATCTGTTTGTTAAGTAACTCCATATGAGCCAAACACATGCATAACGAGTCAGTATGTTTTTTTCTTTCTTTTTTTTAATCATTATACAGATAATTGCTTGAAAACTGAGGAACCATATTTTTCTTTTCTGGTTTATTAGCATAGGTTGAAACATTCCAACAAGAACTTTATTTCTTTCACAACAGAAATGTATAATTGCGAATTGGCGAAAGAAGAAAACAAGTCGCGATAATTTATTATAACTTTTAAAGTAATTACCTAAAAAAAGTAGAATCTTATTTTTTTGGTAGACAGAGGAGGGAACCACACCCAAAAAAGTACATAATCTTATTTGTTGGGTGGGTTTTCAAATTTATCAGCTAAAAAAAAGGAATCTTGTTTTTGTCATGATGGGCTAATGGTAACTAAAAATTATACTATTGTCTGTCCGTCTATTTGTCTCTGTATCTGCGTACATTTCCCTACTTCATAAATCTGTAAATTTTCAGTCTACAGACTCGAAATTTGATATACAGGGAACTGAAATTTGGGGCAATCTGTGTAATTTATTTTCACACAGAAATTTGTTTGGTAAAGAATCAATTTTACCTCTGAGAACTCTACCAAACTCTTTCGCCAATATTGGTTCTAAACTATTGAAATTGTAGAAATCGGTTTCTTGAACATGTATCTAAGTTAATAACTTGGTTTGATTACAAACAATAAATGTTACGGGTCATAATAGGGCCCAAAAATCGACAGTTATTTTATTCTTTATTTGCTCCAAACACCCAGGCAAAACCGGGGTGTAATGCTTGTTTATATATATATATATATATATATATATATATATATATATATATATATATATATATATATATATATATATATATATATCTTTATGTGTGTGTATGTTTTGATTAAAATAGGAAAACAAAATAATAATACAGTGTGTTAAAGTGTTCGTACAGTGATTATAAGAAATTGTTGGAATGTAACTTTCATAACAGGGTAGATGTTCTTTTGTTTAAGGTTTAGTTACACTTTTCAGCTCAGAGAGATCATGATATGTCGTTTTTTTCTTCTCATGCCGGGATGAAATGTTTCGCGTTACCTGTTGGAAACTGCTGTTGTTTTTCAGTAAAAAAAAAAAAAAAAAAAAATGTAAAAAATTAAATTAGGAAATGATTCTATAAATAGAATTTGGAGGTTATGAAGGTTGTATTAAACAGAAAAAAGATGTTGCTGATTTTTTCTTATATTTAGTATTTTTTAATATATCAAGCAGTCCTCGACTCCGGACCTCAAAGTTTAGTGGAACAAAATAAAAGACGGGGGAATAATAGTTTTCTTCTGTGTTGCCTTTATTCGCGGCAACCATGTTAGAAAAGGTGGTAATGATTGAGAATTATATATATATATATATATATATATATATATATATATATATATATATATATATATGGACTACCTGTGACCCGTTTGGTCAGTATGTTATATTAGTTATGGAATTCATCTATGAGCGTGACACTTCCGACGAAATAAATAGTTTTTTTTTTGTACATAACAGACATATTTCTAGGAAAATATATTATAATGCAAAAATAATATAGATGGATTTATGTTATTGTTTCCGTTTATTATAATTGGTTACTTTTGGAAAAAATTACAGTTACTGATTTATAAGTAGTTAGCCATATTTATATGTAAATATGCACTAAACAGAAACCATAATACTTGTTAAAGTTAAATTCAAATTTTGATACATCTGCTTTTTTTTTACATGGGTTATTTCTGGACTACGTTTAAGTAATTTTAAACCCCACTCTTCCCATGTTAAATAATAATTTCGAAATAACAACATTAATATTTCAGCGTCCCAATTGTTCTTTTGCTTTTTTATTCGCGTTTAAATTATTCAAATAAATACTAGTTAATAATGTCTGCTTTTTATACATCGTTCATTTCTGTATTACGTTTAAGTTATTTTAAACCACATTTTCTGTATTACGTTTAAGTTATTTTAAACCATGTTAAATAATCATTTCGAAATAATAACGTTAATATTTTAGTGCGCAGGTCATGAACGCGTGCGCAACCCGGTGCCGTAACCGGAAAGTGGGGTACATACATTGTTACAGCGTCGTTTGTGTTTAATAATTATTTATATAATAATTATTTAATATTATATATATATATATATATATATATATATATATATATATATATATATATATATATATATATAGATTATTCCATTTGGAAAATCCTTTATAACTGTAATAAATACATTCACACATTCATTTAGTCTGACAAATACACACACCTTCAACTGAGATACTAAAAGCTGCTGGTCACACGAATCAATTATTTCTGTTGCAACTCCCAGATCGTACTAAATCACCTCAGTCAATCAGTGCAAACTTTATACATTGCTTCACGGTCCAATGAGAACGATGCCATTATTATTTTTACATTGATTTTACGTTATGGGTTGATGAACAAATCTGGCAATGCAAGATTTGTAGGGAAACCATTTATCAGTGGCAAGCACGATAAATAAGCATTAAATATTTTTATCGTAAAAAGTGAACATTATTATATAAATTTACAAAAAAAGTATATATTATTACGACAAAAAAGAGTTAAAGAAATAATGAAACTATTTTCTCATTTGCATTTACACATTTACTCGCAGCGTACATGCAGAGTGAGCTGGCGTTGTTGCGGATAGAATGATAATCAGAAAAATATTCACGCGAATTCGTCATCTAATTCGATGAAATAGCTCATTGTACAATCAAATCGATTTCTGGCCTGCTATTATTTGGGGCACATCCCGATTAACCGACGATGAAAATTCAAATGCGTTTCGTAGGGGCTAATTTCGCAATGAATTGTTGTCCACATTTCATTGAAAAATGTACTATTGTTTTTCTACAATATCTATCTATCTATCTATCTATCTATCTATCTCTCTCTCACTCTCTCTCTCTCTCTCTATATATATATATATATATATATATATTAACTTATTTGAAAGTTACAATTCTAAAGTAACGTATCATGTTTCAAATGTGCGCTTGCCCTATCAAAGAAGCTATTATTGATTTCATATGCCTGGACATACTGATTGTGCGATGATATTGACTTGATTTAAGTTTTTAATGGAAAAGTCAGTATTATTGTCAAATTGTGTTTAAAAAAACATTTAATTTGAAGCACGTACTGTTGATTTTATATATTAAGTCTTTAGCTTATGTTGTATTTAATCATTCCAAATATTTTAGGATGTGTAAAAAGTTATCATTAGGCAAACTTTCCTCTTCCTTCTCTCATCAGAATCATTTGATCCTCTTTTATTGATACTTATCTAAGAATTAAAACACGAAGTCCATGTAAGAACACTGCCGGGAACATGAATAATCTTCGGGTGAAGTCATATGATCTGGGCAACCGTATTCGAATCCGTAGAGAACGAACACTCAGAGATACGGACACGTAGACAATATCCCTATCATATATACGCGATAGATATTCCATTTTTCAATCATTCTCATGTTATCTACACGCTTACCAACGAAAATTCATCTGTAAATTCATAGCTTTCTTGTAAATATGTATACAGGAGCGAAAATATCTTGAAATTTGTGAATTTCGATTAAGGATTAAATTGCATTGAAGATTACAATACACAATGTAAGTGCAAATAAGTTGAGTGTAATCATAAATATACGTAATTTACAAAAGAAATCCGTTCACCTTGTCGTCGTAGAAATGCACAGAACAAACTAAAATCTGAGGAGCATTTCGTTTATTACTTTATAATATCTAGAAATTTAGCGATAGACTTTTGAAACATGTGTTAACCTGTAAGTGTGGTATGAGATTACACAAAACTTATTTCACAATTGATCCTTAGACAATTTAACAAATCATTTTTCTCTGAAAGATACATAAGAGTAGTGATTCATGGGCAAAAGTTAGAAGCTCACAATATTAATAGTGGAGTCCCTCAGATGTCCTTCCTGAGCCCAACTCGCTGCCTGATCTAGATTTATGATATTCCAAATCACATCCTTACATCATTACTTAGATATGTATGCTGATGACATTAATATTTATGGTAGCACATCTCAGATCGTAAACGCCCAAGTTCTCTCCGATTCTTTATCCTTTGAACTTGAGCAATGTTACAATGTGGAAATAGGTGGTTTGTTACTTTTAATGCACCTTAAACTAAACATTTATCCTTACATCATCAGCGCGCTGATCCCCATCTGACATCAATTGAAATAAACGGATCTCGTCTTGGTGAGGCCTCATTCTTTGACAAGCATCTGGGCTTGGCCTTTACTCCTGATCTGAAATGGAGCACATATATTAAAGTCGTTTCCAAGGCCGCTAGAAAAATACTGAACTCCTTCTATCAATTCAGTAGATATCTCACTGCTGATGCAATTCCCTGTCTATATAAGAGCCGGATACGTCGAAGGATGATTACTGTTGCCATATCTGTTAAGGAGCTGCTCGAAAGTAGTTCAGAATAGATTTCGTAATCTCGTAGGGGTTGTCCTTTCCTCTTTCCTGCAACCGCTTTCTTACAGAATAGATGTTGCGAGTTTTTCTAGTCTTTATCATTATTTTCATGGCAAGTGCTCGACTGAGCTCCAATTTATAATCATTTCTTGCCAAACTTTCACAAGAAACACCCGTCTAGCAGAAAAAGACTACAAATAATTTCCCCACTCTTTATCTGTGCATAAACCTAAAGGTACATTCTATAAACCCATCTTATTTCTTAGAACTGCACGCCTATAGAATTGTATCCGTTTTCCTGCCTTCCAGCGAACTACAATATGGTTGTCTTCAAGTCGAACGTAAACATATTTTTGATGAGCCGTTCAATATAAGTTAAGAACTTTACAAAATTTTCATCACTAAGGATAACTTTATTGTCCAGTGTTCTACTGTACACTCTTTAACCATTATCTTTGAGTGACCTCTTGGCCTTGATAAGTGTTGATGTTTTTTGTAAAAAAAAAAAACAACAACAACAAAAGTAGTTTCCAATATATTATGGCGTGCCTTATACATTGTAATTCACTGTTCTAAGCACGTGCGATAAAATATGTACTTCTCTCCGCATGAAACACCCACTCTGCCCGATTTTTTTTCTGGTGTATAGTATTTTCGAGTGGGCATGCTTAAAACATGGGTGAACTGGGGGCAATTAGTTGGAGAGTCCCCTTCAGGAAAAGGAGTGTTTATTCCGAAAGCCTTCTCACCATGGAAAGCTTGGCCGTCTCTATTCCATACGAGGCCTTTAATATGAGGAAGTTACGGGGTATTGATACCGAAACCCATTCTTATAGTGTTGGGCATTTGCAACCGTAGTTTATTTCTTACGAGATGGGAGCATGCATGCACCGTTTTTTTTATATTTACGCTTTTTATTACATATCGATTTTTAATAAATCTGTAAATATAGGACCTTGTAAAATCCAGAACACCAGAAGAATTGCACATAACAACTAACGAAAAACACATAAGATACACGTCTGCATCTTAATGTGTAGGTTCCTTATTGACTTAGACAAACAATCCCTGATCAAAACAAAACAACACAAAAAGTTACGGTATTTGAAAATGTTCTGTTTGTATCATATCTTTTTCCCGAAAACCAGGTTTTGCCCTCAAGCTGTATGAAACGAGTTCTGCCGAATTATATGATCATATATACTTTCTTTACACAATCGACAATTGTTGATTGTCTTTCTGCTTAGAAGTTTCAAACTGAACCCTTCCGAAGGTTTTTTTCTATTTAGAGGACTCTACCTTTGCAATTTTACCGAAGGTAATTGCCAGTAGACCGCGTTAACATAATACGCACTTTATATAACTTTATTGACATCTATTTATAGCGCGTCTCTATGAATCATGGTCCACATACATTTACACATTACGGAATTTATAGATATAAATTTGTGAAAAATTAAATAAAAGCATGAAAAACTAATATATACAAAACATCACTTTGTTTATTACAATGCAAAAGAATCAAATATGAGGTTTATTTTTAAAATCACTATCTGCTAACTTTTTAAAACAACGGGAATATCTTCATAAAGGCATACTCCACAAGATCTACAGCTACGGTATAAATGGAAATAACCTCTCTATCAGTAAATCATTTCTCTCTGATAGGCTCATAATGGTAGTGGTTGATGGACAAACATCAGAGGACTGCAGTATTAATGCTAGAGTCCCCTAAGGGTCCATCCTGGGCCCAATTCTCTTCCTGACCTACATCAATGATCTCCCATAACAGATACTTAAATCATTTGGTGACATCTATGCTGATGACACGACCATCAACAGCAACACATCGACGGCTGTAAATGACAAAGCTCTCTCTGATTCTCTCTCCTCTGATCTCAAAAAGTGGTTCAGTGGGGGAAGATGTGGCTGGTTACCGTTGATGCATCTAAAACCAAACTCCTATCTTTACATTATAAACGCTCTGGTCCCCATCTAGCATCAATTTAAATGGACGGCTCTCGTCTGGGAGTAGCCCAATGTTTTGACAAGCTTCTGGGATTGACCTTCACTCCTGATCTGAAATGGAACAGGTACATCAATCTCTTGCCAAGGTCGCTGGAAAGATGGTGGTATCGTTTTACCGCTCCAGAAGATATATCACTACTGATGCAATTCTCTATTTATATAAAAGCCAAGTACTCGCAAGGATGGAATACTGCGGCCGTATCTGGGCAGGAGCTGCTAAAAACAGCAGATCCTGCCTTGACATAGTACAAACTAGACTTCGTGGCTAAGTGAGGGATGCCCTTTTCTCTTCCCTGCAACCTGTCTCCCACAGAAGAAACGTTGCAAGCCTATCTTTGTTTTATCGTTATTTTCATGGCAGATGCTCGTCTACACTCCAATCTCTGGCTCCCTCGACTATCCTTCACGGAAAACACCCGTCTAGCTGAATCCACTGTCAGTAATTTTCCACACTCTTTATCTATGCCTAAATCAAAACGTAGATTCCATGAACAAAGCTTTTTTCTTAGAACTGCACGCATGTGAAACTCTGTTCCGTCTGACTGCTTCCCTTCCTACTACAACTTGGATATCTTCAAGTCCAACGTAAACAAATTCCTGATTAACCACCCCCTTAAGTAGACACTTTAAATATCCACACTAACGTACTATACTTACAATAACCCTTATCCCTGAGTGGCTTCCATGCCTTGATAAGCGGTGACCACCTTGTAAAAAAAAAGCAGTTGAGTACAGACTAACCTGCTTCTGTTCTGTCAGAATTAAGTTTGTGCTTCTCTGGTAAATCTTCAAGTTGGCAACTATATATGCAAACCAAATCTATTAAGTGAACATTATTATGCTTTTAAATATTAATCATAAATAGCTTATATGCAGACAGTTATATCATATTGGATCACTGAATCTATTGATAGTTACTGTGGCAATGACTCTCGGCATATTAGGGACATTTAATAGGGTTTGACATATACAGGGCGTGATAGAATTTGGAATATCTAGGTGTAAAGCAAGGAAAGTATTCTCAAACAATGAACATTTCCTCTTTGATATGTGTTTGCAAGTAGGCGTCGGGAGGGGGAAAATTAGAAGCTTGATTCATCATCAATTTATATTATAATATATATATACATATATATATATATTATATTATATTATATTATATTATATTATATTATATTAATATATTAATACTGGATATAAGCGGGTAAAATAAACTCTTGTTTCCAGTAGGTGAAGGGGATTGTGAAAGCTAAGATTTACAGTATAATTAAGTTTAATGAGAAATAATTCAGTAGTGCCAGAGAAGTAGACCATATGTCATACAGTAAGAGGGACTAGCAAGGATTTTTTTTTATTTCTTAATCTTTGTGCATAATGAATCATCCCATTGCGCATATTTAATTGAATATTTATAAAACGAGTCTTTTTTTTAGTTGCTCATACTATTTCTTGATTTAAAAAAAAATCCATGAAAATAAGAATATTAAAGATATATATTTTAACGAAAACTTTAAATTAGTGAAATAAATATCGCACTTTTGATAACACAGTAAAATTGTGAATATTTATTTTTAAAAACATATTTTATCAACTGGAAAATTTGATTTAGTACAAGTTTTTTTCTACCATGTTTTTTTTTTCAAAAGAACGCATTCCAAAATTTGTGGCACCGGTGAATGGATAAATTTAGTCAGCTTTCTAATGTTCATACATGTAAATATCTGGCAATTAGACTAATATGACATTATTTATAAAAAAGCAGGAAGAAACGAATATAAGAGAAAAAATACAGACATAGAAAAACAGTCTTCTTACGACATAGTTTTTAGCTTGTCGTGTTCAGTGGCAAATATTTTGTTTTTACTGAAATGTTTAGAACTGATAAACTGTTCCCTCTTTACTCACATTACAAGCTACAATATAAACATTAATAAATGCCGATTTTTTCTCGTACGCTTGATTATGATTATTTTCTATTGTGTACGTGTGGTAGTTCCTTTTGCCTTATATCCGGGTGAGAGGTAAACACTATCCATGTGACAGAGCCATACGTATAAAAAATATGGGTTTAGTGTTGTCACAAACACGGCATTGAATATGAAATCTACACATAATAAGCACTGAGGGATCGAAAAATGTTATAGGTTCCATGGGCGACAAGTTATTTCCCAGTGGTCAATGTAGTGGACTCGATCGAATGTTGGTCTCTCTTTTCTTTTCAGAAAATAATATCGCCGACACAAACACTCTTATTTTTAGTACCAACACAATATAAATCTAGCACTTAGGTATCAAATTATGAACGTAGACTACATTACGAAAGAAAACAAGAAAGCAACTATAAAAGATGATGGTTTATAACGACATATTATTACATAAATCAAGCCAAATACTGAGGATATCGCGAAAAAGGAGAAATAACTGTGGGACATGTCCAGTGACTACTTCACATTAGTACAAAGAATTGAGATCCAAGCGAACCCTACACCAAAGAGAGGTTGGTTTTTAATTTATTAACTGGGGCAACCGCAACACAAGGCAAACGATGTAACAGACCATGAAACAAATCTCGCTGGAGCATCACACATAGGAACTTTACATGTAGAAGACATGGACGGCGCATGCACAAGAAACATGGAGACCGAGGTGTGTGAAACAATGGAACCTAACGAAAATGATGCAGCTGAAGATGATAACATCATGCAACTCATGAATAAAAATAAGCAACGCCTCTATATTTAAAGAACCAAGTGTTGAAAAACTTATTTCTTCAACAGAGAAAGTAAACAAATTTCTCCCATATATCACAAAAAGTACTAAACTACAATTTTTTCAGATACTAAATTTGTACAATGTTTAAAGTGGAAAAAAGAGGGAGCAAAGAAAAGGGGCCAACCAAATTTATATATCTATCTATCTATATATATATATATATATATATATATATATATATATATATATATATATATATATATATATACACACAAATGAGGCTGGAAACACATCTCGATAAATTGAAAACAGATATCAAAGCAATAGTCAAGATAACACTGAATATAAGAACATTGAAAGAAGAAAATCAATAGCAGGGAAAGAGTTTACAAGAAATATTATGGCTTGACGAAAAATAGCAGCTAAAAAGGGCGGGCATGGCGATACATATTCAATCTGATCAGCGCACGCAAATTCAGATTACAATACTTGGTGTGCCAATTATATCAAAATGTAACTGATGAACGGACAAACCGATAAACTGAACTCGACCTAACCGCAGCACACTTGGAGCTAAGTATGGGAAGAGTGGCAACATTATAATTGAAATTCCGAATGGCAGGAACACAGGACTAGACAGTAGCAGCAAATTTAAGACGGGGCGGAGGAAAAAATTCGCAATGGAACTTTAGACTATACTCGTGAAAATTCCAAAGATCGATCGAACTATTCAACGACGAATTACATGCGTACATAATTAACATATTCGCAACTAAGTAAGGGCCATGTCATTGTCAGAAACAACTTACTTAAACAATTCAAACTAGTGTGATTTTTGTTGTAATGCCTATGAATTCCGATAATCACAGAAGTGATGTTTTTTTTATAAAAACAAAACTCCTTGATCCTGTTACGTAATTGTTGGAATATGATATTTTCTTTTTCCTACAGATACTTACATCATAGAGATTTTTCTTAATTTTTTGTTTTTTTTATTATATGGGAAATTCCGGACAAGAACCAATATTTAAAAAATGATGCCTTCAATTATTTCATGTTTTAAAGGATTTAACTCTGCAACCTCCATAAGAATGTAACTTAGAATTGAATGAGTTCGGAACAGTACAGAAATGAGTACTTCCGAACCTCATATAATGTGCTTACGAAGGAATCGTGCGAGGACATAAGATCGAAGTAACGGCACTAATGAGGTAAATTTTACATTGCGTTGGTAACTGCGGATTAAACGGCGAGGAACTGAAAATATGCCAGAAAGGAAAAAAAAGAAAACATATGAACTATGATACATAGACCAGAGGATACAAAAAATAGGAAACCATTAGAAAAAATAAGAATATAACTGCAAGAAATAGTATTACAGGATCCTACAAGAAAGTGTAATAGAATGCCTGAAACTGTATTGTACAAGAAAAGCTGATCAAGTTGATAGAAAGTAAGAACATAGAGGCTTCGACTTACAGCCAACAAACAAAACAAACATGACATTAAAATACAAAGGCATATCTTCCAGGGCTATTCCTTATCACCATTGCATTTTATTGCCTAGCCGAATACATATTCACTAATACAAAACAAAGATTAGCCAAATGGGTTACTTGAAAATGTTTGCAAAACAATAAACGCTAATAAACGCAAGCAGAATATTAAGCCAGGATATGGAATTTGGTAGGTAAAATGCGCACTGCTCGCCATGAGAAGAGGAAAATTAGAAGCAATAGAAAATTATGATAGACGCTGGATATGGGGGATATAGGTGAACATGAGAATTTATAGTTCTGGAAATAGAAACGATACATTGTTAAAGAAATAAAAGTGAAAATCCGAAATTACGATCTCAGAACAAAAATTAAAACCCCATGAAACTAAACAATATATTGGAAACCTAATAAAAGCTATAAACACATGGGCAGAGTTACAGGTAAGATGCAGTCGACCGTTAATTAGTTTGAACAAAAGGAACTGACCCATCTCGACAAATATACAGAAAGGTCATGATTATACACAATGCCATACACCCACAAAGAGTTGCTGAACGATTTTATGTGAACGCCAAAGACGAATGAAATGTCTGCTTTGTATAGAAGACTTTGTCACGCGCTATAAAAGGGATTAGAAAAATCCATTATGCGTAGCACCGACCAAATAATAACAACAACAGGTTACACCGTAGAAACAAATTAGACAAAAAGAAGAGAGGTAAATAATACGAGGAAAATACTAGAAAAAATTGTCTACACTAATGATTCATAAGAGTGGCAAACGATTAGATTAAATATGCCACCTAGACATGACTACAAAATAAATTTAAACAGGGTAACTAAATCTTTAATAAAATCAATACAAGACGGTGCATTTAAAACTAGACAAATAGACGAAATAATAAACCAAATAATCTGAAAAAACTAGCCCACAATGCGTATATAACATAGTCACAATAAAAAGGGAAGTGCAGGCCGATGGGAATTATGCAGACAATTGCATCATAAATATACAGACAACTAGTACCAGCGCAAACCTGCAGTGGTACTGGTGAATAGAATGCACAAAATTCGTGAAAATAGATATAAAAGCAGAAAATCCCAGCCGAGCCATGAAATCGGATGTTAATATAATAAACAAGGTGTGATGGTGGCCATTTTCATTTTTACTTTCGCTATACACACGAGCTATATCCAATAAATGAGGCCCAATGTGGGTGGAAATATAGAGCAAAATCACTTAGCAGACCTCCGATGGATCAGTGCAAAGAGAACTGGGATGTTTGGATGGCTTTTAGACATAAGAAATCCTGTGAATAACAATAATAGCTGCCAATAATGGATCAATAGTATGCGTCTGGTGCGATAACACAAAATTATCAGTATAGGTGACAAAAAGCGATGGGCCATACTGGAAATCTAGTGGAGACTTGTCAATTAGACTCCAGAGTCACCACAAGTTTTTTCTCAAAGAGATTTTTTTGAAATTGTCTAGTGATTATAACAAAAACATCATCAAAGTATTAATGCGTTTATGATGGCTGATTGATCGTACTGAGATTGCATCATTGCAATAGTCCTTGCACATAAGTTTCTCGTTTGTAGCAACCGTTTATCTTCACCTAGATGGCGATGGTACAAAGCCCTCTTAAAGTCCTAGTCCTCTCCACAATCGTAAACTTTGATTAGGCTTTGCTCTATTCGATCCTTCCGTCCCACTTGGCTTTCTGCGATGATTTGTGTGACGCAAAACTTTTGCCGACACTATATATTTATGTGGTACATTACACAAATATGGTTTTATTTTTCATGATTCAATGTGCTGTTTCGTTGTGTTTAAAATATATAACATTTTCTGTATATATTCGGCTTATGTGTATTAATCTCCACAGTCAAGACCACATTCAAGAATTTTCAATATTATTATCCGTTGTAGGGGTCAACCGTACCTCTAATTCCAATATATCTCCATTCATTTGTTTCTACGATTGTTCCTATGTAACATACATAAACGGACTGCCATCGTCTTGTCCTCTGGGTCGAAAAAACGAATTATATTTCGTGTTTTTAATACCTATTTTTTTATTTACACTTTACGCTTCGAAATAACAGTGATAACTATGATCATGGTGCGGTGGTATTTAGTGAAAGAGGGTTGGTCGGAGTACTCTGTCAACCTGTATATTCGATGTGTGTCTCGTCGCCTTTATTTTCTCTCTGCTCTTTTATTTATATCACTTTGACTGTTGAACATTTTATCGCAAGGTTGTTTATTGCTTTGCAACTGTCTGGGTCATCGTTTTTAATCCCGGGGTTCCCCATTGTGTTCTTTTGATTGCCCAGATACAGTTGCGTAATATTATTATTGATCACCCTTCCTGGGATTAACTTACTGTGGTCTTTGATTGCCCGGATATAGCCCCGTAACACTATTATATGTCACCTTTCCTGGGATTGACTAATTGTGTTATTTGATCTCCATAACAATAGTTTCCACTATTACTTGTGTTATTTTGACTTGCATCATCTTCCATATTAATTGGAACTCTCAAGGCAAGTATATTAATTTGCCCTGCTTCTATGTTTTATTGAAGTTCTCTCTGTCATCTGGCGGAACGGCGAAATCAAGGAAATGGCACAATTTTTACTTTTCGTTTACTATAAGGTGTGTTTCTGTTGGTAAAGCTATGTTTCATAGTTTTTCTGATATCGTTTTACAGTAATGGTGTCGGCGTGTGCTTGTATCGCTTGTCAGTAATACAGACTGCATTTGTTTGCATTATTGAACTGTGCACTCCCCTCCGAATTGGAATGTATCTATTCTCACATTATTTTTGGCAAATTATATGAGGATGCTATTCACATACACTTCAGATAAGCATTTCAGATTAAGGCTGAAGGTACTCTGAGCAAAAAGATTGGAAGCAAACTGTGTGTCTAAATGATATTTAAATTTCAATATCTTTGTAAAGTCTTGAAAACGAGAAATATAGGTCATAATTACAAGAAGTTATTAGAGTACTAGCTGTATTTTCAGCGCGTTGAAGCGTCTCATTTTGTTTAAATGGAAGAAAAAAAATAAGAAAATACATAATGTAGGTTATTTTAAGAAGGAATTAGTGTGGCAAACCTTTATGCAAAATACATATCCGTATTGTCGTAAATATTTTTGGATGTAATCCATCTTTTGTGATACGTGCGCATACACGACGGTAATGATTAATCCGTTAATGGACTGGGCAGCGGACGAAATAGTATTCTGTTAGTGACGCCATGTTTATTTTTTAGTAACGTTTCGTCTTAATTGAGAAAGAGTCGACTTCTGGAATATCAGAATTTTCCAAGCTCAGCCAATCAGGGAACCCTTATTATTTATGAATCGGGAGTCGTAACTATCGATTTATACATGCTACAATATATTGTATAGCAACAATTGTTTGTTAATAGTTGATTATTCGTCACATATCATATATCAGCTACGTTTTTGAACAAAATAAATCTCATGAAATATAAATACTTATAAAGGAAAGAATTTTAAAAGTCTTACCAAAGATTAGAACAATTTTTAATTGTTTGAAAATGTTTCTTATTACAAAAATAGAATATATCATATGATTGCATGAGTGTTTTCTAATATTATTGTATATCGTGTGACTACCGAAATCATCAGCTTCTGGATAGCCATACAGGCGTCAGATTTGATTATTGTAGATCCGATCAATAGCTATGATGCTTGATAATCTAGCTGTACAGAGGGGTATGGTGAGAAAACTATATGACTGTAGACGATTATTAAACAACTCTTCTAAAGGTTGAGCACTGTTATAAATTACCTCGCTGCAGTGTGCTTACCGTTATGCTAAGGTTTTTGTAAATAAAAAAATTAGTATCTTAAAATAGCTTTAAAATGCTTATGTAAATAAACTGTCGTAAAAGAAAAAAACATCCTTACTATTAACTAGATAATTATAGTCTCCTTCTCTCGGTTCAACATTGCTGCTAGTCTAGCCGAATTAAATTCTACAATACAAAGAAATATATATATATATATATATATATATATATATATATATATATATATATATATATATATATATGTGTGTGTGTGTGTGTGTGTGTGTGTGTGTGTGTGTGTAAAAGGTTGCACGGATCGATTCTCCAAATGTTAATTAACGAGTGCTCAATGGAAGATACAGATGTTATATAGTCTGTTAAATGTGTACCCATTAGTGGGTACACATGTGCATACATGTTTCAGGGGAATTTAAATTACAAAGGCCCACATCATCAGACCAAAAAAAAGGGGACGTTTTTGAAACGAGAATAAAGTTACTTCGTTTTTACTAAGATATATTTTACTTTGGAAAGAAATGTCAGTGCCCATATTGTGCATACCGTCAGTAGAGATGTTTGAAGATGTGTGGTGAGAAACGGGGTAGGTTGAAATGGGGATGAGTGAATAGGTGGAGTACAAGTTTTCTTATTAGCAGGGGTGATTTTCAGATCATCTAGCGTGGCGACTGTCTGCAAAGGAAAGAGGTAGGGGTTGCTAACAGAGTTCAGTGTGGAGTTAAAGGCAAACCGTCTGGCAAGCAAGTTAGCCTTCTTGATTGCTGAGCAAACAGCCTCATGATTATTGGATAGTGGGGGAATTGTTGATTATCCATTATTTACTACACTGTTGTTGATTTCCAAGAAGTCTCGAGATCCTACTTCTGTGCTTCGATGTATTTTGGGGTGGTTTCAGTAAATTCCCTATTTGCTTTCGCTATTTCTTTCCTCCAGTTATTTCTGGTTTCTATATACTTCTGTCTGTTTGAACTGGACCTATGTCGGTTAAATCTGCAGGACGCATGCTGGCTTTGCGCTATGGCAGCTGCACAAGTTGAATTGAACCATTGGGGAGAGTGGGGTTTGCTATAGAATTTGCGTGTGGGAACATGTGCTTCAATTGCCGCTTTAAACACTTCAGTTGTCTCATTAGCGCAATGTTCAGCAGGAACTGAAAATATATTTTGCTATGCAGCCTCCCTGGTGAGGTATCTGATGGCTTCCCGGTCAGCCTTTTTATAATATCTCGTTGTTTTGACCAGTGGCTCTTCAGTTTTGGCTCTAGAGTATAGGGAGATTTAAACCATCACCACTGCATGATCGGCGTTCCCAAGAAAGTTGTGGGCATTCCTTACACAGTCATCGGGAACTGTGGTCAGAAGCAGGTCCATAAGATAGGCATGTTTTTCTTGCTGGTTTGGGAAACGTGCTGGAAGCGTAACCATCTGTTATAGGGAATGAGATATAGAGAAGGCACCTGTTGTGGTACCACCTACGTCTATGTATTTTGAAAATCCAGCCAGTTGTTGTGGTGGATATTGAAGTATCCAAATACATGCTCTTGTGCGCTATTGTAGAGGGAAAGTGCCGTATCTATGCATCAGACATTTTTTTTTATTAGGGCACAGTCCTGGGTCGAGGGAGAACGGTAGAGAACATAAAAGGATCTAATGTTATGTTGCATGTTAATTCTAAAGCACATAAAGGCTAGATCGTCCGATTCGTGTTTAGTACCTTTAGTTAAGGGGAGTCTCTCTCAGATTTAGACTCCAAGCCCATGCATATGACGATCAGAGTCCTTACGGCGGAGTGGGAGGTATCCAGCCATGTTTAAGTAGTTAGAGGGGATGGAGGAGTGTAGGTTAGTCATTTAGTGCTAAGATAAGCGGGGTGTTTGTTAGGAGAAATGTTCAACGTCATTTAACTTAGTTCTAAGCCCACGAATGGTCGTAAATGCGAGCCCTAAGGGAGAAAGCAGGTTGTCTTTGTCTGAGTTTTGCCCTGGTTTTAGCATATTTTTTTAATTTAATGCCATTTTTATTTTTAAGAGTTTCAGGTTAGGTAAAGGGTGCTGACCAAGTGGATATGCAGAATACAAGACATGCAATACAGGCAGGTCTTCAGCTGTCCCTCCATCTACTAGAGTTGTGGTCTCAGCGTAGCCCACCGGGAATGAGTGCATGGTACCTTTCCATTCGCGACATGGCACTACAAACATCCCGATATTATTAAACTATTGATGGAGCACCACTCTAGGCGCTACCAAAGAGGGGTCCTGTACTACCAGTCGGGAACAGCAGGCAGGAACTGTCTATCCGTTACCCTCAACTAATCAGATGATGGTCAACCCAATCTGCTTGCACTAGCATTACACTATTCATGCACTCCCAAGTGCCTAGTTTAAGGTCGGGGTGTGTCGGGAGTGCGGAATAACGGCGTTCATTGCCCCGGTCAGGAATCAAGATGGACCACCAAGTGTTTCTGTCGACTCCCAGTGGTCCGACCTCTACGCCTGGCTAATAGACAAAGAAGGAGTATGGACGCCGGGCGATAGACAGTGCCTATCTACTTCTTAAGCAGTTTAAGTTTGCAGACCGTTAATTTATTTGAGTCAGCAGCTCGAGGAAGGTTGTCATCCAAGACTGGAGAGACCTTCTTCCCCTTAGGTTTAGCTTCAGAGTTTTCCTTCTTCTAGACGGATGACCTTGGAAGATGTACGGGTCCATCAGTACCGAGAGGGTGTGCATCGCGCCTGGGTCCTAATCCAGGTATTTCGGCGATCGCGCGAGGGTCGTTAGTGTTGGGTCTGGGTTAGTTTATAAAAGTTATATATCTACTGAGCGATTATACTCCTCAAAGTGATTACGAGACATTGCTATTTCAATTGTTGGCTTCTGGAGGAAGGGGTAGGTAAGAGTTCAGGCAGTGAAAACAGCTATATTCCCAAACAGGTATGTTGGAAAGGGTTAATAATGCTTAATGTTTTTCCTTTAAATTCATAATTGAGAAAATAAATAAAAAATAACAGTAAAATACAATTTTCGCCCTTTTATTTTTTTGTTGGCTTAGGAATATGATAATGCGTTACAGAATGGTTGATATTACGAATTAACTAAAAATTGTTGTACAAGCTCTTGATAATTTAGATGGCTGAATGGTTGTATATTCAATAGATAAAAGTAACGTCATTTTTGCTTAGTGCAATACAGTGCAGGTTGAAGTAAATTATACGCTATTGCGGCTACATTAGGTATAATACAGTAAATAGATATATGGTGAGATTTCCAGTAGATGCATCTTAAGTAGATGCCCATTTCTAATAAGGATATCTTCAGCTTACGTTTATAAATCAGGAAATTATATTTTGCGTTACAGAGTATCGGTACAGGTTTTTTATTTAACATTTTTATGCTAAGGAAGAGTCAGCTATTGTTATGTAATATAGATAGCTGTAAATCTAGGTACATACCGTAGTTAGTAAGTATCTACCTGGTTAAGAACACACTAGTCCATACCTTAGAGGTAGAAATGAATGGATGTTTAGTGATCATGACTTCAAATCGGTCAGCATGCGAAGGTTAAGAGCTGAAATCTGAGGACCCCCATCCAAGTCGTGTTTAATGTATGCGTGTTAGTGGCAGCTTGGGGAGTAGGCAGATGTGTAGTTTTCGGGAGAGGGTTAAACTTACAGAATAGAGCAGAATTACTTATTAGAATTTTCAGTGTCAAGTAAAGTTTAGTTTTTAAAATTTTATTTCACATGCAAATCAGACATAGGCGTTGGTCTTGGAGGTAAGGTATATATATTCGATATACATAGAATCACGCAGGGGTTTGTACGGTAATGAGAGAAAAACTATTAGTGTATGGTGCGTCGGGATTCATAGTAAAAATGTTAATATTTATATGCCTTAAATGCCCATCAGAACTTCATGGCCAGACGCCAGTGGCATGTAAATCCGATAAATAATCAATGGAATATACATCAGATTGTCTATTGGCGTCTGCCTTTTAGATAGGAAAAGGGTTTGCGGATGCAGTTCAGAGGAAATCTGAAGCTTTGAGAGCCAGTTCTTGGAAAGTCGCCATTACATGAAGCAGCTCGTACACACTACACCGTAAATCGCAATTATAAATCGACACTTTCGCATTTGCTACACGTACATTCTTGTAGATGATTAAGAGGAGACGATTGCCTTGCTATTAAATACACGCCCTCGGGAATAAAAAAAATACATAACGATTACAGAATTATAGAAAATTAATTTTTCTTTCAGACTTCATATGCGTGTATATATATATATATATATATATATATATATATATATATATATATATATATACACCAATCGCTTTATTGCTGATAAGTAAAATAGCAATGCCTCACTAGATATACGTCACATAATTTAAAATTATATCATCAGGCTTTAAGGTTAGTTATTTCTCAAAATGTTTTTCAAATCCATGCAATATTCACGAAGTAATGGCGTTTTATTCCTTATCGTGGAATTCCCACTGTCCATCGCTTTAGTTCAGATCTCTTAAAATGCACTTTTAGGCCAAAATCCAATGTTTTATCATGCATATTTGATGTTTTCGTATATTTTTCTGACGAAGAATAATGAGAAAAAGCACATCCTATGTTCTAAGCCAAAAATAAATAAATTATTTATCGACATACAAACCATTTTTTTAAATAACTTAAAACAACGTTTGCCCCCCTCAGTGAAGTCAACTGTTTGATTGCCAAAGGGAATTATGGCTCTACATATACAAACTATGTTGCCCAGAAAATGCTTTGAAATAAATTGCTCTCCTCTCTTTTCTAAATTGCTCCTCCTCGTCTTTATAATATTGAACAGGGATATTCAATGGGGTTAAGGTCTGCAGAACACGGTGGTTAGGGGTTCTCCAAAGAAGTCTATAGATTCAAGGAAGGCTGTACTCGCACAAAGAGATTGTGATATTTCATTCTCCTGCATAAAAATAACCTGAAAGCGAAGTGAACATGGAAGATCAGTTACCCCTGATGACCAATGTTTCTCCAAAAATTCCGTGTACGTAATACTGGTAAGTTTTACACCCCTGGAACTCGGAATGATCCAAACAACGTACCCCTAATGATCCCACTTGCTCGTTCGCAATGAACTCTGTAAGGGTTTAGAGTTCCGTTCCAGTTCCAAACTCTGGCACATCCATCCGTACCGTCAAGAGAAGCACGGATCTCATCTGTAAATATGACACGTTGTAATTGTGTAACCCAAGCATTTCGTTTTTCCCTGTGTTATTTGCTTTATGGAGACCTTGGAATATTTTTTTATGTTGCTTGCAATCTCATTCAACACATAATACCGGGCCTGTCTGGATATTGGAGCGATTTCAGCTCTTGGAAAAATGGAAACACAGGTGTTGTTTGAGTTTCTGCTGACTTCCCTACAATTTTCCGAATACACGATGTGAAAAGGTTTTCCTGGTGACCTAATATTTTCTGGATTTGCTCTCATGGTTGTTCACGAATGAAGCTAAATTTTGTGATCCCGTTCAAGCTCCATAGCTAAATCTTTGATGACTAATCCTTCTGCGAGATTTACGACGTGCATTTCATTACAATAAACCATTCTCAGGTACATGTTATCTTAAAAAACCTAGGCACCTCAAAAGCATGTGGAGCAGATGTCAGTCCGGCTGTGCTATAAAAAAATTGTCCGTGGAGGTTGCACCAGTTCTCTCCACACTTTATTACAAATGCTTTAACTAACCTTACTTTCCTGACTGCTGGAAAATATGTTCTGTGGTACCAGTTTGAAAAGATTCTGACGAAAAAACTGACCCATTCCATTATTGTTCCGTTACCCTCCTACCGCTTTCGCACAAATATTTGAGTCCATAAATAAGCAAGCTTTAGTCCATCACCTTACAGCTGCTAAACGCCTGGCCAACAAGCAATAAAGATTTAGGCAAACCAGTTCTACAGCAACTATTCTAACTGTAATTTTTGAACGTATATACCGTCCAGTGGACAAAACGGGCAAAAAGTAAAGCAATATCCCTCGATATATCTAAGGCTTTTGAAATGCTATGCAATGATGTTCGTCTCAGGAACATAAGATAATAGGGTATCACTGGAAGAATACATAATGTAATTAATTCCTTCTCAAGTAAGAGAAAAAATCAAGAATGTGCGCGACTGGCGTACATCTAAAAATATTATATAAATTCGGGTGTGCTTCAGAGGTATATCCTTGGACCTTTAATATTCTTGATATTCATAAATGGCCTCCCTTGAAAAATTGTTTCGAGATGAGTGTATCTGCTAATGACCCCACTCTCTACGAGTATATTTGCTAATGACACCATTCTCTACGAGTATATCTGCTAATGACCTCACTCTCTACGAGTATATTTGCTAATGACACCATTCTTCACGAGTATATTTGCTAGTGACACCACTCTCTAATAAAGGCAAGAGGGGAAAACAAAAGAACCCATATATAATGAAACGGAAGAAAAACTAGAGAATTACCTCTACTCTGAAGTGGAATGGGGACAAAAATGGATTGTCACATTCGATGCTGCAAACGCTGGTTTCCTCCAATAATTCCAAGAACTATTTCGCAATAGAAATTGCCACGGACACATTACCAAAAGTATTCCCTTGAAACTCCTCGGCTGACCTTTTAAAAGGAAAATGAACTGGGATAGATACATCAAGAGCATTATTAAGTCTGCTGCAAAGCAGGTGAGCTCTATCTACAGTGCTAGAAACCTACTTATGCCTGAAAGTACATGCCACCTCTATAAGGTCACTATTCGCCCATGTATAGAGTACTGTTGACACATTTGGGCTAGTGCATCTGCTACATGTATTTAACTTCGTCACAGGGTTCCAAAGAAAATCGCAAACCGTATAACTCATGAACTATCATCTAGGCTTAACGCTCTGTCCCATTTACGAAATGTTGCACCATTGATCTTGTTCTACAAGTAATTTAATGGTGAATGTTCTGATGAACTAAAAACACGTGTACCCCTACGACGTGAATACACCCGACACACCCAACAAGCAGGTAACTCCCCCCCATTTACAGTAAAAATCCCTAGGAGTAAGAAAGCATTTTACTCCAATAGATTCCTCCACAGAAAGGCTAGAACAAGCAGCAACCCGCCATTTACAGTTAAAATCCGTAGGAGTAATAAAGCGTTTTACTCCAATACATTCCTCCAGAGAAAGGCTGGATTATGCACTGCCGAGATTCTGCTTTGCCAAATGTACTGTCATGCAGAATTTCTAGTGTAATATGAATTAGATTTAATTCTTATTTACAGTCACGAAGGACGTATTTTTGCAGATAATTTGTGAACTTGTAATTTATATTTTCTTTTCTAGATGCAAGTGCTAATATTATATTTTTTTCAGTTTTTAATCTTTATCTTTATTTCATTGCTTTATTCAGTCTGTAATAGTTTTCTCGTGCAAAAGTGTGACCATTTTATCTGGCACGTTCATTTTGAATATATTTTATTGTGTTTGTTTTTATTTTAGATAAGATGTTCTCGTCCATAAATGGCGTTTATATATTTTCCAAGTTGATAGCATACATAGATTAGGTAATTGTATAATTTTCAGTTAGTGAGATGGGAAACTTTCACAATAAACATGCCAAATGGACTTATAATAAAATACTTAATAGTTCAGTTGTTTATTTTTTTGATGGAGAAAGGACAATGCATAGTGAATGCGTTATCGGGAGCTCTCGTTACTGTCGCTTCTGCGTATTTGTCACTAAGTCCTCATTTTTTAATGAGTGATTTTTCTGACAAATTCGGAAGAAAAAAGCTCTATCCTTGGTTGACAGTATTTTGCGTAGACAGACGCCAGATATGTCGGAAATTTTCTGTGTCTATGTCTATACTTGTAGCCATGTCACTATTAAGGGTGCTGGAGGTAAACGTTCTATATGGGCTGCCGTTATCCGACTGATAGTCATGGACCCGCACCTTTGATTAACCACTAAGATGGCTGCCCTATCAACAGCTGCAAACTACTGTGCCTGTTCTGTAAGTAATTCAACGCTGAATGCTTTGAGAAATATTGTAGAAACTTAAACAAAGACTTTCCATAACTATTTGCGTAAGTATACTTTGAATATTATATTTCAGTTTGAAGATCTATGGTATAAAATAATTATTGGATGTACGTTCGCGCCTGACCTACATATGATGTAAATATGACACACAGTTTAACACGTTTTTTTTAAAGGGGGAGGGTCAACAATAACACCTTTACTTTAATCATAATTCACTTATATTTTTCAGTTGAATCATATTGTGTCGAATAAATTCACCTCATAAATTCACGTTCTTATTAAAGTGAAAGCCAAAAACAATTCGGCACTTTACACAAATCTCGACACAAATGTTGTATAACTCTATCTTTCTCTTCTCCACTAGAACGTGGCACACTTTCGAAAATAGATAAATAGATAAATAATAAAACATAGGGACGTTACTTATTATTGTGTCAAAAAAGGGAAAATCCTGCTCACATGATTGCGTGTGTTTTTAAAAACATTTACATAATCTTTTTATTTTTATTTAGTATATGTTTAAGTTTTTTTGTCAGTGTACTAGAAGGAATTCAGTTGATTACAACACTTTCCGCATGTTCTTTACATTAACATAGTACCACCCTGAATCCGACAGCGCAATACTACACCGTTCAATACTATAACACTGCAACGAAGCTGTTCTATTTGAAAAGACCGCCATTTATTCTTATTCATATTTTTATCGATGCTTTGCTTTAAAAAACTAAAATACTTACGCGTTTACTTTTTTAATATCCCATTTAGTATTTCGGATTATTTTACTAAAATAAGTAAAGCTTCATTATTTTTCAAACTGTTTTTGTGTCTTTGTTTTCCGATATTTGGTCGATATTATTTAGCAAGAGTGTTTAGCAGAACAGCTAATAAACGATTACCCTAAGAAATAATTATACAAGAAATAAACGTTACCATAGTCAATAAAAGTTCAGTGCATGTTTTTTTAAATAGTTTTTATGCACTTTACTTGAAATAATTTCAGCGAACCGAAATTAAAACGAAATGTTAGGTAATAACTACATCAATTAATTTTTATATTAACTTACACATGTCATAATCGAATATTCCTCAAGCACAAAATAACGGAACACATTAAAATATGTTTATAAATATTTCTTACGTTGAAGAAACTCTCTTTAATTTTTAACACAAAATGCTCAGGTTCTCATCCATGAAATTTAAAACGGGGCTCTCAATTTAAAAGTAGCTGCCATTTTGATTTTTTCAAAACCGGGTCGTGAATTAAAAAACAACAATTTTTTCACAAATTACTTAAAAATAAAACCAATGAACTTTTCTACCATAAAAAGTAAGTTTTATAGCCTATGATTACATTTGTTTCTTGTATAGTTATAACATTTTCCTTTTGTAAGGAAACATCATTTTGTTTGTGACACTTGGGAGGGTTGAATGAAAACAATGTTTATATAAAAAATATCTTTTCGGAAAAATTATCTTTACTTTCCTCATAATTTGTCAAGCGTAAAATTTTGGAGTATCAAAACCTATCTCTTTACGCACTCTTCCTTTTCATAGCATATCATACTTTCATCAATCACAGTCCATTTTCTGTTGGTTGTGTTTGTAACCCAGTCAACGACGGGTACGTCTGCTAGAATATATATATATATATATATATATATATATATATATATATATATATATATATATATATATATTTCGGCTGCATTTTGGCTGCTTCTTATTCATTTTCATTCATGTCTTTTTTCCAGAAGTAAGTTTCGCAAATTAATTTTCAGAATACGAGTTGTGATGAATATTTGGAATTAATTTTATCCTTAACTTAAATGTACTTAATTATTGCGTATCATGCTTTAAGTATGTATTTAGGTGTGTTGATGACTGCTGTATTAATGGCGTCGAATATATATATTTGGTCGTGGTAAAATACAATATTTGCATGTATTATACTTTTTTGGATCTAAAATGCTGCCAAGTACAATACTTTCAATTTATAACGAATAAGAGTGCAAACCAACCTAGCAAGCACAAGAAAAGCGATTATATAAATAATTAGTGAGGGGTACCCGGCGTTGCCCGGGGTGTTTATAGGTGTCTGTGAAAAAAACCGGTGACCGTGAAAAAAAAAACAAAGCCTTGACGACGCGCAATTGGAAAATAGTAAAAAGTAAAAAAACAGGTGCGCGTTTTTGATTGACGTGACGGCGATAGCTATTCAGCAGTTAGAATTTTGTGGGGGACAGTTTTTAATGAGGTCAAATAAATCGGTGTGTTTGTTTTTGAAAACCCGCTGCCCCGTCTGATATGACGAAGTCGACATTGACCAAACGTTACTTAGCTCTCTAGAGACCACTGGATCTGGACCTGTGGTTAGAGTCGAGTTTCGCTTTTTTATACCGAAAACCGAATGTAAAGCGTGCCGATGCGGGAAATAGTCAATAAAATTAAATAGACAGATCAGCTCAATGGTTAACTGCAAGATATTACAATTTATAGATGATATAAACAATTTAATAGAAGTTGCGAAGCGAGCGAGCGCTTCTCTGTAAAAAAACCTTTTGTCGTATCAAGGAAAAGCGTACATACATACGTACATTTTTGCTTTTATATTGATAGACTGGCGGGGGGGACCCGGCGTTGCCCGGATGTTTGTAGGGCTTTGTATGGTGGGATAAGTAATAACCCTGAAACGATGTTAAAATATCAGAAAAAAAGCAGCGAAAAAAACCGCTGTGTGTATAGGGGGGGACGAAAGTAAACTAAAGAATAAGCGAAGTAAAAAAAAAATAAGGACACGTTGCCGCGTGTCTAAAGATGTAAAAGAAAAAATAGTTTTGGTCGTGAGGCTGGATTGACCCCGGGAGACTCGACGCGGAGGTGAAACAAACTCCAACCACTTAACCGTGTAGGCCAAGAGTAAGAGAAATGTAATATAGTGTTAAAATAAAGCTTATACAGCGAGTGAAAGAGGTTTGATTTACAGATAGCCACAAAATGAGGTCATCGCGGGAGCGTGATGAGATGACATAGCAGTATTTTATTTTTTTTTGCTTTACTTCACATTAGCGTATATTAAATTACGTATTTCGTTTCCTGTCTTGACATCTCTCTCTGTCTCTCTCTGTTTGCGTTTGTGTATGTGGGTGTGTGTGCCTCTCTCTCACTTCGTCTTCCTTTCTCTAAAACGGTTACTAAAAAAGAAAATGGCGTCTGGCTGTTTTTTTTTTTTGGTAAAAACTTCGCTCGTTAATATTTTTTGTAAGCGTATTTTTTTAACTCCACATTTTTGGCTTGTTATTTTTCGTTTAATTATCGTATCTTACTATTTTAATGTGCTAATGACTTTTGAAACGTCGTCATCGCATAAAATTTCATAGTTTAGCTGGTGTGAGGGTTAATTTTTTTACCTATGACAACATTTTAAAATTTTGAATTCATACTGCCATTAGAGCTTGCTGACGTCAAGATCACGTGACATGGCTCAGCGGGTTTTAAATACAAGATGACCCAAAATAAACAGCCCCGTGTCTACTTTTTGTAGAAGATTTGGCGCCCGTATTTTTGGGGGAAGTTATGAATCGATTTAAAAATATATTTAACATTAAAATGTCACTTTTTGCCCCCCCTGCAAAAAATCGATAAGTTGACGAACTTCTCATGGTCCTTTTGGGCTAATTCTTCGATAATTGTCGTCCGGAGGTTGGGGCTTAAATATGATACCAAGCTTGTGAATTTTTGGTTCCGTCGGTCAAAAGGTTTTAGCAGTCACACAAACATACATACATACATACATACATACATACATACATACATGCATACCCTTTCGCTCTTCTATATATAGACTAGCGGGGCTACCCGGCGTTGCTCGGGACCGTATAAACAATGAAAAAATTGAATTTGTTTTTGTAATATATTTATTATTCTTATGACAGAGGAATTTTGTATGTTCATACATCATTTTCTATTTCGAGCAAAATAATAGTTTACCTTCATAAGATGGGTATTACACATATAAACTAATTGTATCTTACCTAGGCTAGGTAATTTACAGCATGTATATGCAAGGACAGGTAATATGCAACACATTTATCTCATACAAATCCCAAGCGATGCCAGGTATTTTGCTAATATATATTCTCACTTATTTCATTCAATGCCGGAAAGTGCTGCGTGTTTTGCTAGTATATATCTCAATCAATCTCATGAAATCCTGGGCGACGCAAGGTATTCTGCCAGTATATATTTCAATCAATCTAATTCAATTCAAGGCAACGCCAATTATTCTGCTAGTATATATTGTCATCTATCTAATTACATCCCAGGTTACCATTTATTCTGCTTGCATACATTTGCATGTATCTCATTGAATAAAGGGTGACTCCTTGTAATTTGTAAGTATATTTGTGTACGTATCTCGTTGAATCCCATAATGCTTGGATTGTTACACATTTCGAAAAGTTAACATAAATTATCGCTCACCTGTCTAAAATAATAACTTTAAGACATTATCTTGGCTGGTTTTTTCATTACAATCACATCATCCAAATAACTCACATTTCATCATTTTTAATAATTTGGGATGTGTTACTTATTTCAACAACCATGCCACATGATTTAACTTACATTATCTCCTCAACTCTCACTAAAATAAAAACATTGATACCTAGGCTATGGTATGTTACTAATTTCAGCTGTCATTTTTCGTGAGAAATCCCACATTATCGCCCCCTTCTATCACTAAAATAATAATTTTTTACATTGTATGGCTGGTTATATCATTACAAACCCACCAGCAAAGGAACTCGCATTATACCATTTGTCATAATTCTTGAATATGTTACTAATTTCGACGATTATTTTTAATTAAGTAACCCAAATAATCGCTACATCTTGGTAAAATAATTACTTTCAGAAATTGTCTGGCATATCTACTTCATTATGAATATACCAATAAAAAACCTCAAATTTCATCATGTTTCATATTTTTTGGTATGTTGCTAATGTAAAAAAGTCATTTTTAATGAGTTCAATCACATAATCCCTCTCCTCGTACTAAAATAATACCTTTGATACATTTCCAAGCTGTTTATTTCATTACAAGTGCATCAATAAAATGCCTCACATTTCATCATTTTTTAAATAATTCTTGGATATGTTATGAATTTCGACAATCGAATTTACTAGTGCTCACATATAATCACCCAATTCTTATTAAAATCATAAATTTGCTACATTGACTAGGCTGTTTATTGCATTATAAACACACCAATCAAATAACTGAACCTTCATTTATCATAATTCTTGGATATATTACTAATTTCGACAATACTTTTACATGATTTAATCCACATTATCGCCACCTCCTATTACTAAAATAATAAATTTCAGACATTGTATGGCTCTTTTTTTTGTCCATTACAAACACACCTATCAAGTTACTCACATTTTACCATTTTTTATAATTCTTGGATAAGTTACTGTTGTGGTGGCACACATTCATTTACGTATGTGGATAGTAGTTACACATAAATAGGAAGACTCAGTTAGTCTGGGGTGTGTTCACCAGAAGCCTCCGAAGGCCGCCGAGAGCAGATATGTTTCTCCAGCAAAGACTCTCTTTTTTTACACAATTATGTAAATATCCTGTAAATATACCTGTTCCTTATACACTTCTTATTTGATCTACCTTTGTTTGTTGAGTCGTCATTTGTATTGCTTTCTACGTTGCTTGTTTCAACCTGCAAACTTAACAGTTACAAATTTCGAGAAGTATTTGTAATAAAGTACCCCAAATAATCATCCCCTCATTAACCGCCATGATCCCGATCCTCTTACAAAAATAAAAACTTTGATACATCTTCTAGCCTGTCTATTTAATTAGGAACACACCAATCAAATATCTCACATTTAATCATTTTTCATAATTCTTGGATATGTTACTAATTTCGACAATCATTGTTTAAGATTTAACCCGCATAATCGACTTCCTCTTACTAAAATACTAACATTTAGACAATATCTGGGCTGTTTATTTCATAATAAACACACTAATCAAATAACTTACATTTAATAACTTTTCATAATTCTCAGATATGTTACTAATTTCGACAATCGTTTTTCATGATTTAACACGCATAATCCCCTCTCCTCTAACTAAAATAATAATTTTAGACGTTGTCTCTGGTTATTTCATGATAAACACATTAATCAAATAACTCATATTTAATCATTTTTCATAATTCTTAGATGTGTAACTAATTTTAATAATCGTTTTATTTTATTTAACTTAGAAAACCGCCTCTCCTTTTGCTAAACAATAACTTTGATACGTTGTCTTTCTGCTTATTTCATTACAAACATATCAATCAAATAACTCACATTTTATAATTTTTCATAATTTTTGGAAATGTTACTAATGTCAACAATCATTTTAATTATGTAACTAACATAATTGACCATTCTTACTAAAATATTAACTTTAAGACTATAGCTGGGCTATTCATTTCATTATAAACACATAACTCCAATAACTTACATTTAATCACTTTTCATAATTCTTGGATATGTTACTAATTTCGACAATCGTTTTTTTATAATTTAACCCACATAATATAATTTCTTTTTGCTAAAATAATTACTTTGTGAGATTGTCTGACTGGTTATTTAATTGCTACACATTAATCAATTACCTCGCATTTTATCATATATCATAATTCTTGAATATGTTACTAATTTTGACAACTATCTTTCATGATTAAACTCACATAATCCCTTTTCCTCTCAGTGAAATAATAACTTAGATATATAATCTGGCTAGTTATTTTATTACAAACACACCAATCAAATAACTCACATTTTATCATCTTTCATAATTCCTGGATATGTTACTCATTTTAACAGTCATTTTTCATGATTAACCCCCGCTAATTTACCCCGGACTTCTAAAGAAATAACTCTGAGGCTTTTTCTCGGCTGTTTATTTCATTATAAAAACAAAAATAAAATAACTTACATAATTTTTCATAATTCTTGGATATGTTACTTATTTCGACAATCCTGTTTCATGAGTTACCCAACATTATCGCCCACCTCTTACTAAAATGATACATTTGAGAAATTGTCTGGGCTGTCTATTTAATTACAAACATAGTAATGAAATTACTCACATGTCATCATTTTTCATAATTCTTGGATATTTTACTAATTTCGATGATCATTTTTCTTGATTTAACACTAATTATAGCCCCGTTCTTACTAAAACTATAACTCTAATACATCATCCTGTCTGTCTATTTATGAACACACCAAACAAGTAATTCAAATTTACTCATTTTTAATAATTCTTGGATATGCCATTAATTTTACGTCATTTTTATCATGTAACACACATAAGTAAACCACTCTTAAGAAAATACTAACTTTCAGACTATATATGGGATGTTTATTTCATTATAAACACATATAGCTTACATTTAATCACTTTTCATATTTCTTGAATATGTTGCTAATTTCGACAATCATGTTTTGCATGATGTAACCCACATAACCCCATTTCTATTACTAAAATAATAACTTCGAGACATTGTCTGGCTGGGTTTTTTTTCATTGCTAGAATACTATCTTTCAGACAATATCTGGGCTGTTTATTTCATTACAAACACACCTCACAGTTCATCATTTTTTCATAAATCTTTGATATGTTACTTATTTGGACAATAACGTTTTCATGATTTTACAACATAATCGTCACATCTCCTATATAGGGTATTCTGTTATCACAAATATCCACCTATCTAATCCGATCCCAGGTATTCTCCTAGGAAACAAACCACCTATCTCATCCAATCCAAGACAATGTCGGGTATTTTGCTAGTACATATAACTACCTGTCTTATCCAATCACCGGCGACGCTTGGTGTTCTGCTAGTACAAATATCCAGCAATGAAGCCACATAAAAGAGAGTTCACTGGCATACTATTACAATGATTGCATATTAATCTGATGGTATTCGATAATAGAGCTACATCAAAGGGAGGGCACTTGCAAAATATAACAATGAATGTATACTATTCTAATTGTATTCGACAATTGAGCTACATCCAAGTGAGGTCACTTGTAGAATGTAATGATGGTGGACAATGAAGTTACATTCAGGGCATCTCACTCACATATTATAACAGTGATTGTATATTTATGAATGATATTCGAAAATGAAGCTACATCCAAGGGAGATCACTTGCATATTATAGTAATTATTGCATATTATTCTAATATTATTTGACAACGAAGCTAAATCCAAGGGAGATCTCATGCATATTATAACAATGAGTGTATATTATTCTAATGGGATGTGACAATGAAGCTACATAAAAGGGATGCCACTTAAATATTATAAGAATGAGTGTGTATTATTCTACTGGTATTCGACACTGAAGCTACACACAAGTGGGGTAACTTTTATAATAAAACAATGATTTATGTTAATTTAATAGTATTCGACAATGAAGCTACACCCAAGGTAGGTCAATTATATATATAACAATAATTGTATATTAATCTAATGGAATTCGAAAATTAAGCTAAACTCAAGGAGGTCACTCGCATATTGTGACAATAATTGTATACTTTACTAATCGTGTTCCATGATTTAACCCACATAACCCCCTCTCGTCTTGCTAAAATAAAAACTTTGAGACATTGATACTGGTTATTTAATGATAAGCACATCAATCAAATAACTCCCATTTTATTATTTTTCATAATTCTTGGATATGTTACTTATTTTGACAATCATTTTTCATGGTTTAACACACATAATTGCCGCCCCCCCCTGTTATTAAAATAAACACCCTTACGGCATTTCTTGAGTGTCTATTTCATTACAAATATGCACATCAAATAACTAACATTTCATCATTTTTCATAATTCTTGGAAATATTACTAATTTCGACAATCATGTTTCATGAGTTAACCAACATAATCCCCTTCCTCTTACTAAATTAATATATTTGAGACATTGTCTGTGCTGGTAATTTAATTCCAAACACACCAATCACATAACCCGCATTTCATACTTTTTCACTTTTCTTTGATATGTTACTAATTTCTACACTCATTTTTAATGATGTAACCCACATGATCGACACGCTCTTTATAAAATATTAACTTTAAGACTATATATGGGCTGTTTATTTCATTATAAACACACAAATCCAATAACTTACAATAATAACTTTTCATAATTCTTGGATATGTTACTAATTTCGACAACCGTTGTTCATAATTTAACCCACATAATATCCTTTCCTTTTTCTAAAATAACAATTTGTGGAATTGTCTGGCGTTTTATTCCATTATAAACACACCAACAAATAACTCGCATTTCATGTTTTGTTCATAAATCTTGGATATGTTACTAATTTGGACAATACTTTTTCATGATTTTACGACATAATCGCATCATCTTCCTATATGGGGTATTCTGTTAGCACAAATATCCACCCATCTGATCCAATCCCAGGTATTCTCATAGGAGACATCCTACCCCTGTCATCCAATCCCAGTCAACGTCGGGTATTTTGCTAGTACATATATCTACCTTTCTTATTCAATCTCCGGAAACGCTGGGTATTATGCTAGTACAAATATCCAGCTATGAAGTCATATCCTAGAACATTCACTGCCATAATATTACATTGTTTGCAGATTAATCTAATGGTATCCGACAATGGGGCTGCATCTTAGGGTGGTTACTTGCATATTATAACAATGTTTGTATATTAATCTAATTGTATTCGAAAATGAAACTACATCCAAGGGAGGCCACTTGCGTAATCTAATGGTAGTCGCGATTGAAGTTACATCAAAAGGAGGTAGCTCGCATCTTATAACAATGATTGTATATTAATTTAATGGTATTCGACAATGAAGCTACACCCGAGGGAGGTCATTGGCTTATTAAAATGATTTTATTATTCTAATAGTATTTGACAATGGAGGTATCTTCATGGGATCTCACTTACATTGACAATGATTGTATGTTAAACTAATGGTAATCCACAACGAAGCTACATCCAAGAGAGGTCACTTATATATTATTACAATGATTGTATATAATTATAATGGTATTCGACAATGAAACTACATCAAAGGGAGATCACTCTCGTATTATTAGAATAGAATGTATAATGATCTAATGGAATTCGACAATGAAGCTACACACAAGGAAGGTCACTCGTATATTATAACAATGATTGTATATTAATCTTATGGTATACGACAATGAAACTACACACAAGAGAGGTCACATACATATTATAACAACAATTGTATATTAATCTAAAGGAATTCGGCAATTAATCTAAACTCAAGGGAGGTCACTCGCATATTGTAAGAATAATTGTATATTTTCTAACAGTTGTTCATGATTTAACCCACATAATCCCCTCTCCTCTTGCTAAAATATGAACTTTGAGATATTGATACTGGTTATTTCATGATAAATACACCAATCAAATATCTCACATTTTTGTATTTTTAATAATTCTTGGATATGTTACTTATTTCGACAATCATTTTCGATGATTTTACGGACATACTTATCCCTCTGTTACTAAAATAAACGCCCTTGCCGCATTGTCTAGAGTGTCTATTTCATTACAAATATACACATCAAATAACTAGCATTTCATCATTTTTCATATTTCTTGGAAATATTACTAATTTCGACAATCATGTTTCATGAGTTAACCAACATAATCCGTTCCTCTTACCAAATTAATATATTTGAGGCATTATCTGTGCTGGTAATTTCATTACAAACACACCAATCACATAACTCACATTTCATACTTTTTCACTTTTATTGGATATGTTACTAAATTCTACACTCATTGTTAATGATGTAACCCACATAATCAACCTACTCTTAATAAAATATTAACTTTAAGACTATATCTGGGCTGTCCATTTCATTATAAACACACCAATCTAATAACTTACATTTAATCACTGTTCATAATTCTTGGATATCTTACTAAGTTCGAGAATCGTTTTTTTTATAATTTAACGCCCATAATATCCTTTCCTTTTTCTAAAATAATTATTTGTGACATTGTCTTGGGTGGTTTCCTCATAAACACACCAACATATAAATCGCATTTCATCATTTTTTATAATTCTTGGATATGTTACGAATTTGGAAATAATTTTTAATGATTTTACGACATCATCACACCATCTTCCTATATGGTGTATACTGTTTGCAAAGATATTACCCCATCTGATCCGATCCCAGGTATTCTCCTAGGAAACACCCCACCAATGTAATCCCACCCCAGGCAACGGCGGGTATTTGCTAGTACATATCTCCACCTTTCTTATACAATCCCCGGCAACTGTGAGTATTATACTAGTACAGCTATAAAGCCATATCCCAGAGCGTTCACTGGCATAATATTACATTGCTTGCATTTTAAGCTAATGGTATTCGACAATGAAGGTACATCCAAGGGAGGTCACTTGCATATTATGACAATGAATGTATAATAATCAAATGGTACTTGAAAATGAAACTATATCCGAGGGAGGTCACTTGTGTGATCTAATGGTACTCGCCAATGAAGTTACATAAAAGGGAGATCACTCGCATATTATAACAATGATTGTGTATTAATCTAATTGCATTCGACAACGAAGCTAAACCCAACGGAGTCAACTTGCATATAATAACAATGATTGTATATTAATCTAATGGTATTCGACAATGACACTACATCATATGGAGGTCACTTGCATAATATAACAATGAGTGTATAATCATCTAAATGAATTCGACAATGAAGCTACATCCAAGTGAGGTCACTTGCATATTATTATAATGATTGTATATTAATCTAATAGAATTCGACAATTAAGCTACACTCAAGGGAGGTCACTTGCATATTATAACAATGATTGTATATTATTATAATGGAATTCGAGATTGAAGATTAATCCAAGGGAGGTTACTTGCATATTATAACATATATACTGCGCAAGCACCTTCTAACGTTTTATAATTAGACCTATACTGCACAAGTACCTTCTACATTTTTAAAGTTGGACCTGTGCTGCACAAGCACTGTCTAAATTTTTTCAAATCGAACCTATACTGCACAAGTACCTTCGAAATTGTCAAATCGGCCTATAATGCACAATCGCCTTCAAAATTTTCAAATCGGACCTATAATGCACAATCACCATAGTTTTTTTCAAATCGGACCTATATTGTACAAGCGCCTTCAAAATTGTCGAGTCGGACCTATACTTCAACAACGTGATGCAATCCCAGGCGACACTTGGTAGTCTGCTAGTACACATCCACCTATGACATACAATCCCGGGCGACGCCGGTTGTTCTGCTAGTGCATATACACCTACTTCATCCAATCCTGGGCTATGCCGGGTATTTGGCTAGCACATATATCCACCTATGTAATCCATCCTGGACGACGCTGGGCATTTGGCTAGTACATAAATCAACCAATTTTTCCAATCCCAGTCGTCGCCAGGTGTTCTTCCAATTCCAGGTCATACCGGGTAATCAGCTAGTATATATGTCGTGCTAGTGCTGTGTCATACTATTACGGGCGACGCTGGGTATTTTGCTCCTACATATGAACTAATTCTATCCAATGTGCATCTTTTTTTTTACTTGGTCGTGTGGCTAAGCTCAAAGTGTAGTATGTGTTCCGGCAGAGACTGCAAGCAAAGACCATATGTGGGGGACACCCCACATATTACACCTTGGTCAATGTAGAGGCACCCCTTCATACCAATTGTCAATATCTAGCTTCCCTACTCCGCGGGGAGTAAAAATCGGCCTTGTTCCTCATTTGCTCGATTGGGGAGCAAGTAAATGAATAACAAAATGTAGTAGCCGTTCTTAGAAATAAAGCGGTTTTATCTTTGGTCCCCTCCTCCCACTAACTCATAATACGCCTCTCACCTTCCTCAAACATAAATAATACGCATTTTTTTACTTGGTCCTGTGGTTAAGATCAAAGTGTAGTATCTCTTCTTAGAATTAAAGCGGTTTCCTCCTTCTTCTCCCACCTCCACTAAGAAAATAAGGAGAGAAACAAACGTTAATCGAAAATAAGGATGGCCTTCTGGCTTTTTTGGAATATGACATCTAAATATAAATTAAGCTGTATAAGACGGTTACTTAGTCTTTTGACTAAAATCAAAGTGTAGTATCTGTTCTTTGAATTCAAGTGGCCTCATCTTTCGCCCCAACCCCCATTAAGAAAACTGGAAAATAAGGAGGATTAGTATCACCAAACCCAATAACTCTCATTTCGTATTATATTAAAATAGGTTGATTAACTCATAATATGCCTCCCAATTCCTGCCTCCCATTTGCCTTCCTCTCAATAGAATGGTCATAGTGTTACTAATATACAAAAGAAAATGCCCGTTTTTTTGTTTTGTTTTGTTGTGCAAACAGGCGTCGATCGTCTCAAGCCAAATATTTCGTTTCCTGTCGAAACATCTCTCTCTTTCTGTCCCTCTTTCTTTCTGTCTCTCTCTGTTTGCGTGTGTGCATGTGTGTGTGTCTCTCTCTCTCTTACTTCGTCTTCCTTACTCTAAAGAGTGTTACTAAAAAGGAAAATGGCGTCACGCTTTTTTTTGTTTTTTTTTGTAAAAACATCGATCGTTAATATTATTGTAAGTGTATTTTTTATTTACTTCAAATTTTTTGCTTGTTATTTTTCGTTTAACTATCGTATCTAACTATATTTAAGGGGCTAATAACTATGGTAACGTTTTCCTAATATTATTTTTTTGTATTTTGATGTGTATTATGTGTCTTTTTTACCGATAACAGAAGTCTCTATTCAATGTTTTCATATACGTATCGCCATTACATCTTACTTACGACAAGGTCACCTGACATGACTCAGCGTTTATTAAATTACGTATAAATAGCATTAAAATGTCACTTTTTGGGGCCCCCTGCAGAAAATCGATCAGCTGATTTATTTTTCACGGTGATTTTGGCCAATTTTTCGATATTTGTCGTCCGGAGGATGGGGCTTTCATATGAGACCAAGTTTGTGAATTTTTGTTGTCTGTCGAAAGTTTTTAGCAGACATAGAAACATACACACATACATTTTCGCTTTCAGATATATAGATAAGAGCATATGAATTTATAAGATAATGTGATAAAAAAAGAAACCATGTTTTAGTCCAATTATTTATAACCAAATAAAACAAATATCTGAAATAAATATTATAGAAAATCGAGAATTCCTCGAGCGAAATTCGATTATCGTATAATTGCGACATAATCATAAAATAAATTTCTAAAAATAAGTAAATTAACTAAACATTCAAACTATTCGGCAGTGTATTCTTAGAATGCAATGCACACACTTTTTACATAATTTGAATGTCAGCTAAATGGTTCTTACGTCCTATACAATATCATTGAAAAATGGATAACTCGTGAACTGCGTTCGGTTTGAAATAATTTTTTCAAAACCTTTTGTAGAAATATCTACAGTGTAAACGTTTAAGTTAATGTAAGTATTTTGAAGATTTTATGAAAATACGATCAATTTAAATGAAGATAAAAATATCACACTTCCATGTATAATTTGGATTATTTAAATCGCTGTTTTGACATGGGGCAATATTTTAAAAATAAATTTGGGGGCGATCACATCTCCATATCTTTATTGTGTACTTGCTGCACATGAAAGACTATTTTTTTTAAATGGGCCGCGTACTATAAAATTAAATCTTCAATATCCAGAAACTATATGCGTTAAAAGCGGGCCGGGCTTAGCATACTATCTATCATAAACACGAGAAACACTAATACCATAAATGATTGTAACTAAATATTTAGACAGGGTTTAGTGAGACAAACATGAAGAATTCCGCAAGTCACATCAGCTAAGCTGATTTCAGAAAAAAAAAATCACTCCAGATAACCCAAAGCACATAATTTTGCAACTAAATTAAATGAATTCGAACCACATTGGTCATTCTCACTGGAGATTAGTGCAGCATAATTGCTGTTTAGATTTGCAATCCGTGTAAGAGGGAGACGACTACTTTCTAATGAGGTCATTGGAGCAATTGACCTACATCGGTTTTCTCTGATTATAATGCATGTATATTTATTCCAGTTGGAGTATGAGATATTTCAATGAGAGTAAGGGTGTTAAAATATGGAATGGGTGTTGTGTGCCTAAGACTGCAATTATTTTTATCCAAAACATAGTTCCAGTATAAAATGAAAATTCGTACACGTAATAGACATTATATATATATATATATATATATATATATATATATATATATATATATATATATATATCGTTATATATATATATAGTGTAATATATATTATATATATATGTATATATACATGTATCCATATGTGTGTGCGTGTGTGTATGTGTGTGCGCGCGTGCAAGTCTGTGTGTGAATGTAAGATCAATTAATTCCTTCTCTGGTATTAGCGCGCCAATTTTCTAAGAGCATGTCTGTATGAATAACACATATTATGATTGTTGTTATGAGGAACCTAGTACCACGTATATATATATATATAAAGACGTAAACACGAAACGCTTTACTTTTCAGGCCATAGCCTGGAGAGAACTCAGAAAGGTATACCAGGAAAAAATTATATGAGCTATAATTGCAATGTATATATCTAAACATAGATGACATGTAGTATCAGATATCAAGAAGCCCTAAACCCTCGGATTATAAGACAACAAATTCTAAACTTAATCGCCCGTCGGGTCCCGGGTCGCATTGAATAAAGACGTTGAATCTCTACAGTTCGAGGGTAGCATTGTCTTAAGATAGCGGTTTCAATCCTACAGAAAGCGAGTTAAAACGACAACAACTTTGGAAAGCAGTCATTACTGGCAATACAGTTAGGAGACTCAGCATTCCTATCCTGTAAACAACCTGATAAAGACAAGAGAAATAGTTGGGCGAAACGTCATGAAACAACATGTATAAAAATGAGCATAATAGTCCGCAATTAAATAAATAAAATATACAATTGACTCATCGCAATATAATTTCAATAATTTAATAAAATGTATATATGCGTTAGTGTGTGTGAGTGTGTTCATGTGTGTGTTCGCGCGTGCGTGTGGCCAGTGTAATTTTTAACTTATGAAGAGTTTATGTTTTTTTTTTAATTATATACGCGCAATCTTTGGCGAATATAAACAGGTATGTTGCGATAGTGTTATTTAAATTATTAATTTAATTACTATTTATTATACATGGAAAACCTGTTTTATGGTAGAAATAGTTGGTAAGATGCGTTCGATTTCTCTAGTATTCTTTACCGTTTTGTTCTGCTAAAATATACTGACCTCAAAAGTAATTAAAGAAAAATACGTGTTCTAACGTGTGTATTAAATCATGTATTACGGATATAGGGCGTGTAAAAATGATAACGATTAAAAATAAATATGAGTTTGATAGAAAATATTAAATTACGGAAAACGTTACTTTTTTTCAAATATATATTTAAGGAACATTGAAAGTCATAGTATTAGGTGCTTGTAAGGTATAGCTTAATATATTATGCTGACAAAAATGAATCCAATGAAAAACCGTATTGCATCAGTTTGTATTTTAATTCATTATGTTATTGAGTATTCGACACTCTCGTTCCAAAATATAGAGAGAGCGCTTCAAGTAAGTTTCTAACGAATACTAGTACTTTTTTTTGTAGTGAGGAGTCGTCATATATCAGTTCGAGAGTTATTTGAGCAAACGGGCTTACTTTATGGCCTGTTTGACATAAGATCATAAAGCAATACTAAAGGGGTATTATAAACCTAACACTTGACGGAGCAAACCCATTTTTTCAAATAAACTGGACATATAACCTATACAATATAAAGACTAAAAGAAAAAGGTGTTCATCCTACACAATTTCTTTTAAACCCTCAATTCATTGTTGGTAAGAAGAATAGTTCAGAAATAAACTGGTTATATGGGAAGATACTTTTAAATTATTCAGTATATACAGTAATATATTTGTTACGTGTTCTTTAAATATTTGTGTATTTGAAAAGTAATGCACTCTTCACATTAACTTGTTAATTAATGTATAAGTGTATGAGGCAGCAACGTTCGTGTCATTGAACCTCGTTATTTTAATATACACGATTAAGAATGTGCAATGACATTGTATTATCATTACATGAAATAAAGTAAAAAAACATGTATATATGCACATATACAAATTACAGAGAGAACTGTGCATTGTTAGTTTCCTCGGTGTAGACCTAATAGCAATGTAAACAAACAGTTTTAGTGCAGGACATATTTCCTGTGGTTGTACTGTCGCCTTAAATACATGTGCATACAAACATTTTACTGGTAATTTTCGATTGCAACTTACATACATTAAGTTAAAAAACAAAAAAAAAACATACATTGTCACATTATGTAGTCTGAGGTATGAAATACATATTAGCTAATATATATATATACATATAAATATAAATATATACATATATATATATATATATATATATATATATATATATATATATATATATATATATATATATATATATATATAGTAGCATGCCCACCAAAGGTTGCCTGGGTTGTCATGACGTTCCATTTGAAACACACATCCTACACTTATCATTTCCACACGCCCACACCAATTCCAATAATAAAAGAACGGGTAAACACATGAAACAATAATCGCCCCCAAAAGAATTATGTGTTACCCTCTCCATCAGATATTTCGGCAGTGAGATCGAAAGCGAAGGAACTATTATCCGGATATTGAGCACTGGAAAGGAGCCTCCCAAATAAATAATTAAAAATAGACAATTATAACTTTTGTTTCAATAAAAATAGACGCGAATGCTCGTGCGATTGCAAAAAATATTCAATAGGCAGAACCCCTAAAAAAATAATGATCTACTAAAAATTAATTCAAAAACAATTAACTGAGATTTTTCGTTATTGTAATGCCCCCAATGCAATCGGTCATATTTTTGAGTTAGTTTTGTTTATAAAATTGTTAGATGAATGTGCAGAGTGGTCTCATAAATATTAACTTATTGCATCGTTATTTTAAGTTTTAATGTAATTCCAACCCCCTTTACCGAAAAAAATGTACTTGTCATGTTTGTCCCACACCCCACGATTACCAAATTAAAAATAATGCTGGGGGTAATGTCTCGTTGAACGCTTAGTGGCCATTCAGTGGATGTTTATTTTACGTAAAATTAATATGGAAAATTGATCCCCCACTCTAAAATGTTAATTTCTTTCTTTGCAAATTTTATTTCCATATTATTTATAAAGGCGTATTTATAAACGTATTAGGCAAAACCATTTTATCTTTATATTTTTACGGGGGCCGCATTGTAAAAATATTACCGATTTCTGTATAGCCCTTCATAGAATAATAAAAACAAACAAATGAAGTATTTTCTTCAGTGTTTTTTTTAATAATTAAAAAAAACAAACAATAAAAGCCAAATATTTTTTATCTACGCGGAATTAGTTTTAAAGCTCCAAATTTATTTAAATTGCCAAATTATTCTATTTGGAATTTTTTTTCTGTGCATGTACCTAAAGGGGCAAATAACTCTAAAATATTTTTAAAAAATCGATGTTGGAATAATAATTCCAAATAAATTTAATAATATATGTTATCAATATAAGTATTGTTTTCAATCTATTAAATTACGATTTTAAATAGAACACTTATAATAATTTTCTCTCTAGAAACATTAACTATGTTACCGCTATTTAATACAATCGATGTTTCTAAATGCAATATTTACAAGAGATAATCTATTATTGTATCTATTAGAAAGAATTATAATACACACACACACATATATATATATATATATATATATATATATATAAAAATACACAAATAAACAAGCAAAGAGACAGGAATACGAAATTATATATATATATATATATATATATATATATATATATATATATATATATACATATATGTATATAGATAGATATACTTATATATATATAAATCATATATATATATATATATATATATATAAATAGAATATGTGTACATATATTTTATGTATATATATATATATATTTTAAAATTAAAACAACGTTTCTATATTTAACTCTCATGCTTGACTTTGTTCTCGCATTACTTGCGCACAGTTCAAACAATTAAAAATACAACCGCCAGATACAACGCGCGCCTCTATACAGACTTCTTTCTCCAAATTTACAACATGACAATGTAGAAAAAAAAACAATGCACACACTTATGATGACGTCCACCTTCGAAATATATTCAAATTAATGAATAAAATATGTTTATTTTCCTAATATTACACTATCATTTAGTTTCAAGCGTACTTGATGCGTATTTTATTTTATTCAAATGCAAACAACGTTTCTATATTGAACTCTCATTTTTGACGTTATCCTGAGTTACCTGCGCACAAATCAAACCATTCAAAATACGAGATATCAGACAACAATTCTGCAGCGAGCAGGTCGGCTTATCTCAGTTTCAGGAGGGATGTTCGTGCCGATTGAGAAAAATGAAAGAAGATAAGTGGTCTGCAAAAGCCTCTGAGCTCAGACTGCTTTTGATAGGAATGATTCGAGGGTATTTTGTGAGGGCCTAAAAGAAGTTTTTTGTCCACAACAATGTGGTACTTGCCCGTTATAGGCGCAGATGGTACAACCTTGTTGACTGATAAGAACGACATGCTTAACAGCTGAAAGGACGATTTTGAAGGTGTGCTGAATTCTTTTTCTGATGTTGACGATGATGTTTTTAGTTCTATGCCTGCAAGAATCCAAATACCAGAACTAGATGTGATTCCTAATTTATCTGAAGTTCTCGCAGCTGTAAAAAATGCTACTGAGAAAATGTGCAGGCGATGAGGGTATACCAGCTTAAATATTCAAGTTGGGGGGAACCCACTTTTGAAAAAAAAACTTTTGCAGTTCTCTCTCAGGATCTGGGAAAGCAGTCATGTACCTCAAGATTTCAGGACCCATCAATAATTCATCTCTTCAAGAATAAATGAACGTGCATTTATTGTGATAACTTCCGTGGAATATCACTGCTCTCTGTGGCTGTAAAAGTACTAGCCAGGGTCATTTTGAACAGGATAATCATTCATCTACTAGACAAAATATATCCTGAGATGCAGTGTGGGTTTAGATCTGGAAGGGGAACCATCGACATGATCTACTGTTTACGGCAAGTTGCAGAGAAGGCACGTGAGAAAAATCAGTATCTTCTTGTCGTTTTTATCGACATAACCAAGGCGTTTGACTCTGTCAACATTGTCGCACTTGGGAAGGTTTTGAATAAATTTGAAATCCCTAAAAAATGTTAAATGTAATGATATCCTTTCTACGAGAATATGGAGGCACGTGTAAGAGCAGACGGAAAGTTCTCTGAGTCATTCAAGGTAAACACCAGTACGAAAAAGGGTTGTGTTATTCAATAATGCTCGAGCATGCTTTTAAAGATTACACGCAATGTGCCCATTTTAAGTTTAGAACTACCGGGGGTATTTTTAATCATCAAAGATTCAAAGCTAAAACACTAAGAAGAAGCAAAATGGTTCGTGATTTTCTTTTTGACGAAGATGCTGCACTCGTGGCCATTCTATTTGAAGAAGCACAAGAATAAGTTGACAAGGTTTCCAATGCCGCAAATGCATTTGGTTTGACGGTTAGTATTAAAAAGACAGAAATTATCTACCAACCAAAGTCCACCTCGTTGCACAAAGGTGGTGTGAATATTCCTAGACCAGAATATGTGGAACCGCCTTGGAAAATCTTAAGGAATAGACATCCTATAAAGTATGTAAGATCCTTTGCATATCTCGGAAGTAAGGTGAATTCGTCAGCATCACTTGGTGATGAGATATTGAGCAGGATTTCAAAGGCGACTGGTGCCTTCGGCAAACTGCAGTCAAGAGTATTGAATGAAAGAGATTTGACTCTAAAGACCAAAGTGTATCGTGCATTGATTGTTTCGATACTCCTGTATGGATCAGATGCCTGGTCCCCCTACCGTAGCCAGATTGCCCCACTGGATACATTCCATAAGCGTTGCCTTCGCAGTATATGTGGATTAAGACAATGCCCCCTAACTCGGGATCGTTTGCTAGGTGCGACATTTTAAGTATTGAAGACTTCTTGATGAAGTCTCAGCTTCGGTGGGCTGGCAACCTTGTTCGCATGGATGAAAACTGTCTTCCTAAGCAACTACCATAGAGTCAACTGAAAGATGGTAATCGAAATGTGGGTCGTCCATTTCTAAGGTGCATGTATAAGCTGAAAGCCAATCTTATGCGCGCAGGCCTGAGCCCAACAAAAACCTTGGAGAAAGTGCTGCGGATAGAAAATTGTGGAGGGAAAATGTTTTGCGGGCATTAACACATACATTGACACACGGCTATCTAATCAAACAAATCTCCATAGAGCAAGAGTAGGAAGAACACCTTCCTAGCCTGTTAATCGTGCGGCTTGGTGTGTGTCACACATGCGGCACAAGCATTGAAGGCAGAGTTAAACAGAGCGAATGTTTTGCCCTCATGTGTCAAATACGACGGAAGAGTCGATTATACACACACCCACACACACACACGTATATATATGCGTGTGTGTATATATATATATATGTGTGTGTGTTTGTGTGAGTGTGTTTGTGTGTGCGTGTGTGTGTGTTTGTGGGTGTAGTTGTCTGTGTAGGTGCGTAAATAGAGAGACGGGGAGAAAGTGTGATAGAGATAAAGACAGAAATACACTGTCCTTTTATATCTGAACAATCATAAAATATTTGTATTATTATACCCATATATCCCCTGCCTCTTGAACGCTAACAAATTGCTCCTTCAAACCAAACCGCCACTTAACTCCTACATCGCACAAAGTTTGTAGTGGAATATTAAATTTCCAGCCCCTAACCCTCACATGCTTACTGCTTAGTCATCACTAAACATCTATACACTTCTACGTCTTAGACATGCATTGAGTTCATTCCTATTCCAGTTAGGTACTTAACAGCCAATATATTTACCTAATTACACATGACCCAAAACTTACTGTTTTATACGTACTATATTGCACTCGCATCTCCAGCCCTCCTGGCATCTAAAATATAGTGTGGGCACAACTCATAGTTCAATGCTTAACACCTACTCACACTTTAATGTTATCCTAGACACAAGCTAACCTGAATAAAATAAAATAAAAATATATATATATAAAGGGAAAGCCTCAAACCATATCATCTCCTTTCTAACAAACCTTCTTACAATCATAGTTGCTTACACTGCATGAACTCTACTCACCCCCTTTTCCAGTAACAATGAAATAGCAATGCCCCACATTCACTTTGAGGAGTGTAACTATTCCGCAGATATATACCCTCTACAAACCAACCCAGTAACATTTACTAACTACGCGGGGTCACAGAAATACCTGGATAAGAACCAAGGCTCGGAGCAAACCCTCCCAATAGTGACGGACCCAGTAGATCTTTCCAGCTAATCCGTCTAGGAGAAAGAAAACTCTGAAACTAAACCAAAGGGGACGGTCACCTCTTCAGTCTTGGATGACAACCTCCCTAGTGCTGGTGACTCAAACAAATTACCGGTTTGCAAACCTAAATTGCTTAAGGAGTAAAAAAGTTTTGTCAATCGCCCGGCTTCTATAACCTCTTTGCCTATTAGCCATGCGCAGATATACTATCACATTGATTCGACAGAAACACCCAGTGGTATAGTTTGTTTCTTTTCTAGGGCAATGAACGCCGTTTCCGTAATACCCACATATCCTACCCCTTAAACTGGACACTTGAGTGCTTGGGTAGCATATATGCCTGAGCAATTAGATTTGGTTGACCTTCCTCTGATGGGTTGAGTGTACCGGATTGACAGTTCCTGGCTGTTTTTTTCCGACTGCTAGTATAGGTGCCCTAATTCTTTGGTAGCGCTTGGAGCGGCTGCTCAATCAACAGTTGTATAATATCGGGATGTTTGTAGTGTTATGTCGCGCATAGGAAGGGGCCCTGCACTCATCCCCGGTGGGCTTTCCTGAGGCCACAGTCCTAGTTGAAGAAGGGTAGCTGATGGTCTACTTGTGATGCATGCGTAATACTCTGCATAAACTCCTGTTCATCTCCCCCTTACCTAAGTGAAACTCATTAGAAAATATGATGACAGTACACTCTAATAATAACCTTAAACCAGGTTTAGGGCAAACAAATTAAACTTGCCCCCTCCCTTGAGGCTTGCATTCACAAATATCCGGGGGCTTAGAACTAATTTAGCTGATGTTGAAGCATTTCTCCTAACAAATACCCCGGATATCTTAGCACTAAGTGAGAGTAACATACACTCCTCCATCCCCTCTAACTACTTTAACATGCTTGGGTATCTCCCATCTGCCGTAAGGATTCTGACATACACATACACGGATTTGGAGTTTACATTCGTAATACCCTCTCCTTGAGAAACAAACCTAGAATCGTATGATCAGCAAGAACAACACTTATCACGTTTAGATCTGTTTTTGACCACAGTTCCTTATGATTGTATAACGAATGCCGACATCCCACTTAGGAACGCTGATCATGCAGTGATAATGGTTGAAATCGCCTGAAACTCATGAGCCAAAACTGAAGAACCAGTGCTGAAAACAAGGAGATATGATAAAAAAAGCTGACTGGTAAGCCAAAAGAGATCCTATCAGGCTTCCCTGTGGGGAAATATTTTTCTCTTCCCGCTGAAGAGTGTGCAAACGAGACCACTGAATGGTTCAAACAGCAACTGAAGCACATGTTCCCATTCCGAAATTTCATAGCAACCCCACTCTCCCCAATGTTAACTTAGACGTGTGCAACTTCCATTGCTCAAAGGGAGCATGCATACCGCATATTTAACAAACATAAGTCCAATCCAAACAGACAGATGTACATAGCAGCTCGAAGTAACGTTAAGAAACAAATAACGACAGCTAAGAGAGAATTTAGGGAACCCACTAAAAAAACGCATCGAAGCACAAAAATTAGGAACTCGTGACTTCTGGAAAATCTACAACAGGGTAGTAAATATTAGGCTATCAACAATTCCCCACTAACCAACAATCCCGAGGTGTTTTCTCGGCCACTAAAAAGGCTAACATGCTTGCCAGTCGGTTTTCCTCAAACTCGCCACTCGACTCTTCCAACTACCCCTTACCTGAATTTCCTATGATGAGAGACGCAACGCTAAACGATCAGAAAATCACTCCTGCTCAGGTGCATGCTATCATAAAAACCTTGACACTTCAAAGCATGTAGATCTGATCTCATCCAAGCTGTGCTATTAAATAGTGTTCAGCTTAAGTAGCTCCAGTTCTCTCCAAACTCTACAACAAATGCCTTAATGAATATTGCTTTCCGGGCTGTTGGAACACCGATTCTGTGGTACCATTATTAAGAATTCTGGCGAAAGGACTGACCCATTAAATTATCGCACCATTAGTCTCATCACACATTTTGCCAAAATATTTGAAACCTTTATTAACCATGCTCTAGTTCATCACCTTACAGATGCTAAGCTTCTGAATGACCACCAATATGGATTTAGACAAGCCCGTTCCACAGCAGACATCCTAACTGTAATCTCTGAGCGTATATACCAGTCACTGGACAAAGCGGGGGGGCAGAGCGGTAACTCTAGATATATCCAAGGATGTTGACAGGGTAGTGCATGAGGGTCTCCTCAGAAAGATTAGATCATACGGTGTCATTGGTAGAATAATTAACATAATTAAATCCTTCTTAGGTAAGAGAATAATCCAGGTTGTCCTCGACGGTCGTATATCTAAACAATATGACATAAATGGGGGAGTGCCCAAGGAGCCTATGCTTTGAGCTCTACTCTTCCTGATATTTATAAATGACCTCCCCGACAAAATTTCCTCTTAGATGGTTATATATGCTGATGACACCACACTCTATAACAGGCACGATAGGAAAACAAATGAGCACATATCTAAACAAATGGCAGAAACACTAGAAGATGACGTCCAATCTGTAGGGGAATGTGGACAAAAATGGATGGTCACGTTTAATGCCGCCGAGACTTAACTAGTTTCATTCAATAATTACAAGAAACCTTCTCTACCATCTATAGCAATGCCCAACGACTCTTTATCTGAGAGTACCCCTTTCAAGCTCCTTGGCCTAACGTTCACAGGAAACATGAGTTGGAACAATTACATCGAGGGCATTGCCATGGCCGCTGCAAGGAAGGTGGGCTCTCTCTACCGTGCTAGAAAACTACTAACGCCCGAAAGCCTGTACCTCTATAAGGCAACCAGTCGCCCATGCATGGAGTATTGCTGTCATATTTGGGCTGGTTCATCGGCTACTAGTCTTTCGTTCCTTGACAAGGTTCAAAAGAGAGTTGCACGTCTCATAGGCCCTGAATTGCCATCTAATCTTCAGCCTCTGTCCCATCGACGAAACGTTGCATCACTCTCCTTGTTGTACAAGTATTTTAATGCTGAATGCTCTAACGAACTGCAAGCACTTGTGCCCCCACGGCGTGAACACCCTCGACAGTCGCGACAGGCTGCAAAATCCCACACCACACTGTAGAGATACCTAGATGTAAAAGTTATTTCTGCTCCAGTAGTTTCTTCCCCAGAACCGCTAGACTTTGCAATTCCATTCCAGGTCACCGCTTCCCCAACTGTACTGACGTGCATAAGTTCAAGTGCAACGTGAACCAACATCTTGCTGCCCAAATTCCTACATAGTACCCCAGTAGTTGTTGCCCCAGATAGTACCCAAAGTGGCAATGTACCTTGTTTGGGGTGAAAATGTAATAAAAAACATATTGGTTACTAATTTTGATTTCTCTGAGGGGTAAAGTTTAATGATTACTCACTAACAAAAACCGGAGGTCACTTCAGATAATCAGTGTTTTTCACACATGTCCATCATGATTCCAACTAAATTGTGGATATTGTAACAGCCGTATACCTTTACTTTCTCTGTGGAAATTATGACTTATTTTACATGTATTTGTGTTAAAAAGCGTGCATATGGGCGTGTTCGTTGTGTGGAAATAAGCATACATATCGGCGTGGCCCTTTTCCAGTGAACGTTAAGTTTATGTTTTAGTCTTTTTTTTCCATCTTTCTTAGTCTTTTCTATTTTGTTGTTGTTCACGTCTGTGCCGGCAGTACATTTTTCTTTAAGGCAAACGTATTTTGCAATTTGCATTTTTTCGTCATCCTGCGTTTCCTTGTATCCTGAATTCTATGTGTTTGTGTACAAGTTGGCAGTTTGTGTGGATAAACCAAGTGGCTTAATTTTTACAATAACTTTTGTAAATTATTTTCCAGCCGTTTATCATATTGCTACACGGTGTATCTTCTTTGCGTCTATAGGATTACAAATTTGTCTATTCTTTGCCGAAATCACTGGGATGAATTATTGTGTTTCCATGAGTATCCAATTTATGTTTACTTTCTTCATGTTTCATAATCCATTTTAACCCGCTGCCAGTTTAGTATATTTGATTTGCTACTCTATCTCTTCTGTGATCACGCTTTGTTTGTCAGACAGAAAAATCAGAGATTAGGTAGTCTTTTTTTTTTCTTTGTCAATTACTATGTTATCTCGTCTTCGTGCGTCGAAACTGTTCTTTGTTTGTAAACGCACGTCGTATAAGACTTTTGATTGGCGTTCACAGGTGCTGCTACATTTTTTTTTCATTCTTATTCTCTGTCTTTGCATTATGATGCATATGAAATGTTTATTTCTGACAATTTTCGGTTTCTGCAAATTGCAAAATACGTTTGCCTTAAAGAAAAATGTATTGCCGGCACAGAGGTGAACAACAGCAAAATAGAAACACCAAGGAAGATGGAAAAACGGATACTATACAATGCGAAACCAAGAGATCTGTAAAAAGTTGAAAATCTAATGCAGCAGGAGTTTCCAAGAAACAAGGGTTGTAATTAAGTTACATCAGGTTTTATATGCCTATACAATTTCTCCAGGTACATCATTTGTAAACAGCATTATTAAGCATGGCATGGTGTTTTAGAATAGGAAAATAGGTATCTTACCAGAAGTGTAGTACGGTATGAGAAAATACGGGGATCTTAGGAAGATACCTATCATTTAAATAATTATTTTACAGGGAACTGAACACTTAAAAAAGAATTTCGAGAACTACTGATGAGATATGTCGTTGAACCAAGAGTAGAATGATTAACATCTCGGAAAACAAAGTAATAATTTAATCCTAAAACTACATGTTTAAATGTATAAAATTGTTGTGAATGATACCTCATCACTACCTTGAATGAAATCTATAAAAAAACGCACCTGGAGAAGACCAAAACATAGCATTTAGTAAGCGATTAGATATTTTTCGTAAAACTAGAAGCAGATTCCATGGTTTACGGAATCAGGCAGGAACAAACAGAAACCATTAACGATGATTTTTTTATATCCTACATAATATAAATAATGATAAAAATAGAATACACACTTTAATGTGTGTAAAATATTACTGCATTAGTAGAATGCTTTGTACTTCTTCTTTTTTAAATTGGTGACAGTTCTTTTACGCGCTGATTTCTTAATTGATACAAGCAGCCTTTTTTATTTGCGGATTACAATTTCTTATTAATATGATAGTTAGATCCTCGGGTTTAACAGACCATTTCGATTAAAGATATTATTTAATATTTACAGACAAATAGGTAAGTTTTTTTTTACATTTCAATCATCTTAAAATTCAAAAAGACTTTTGAAAATATATGGTGTTTATTCAATAAGTTTTTAGATATTTTTCGTATGCCCACTTTTTTGTTTGTACACACGTCAATATTTATTTCGATGTATTGTCCTCAGGTAATGCGCTAGTTGTACCGTTCTAACAACTTATTGAAGACCCAATGCAATCTATCTCACGTGAGCGTGTTAATGACGCTGCTCACGGCCTCTTTTATGTCCCAAATTGTATCATAATTATAGTCTCAAAGGTTTTCGTAAGCTAACGCAATAAATAAAATTGAGCAATGTCTTGGCACGAGAGAGGGCGAGTAACTGACTCCATGCTCACATTTTTCAAATAGTCTGTAAAAAGAATAGTTTTGTCTGGGCATCTTTTAAGCACACTACGAGCAAATCTGACGCCTGTTAAATTCCTCACTAATAATTTTTGTACATTTTCCAAACTGACAGTTTGTCTCTATAAACATACGGCGGTCTTTATCCATGAAATTCTATATCTAGCCAAACACTTCTGGTGGCATGATCTCCTTAATCCTTAACATTTCTAATCGGCTTTCACAGACTCCCTACATTCATTGAATCTTTTATGTCACGTTACAAAGAAGATTTACATACCATTCTTCTAAAGTGTCCTAAGGCACAGGTTGCGTTTTGGAAATCAATAAACAGTGGCAATTAAGCTTTTGTCGGGTAGATTCTAATTCATGCTGTATCTCCTCGATTTTAACCCGAAATAGTCAGTCATCTCATACGAATCATATTAATAGCGTATTGACTTTTAAGAGTCAACGACAATTTTAAATGTCCGCACAACTATCTATAACCTTATTGAGTTCACCCTCTATTTAATGTTCAACATAAAACTGAATGTAAGGATGATGATGTTAATGATGATGATGATCATCATCATTATCAATATTATGTGATGTTGATGATCATCATTATTATTAATGTTAATATTATTATAATTATTATCATTATCATGGTCATTATCATTTTCATTATATTATTATTATTATTACTACTATAATTACTATTATTATTAGTAGTAGTTGTACTAGTAGTAGTATGTTTATTTTTTTGAATGATTATTTACGTTTAGATCATAATCATACTCACCATTCCTTAAATGGAAAGTGGAATATAACAAATAATTGAGTTTAATATGACAAAATAAATTGGTATAGATTAAAAGAAAGAGAACACTTAACAACATTTTGATTGGATGATGGAATCATTGGCTACATCCTGTTTGGATAAAATCAATCTTGTTTTCCAATGAAAACTAAAAAAAAAAACTCATGACGGTTTAAAATTTCTGCTTTTTTATTCATTAAGAGTTAAAGAAAGAAATATAGTAATACAACTCAAATTGTTTACATGAGGAATTTCTTGTGTAAGGTTTAAGTAAACTTAATAGATTTGTCAATGTATAAGACGTGGCCTAATTTTGTGTCGGTTTGTTAAGTAACATTTAATTTTACGGCATCCTTTATTTATTAACTTGGTAGTTTAAAATTTCAAAATTATTTTTTTTCAATTTATATTAATTTTATATACATTGACTAAAAGGCTATTTATATAATGTTAATGACATATTAAATCATGTTAAATCATCTATCTTAGCGTACTATTTATAAATATAATTTTCTGGTTAAATACAGTTTTTACGATATTTTTTCTAAATTATTAAATGGAAGTATAGAAACACAGTTACAAAACACCGTCTCCCTATGTTAAAGCTGACTTTATATAAGGTTTTTATTTCAATGCACTAACATGAGTGCATAAGTACCAGAATTTGTTAATGTTTACATCTACGATGCTTTAGTTTGATCAGAGAAAAGCAAGAAAAAAATTAATGCATTTTTCTTAGTTGTGTAGCCGATTATTTTTGCTTAAAAATCATAATAATTCTAAATTTATGAGAAATAATGATCCCATTATATCTCGTTACGGTCAATTATAAACACCGAAAATTGCATTCAAGTTGGTTGATTTCCTGAATTTTGGTGAATATGTAAGTTTAGGGGAGGAGTACAAATGCTCATATATATTGGGAATCGGTAATTCATTTCCCACAAATCCAAAATTCTCTGTATTAAGAACATTTTCCTTAATAAAGAAATAAGTACGCACAGTTCGTTTCCTGCAGAGATATTTTTTTTATTATTTGCTATCATTGAAAATATACAAAATGCGATAAACTAAACAAAACTAAAAAATAGAATTAAAAAAGTTCAAAATAAATTCAATCCCATTAGATTTCAGTTTCTTTGTAAACAAGTCAAGTGGCCTTTTGGGTCAGCACAAATTGTTGTTTCTGTTCTAATACTATACTTCGTTTTCCCTTCACGCTAACTGGAAGAGAAATCCTTCCAGACTGAGACAATTTTTATTTTTTTCCTATCCAGATTGCCCCGTTATGGAGAGTTGTAATTTCTTTACGATAAATATAAACCTTTTTCTTACTTTGGCCTCGAGCGGAGGCAATAACATAGGAACAATTAAGCCATGTTTATATTTTTTAATAGTTAAAAATATTTACTTTTATTATTTTGGAGAAACATCATAAAATTAAGGGCATTTAGTTTTAGAAAAATAGTTTACTTAATAATGGCCATTTAACGATACCAAAGTGTGTATTGTATTAAACTCTAGGATGGGTTTTGACATAAACACTTTAATTTTAGCTCTCTCCTACTTTTCATCTCATCAGATTTCCTAGTTGCCGACGAAAACCCTACGACTCGCTTGGTTGCAAATATGGTTATTGTTTTTTTTTAATGACCGTCGTACGTGATCGATTTACGTGATTTTTAGAATATGACATCTAAGTAATGCAACAATTTCGTACATCATGCTGACTTTTTTTGTAATTTTTCTCAAGTTTAATTGGCGCTCTTAGCGTGAATTTGAATAAGCAACCCTTTTTTTAAATTTCAATTTCTTCGTACAGAATCAGCCATTGAGAAACAACATGACATTTAAAGCACTTAGTGTAATGGCAATTTTGTTCAGTCACGATTCCGTAATACATAAACTTGCTGCAGGTTTAGGAAAATTTCTTCATCCTCTAAATTCAACAATTCTCATTTTTACCATACTTTCAACAGTTATTACTTTCATTTTAAGATGAAATCAAAATGAAATGAAACTTTTTAATGACTTTGTCGTCCGGGATCAGTTTTCATTATAACTTACTACAAAATCGAACATGTACATTGCGACTATCTCTCTTTCGTGACCGGTGAATATTCCCGTATAAAACAAGAGTCCGTAAGAAAACTTTCGTAAATCTTCTCTGACCCTCCTCTCTATCTTAATTATTTGAAAAGAAAACAAATTATAAGGAACTGTAAAACCATACTTTATTTTTTTATTATTTTTTAAGAATTTGGACAAAAAATTATAACTAAAGGAATTTCCGAAATATGTTACGGAAATTCATGTGTTATATAATGCACAGCAAAACATTCTTGCGGGCATATCATGCCTACCCACATATTCAGCTTTCAAACATGACACAATAGTAATGTTCTATTTTAATGTCGGAAAAATATATGACTAAATATTCATTGAATCCAATGCGATGTTAGATCCGTTGAATTGTAGGGAGTTTTTACTGATTACAAAAACACAAGGTTGTATATTCTTTATGCAATTATACAAATAAAACTTTGCATTTAATTATTTGTTAAATTGTATATATAGACCAAATATTTTCCGACGCTTAAATAGTACATTACCTTTATATAGGTTTTCGGCATTATCATCAATGACTAAAACATTCGTCATCGAGTTTGAAAGAAAGTAAACATTTACCCTAGCCAGTTTTTAGACCACAATATAACCCGGTCACTTAAACCATATACAAAGTAGGTGCTATATTAAGTAGAACATTTCAATTAACAACTGATCCCGCCAGAAAAAAGGTTTAAAAAAAGTTGCAATTATTTTGTTTTTATCTGTAATAAAAACGACCATGCATTGGGTGTTGAATTTTCATTTACTTTATTCAATTATTTTGTATTTAAAAGTTTTTAAATGCATTTGTTAAAAAATTGTTTCAACTTCTTTATTTGTAATATATTTTGTCCATTTTGTTTACTATGTGTTTCAAAAACTCAATTACAGTGGAAATACCAGGAGTTCTGATTATTATTATTATTAGTAGTAGTAGTATATTTAGTAGTAGTAGTAGTAGTAGTAGTAGTAGTAGTAGTGTTACATGATAAGGGCTGTCCCCTTTTCAGGTAAGTATAAAAATAGAGAGATTAGTTAAAATGAAAATAAAATAGCAATAGACGAAATTCGAACCTTATAATTTAGGTTTAGAAATAGATTACGTGTGAGAATTTAAAAATGTAAAACAAACAATTGTTTAGAATATAGATAAAATATTTCAAGAAAAGAATGTTAACTGTTAAGTTTGTCATGAAATTTTAAATTGAAAGAATTCAGCTTATAAGATAATGTTTTTAACATATTGGAAAAAAATAGGTTACTGAGTATAGGTTAAAATTCCTTTTGTAGAAATAGGGAAAAGTTTTGGACACGCATGTCCAGAACACGTAAAAGAAGGCACATGTTTTAACATGTGTATGACGTCACGGAAAATAGAAAGTTCTAGGGATAGAGAAAAACTTGAGAGAAAAAGAAGTCAGTCAGTGAAAAACTCAGATATAGTCTAGAGTTGTAATTCTGAACGTCTAGAAGCGAGACGATCACTTTGAAACTTAAATGTGAAGTTTTGAATTCTTGATGAGTGAAATCACGGCCGGTCGTGTGAAGAAATAAATGCATCTGTATTTTTGTAGAACGTTGTCTTGTGTTTGTGATTCCTACAAAAAGGTAAATTGTATTGTTATTATATGTATGTGTTATAAAATATCGTGACATCAATATTTCATATCTACACACTGTCTGAACACTATGTCCTCACTCAAAGAGATTCTTCTTCCATAAACACAATTAAGGAATGAACATTTAATATATAGGAATCGTTATAAACGAACAATATCTCTAAGTCTCTTACAATAAAACGAACACTCTCTCTCTGAGTTTTTCAACACCCCTCTTAATAAATCTCCCTTACAAGAACATTTCTCTCTCTCTTAATAAGAATCTCTCTAAGCATCTCTCTCTAAGACTCTCTCTCTCTTTTAATGAAACTCCGATATGTAACATATACATAATTTGGTGCCGTAAAAGACCAGACCACCCAGCAAGGGTGGGTTCAAAAAGAACTTCGGTAGCAGCAGCATTGTTATTAAATTTGGTATTTGCTATTATATTATAGTATATTGAACACAATATATTCTGTTTTATTATATTATATTGAACACAATAAGTTTTGTTTTCTTATATTATGTTGAACGCAATATATTTTGTTTTATCATGTTATATTGGTCACACTATATTGTGTTTTATTATATTATATTGAACACAATATATTTTGTTATATTATATTATATTGAGCAAAATATATTTTGGTTTATTATATTATATTGAGCAAAATATATTTTGGTTTATTATATTATATTAAACAAATGTATTTTGATGTATTATATTATGTTCAACCCAATATATTTTGTTTTTTATAGTATGTTGGCCCTGGTATATTTTGTTTTATTATATTATATTAAATACAATACACTTGGTTTTATTATATTATATTGAACACAATATGTTTTGTTTTATTATATAATATTGGACACAATATACTTCGTTTTATTATGCTATATTGAAGAAAATATATTTTGTTTTATATTGTATTGAACACAATATATTTTGTTTTCTTAAATTATAGGTAACACAATATATTTTGTTTTATTATATTATATAAGTCACATTATATTTTGTTATACTATATTATAGTTCACACAGTGTATTTGGTTATAATATATTATATATAACACAATAGATTTGTTATTATAATGAATTCAACACGATCTATTTTGTTTTATTATATTATGTTGCACCCGATATCTTTTTTTATCATATTCCATTAAACACAATATATATTTTTATTATATGTGATTGAACACAATATAGGTTGTTTTATTATATTATGTTGAACGCAATGTATTTTTTTGCTTTATTATATTGCCCACACTAATTTTGTTTTATTATATTATATTGAACACAATATATTTCGTGTTATTATATTATGTTGAACACAATATAATTTTTTCTTATATTTAATTGAGCAAAATATATTTTAGTTTATTATATTATATTGAACGCATATATTTATATTGATTATATTATGGTCAACCCAATATATTTGGTTTGATTATAGTATGTTCGCCCTAGTATATTTTGTTTTATTACATTATATTAGATACAATATAGTTTTTATTATATTATATTGAACACTATATATTTTGTTTTATTGTATTATATTGAACAGATATATTTTTATTATATTATATTTGACACATTATATTTTGTTTAATTATATTATATTGAACACAATCTACTTTGCGTTATTATATGATATTAGGCACAATATATTTTGTTTTCTCATCCTGTATTGAACACAATATAATTTGTTTTATTATATTATATTGAACACAATGTATTTTGTTTTATTATATTGTATTGAACACAATGTATTTTGTTTTATTATATTGTATTGAACACAATACATTTTTATTATATTTTATTGAACGACCTTTATTTTTTATAAGTATTTAACACAATATATAGTAATCGTGGAGAAATGTTAAATAATGACTTTATCGATACCGATCATCGAAATTGGACACAATGTATTTTGTTTTATTATATTGTATTGAACACAATATATTTTATGTTATTATATTTTCTTGAACACAATACATTTTGTTTTAGTATGCTATATTGGACACAATATATTTAGTTTCATTATATTATATTGAACCCGATATATTTTGTTGTTTTATATTATATTAAACCCAATATATTTTGTTTTATTACATTATATTGAACACAATATTTTTGTTTTATTATATTATGCTGAACCACAAAATATTTCGTTTTATCATAGTATATGAAATAAAATAAATATTATATTGAACACATAGATTTTGTTTTATTATATTATGTGGAACCCAATATATTTTGTTTTATTACAGTATGTTGACACCTGTATATTTTGTTTTATTATATTATATTGAATACAATATATTGGGTTTATTATATCATATAGGACACAATATATTTCGGTGTATTGTATATCTAAGAAAATATATTTTTTATATTGTATTGAACACAATATATTTTGTTTTAGTATATCATATTGAATACAATATATTTGGGTTTTTTATATTATATTGAGCACAGTATATTTTGTTTTATTATATTTTCTTAAACACACAATTTTTGTTTTATTATATTATATGTAAAACACTATATTTTGTTTTATTATATTATATTAACCACACTATATTTTGTTTTATTATATTGTATTTAACACAATATATTTGTTTTATTATATTATATTCAATACGTTTTGTTTTATTGTATTGTATTGAACACGATATATATTTTATTATATTGTAATTAACGCAATATGTGTTCTTTTATTATATGTATTAAACACAATATATAGTAATCGTCGAGAAAATTTAAATAATGACTTTAACGATCCCAATCATCGAAACCAGAATGTTTTTCCACTGAAGTAAATGGTATTATATTGAACACAATATATTTCGTTTTATTATATTTGATTGAACACAATGTATTTTGTTTTATTATATTGTATTGCACCCAATATATTTTGGTTTTTGTATATTATATTGGACACAATATATTTCGTGTTATTATATTATATTGAACCCATTAATGTTTGTTGTATTATATTGTATGTTGCACATTGTATTTTGTTTTATTATATTGTAGTGAGCACAATATATTTGGTTTTATTATATTGTATTGCACCAAATATATTTTGGTTTTAGTATATTATATTGAATACAATATATTGTGTTTTTTATTACATTGACCCCAATATATTTTGTTGTATCATAGTAATTTTAGCACAATACATTCTGTTTTATTATATTATAGTGAATACAATATATTTTGTTTTATTATAGTGTATTGAACACAGTATATTATGTTGTAATATATTATAATGAACCCAATATATTTTGTTTTATTATATTATATTGAACACTATATATTTTGTCTTATAATATTATATTGAATACAATATATTTTATGTTATTATCTTATATTTAATCCAATACAATTTGTTGTATTATATTATATTGAACACAACATATAATCATTGTTGAGAAACTTTTATAATGATTTTATCGATACCGAGCATCGAAAGCAGAACGTTTTTCCTATGTGGTAAAATTTATTATATAGAACACAATATGTTTTGTTTTATTGTATTGTGTTGAACGAAATATATTTTGTGTTATTATATTATATTGACCATAATATATTTTGTTTCATTGTATTATATTAAAAACTATGTGTTTTGTTTTATTATATTATATTCAATGCATTATTTTTTTTTTAATTTTGTTGTATTTTATTGAACACATTATATTTTGTATAATTATTACATTGGACACAATATTCCTCGTTGTTATCATGTTATATTGAAGAAAATATGTTTTGTTTTTTTATATTGTATTGAACTAAATATATTTTGTTTTATTATATTTTATTGAACACTATATTTTTTGTTATATTATATTATATTGAACACCGTATATTTTTATTATATTATATTGGGCACAATATATTACGATTTTTTACATTATATTTACCAAAATATATTTTGTTTTTTATCTTGTATTGAACACTGTATATTTTGTTTTATTATATTATATTGAACACATTATATTTTGTTTTATTATATTTTCTTGATCACAATAGATTTTTATATTATATCATATATAACACAATATATTTTGTTTTATTATATTGCATTGAACACAATGTATTTTGTTGTATTATATTATATTGAGCACAATATATTTTGTTATATATAATATTTAACGCAATATATTTGGTTTTTATTATATTGTAATGTAACACAATATATTTTGTTTTATTATATTCTATGTAACACACTATATTTTGTTTTCTTATCCTGTATTGAAAACAATATATTTTGTTTTATTATATTATATTGAACACAATATAAGTGTTTCATTATTATGTATTGAACACAATATATTTTGTTTTATTACATTATATTGAACAAAATATATTTTGTTTTATTATATTATATTAAACACAATATACTTTTTACATTATCCTGAATTGAACACAATATATTTTGTGTTATTATATTATATTGAACGCAGTATTTTTTGTTTTATTGTATTGTATTGAAAACGATATATTTTTTATTATATTGTATTGAACGCAATGTATTTTGGTCTATTATATGTATTTAACACAATATATAGTATTCGTCGAGAAAGTTTAAATAATGACTTCATACATCCCGATCATCGAAAGCAGGACGTTTTTCCACTGAGGTAAATAGTATTATATTGAACACAATATATTTCGTTTTATTATATTATATTGGGCACAATGTATTTTGTTTCATTATATGTTATTGAACACCATATATTTTGTTGTATTATATTGTATTGAACCCAATATATTTAGTTTTAGTTTATAATATTTGACACAATATATTTCGTTTTATTATATTATAGTGAACCCAACACAATTTGTTGTATTATATTATATGTAAGACAATGCATTTTCTTTTATTTTATTATATTGAATGCAATATATTGTGTGTTTTTATAGTCTATTGAACATAATATATTATGTTTTAATATATTGTATTGTATCCAATATATTTTGTTTTATTATATTATATTGAGCACAATATATATTGTTTTATTTTATTATATTACATATGATATATTTTATATTATTATCTTATATTTAACCCAATAATTTTTGTTTCATTATATCATAGTGAACACACTATATAGTAATTGCTGAGAAAGTTTAAATAATTACTTAATGTATGCCGACCATGAAACCAGAACGCATTTCTTCTGAGGTAAATGGTATTATATAGAATACAACCTATTTTTTATTATATTGCGTTGAACGCAATATATTTTGTTTTAATATTTTATATTGACCATAATATATCTGTTTTTATTATATGATATTGAACACACTATTTTTTGTTTTATTAAATTATGTTGCACTCAATATATTTTGTTTTCTTATATTATATTGAGCAAAATATATTTTGGGATTCTATATTCTATTGGCCACATATATTTTGTGTTATTATATTATGTCTAACCCAATATATTTTGTTTTATTATAGTATTTTGACCCTAGTATATTTTGTGTGATTATATTATATTGAATACAATATATTTTGTTTTATTATCTTATATTGTACACACTATGTTTTGTTTTATTATTATATTGGCCACAATATACTTCGTTTTAATATGTTATATTGAGGAAAATATATTTTTGTCTTTTATATTGTATTGAACACAATATGTTTTGTTTCATCATATTATATTGAATACAATATATTTTTATTATATTATATTGACCACCCTATATTTTTATTGTGTTGTATTGGGCACACTATATATCGTTTTATTATATTAAATTTAACAAAATCTATTTTGTTTTTATATTGTATTGAACACAATATATTTCGTTTTATTATATTATATTTAACAACATATATTTTGCTTAATTATATTGTATTGAACATAATATATTTTGCTTTATAATATTATATTTAACACAATTTATTTTGTTTTCTTACCTGTAATGAACGCAATATATTTTGTTTTCGTATATCATATTAAACACACTAAATTTTGTTTCATTATTTTGTATTGAACACTTTTTCTTTTGTTTTGGTATAATATATTAAACACACTATATTTTGTTTTGGTATAATATGTAAAACACACTATATTTTGTTTTGGTATAATATATTAAACACACTATATTTTGTTTTATTTAATTATATTGGACACAATATATTACGGTTTATTATATTATATTTAATAAAATAGATGTTGTTTTTTTATATTGTATTGGACACAGTATATTTTGTTTTATTTATTATATTGAACGCAATATGTTCTGTTTTTATATTATATTGAGCACAATATATGTTGTTGCATTATATTTTATTAGACACAATATAGTTTGCTTCATTATATTATATTCAACACAATATATTTTGTTTTGTTATATTATATTGAACGCAATATGTTTTGTTATATTATATTTACTAAACTATATTTTGTTTTATTATATTATATTGAACACAAAATATTTTGTTTTATTATATTATATTTTACACAATATGTTTTGTTTTATGATATTGTATTGAATACAATATATTTTGTATTATATTGTATTGCACGCAATATATTTTTTATCATATGTATTTAACACAGCATATAGTAATCATCTAAAAGTTTACATAATGACTTTATGGATCACGATCATCGAAACAAAAACGTGTTTCCACTGAGGTAAATGGTATTATATTTTACACAATATATTTCGTTTTAATATATTGTAATGAGCCCAATGTATTTTGTTTTAGTATATTGTATTAAACACAATGTATTTTGTTGTATTATATTGTATTGAACCCAATATATATTTTTACTATATTATATTGGATACATTATATTGTGTTTTTATTACATTGAACCCAATATATTTGGTTGTATTATATTATATTGAGAACAATTAATTGTGTTTCTATTATATTATATTGAATACAATATATTTTGTTTTATTATAGTGCATTAAACACAATATATTCTTTTTTATTTTACTCAATATATTTTGTTTTATTATATTATATTGAACACAATATATTTTGATTTATTATATGATATTTAACACACTATATTTTGTTTTATTATATTGTATTGAGCACAATATATTGTGTTTTCTTATATTATATTGAGCACAATATATAGTAGTTGTTGAGAAAGTGTAAACAATGACGTCATCGGTACCGACCATCGAAACCAGAAAATTTTTCACTGAGGTAAATGCTTGAGTTATAACGACATGTTTGCTACAAGGCTTGAACATGAACCAATAGATATTACGCTAATCTTCCATATTCGTTTTGGCGTCGTTCGACTTTATCGTGACAAATTCCATTTTTATAATTTTCCAAAATTTTCCCCGATTTTCCTCAGCCAACGCCCAAATACATCGTCCTAATGCGTTAGACTACACTATTTATTAATTGTCGTTACTGTAGACCGAACACTTACAAAGGAGTCATTTAGCCAACATTTTAAGCTTTTGTACATACGTATACACTATTATATTTAGAAAGAGGTGTGTGTTTACTAATTGCACGACCCCATATGTAACAATATTTAATTTTCTATTTAAATCAGAGTAATAGGAGCATAACCATTGTATGTTTTATACACTAAAATTGGAAAATGAATATACACCCATAGAAACAATTTGCTTCAGTAAACATATAATTTCTAGTGCAAATCAAAAATAAATAGGCACAAGTTTAATAAATAATATTTGGTTTACATTGCTTTTGTTATTTCCATTTTGTTATTTATTAATGATATTGTTTTATTGACGAATACAATATTCAGGATATATTTGCTATATCTGATACAATGATTATAAGCATCCAGGCGTATGGTGTTGCTTCCTTTTCTTTTTGCCAATGTTCCGGTATAATATGTTCAAATGATCAAGTTAATTGATTTATTTGGACTAACTTCGATATATAATGTTATTCATGCAATTTTCGCTTTACAAATTGTGTATAGGCATGCCATATTGAAAAGGGCATTCCCTATTTAATGCGGAATTAAGATTGTTTATATTAATACTTTGGAATATTAGTAGAAGTCTTTCACTAAATAGTGGACCATACTTATCATAATTGCTTATTCTATCAGACTCAGCCAGTACTTAGCGACCATCATTCCAACTTGTATTACTTACCGTAACACTTAAAACCCTTTTTAAACATTGTCTGCAGTATTTGTAAGTCAATCTCTTGCTGCGGGAGCCTCCATACCGATAGGCTTCCACTGTCGGGAAATAATAAAATACTGGACTTAACAGAGAAAGAACATTGGTCAAAATATTTATACGTCGCTTAACCGAACACTTCGTATTTGCACTCAATTATGGAAAGAGAAAGAGAGGTTTCCCTTTTAAGTTTTCCCTTTGTAACTCAGCTTGTGAAGATAACTGACAGGTGTTATTGGACAAAAACCAGCTTGTATTGCAATGCCACTGACTCTGCACCTAACATAAATCTTTATCATTTCTTTTAACAGGGCGCAAGGTAGTTTTAGGCAGCCCATGACGACCTGGATGAAAGTGTTTCAATGTGGATCACTATATTAAACAGGTATTGTAAGAAATAGTACTATATCGCATTGCTTTACAAACTTCCTACTAACTCATGATTACTGCTAGCAAAAATTCTGATAGGTCTGCTGCACTTTGTGTTCCTTGCATGTGTAAACGTTGTTGGATGTTATTTGAATGAGATAATATTTGTTATCACATCACTATTCTTGACAGCAAATATAAATAATCAAATAATATTATTAGGAAAAATATTTACGTTAGTGTATATTATTTTCTGTCATGTCCGTGTATATCTGGCCTTAGGACATTAAAAATAAATTATATGAAAAGTGATTACTCGAGAAATATGCATCGGTTCTAAATGGATTAAAGAATATATTGTTCGATTCAGAGAAGGCGTAGGTTGTAGAAAAAAATCTTACTTTAAAAATCTAAAGTAGCTCGAGCAGAAATATGAAAAAAAAGTAATTGAAAACCGAGAATTTAAATTATGTTTCTAAGCAAAAAGCGTTTATGAATGCTGTTGGATTTATGAAACCAAAAAAATGATTGAAATAACCTGATTTATTCATTCCACCTAAACATCATACATCTCAAGCATTTCCATTTGATAGCGTATTAATTGTTACAGAATAACTCAACTCTAATAAAAGCAGGGACACTCGAGAAAGCAAAGCATGCTAATGCAGTTCTCTGAGAATTCAAGTGTTGGCATTATTCTTCATCGTGCATTATTGAATGCATTTTTTCTACGTTGTCAATAATTTCCTTGGACATTGCAAAATCATCCACATATGTTTGCATAGACTTGACAAAAGTATACGACATTTTACTGTAAGAAAAAATCAAAACGTCATAAGTTTACGCATCATGAAAATGATCTATACTATTCTGTTTCTCTATGAATTAGGAGAGGTTTCAAAACCTATCTCCCTGAGAAGTAGAAAGCTTATATATAAAACAGGACCACCACAGGATTTATTGTAATTACGGACTTTCATTATAACTACACATATCAAGCTATCTACCAATAACTCCCTATATCATTATAACTAAATACGTTGAATAACCTGAAAAAAAACTCCTTGTAGAACGCATTTAAGATGCTAAAAGAATTTATTAAAATAGAAGAAAAATAAAATAAATTTAGTTATTTTTTCTTTTTTTAAAGTTCTAAATTTTTTACTAATTTCACGTCACGTCAGAGTGAATGCATTCTATTGCCTGTTTACATTCCTTGCAATTAAGTATCTTGTGTTATTATGACAACGGCGTTCTGTGTGAAATAAAAAACACGATGTGTAAGCCCCTTTTCTATTGCAAGCTTTGCAACCCTGGAAAGCATTTATAGGAGTGTGTATATATATATATATATATATATATATATATATATATATATATATATATATATATATATATATATATTTCTCCTCTCTCCCCCTCTCTGTGTCTTTCTTTCTATATATATATATATATATACATATATATATATATATATATATATATACACACATGTGCGAAATAAACTTTAAATAAAACATTTTATTTTTAAAAGTTTTTACGTAAGTCAGAGTAATCTAATCATTATATGATGATCTACACATAACTGGCTGGTTTAATACAAGTAAAAGTGCTCAACGATGAGAATAAGATTTCTTAAGGGGGCAGAAAACGTCATTAATTAAAATAAGTAAATACCTACAGACACTAGTTTCATACTTTCATGAATCTTCAGTGAAGTGTGCACCGATAATCATCAATGGATAGATTCGAACCTGATGACACAACTCATCCGTGGCTTGATTAGCAAGGACAGTATCCATTCGGCTACAGTTGATCTCATGAAAGAACGCTGAAATCAAACATTTGATTTTTAAATGTGTTTTTTAGGTAACTCAGGGTGATCTAATCATTATATTCTATGGAAAAATGCGCACATGAAAAGTAATATTCTTTAGATTTTATTAAACCTGGAAAAGAGAACGACAAGAAATTCAACATGGAAAAGTAAAGAACAAGATAGTCTAGTAAAGTAAAAAAAAGAATTTTTTAGACTTAAAATATTGCAGCTAAAAATAAAATTTGAATATTGATAAATATTTTATTTATTATTGGCATATGTTGTTGTTTAGTGTTGAGTTAGTAAGGGTGTCAGTCGCTGGATTGAACTTATTTCCTCCCTATTATGTGCATATATTTATGTAGTGAAAATTGTTTACATAAAATTAATTCATTAGTTAGGTAGTTAGTTAGTAGATGGAATTAATAATTTTATAATTTACATAAAACTGAGTTAAATGATACTAATTATGATATAATAATTTTTTTTAATTTTTATGTAAATTATAAAATTATTAATTCCATCAACTAACTAACGAACTAATGAATTAGTTTTCTTCAAACAATTTTCACTACATGAATATATGCAAATAATAGGGGAAAAACAAGTTCAATCCAGCGACTGACACGCTTTCTAACTCAACAATAAACAACAACATATGGAAATAATAAATAAAATATTTATCAATATTCAAATTTTATTTTAGCTGCAATATTTTAAGTCTAAAAAATTCTTATTTTTTACTTTACTAGAATATCTTGTTCTTTACTTTTTCAGGTTGAATTTCTTGTCCTTTACTTTTCCAGGTTTAATAAAATCTTAAGAATATTACTTTTCATGCGCGCATTTTTCCATATAATCCATGATTTTTCCAGGCATTGCTATTGTATTAATATATAAATTTATAATATTTATTAATGATTGTCAAAGAAATTAGCTCTCGAACACACATTTATGCAATATTTATCATTTAATCACAGTAGTTCCGAGCCAAGGTCTCTACCGAGACTGCGGTAGATGAATTCGTGATCTGTATAGGGCGTAACCTAACAAAAAGAAGATGTCACTCGGTGTATTTTTAGATATCGTTGAAGCTTTTGACAACATACCCTTCAGTAGTATGTGCAACTCGCTAC